>NC_135973.1:15027795-15627795 GCF_053455715.1 Rhinoraja longicauda
TTAAGAGTGTGACTGGGGGAGTGTGAGAGTAAGTGTGAGCAGGTGTCCGTCTGTGGGTCTGAGTGAAAGTTTGAACGTATACACTTGTGTGTGCTGGGTGCAGGGCAGACCATTCAGGCATCGATGGCCTTAATAAAGCAGTGTTCTTCCTTTCTTTCAGCCAGCTGAACACTGAAACATTGGCTTCTCGGAAGTATTCCTGGAGTCATGGAAGTGTTTGTGAAAGGACAGAGGTTTATTCTCACTGAGTACCCTCTAGCAACACATTTGGAAATCTCTGTGTCAGTGAAAGAGAGACGTGACTAGAATGTAATGACTACATTATTTGCCTACAAGTATCTCAATCTTCTATGACCCCCACTGTGATGGCTTCTTAAACTGTGCGGCTTTATTCTCTGCACCCTGCCTGCAGTTTGCCTTTTCCTTTATAATTAATCTCCACTCAGGGTCAATTTCTTCATGGCAAATAGCTCTAACCATTAACTAGCCTTGCATATGTCAATTAAATGGAATACTTCAAAAGCTTCACGGAGAACTAATTTAATAGATCTACATGGTGAAAAACACAAGAGGCAGAAAATATTCAAACACTATTGAAATTATTCATATTATTACTACATTTTTTAAAACTCTTAAATTGTTAAAAAAATAAATAGAAAACATTGGAATTAATTGCGTTTAATGAAAATAATTAAAAGTGCCCACAACCTTCTTCTCTCTTTCTATTGAAAGGAATAGAATAACTGTACCACCTGCCAAGGTTTGGTTTAGTTTGGAGATACAGTGCAGAAACAGGCCCTTTTGCCGACCAACTCCACGCCGACCAGCGATTCCCACACATTAACACTATCCTACACACACGAGGGACAATTTACAATGTTACCAAGTCAATTAACCTACAAATCTGTATGTCTTTGGAGTGTGGGAGGAAACCAGAGCACCCTGAGAAAACCCATGTAGGTCACGGGGAGAACGTACAAACTTCGTACAGACGGCACCCATAGTCAGGATCAAACCCGGGTCTCCGGCGCTGTAAGGCAGCAACTCTAGCACAACACCACTGTGCGGCCCCCGATACTGGCTCAGTGAGCATATTTCTACCTGTTTCACTGGACTTCAGGTGACAAAGGGAATGTAGCCAGTGAGGACCTCTTCAGGGAATTCACACTCATGTATTCCCGCATGCAAAGGGCAGTATCTCAAACTTACTGATACCTGCAAGGACAAGTACCATCTCAATTGCTTTGCCCCTCGTATTGTGTACATTTTTTGCACAGTTTTAATAGCATCGCCGATTCAGCATGAGGTTAAGGGATGTGGAAGAATTCATATTTTGTCAGACTCTATGATTCCTCCCTTGCTAAAAGTTGAATCTGCTCTGCAAGATTCAGATGATGTTTTGCATGGAGACAGATCATTAACAGATATTACCGGCAAGGGAAGTTGGCCTTCACTCGGACTGAGACCCAACTGTAACTATGCAGTCATACAAACCTCTCTTCTGCCCCTGTAGTCACGTGACTACAGTCTGCTTAAGGAAGCAGAGTGTCATGTATGGAAATAAAATCAGTCTGAAAGACAATTGAATAGTTTGATCATTTAAGGTACAGACAACGGCCCACCTACGGACTTGCGGCGGAGAGGCATGCACTGCGGACGATCTCCGCAGAGGCACGGATGTGGCACTGGCTGTGGCAAAGCGATGGCAGAACGTCACCTGACACACGAGCGAACTAAATCATTTAGGGTTTTGCGTTATCCTTAAATCAGCATCTAAACATCTGTTACTCATCCTCACAAATGCACTGATCAGAACATGGGCTTCTGAGTTCGTAACTGCTTCAAGGTCTTTTTTCTTGTGGTAATTCAAGATAGAATTTTTTATATCTAAATTGCAGCAGGCGGGAGTATGTACACACTCTCCCACACCGACACACACACACACACACACGCACACGCACACACGCACACACACGCATGCACACACGCACACACACACACACACATGCACACACACACACGCACACACACACGCACACGCACACGCACGCACACGCACACACACGCACACACACACGCACACACACACATGCACACACACGCACACACACACACACACACACACACTCTCCCACACCGACACACACGCACACACACACACGCACATATAAACACACACGACACACGCAACACAAACACACACATCAATACACATTCACACATACACATTTTTGTACATATACACAAATGCATGCACACACACATGTGTATTTGCACACACACATGCACAAACACAAACAAATGCATAAGCTCATAGAATGGACAAACTCACGCGTACATGCATGCACACACATGTGCACAGGCGTACGCACACATGCACACACACACATACATGCACACATACACACACACGCGCGCACACACACACACACACACACACACACACACACACACACACACACACGCACACGCACACACACTGGCACACATACACACACACACACACACACACACACACACACACACACACACACACACGCACACACACACGTAAATTCACACACATGCCCACACCAGAATTTTCAGGCAGGTTGCGACAGTCACAAGAGAATGGATTACCGTGCAAGTTTACTTCGTGTTAATCATAATGTTTGTAAGGCTGACGGTATTTGAAGTGTGTAAAGCCTTCTTACTGCAGGGCTGATGATGATCAATAGCTCAGAACTGTGCACCTGCCGACCCATTCTTGTGTTAATTGATGTCAATGCTCCAGGCTTCAAAGGCTTCCTCCCCATGACAGCACTATATTGCTGGAAGAGCATTTTTTATTTGCAACTGAAATGGCTGCCGGGGGGGAAGACAAGAGAGACTGCAGATGCTGGATCTGTAACGAAAGAGGAATGCTGTAAAACCTTAGCAGGTCAAGCAGCACCTGTGGAGGCAAAAAGGTGTGTGTTGATATTTTGGGTTGAGACCCAGTCTCCAGCCATGTATGGCTTGGGAAGTTAATTGTCACCTTTTACAGTGGAAATCAATCTTCCAAGCCACACAGCTTTGGGTTGTGGGAGGAAAATGGAGCACCCAAAGGAAATCCATGTGGTCACAGGAAGAATGCAAAGGTCCCTGTCAATCCTGACGCAGAGGGTACACACTCATCTTTGCTCACCAGGATGGGCTGTTTAGGTCGCTGGTGAGGGAGGAGGTGTAGGAACAAGTGTTGCGCTTCCCACAGTTGCAGGGGAAAGTTCCAGGGGTCACGACGGAATGAGTAGATCAGGGAGTCACATAGAGAGCAGCGAAGCCAAGGATCCAGTTACAGAGGTGGGTGTTGACTGCTAGGTCCAGGAGTTTGGACCATCAGAGAGTTGGTGCCATCATTCATCAGAAACTCAACTGGACAGGTAATACCTACTGTGCCTACATCAGCAGATCAAAGGCTGGGTGTCCCTCAGTGACTGACTCAACTGAGTCAACTGACTATAGGGCAGCACAGTGGCACAGCCTCGCAGCAATAGAGACCCAGGTTTGATCCTGACCACAGGTGCTGTCTGTGTGGAGTTTGCACGTTCTCCCTGTGACCGTGCCGGGTGCTCCGGTTTCTCCTCCCACATCCCAAATTCGTGTGGGTTTGTAGGTTAATTGCCCCCCCTGTAAAATTGCCCCTGGTGTGTATGACATTGAACTAGGGTGAATGGGGGATCGATGGTCGGCATGGACTCGGTGGGCCGAGTGGCCTGTTTCCACGCTGTGTCTCTAACCTAAAACTAAACTCCTGGCATCCTAAAACCGGCAAGCATCAACAAGGCACAGCTCATTCCATACACCCATTGCCCTTTGTGTAAAAATGTGTTAGATATCTCTCCTGAAAAGGACTGCAGAGGCTGACTTGCTGAGAGCATACTCCAAAAGGATGAGCAGAATTTTGGTGAATCAAGGGATATGAGGTTAATGCAGCAAAGTGGTGCTGAAGTAAATGGTAAAAGTGTGGACATGATCCAATTGCATGTTGGAGTAGGCACGTGGGACTGAACATCCTCCTCTTGCTCCTATTACTTATTTACTATTCCATTTCTTATTCCAAGCAGCTTTGCTGCCTTGGATTAATCCTACCAATGTAATCCCAGTTGGCACTGTAACACAGCATGTCCATACTGTGGACTGATGCTGAGTTAAGACTGAAGTTACATCAACTTGAATTTACTTTACCAACTGTATATTGTTTTTTTATGTAGCCTTTTTAACATAAGAGAACGCCACAAGGTGCTTCACAAGACCGTTATATGAAACAACTATGGTATTCAGTCGTAGAGCTAAAGAGCCCTTTGGAAACAGGCCCTTCAGCCCGCCTTGTACATGCTGACCAAGTTGGCATTTCTGGGCTCATTTCATACGCCTGCATTTTTTTGCATATCCCAACACCCTCAATCCACCTAAAACAGAATCCAGGCTCCAAACCTGCTGATTTTTGCTCATTGCACACTGGATTCCATTTCAGCAGCGATGAAGTGATCAAGTCTTCAAAGTTTGCCCATCTTTGAGCAGCAGAACAGCATTTTGTGCCGACCAGCATCTGCAGTTCTTTCTTACACATTAAGCTTTGTTATCCTAATACTCTACAGATTTTATAGCTTGACATTGCCACCCTTTTCCCTTACTTTCTCAATCGTCCAGTTGCCAAGGTGTTCCGGGCCAACTTTACCCAGGGTAGGTACGCTTTCCTGGACCACTTCAAGTTCCACGTTCTGTGTACGTCTTCTAATTCAAGTTCTTGCAGGCTGCCAGAGTACAGAGAGGCATAAGGAACAATGAGAAATCTTGCTGCAGCATCACCACAGGCACACAGACAGAGAAACGTAAAAACAAATTAGGCATCAATTATACATAACTTATATATAACATTCTAAAAGAAGACAATGCAACAAAAAAAAAAAAGGATATTGGTGCAAAAACATAATTAGAAAAGAAAGTCCACATTAGGGTGCAAGAGATGGCCTTAGGATTAGGATTGTGCAGTTTGGTTCAATAACCTGATATGTGGAGGAAGGAACTGCAGATGCTGGTTTATACTGAAGAAGGACACAAACTGCCAGAGTAACTCAGCAGGTCACGCAGCATCACTTTCCCCCAGAGACGCTGCCGGACCCGCTGAGTTCAGAGAGTTGTGAATCTGTGGAATTCTCTGCCTCAGAAGGCAGTGGAGGCCAATTCTCTGAATGCATTCAAGAGAGAGCTAGATAGAGCTCTTAAGGATAGCGGAGTCAGGGGGTATGGGGGGAAGGCAGGAACGGGGTACTGATTGAGAATGATCAGCCATGATCACATTGAATGGCTCGAAGGGCCGAATGGCCTCCTCCTGCACCTATTGTCTATTGTCTATTGAGTTACTCCAGCAGTTTGTATCTATCTTCAAGAACCTGATAGTTGTAGCAAAGTAGCTGTATCTGAACATGGTCAGGTGGGTCTTCAGGCTTCTGTACCCCCTGCCTGATGGTAGCAATGAGAAGAGGGCATGGCCTGGATAGTGTGGCGACTTGACGATGGACGCTGGCTTTTTGAGACAGCACTGCGTTTTATGGAGGGGACGGCTGTACTTGTAATGGAATGGGCTCAGTCCTCCACTCAGTCCACAGCCTCTTGCGTTCCCATGCATTGGAATTGCCACACCAGGCCACAATTGAACCAGTCTGGATACACTCTACAGTACATCTGTAAACGTTTGTTAGACTTTTCAAAGACATACTGAATCTCTTTAAACGTCTTAGAAAGTAGAGGCACTGGAGCACCTTCTTTGTGACTGCATCAATGTGCTGGGCGAAGGACAGGTCATCCAAGACGTCAATGCCCAAGAACTCTCTCCACCACCGCCTCACCAATACAAAATAAGGTATATGGTCTCCCGACTTCTCCTTTCTGAAGTCAACAATTAGATCCTTAATCTTGTTGATTATTGGGAGGCTGTTGTTGTGACCCCACTCAACCAGGCATTCTATATCTCTCCTGTCTGGTGGTGATTTGGCCAACCACGGTTCCTAAATTCATAAGTGATAGGAGCAGAATTAGGCCATTCAGCCCATCAAGCCTGCTCCACCATTCAATCAAGGCTGATCTATCTCTCCCTCCTAACCTCATTCTCCTGCCTTCTCCCCATAACCCTTGACACCCATACTAATCAATAATGGTGTAATTAGCAAAATTATGGATGGAATTGGAGCTGTGCCTGACCACACAGTCATGGGTGTAAAGAAAATAGAGAAGGGAACTACACGCGCAGCCATGAGGTGCAGCTGATGATGGTCATTGAGGAGATGTTGTTTCCAGCTCATGGGTAATGACACTGGCAAACTTGTCCCAGCAGCTTAGTACTGGCCTTGAAAAGGTGAGACGTGGTGATCTCAGGATTCTTCCTGCAGTTCACCCTTCCCTCGTGAGGAGTGGCGGCTGATGATCCAGGTTTCTTCCCGCACTTAGCTTGTGGCTTGTAGAGGCATTGCTGGCGGTCTCTGGGTTATCCTTGATGAGCCAGCCTTTG
Source organism: Rhinoraja longicauda (assembly GCF_053455715.1). Lineage (NCBI taxonomy): Eukaryota > Metazoa > Chordata > Chondrichthyes > Rajiformes > Arhynchobatidae > Rhinoraja > Rhinoraja longicauda. The sequence goes on from NC_135973.1 coordinate 15,034,325, forward strand.
TCTCTATGTGTGCGTTTGGGCACAGTCCCTCGTTGTCTAGGGGGCAAGGAGAGATTCTGGCATCTCAGGCTTGCCACTGCCATTCAGAATCAGCCTCAGGTGGAGGCGCTGGCTGTCTAGGGCTTCTTTCCCGGCAGGCAAGACTTGACCACATGGTGGTGCTGGTGGTCTCAGGTCTGTCCCTGTGGCTCAGAGTTCCTCATATCCTGCAACAGGGAGACATAACTAGGAGGGCAGCGGCCCACTTTATCTCCCTTCTCCATCTCCATCTTCTCTCAATCTCTGGCACGAATGCCTGGGTTTGATAGAGAGAAGGCTGACAAGGACCAAGTGGCCAACCGATAGCAATAATGCAGGGAATTGGTTTCTCCAGGCCTGCCAGCTAGTTAAAGGGCTCAGAGTGACAACCAAATTGAGAGGGCGCTATCACAATGTCCATGTTACACAATAACCCTGAACGTGTACATGGAATTGAACGTTGCCCGCTGCCAGGTTACAATCTTGTGACCATTTAGGGAGAGACCATCCATGGCTTTGCAGGGGTTAACAAAAGATGGCATCACAACTATCAAGAGGCATGACATTTCCTATGACATTTAAGCAGGCAGGAACTTTCAATGGAGACAATTGGGGGGCCACTCTGTTTGGTTCCAGCGAGTCTGACAACAGAAGAGCACTAAGCAATTATGAGGGAGACTGTCCGACAGAAGTCCTTGCTACAAAGTGGTTGCTTTGCCAGTTCTGTGCTAATTCTGGGTTGCATTTTCTGCAGCAATAAACAAGGTGGGATGTTGCAGTTCTGGGTCGTGCTTTGTTACTTACCCAGCCGTGTGGCATGGTGGTGCAGTGGTAATATTGCTGCCTTATAGCACCAGAGACCAGGGTTCGATCCTGACTTCGGGTGCTGCCTGCACAGAGTTTAATAATAATATATATTCCTTTATTCGTCCCACACCGGGGAAATTTACAGTGTTACAGCAGCAAAGTGGATAGCAAGAGAGCAAGAGATCATTCATTATAAATATATAAAAGATACGTAAATTGTCATCAGTTTTCTGTGTGTTCTTAGCTGTTATTGTTGACTCGTCTGCTGGGAGCAGTGCTGGTTGTGCAGTCTCACAGCAGCGGGAAGGAAGGACTTCCTATATCACTCCTACATGCACTTGGGGTGAAGGAGTCTGTCACTGAAGGAGCTACTCAGTGCAGTGACAGTGTCCTGCATGGGGTGGGAGCCGTTGTCCAGCAGCGATGTTAGCTTTGCCATCATCCTCCTCTCTCCCACCACCTGCACTGAGTCGAGGGGGCAACCCAGGACAGAGCTGGCCTTCCTGACCAGCTTGTCGAGCCTCTTCCCTTCCACCACTGAGATGCTGCTGCTCCAGCAGACCACTCCATAGAAAATGGCCGATGCAACCACCGTGTTGTAGAAGGTCCTTAGGAGTGCCCCCTGCACTCCAAAGGACCCGAGTCTCCTTAGCAGATAAAGTCTGCTCTGGCCCTTTCTGTATAGCGCACCGGTGTTTCCCCCCATGACCTGCCAGGGTTTTCTCCGGGATCTCCGGCTTCCTCCCACTCTCCACACAGGGCGTGCAGGTTAATTGGCTCGGTAAAATAGTAAATTGTCCCGAAGCGCGTGTAGGACAGTGTTAGTGTGCGGGGGAATCGCTGGTCGGCGCGAATTTGATGGACCGAAGGGCCTGTTTCCGCGCTGTGTCTCTAAACTAAAACTAAAGGTGATGGGCAATGAGGATCAGGGAATGAGGGTAGAAAGGACCAAAGAGCGAGTTCTGTTGTTCTACAACAGGAGGACCTTTGTTGTGTTTGAGGCACACGTAGCTTAGACCTGTTGGCAAAGGGCTTGGAAATGTTACTCAGCCATCTGCCTCAATTTAAAAGCAGCCCCCCTCACCATTTCATTTTGCAGCACGTAACATTGCAGTACAGTATTCAAATCCAGAGTCTGGATGCAAACAGTTAGAGAACTGCAGGAATTTCTTGATCAAAGCCCAACACTGTAATCCTGAATAAAAAGGAACAGCAAATTGTTCTCATGCCCCTTCAATAATTGTTCTGTTTTCTCACCCCCTTTCCCCATTCAGTGCAGGCTGTGAACACTGGGCTCCAAGGGCGAAGAATGACTGCTGCTTTTGTTTCCTGCACCGGCAACAGTTAACGATTGTTTTTTTTCTAATTCCTTGAAACCTTCACTAAAGTTTACCTTATCCGTGAGTTAAATATTTGGGTTGTCACAAGCTGTAACTTAAAACATTGCTCCAGGTCTAACCTGAAAGACAATAACATGAGGAGGAACCAGGGATTGGAAGTGGTGTGATCTGCATATTTTAAAGCTCATCCGATCTAACCATTGACATTTGAAACTCTATTGACCTGGAAGTGTCTGATAATATAAACTAGCTTTATGCATGTCTGGTGTACCAAGTTTTAAAAATGCAGCTGGTTAGTTTCTAAGCGTTAGACAATTGCTTGTTATTATGCCATGAATAGAATCTCTCGGTGCCAGCATTGAGTATTTTACAAGCCATGAATTCAGGTCAACAGGACATTCCCTCTAAAACAAATAACACTCTTCCATCCTTAGTAGCCTGCTCACCTTTCAATCCTTTGAGCCACTCAGTTTGTGCCCATTAATCCTTCCTCTGTGGGTGTTTTGTTCTCTGCCCGATCTCCCCGCTCTCCTTCCGGTTGAAAGCGAGACCATTTCGAACAGGGAGGGGGAGCTGCTTTAATTCGAGGTCGGTTCATGTTCAGCTAGAGTGTCTCCTTCTGATGCCAGCATGCGGATGCCAAGTAACAATCCAACAGGCAAGGAACCAAGAGACGGCTGGAGTATCTTGATCGACGTTGGGCATACCCTTTGGAGGGAGAAGCAAATCTCTGGAGAGGGATTTGCGGCAACATTACCGGAGATGGGGTGGGTGGTGGGGAGGGGGTTGTTTGTGTTAACTGAATAAAAGAGCTGGGAGCTTTCTCTCAGAGTAGTCAACCCCCTCAGAAAACCTCGCTCAGAAAACCTGCCACAAACATCACCCGGCAAGCCCTGAAATGTGACCCCCAAGGAAAAAGGAAAAGAGGTGGCCCCAGGAACTGCTGGAGAAGAGGTGTCCAGGCAGAAATGTCTGGGAGCGGGCTCAACTGGGGAGATCTCGAAAGAACCGCCAACAACCGAGTGAGGTGGAGGGCATTTGTCAATGGCCTATGCTCCCTAGAGGAGCAAGGAGCTTAAGAATAAGAAGAAGTCAAGGTTAAGGAGAGATTTATTAGCATTGAAAATTGAGGAAGGTTTTAATCAAGTAAGCCGTGTGATATTCATTCGATTGCACTGCAGACAAATCAGAGAAATAGATATATAACAATTGACAGAAAAGCCAGGGAGAGATGCAGAGATTTTGTTTCTTATTGAATGAGTTGTTATTTGGATCATACTGTATGCAAAATTCATGTTCATAAGTTATAGGAGCAGAAGTAGGCTATTCAGCCCAACAAGTGTACTCTGCCATTCAATCATGGCTGATCTATCTTTTCCTCTCAACCCCATTCTCCTGCCTTCTCCCCATTACTGCTGACACCGTTACTAATCAAGAATCTGTCAATCTCCGCCTTAGAAATACCAATTGACTTGGCCTCCACAACCTTCTGTGGCAATGAATTCCACAGATTCACCACCGTCTGACTAAAGAAATTAATGTTCTAAAGAAATGAAAGGAAAAGATGGAGGAAACTTCACAGTCACGAGGGGAATCTGGAGGTGTAGAAAATAGAACAGTGCAGTACAGGAACTTCAGCCCACAATGTTCGTGCCAAACATGATGCTAAGTTAAATTGATCGCATCAGCCTATACATGATCAATATCCCTCTATCCCCCTATGTGCCTATCTGACAGCCTCTTAAAGGCCACTATCACATCTGCTTCCACCTCTCACCTTAAGCTATGCCCTCTGGTGTTGGAAATTTCCACCCTGGGATACTTGAAATGGGAAGAAATGGGAAGACATGTGTGGAGCAGTGCTTGCTTTAACTGGACAGCTATTCCAAAGCGTTGATACAGGGGCTCAGCAGCCAGCTTGTGCTGTACCATGGGCTCAATGGCCTCTGCTCTAAGATCACCTGCATGTGGTCCTGTACAATTAGCTGCTACCAATCTGTAACCTGGAAGCTTTGCAATAACTGTTTTCAACATTGCAGAAATAGGAGATTACTTTAACTGCCTGGTTCTCATAAGGTAGTGTTCACCGAAAAATAAAATATAAAGGAGAAACATGTAGGAACTGCAGATGCAGGTTTACACTGAAGATAGACACAAAATACTGGATTAACTCAGCGGGACAGGCAGCATCTCTGGAGAGAAGGAATGGGTGACGTTTCAGGTCGAGGCCCTTCTTCCGACTTCAGGCTCGACTGGAAACGTCACAGATTCCTTCTCTCCAGACATGCTGCCTGCCCCGCTGAGTTACTCCAGCATTTTGTGTCTATAAAGGATAAATAGTCATCTTTTAACTCACAACATGAAAATTAGAGGAGAATTTGCTAAACCCAGTACTGTAACATCAATCTGTACAAATACAGTTGGCATGCTCTTCAGGTGAATAAAATTGTTTTTGCATCAAAGCTTGCAAGATCATTCCAGATAATTACAATGGGATTTGTAGTGTGCCTCTGAACTGCCTTTCTTTATTTATTTTACCCTTTCAGAGATTGCTTTGCCATTGCTGCTTGTCTTACTTCCTACATGTATGGCTGAAATTAATTAAACATGAAAGTGAAAGGAAACAAATGTCAGGCGATTGCTCTGGCAGCTCACCAATCTGCGACACCTGTTTTACACCCCCGGCTCCGTAACTTCACCTCCTGCCTGCTCCCTTTTTTAGCCATGAAGGTGGCTCAGTGGGCATCGCTCTCGCCCCTGAGTCAGATGGTTGTCACTTCAAATCCCACTCCGCAAACTTGAGCACAGAAATCTGGTTGGAAGTTCCAGAAGAGCGCCGAGGGAGTGAAACTCTGTCGGAAGTGTCAACGTTAAGTGGAGATCTTCGACTGAAGTCCTGCCTGCCATTCAGGGCAATGCTGAAGGAGCATAGGTGAGGAAACCGCAGCACACGGAAGAAAGACACAAAAGAAACACATGTAAACTCCACACTGACAGTACCGGAGGCCAGGATCGAACTCGGGTCTCTGGCGCCTACAATTCAGGGGGAGGTTGGGAGAGAGCAGCCCAGTTGAGATGCAGTCTTGCAAATAGGTTGCTTCCCCAGAGCCAAGTCTGCTTCCACACAGATACGGAAGATCTGATTTAGATGAAGTCCAGGGGAAATGATCCTGATTACCAATGTTCACAAAATGCTGGAGTAACTCAGCAGGTCAGGTAGCATCTATGATGGTATGAACATTGACGTCTCCAACTTTAGATAGTTCCTCTGTCCCTCTCTTCCCCTCCCCCTTCCCAGATCTCCCACTGTCTTCCTGTCTCCACCTATATCCTTCCTTTGTCCCGCCCCCCCCTGACACCAGTCCCCCTCTCTGATTACCAATGTTAGTCCCTCCCTTTGTAACATATTACTTCACTGTGATTTGTGAAACCTTCTATGGTGAAATTGACAGTGGGGCTCCCTTCATTAATGTAGTGACCACACTTCAAAAGTACTGAATGGGGGATGCTATATAAATGCGAGTATTTCATTTTTTCCCCTCTGCTTTAACAGGTAATTTGAGTTTGAATCTGAGTTTGGTTTGAGTTTAGTCAGGGCCGTCTTAACGCATGGGCCTGATGGGCACTTGCCCGGGGGCCCACGAGTATAGGGGCCCCATGCTGATCTGTGTATGTTAAGTGACTTGCAATAAATAAATACTACTTTAAAAATGTAGGTTCAATAAGTGCTTTTTTCGCAACATTTTTGGTCCCTAAGTGCTTCTCACAGCGATCTGTAAGTGCTTTTCGCAACAATGTAGCACCCTAAGTCCATCGCTAAGTGCTTTTCGATAAGTGCTTTTCGCCGGCACGACAGGGGGGGGGCTGGTAGGGAAAGGGGGGTGGGGGAGAGTACACTGCTTTGCCCGGGGGCCCATAATGCTGTAAAAACGGCCCTGAGTTTAGTATATTGTCACGTGTACTTAGGTAGAGTAAGAAGCTTTTGCTACGTGCTATCCAGTCAGCGGAAAGACAATACATGATTACAATTGAGACCATCGAGGTAACCTTCGGAAGGGAAGGGGATTGGAGGCTGCTTCTCACTGCAGAACATTAACACACCTAGATTTTTGACTGGGTCGCACATAGAGTTGCAGCAGGTATTATTACGACTTCATAAATTCAGTGATCTGGGGTTCTACCTGACCTCTGGTATTGCCTGTGTAGAGTTTGTACATTCTCCCTGTGACCACGTGGGCTTCCTCCGGGCGCTCCGGTTCCCTCCTACATCCCCCAAACATCCATAACATGGTCGGTTAATTGGTTGCTGTAAATTGCACGCTAGTCCCCCTTGCCCATGTTTGGCCCATACCCTTCTAAATCTTTCCAATCCGTGTGCCCATCCAAATGTTTTTTAATGTTATTATTCTACCTGCCTCAACCACTCCAAACTAAGAGCAACCACTGTGTTGGGGTGAGAATGTTGCAGAATTCTTACAGACTTGCTCCTCTCCATGAGAGATAATTGCCCCTTCATGTGGCAAACACCAAGACGGGTAGATGTACAACAGTGAGTTCAGTAGCAGTGAAGAGCTAGATAAAAGACACACTGATAATGAACATCAAAAAATGAAGTCAGATATCTTGACATCTAGACAGGGCTAACGTTTTGGGCCATTGAACTTTCACCAGCATTGATGATGCAATCTAATAAAGGATCTTTGGCCTGAAATGTTAGCCGTGTTCCTCTCTCCTGAAGCTGGCAATCCTGAGATACAGTTTAGAGAAGCATTCATTAGGGGCGGCATAGTGGCGAAGTGGTAAGGTTGTTGCCTTAAGGCGCCAGAGACCCAGGTTCGATCCTGACCACGAGTGCTATTTGTACGGAGTTTGTACCTTCTCCACGTGACTGCCTGGGTTTTCTCCGGGTGCTCCGGTTTCCTCCCACACACCAAAGATGTACAGATTTGTAGATTAATTGGCTTTAGTAAGAATTGTAAATTGTCCTTAGTGTGTCAGATAGTGCAGGTGTACTGGGTGGTCACGGGTCGGCTTGGACCCGGTGGGCCGAAGGGCCTGTTTCCGTGCAATATTTCTAAACTAAACTAAAGGCAGACACGAAAACCTGGAGTAACTCAGCGGGTCAGGCAGCATTTCTGGAGACAAAGGAATAGGTGACATTTCGGGTCGAGACCCTTCTTCAGGCTGAGGAAACTAAACTAGGCTGAAATCCTGCTGGGCCTTTGCCCAACTGCGACACTCAGCCCAGCTCACGGAAGCTCAAGTGGAATAACTTCCCAACAATTTGCACACTCGGATACGGGGAAATGGTCTGCTTGTTTGGCCACAATCTCTAGTTCCTAATTTCTAATTGAACCACTTCCCAAGCTGAAAACCTTGATGTGACATCCAGTCTCCCATTGTGTGGCAGGCTTGCAGGCAAGGACACGTGGATCGCTTATATACTTCAATTACTATCAGCCTCCACCGCAAATACTTCCGGGAATCCGATCCAATTCATTTCACTCAAAGCGTTTCGTTCACAACCGCAACAGAATACCTACGGACACATCTAAAACACTGGAATCAATCAAAGCCTCTGGAGAGAGTGAAACTGATCCTCGGCAGCTCTGCCTCCGCGCATCCCACATGAGACTGCAACTCTTCCGAGCCAGCACCACATCTGTGCTCCAGCCCATCGACCGGACGATCGGATAGTCTTACCGTCTAGTGAGCAGCCAAATGGACAGAGACCTAGACAACTGTCGGCTTAGTTGCACCATTAAAATCCTGCATTATAATAAATGAGTGAAGCTTGGATAGTCTTTCTCATATGCAGCAAATGATTATTGCGCATAGCGCTTAAATAATTTACAGAGGCCGTTTTTAGCGCTGCGGTAATGACCATTTTTCCAATATTAACAGAGGCCCCATTTTTCACCCAAATGGTAGCAGCAGGATAGCTGCTCGTATTAAGAGCTGGTGAACTGGGGTAGTACTTCCAGCGCTTTCAAAGTCGGCTGCAGGAGGTGCACCCTGGGACACAAAGATGGCCGGCTGAGGGGATCTCAGGAGAGGGATGGTTGGTTGGCGGTAACTGCTCCAGCACATTGAGTGCGCGGGCCGACTGGACTGTGAACTTTGAATAATGGAGCCAAAACACGCCATCGCATGCATGTGTCATGAAAGGCATAGATAGAGTGGATGTGGAAAGGATGTTTCCACTGGTGGGAGAGTTTAAGACAAGAGGTCATAGCCTCAGAATTAAAGGACGCTCTTTTAGAAAGGAGGTGAGGAGGAACCTCTTTAGTCAGAGGGCAGTTAATCTGCGGAACTCATTGCCACAGAGGGCTGTGGAGGCCAATTCAGTGGATATGTTTAAGGCAGAGACGGACAAATTCTTGTGTAGAACTGGTGTCAAGGGAGAAGGCAGGAAAATTGGATTAGGAGGCAGAGATGGTGGCACGGCGGCACAGCAGTAGAGTTGCTGCCTTACAGCGAATACAGCGCCGGAGACCAAGGTTCGATCCCGACTACGGGTGCTGTCTGTACGGAGTTTGTACCTTCTCCCCGTGACTGCGTGGGTTTTCTCCGAGATCTTCGGTTTCCCCCCACACTCTAAAGACGTACAGGTATGTAGGTTAATTGGCTTGGTAAATGTAAAGATTGTCCCTAGTGGGTGTAGGATAGTGTTAATGTGCGGGGATCGCTGGTCGGCGCAGACCCTGTCGGCTGAAAGGGCCTGTTTCCGTGCTGTATCTCTAGACTAAACTGTAAACTAAAGATCAGCCATGATTGAATGGCGGAGTGAACTCAATAGGCCGAATGGCCTAATTCTACTCCTATAACTTGTGAACTTGTAACATATGCAGAAAGAATTTCATTGTGCAGTTGCAAATGTGACAATTAAAGCTCTATTGAACTATTGGAGTCAGAGTGGGCCTGAGATCATGCTATAACATTGTACTAAGGGGCAGTGTTTGACGTCAAAACTAGTTTTCAGTTTAGTTCAGCAACCATAGAATTATTAAAACCAAAATAGTCGTCAACCATTTGCCGTTTCCCATCCTTTGCCCACAGGGCACGGGGAGAACGGTGGCGCAGCGGTAGCATTGCTGCCTTACAACACCAGAGACCCAGGTTCGATCCTGACTATGGGTGCTTGGCTGTACGGAGTTTGTACGTTCTCCCTGTGACCTGCGTGGGCTTTTCCCCGGGAGCTCCGGTTTCCTCCCACACTCCAAAGACATGTAGGTTTGTAGGTTGTGTAGGAAGGAACTGCAGATGCTGGTTTAAACCGAAGATAGACACAAAAAGCTGGAGCCATTCAGCGGGATAAGCAGCATCTCTGGAAAGAAGGAATGGGTGACGTTTCGGGTCTCTACCCTGAAAGTCACATATTCCTTCTCTACAGAGATGCTATCTGTCTCGCAAAGTTGCTCCAGCTTTTTGTGTCTATCTTAGGTTTGTAGGTTAATTGGCTTGGTAAAATTGTAAATGTTCCCAGTGTGTGTAAGATAGCGTTAATGTGCGGGGATCGCCGGCCGGCGTGAACTTGGTGGCAGAAGGGCCTGTTTCCACACTGTATCTCTAAACCAAACCTCAAATGTTAACCAGTTTTATATGCGGTTAATCTCCTCGATACCATCTGCGGCTCCTTCTAACCATGATGCTGAACGTTAAACCTGTTAAATAGGAAGGGAAGTTTAGCTACTAACCTGTAGTGTCATCTCCACTATCTTCCCTGGAGAGCTATAAAGCTGGCTTTCACCCAGTCCCATTAGTTCTTCTATGGGCTGGTTAGATTGAACATGTTCCGCTTTTGCCAATATTGTTGAATAACCTGTACACAAAGAAATCTGACATTAAATGCATACTGCAATCCATCGCGAAACATCCCTTGCAGAACGGTTATTGATACAGTACATTAAATCACAATCACAAATCAGTAAAGAGAGACTGAAGCTTGCTGTGCGAATTCTATCTGTCTCTCTCCTTAATCAGATTTAGCTTTTGTTTGGCTGCCTTTATGCTGCAATCGACCATAGACTGTTGCTTACTTACTTTGCAATTTAAGTGGATATGGAATAGCAAAAATAGACTTTATGTCAAGAAAAGGCAGTAAGTGCTGGAGTAACTCAGCGGGTCAGGCAGTATCCCTTGGAGAACATGGATGGCTGAGGTTTCGAGTCAGGACCCTTCTTCAGACCTGGCTGAGGGGAATGTGTTCACACATGTGCATTAAGTGGAACATTAGTCAGAGTCATAAATGGACTCTAAGACAGACTCTAGATAAGGCAGATACATTTTGCCATTAGATTGCACTAGGACCAGAGGTCATAGCCTCAGAATTAAAGGGCGCTCTTTTAGAAAGGAGTTGAGGAGGAACTTCTTTAGTCAGAGGGTAGTTAATCTGTGGAACTGATTGCCACAGAGGGCCATGGTGCACCCTCAGTTTGCCTTCTATAACTCTCTCTGCCATTTCTAAGGGTTTCCTGCAGGCAAATGCCCTCTGGCAACTGGTTATTCTGTAAACACATCCTACCCTGCAGTGACTGTGTATCATTGATACCTGGAACACAATGGGACTCTGTGGGTGAAATCCATTACTCAAAGACAGGTAATAACCTAACGGCCAATCCATTTGATTTTACTTTCCTTTTCTATCATCACCTCAATGTCAAGAAATCTGAAGAAGGGTCATGATAGACCTAGAAACATAGAAAATAGGTGCAGGAGTAGGCCATTCGGCCCTTCGATCCTGCACCGCCATTCAATATGATCATGGCTGATCATCCAACTCAGTATCCCGTACCTGCCTTCTCTCCATACCCCCTGATCCCTTTAGCCACAAGGGCCACATCTAACTCCCTCTTAAATATAGCCAATGAACTGGCATCAACTACCTTCTGTGGCAGAGAATTCCACAGATTCACCACTCTCTGTGTGAAAAAAAACTTTCTCATCTCGGTCCTAAAAGACTTCCCCCTTATCCTTAAATTGTGACCCCTTGTTCTGGACTTCCCCAACATCGGGAACAATCTTCCCGCATCTAGCCTGTCCAACCCCTTAAGAATTTTGTAAGTTTCTATAAGATCCTCCCTCAATCTTCTAAATTCCAGCGAGTACAAGCCGAGTCTATCCAGTCTTTCTTCATATGAAAGTCCTGCCATCCCAGGAATCAATCTGGTGAACCTTCTCTGTACTCCCTCTATGGCAAGAATGTCTTTCCTCAGATTAGGAGACCAAAACTGTACGCAATACTCCAGGTATGGTCTCACCAATTCCCATGTACAACTGCAGCAGAACCTCCCTGCTCCTATAATCAAATCCCCTCGCTATGAATGCCAACATACCGATCCGAAACGTCACCTGTTCCTTCTTTCCAGAGTTGCTGCCTGTCCAACTGCGTTACTGCAGCATTTTGTGTCCAAGCTAAATGTTAACGGTGTTGTCAAACGCAGCATCCCTGCATGCTCCCAAACTCACTGTTGTTCAGCCCTCGAGTTTATTGATTAACAGCAAGTCCCCTCCGACCATCAATCACCCATCCACTCCCTGTGCACTAGGGTCAACGCACAGAGGCCAAATAGCGTCAAACCCGCACGTCTTTGTGTTACAGTCGGAAACCGAAGCTTCCGCAGTCACAGGGGAACGTGCAAACTCGACACAGACAGCAACCAAGGTCAGGATCGAACCTGGGTCTCTGGCGATGTGAGACAGCAGCTTTACCAGCTGCTTCACGGAGTCCCCTTTTATATTCCTCTTGTCATTGTCCCTACCAAAATGTAGTAATTCATACGACTCAACATTATACTTCATCTTCACCAACATCTATTTCACTAGCCTGTCCACATCTCCCTTGAATCAATGACTGTCCTCGCAGTTCTCCAGGTTTTCTGTCTTCTGAAGACCTGAAAATTGTTTCCTCTACACCCAATTCCAGCCATCAACATAAAAACAGTGGGCCCAGAAACAATCTTGGGGAATTCCACCATACAGTCCCAAGAACAGCATCTCACTGGCACTCTGCTGTTTGTTACATTGCCATTTTCCGTCTGTGCTGTAACAGCTCACAGTGATTCCATGAACCTCCATTTTGATTACAAGGTGAGGGAGAACAGGAAAGCTCATCTCTGCCACGGTTTATATTTATCCCTTGGCATTTCCCATTGCTGATTTCAATCCCTCGATATTTGCAGGATGGCTGTTCCAGTTTCCATGTTACGTCAGAGACCATTCTTCAAAAAGTACTTTGTTGGCAACCAAGTGCTTTGAGACAGCTGAAGGGGCAAAAGAAACAACAATATTTGACAAGATTCTTGCTATGGGACTCAGGATGGCTAACTTTGTGAAAGGCCACAGAGATTAATGGCAAGTGCGTCTTCTAATCCGTTCTTGGCTGTGAAAGAAAAGCGTCATTGCTTCTCTGCTGAACAAAATTTGGGGTTATGTTTTGGCCTAAGATCTCAGTCGGGTCACTTTCGTAGAGTCCAGATGATCGGGCAATGAAATGAATGGACACAATACTGAGCTGGTTATGTTAAAGGCTTACGACCCACCCAAGCAGATGAACAACAGTCCATTCAGGGGGTCAGGGGGTATGGGGAGAAGGCAGGAACGGGGTACTGTTTGAGAATGATCAGCCATGATCACATTGAATGCCGGTGCTGCCTCGAAGGGCCGAATGGCCTCCTCCTGCACCTATTGTCTATTGTCTATTCACATCTACCTGCAGGGGTACACATTGGCACCATTTAACACCCTGACCTGCACAGCAACGATTCTACCAGTTCACAATCCCGTTCCGGCAGCATTGGGTCACCATTAGACTTTTAGTTTGCGCCTCTGGGGCAGTGATTGAACCCAGAACCTCAGACTCAGGTTTGTTGCCACATGAGCCATCACTGATGACAATTTCTGGCCGTTTGAGATTTCTTGAGTCAATCCATTGCCTTATTTGGATGGTCTATTGCACAGATAGGTAAAGTACAACCAGCAACGATCCAGAACATCAGAACAGGTGCTGGGTAGCCTGGTGCAGTGTTTGTGCTGTTATGCAATCCAACCGCATCCTGCATTTTGCAGAACGTTCAACTTTATTTTCTCTGTTTGGAGTCACTGTGTTATTTTATCCAAGGGGTGTCACTTACCTTTCAATTTGCAGTCTGTTGATGAGCCTGGAACAATGGGCGGCCTTGTCATGCAGTCCCGACATCTTGCAGCTTTTAAAGTGGAGTTTGACCTTGCATTGCCACAGTAACAATGTCCCCACTTACAATGTCACGGACTACAAACTGCCTTTTCCACCCATTCCATCCCATCCCTTTGTGGTCTGTGTTGCAAGGCTGAAGCCCTGAAACGTTTCAAACTCCTTCATCATCATCATTGTGGAGCAGAGGCTGATTAAGGTGCACACTCCGGGTTAGTTGTAGAATAACGTTACAAACTATTTAACATCGGGCAATTAAGCATGTCAGACTTCTGAACCTCATTTAAGCAGTTGCTATGGTAACTGCTCTTAATATAGACCCAGTCTCCCTCATGCTGTGCTTACACCCCAGGTAGGTAAGACCAATATTCAGTAAGGGTTAGAGGGATAATTGCAGCAAAACTACAAGGTCTGGCTCATTGGCCTGTTCTTTCTGCAGGGAAGAATCATTTAGTTCCGCACATTTAATTTTCAACGTGTTTACACAGAGAATTAAAATATTTCAGCCTGTCAACTGCAGAGGCTCTCCAAGTCAATGGGGCAGAATGCAAACTTCAAGATTAAAATTGTATGTCATTTGTCATTGCTTTGAGCAATTTAATGTTTTTTTTTTAAAAAAGCGTTTATTTATAATTAAGACAAGAATGATTTTGCCATGTTAAAGAAAAAGTTACAAGCAGGCATGCCTGGGAAATTTCAAGACGCTGGGCATGGGTTTAACAACAACGGGGGCAACTGGTTCCTACCTTCAAACTCCCCTCCCCTCACCTGCTTCCATCAGCCCCCTTTTACCTTCTTACCTGTCCACTTTTTTACCCATCAGCATGGTCCCCCAACTCCACCCCTCCCCCACCCCCACCCCCACCTGGCTGCATCTGCCCATCATCTTCCACCTCACCTGATTCCATCTATCTGCAGCTACCTCCTGCCCCATCCCTCCCCCGCTCCCACCTAGGTCCTCCTTTCCATCATCACTCACCTCGCCTGGTTCTACCTTCCGTCTGCCAGCTCCTGCCTCATCCCTCCCCCTTCACCTCCTCACACAGGCTATCTTCCCACCACGTTCTCAATCCAGATGAACGGTCTCAATATGAATTAACAACTATCTCTTTGGCTCCACAGATGCAACCTGACCTGTTGAGTTCCTGCAGCAGTGTATTTTATTTTGCCATTTAGATAAGTTCCTTTTGCAGCCTTTGGTAACTTGGACAAGGCCTGAGAGTTCTCATGGATAAGATAGAACTAGTGTGACCAGGTGACTTATGGTCAGCATGATCAGTTTTCATGCTGTATCTCTAAACTAAACTAAACTAAGTCACTTTGGTTCCAATAATACCAAAAGCACTGGAAATAACCCTTTCTCTTTAGCTTAGTTTAGTTTAGAGATACAGGGTGGAAACAGATCCTTCAGCCCACCGAGTCTGCGCTGACCAGCGATCTCCACACACTAACGCTATCCTACACACACTGGGGACAATTTATAATTATACCAAGCCAATTAACCTACAAACCTGTACGACTTTGGAGTGTGGGAGGAAACCCGGAGCTCCCGGGGAAAACCCACGCAGGTCACAGAATGAGCGTACAAACTCAGTACAGACAAGCACCCATAGTCAGGATCGAACCCGGGTCTCAGGCACTGTCAGGCAGCAACTCGACCAGTATGCCACCGTGCCGCCCTTTCTCTGGAAACAAAGTTACGATCTCACGCCTAATATCGGCATTGTCACGCGAAAAATCCTACTGTTGGGAATGTTACAGCCAAGGGATAATGGGGAAAAGTTCAACTTTGACCACCACTGATAAATGAAAAGGTCATTTAGGTTGCAATCAACTCCGCATTAAGGTTCCATCGGAAGCAACGCACTTTCCATTTTGGATCGGTCACAACTCAATGTATGAACACCTAATTTTCTAAGTGCAGGGAACCCACGTCAACGATGTTCCCCTCGAACGCGCACTCACATGAAAACCTCACTTTCTTTTCCCACCACTTCCCATCACCATCCCATTATCCCCAACCCATTTGGCTCCATCTATCACCTGTCAGCCTCTATCCAACCCCACCAAATACCATTTCTCTTCCCTCTCAGAACTGGTGCTGTTTCACAACCAGAAACACCGACATGCACCTTTTGCCTCCTTGGATGCTGACTTCTTCCGGCATTCATTTATTATTATTATTAAAGCAGTTACTGTCAACGACTATTATTAAAACATTTTAAAATTTGTTCTGATGTTTCACTCAGTGTTCTCCTGTCATCTACCTTTCAGTACCTGCAGTCTCTTAAGGCACCTGACTCCTTTCAGCATCAACATCTCAACTTTTAAAAAAATCAAGTGTTCTATTTTGTTCAAATAAATGGGTGTTTTTTCCATATTATGTCCCATCTGCCATGTTCTTGCCTACACACATATTACATTGAAACTCTTTATCTATTCCACCAGTCACTTACTCAAAGGATTCTAGTAGATTAGTCAATCATGATTTTCCTTTCATGAATCCATGATGACCTTGCTCAGTCCTATTATTCATTTCAAGGTGTTCTGTCATTATATCTTCACTGTTGACCCAGCACTGAGGGTGGATTAACAGGTCGGCAGTCTCCTATTTTCTGCCCCCCCTTCTTCTTAGACAGTGTTTTCACATTTGTAGAACTGTCAAAGCTGATGACCAGAGTGTTCCTATCTCCACAGCTACCTTCTTCAGAACTCTGGGATGTAGATCATCTGGTCCTTGGGATTTCATGTACTCCATGTTATTCAGTAGCTGTTATTAGCCTCACCAAGTTCTGCAAGTTATCTAATTTTAAGTAACTCCTGGATTCCCTCTCTCTCTGCCCCTCCCCTACCCTAGTCATCCTGCTAATTCCACAGTATGCATTCATATATCCCTTCATTATCACCTCTTCCACAGCCCACAATGGACCATTGTGGGTTCTACCTTTGTTTAGTCATCGGTGCTGGCTTTAAATTGTTCCTAACCTTTTCATACCATTAGTTAGCCTCCCCCTGACTCTCAGTCTGAAGAAGGGTTTCGACCCAAAATGTCACTTATTTCTTTTCTCCAGAGATGCTGCATTTTGTGTCCATCTCCAGTATGACTTTTCTTATTAATGTTTATATCCTCCAGTTTCTCATTCCTGCTAGATCCTTGGTTCACTAATATATCCAGCAATTTTTTTTTGTCTCTTCTGTGGTGAAGTAATTGATGAATTCTTCTGCCTTTTTCTTCCTTATTGTCCATTATAAAATTTCCTGTCTCATTCTGCAAGGATGCAAATGCTTGCTCATTATATTCTTTTTTACATATCTATAGAATACACACAGCCCATTTTAATGTATCTTGCCAGCCCGCTCTCCTATTCTAACCTTTCTTTACCGATTTTTGGGTCCTCCTTTGCTGCATTCCAAGAAGTTCCCAATCCTTAGGCCTACTGAACTTAAATCCTCTTTGCTTTAATGCTATCTTTATTTTTTCCAGTCAGGCTATGGTGGACTTTTTCTCACGGAGGCTTTTGTGTGTTTACGGAAGATTTTTTTGTGAATTGTGAAATACTTCTTTAAACGTCAGTCATTTCCTGTCAAGCATCATAAATTTTAATGTATTCTTCCAAACAGCCACAGCCAACTCTCCCCTCACGCCATCCCTCATTTAGATTTAAGACCCTAATTTCAGATGGAAGTACATTTCTTTAAAACTCAATTTGAAATTCTATCGTGTCATAATCACAAAAGTCCCCTTTGCAAAAGTTATCAATTAATCTTTTCTCAACTGCACAAATGAGATCTAAAATAACATTTACCTGAGTTGGTTCCTCAACCGATGGCTCCCTGGGTAAAGAACCAATCCTCTAATCCTTGCCTGCAAAACCCAGCCATCTCCAGAGGGTTCCAAGATAGACTTTAATCACCAATCCCACCCATTCCCCCTCTCCATCCATCCACTATCCTTCACACCACCATCAGTCCTAGA
Organism: Rhinoraja longicauda; assembly: GCF_053455715.1. Classification (NCBI taxonomy): domain Eukaryota; kingdom Metazoa; phylum Chordata; class Chondrichthyes; order Rajiformes; family Arhynchobatidae; genus Rhinoraja; species Rhinoraja longicauda. The sequence continues at coordinate 15,051,657 of NC_135973.1, forward strand.
CTGATTATGGCACCAGTCCCACATCCCCTGCTGATCCTGAGCATAATCACATAACAAAAAAACGCCTTCACTTAGTCTTACGGAAGTAAGTGAGCCTCTGCAGCTACTGAATAACATGGAGTACATGAATAACTCAAAGTGCAGAGTCTCTGCCTCAAATATACAGGCTGGGAGAACATAGAGCCTCGAAGGAAAGACTTTGGGGGCGGCCCAGCGGCACAGCGGCACAGCGGCACAGTGGCACAGCGGGAGAGTTGCTGCCTTATTGCGCCAGGGACCCGGGTTCGATCCTGAATACAGGTACTGTCTGTAAGGAGTTTGCACATTCTCCCTGTGACCGCATGGGTTTTCTCCAGGTGCTCTGGTTTCCTCCCACACTCCAAGGACGTGCAGAATTGTAGTTTAATTGAATTCTGTAAATTGTCCCTAGTGTGCAGGATAGAACTAGTGAACGTGGTGCGTACGAAGGAACCGCAGATGCTGGTTTAAACCGAAGATAGACACGAAATGTTGGAGTAACTCAGCGGGACAGGCAGCATCTCTGGAGAGAAGGAATGGATGACGTTTCGGGTTGAGACCCTTCTTCAAACTGATGAGTCTGATAAGTCTGAAGAAGGGTCTCGACCCGAAACGTCATCCATTCCTTCTGTCCAGAAATGCTGCCTGTCCCGCTGAGTTACTCCAGCATTTTGTGTCTATCTTTAGTGTACGTGGTGATCACTGGTTGGCGAGGACTTGGTGGGCCGAAGGGCCTGTTTCCACGTTGTATCTCCAAACTAAACTCTGAAATGTGCACTCATTCACCAAGACACAGGAGACCATGGTTCATGGTACATAGGATTAGTACAACAGGTACTAATCCTAAGGTACTAATACCTAAGATGGACGAAAGGCCCTACTGCTGTGCTGTACGACTCCATGACTGTTGTGGACAAATGACCAACTGGACTTTCAGTCTCCCCAATAAATGTCTTCAAAATCACAGCCACTCCATGTGGCAATGCTTTCTCCAAGTGAAAGCTGTATTCCCTGAAGGACCAGCTGTAGGCTGGGAAGCTTACTGGAACCACCAAGATGGAAGCTTTAGCCACTGCATCCAGCTTGCATCATGTAGTGACAGAGCAAGACATCACCAGCACTTGTCATCACAACAATTTGCTGGAGGAGTGTGGGACTGAAGTGCAGTTCAATCCAGTTGGAGAGTCAGAAGGCGCTGAGATAGAAGAGCTTCCATGCACTTTACTGTGCAGTATTTACTATCAATGGATAATGTGGTTGCACTCCGCACAGCTTTCAATTGAAAAGTGGTGCTACACTTTTCCTTTGGTTCAGATGATTTGTTTGTCTGCCATTTTTTTGTGCAGCCTATAAGTTACAAAGATCGATAAGCTGGTAGAAATGTCCAACGAGCAACAGTGGCAACAAAGAAAAGCAAAATGAAATAAGGGGGCGGGGATATTTTATATTTGAGGGAAAATATATGCTCCAAAATATTTGAGGGTAGGCCATTTAGGATTGAGATGAGGAAAATTTTCTTCACCAAGAGAGTTGTGAATCTGTGGAATTCTCTGCCACAGAAGGCAGTGGAGGCCAATTCACTGGATGTTTTCAAGAGAGAGTTGGATTTAGCTCGTAGGGCTAAAGGAATCAAGGGGTATGGGGAAAAAAGCAGGAACGGATCATATTGAATGGCGGCATACGATCAGCCATGGTCATATTGAATGGCGGTGCTGGCTCGAAGGGCTGAACGGCCTACTCCTGCACCAATTTTTCTATGTTCTATATTTCTATGTTTCTGTGTTTCTATGAAAACATTGTCCATTGTGAAATGAGAAACAGCAGTGAGGGCATGCAACTAGGAAAGCAGTGCACAGTGCAAGATAACAGTGTGCTTTGAGGAACACTGGTGCGCAGTGTGGGATAGCTGCATGCAACGAGGATATATGTGTGCAGTAAGAGAAAGCTGCCTGCAGTGAGGGGCAACAGTGCATTGTCATATGCACAAGTAGAGTGAGTTATGGGTACAATGACAAAATGCTTGCAGCAGCAGCAGCAGCATCATAAGCAGGCAGATTCAGGCAAACACTCAAAAACATAAATGGAGCAGAGATCCATCGGGCGGCACGGTAGCGCAGCGGTAGAGTTGCTGCTTTACAGCGAATGCAGCGCCGGAGACTCAGGTTCGATCCTGACTACGGGTGCTGCACTGTAAGGAGTTTGTACGTTCTCCCCGTGACTTGCGTGGGTTTTCTCTGAGATCTTCGGTTTCCTCCCACACTCCAAAGACGTACAGGTATGTAGGTTAATTGGCGGGTAAATGTAAAAATTGTCCCTAGTGGGTGTAGGATAGTGTTAATGTACGGGGATCACTGGGCGGCACGGACTTGGAGGGCCGAAAAGGCCTGTTTCCGGCTGTATATATATGATATGATATGAGATCAGACGTAAAATTCAGCAAAAGAGCAAAAATAAAAAAGACTATGTAAAAAATCAAGACATTCGTGCAAACCAATTTCGAAAAGGTTTACTTTTTGCTCATTGTTTTGCAAACTAATGCCTTTGTTTGCGTCCGTGGTATTGCAAGAAGTGGTCCATAGCGTTCTGTTGTCGAGGTAGGATAAGGGTTCGGTTTGGCAGCAACAATGTGGTGGACACCACATATCACAATGAGTTTGAAACATCTCTCGCCGAATCTGACCCTCGCCTACTCCAGGACTGTAATGTGGGCGTCGAGGGATTAGATCACCAGGCTCAGCTGCTCAAGTATTGTGCGGTAATGATTATCCCTCTACAAGGCCACTTTGTTCCACTGTCCCTGCCCTATTCATGTGTTTTTTTGTTTAAACAAACATTGATGGAAAATGACACCCACAGACTGATATGACTTCAGTTTAAAATATACAGTGAGGCTGCCTTGATAGCTCAGTCGTGACTTTGGTACTTGTGAGTAATGTCATTAACATACATACTGGGTAAAGGCAAGCCAACCCATCCATTCGCCCGCATCTGTGAGTCCTACATTCATAACTCAGTTACGAATGTAGGTGCTGTCCGATAGAAAAGATGTAAGAAGCTGGCATTGAGCAGCTAAGACACCCCTGCTCTTTGGAATGATGTGACACACAATGGCACCATTATGGCCATCATACTTTTGCCAGCTCTTTAATCTAACTATTCCTGTTTTTCAATCTAACTACTCACCGCTCTTTCTCCGATTCCTAGTTGATGCTTCCTTTTCAAGGATTTGGGCAGAGAAGATAGTGTTGGAGGAACTCAACAGGTCAGGTAACATCTGTGGAGGGGATGGACAAAGGATAAGCCTCCTCCGGACTGATCAAGTACCCATTAACATTATCTGCAAGCAACGCTCATAAGCCCAGAGTCATACAGGATAGAAACAGGCCCTTCAACCCATCTAGCCCTTGCTGACCATTGAACACTCATTTACACTTGTCTATCGCTGATCATTTTAGTCTCCCTAAATTTTCATCAAATCTCCATTAATTGTACTATACACCGACATTAGGAACATATATTTGGAATATTGGAATATATTAAATAAGAGAGAAAGTTAAAGGCAAGAGGGGACAAATTCAGGAAGAATTCTGTGTGCAAGGATTGGACCTGTAACACCATTGTGGTGCAGAGGTAGAGTTGCCGCCTTACAGCACTTGCAGCGCCGGAGACCCGGGTTCGATCCGGGTGGTGTCTGTATAGGGTTGCCAACTGTCCACTATTAGCTGGGACATCCAGTATATTGGGCTAAGTTGGTTTGTCCCGTATTAGGCTCGAGGGGCGCTGTAGGCCCGGACACTGTAGGCCCAGACACTGTAGGCCCGGAGGCCCGGGCGCTGCCTAATGGAAGTTGCGTAGCAGCCCACCTCCTGGCCCGGGTGGCCACCATTGGTGGAGCGGGAGCACGTGGCCGCTGGCTGGGTGAGGTCATGTGGGGCACGGGGTGGTGACTTCACCTTTTGTCCCTTATCTGGGAGTGAAAAAGTTGGCAACCCTCTGTCTGTATGGAGTTTGTATGTTCTCCCGTGACCGCGTGGGTTTTCTCCGAGAGCTTCGGTTTCCCCCGACACTCCAAAGACGTACAGGTTTTCAGGTTAATTGGCTTGGTATAAGTAAGTGTAGATTGCCCCTAGTGTGCGTAGGAACGCATTAGTATGTGGGGATCGCTGGTCGCTTCGGACTTGGTGGGCCGAATGGCCCGTTTCCGCGCTGTATCTCTAAACTAAACTAAACCATGGCGTCAGAGCAAGAGGCAGTGTGGAGATTGGGTGTGGGTGAGATCATGCTCAAAGCAACGGGCTTGGTCTGCTGTCATGTATCCTCAACGCTGGCGTGAAGAAGTGATGGATGGAGAGCCTCTGGCAAATATGTCATTGGCGTGGTATTTCTGAAGCTGAAAATAGTTCCACATTAGTCAAGCCAGCCTGCCGATGAATGAAGAAAGCACCCGGGCAAAAACTTGTTCTCCAGCGTGGGGGGGAACAAGGAAGTTTAAATGTTGTGCTATCTTTACAGAGCCCCTAAAAAGGACTATTACAAGTTGTTAATTAACTTCTTTCATTTATTCATTCTGAAGATATAAATATGTACAAATCGGAGTGAAATGTTATTTGTGCGACCAGTGAGGGATAAAAGACGGCAATCGTGGTGACACGGGAAGTTGGGTGAAACTATTATATACGTGCAATTTGTTAGTTTCCGCGCCGACCAGCGATCCTCGCACAATAATGACACTATCCGATACTATCCTACACACACTAGGGACAATTTACATTTATACCAAGCCAATGAACTTACAAAGCTGTACGTCTTTGGCGTGTGGGAGGAAACTGAAAATCCCGGAGAAAACCGTCATGGGCTGAACGTACAAACTCCGTACAGACAGCACCCTTAGTGGGGATCGAACCCGAATGTCAGGCGTAGCAACTCTACCACTGTGCCACCGTGCCGCCCTGCTGTTACCTGACTCCTGATCAATTTGGCAATGGCTGTGGAAATCCATGCTGATATTTCCATTTAAAATATAAATACAGTGGATTGCCAGTTTGTTGCCAGTGGATTGCCAGTGTGAGCTTGGCATTCCCTTGGTGCCAAGGATTGAGGGTATAAAAAGGGGAAGATAGGCAGTACAAAGAGGGGAGAGGGAGAGGTAAGGCGGGGACGGTAGGTGATCGGTGGAACCAGATCAGGGAGGGATGATGGGCAATTGGAACCTGATGGGGGCAGGGATAGGAAGTGTAAGCCAAGAGAAAGGAAACCCAAATAGGTAAGTGAAGTTATACACAAAATGCTGGAGTAACCCAGCGGGACAGGCAGCATCTCTAGCTCTCATTCCTTCTCTCCAGAGATGCTGCCTGAGTTACTCCAGGATTTTGTGTCTACTTTTGGTTTAAACCAGCATCTGCAGTTTCTTCCTACACATTAGGTAAGTGAAGTATTAGGTTCAGGGGGGGACAGCCCTGGGGATGAAGAAGAAGATAGGGCCGTTAGGGGCTAGGAGCTGGCTTCGCACGGTGGTGATTGCGGTTGATGGTGGGGTCTGGTTGAGTTTGAGGCTGGCAGTCGTTAATTAGTCATTCAGGCTGGTGGTGGTGTTTGAAGGTCAGGGGATGGAGTGAACCTAGGTCATGTGATCAATGGGAGAGGAGAGGGGTGAGGGGAGAGGGGTGAGGGGTGAGGGGTGAGGGGTGAGGGGAGAGGGTGAGGGGAGAGGGGTGAGGAGAGAAGGGTGGCAACTGTTGGGGAGAGGGTGAGGGGAGATGGGTGAGGGGTGAGGGGAGAGGGGTGGCGACTGTTGGGGAGAGGGTGAGGGGAGAGGGGTGAGGGGTGAGGGGAGAGGGGAGAGGGGTGGCGACTGTTGGGGAGAGGGGTGAGGGGAGAAGGGTTTGGGGTGAAGGGAGAGGGGTGAGGGGAGAGGGGTGAGGGGTGGTGACTGTTGGGGAGAGGGGTGAGGGGAGAAGGGTGAGGGGTGAAGGGAGAGGGGTGAGGGGAGAGGGGTGGTGACTGTTGGGGAGAGGGGTGAGGGGAGATGGGTGAGGGGTGAGGGGAGAGGGGTGAGGGGAGAGGGGAGAGGGGAGAAGGGTGAGGGGTGGCGACTGTTGGGGAGAGGGGTGAGGGGAGATGGGTGAGGGGTGAGGGGAGAGGGGTGAGGGGAGAAGGGTGAGGGGTGGCGACTGTTGGGGAGAGGGGTGAGGGGAGAAGGGTGAGGGGTGAAGGGAGAGGGGTGAGGGGAGAGGGGTGGTGACTGTTGGGGAGAGGGGTGAGGGGAGAAGGGTGAGGGGTGAGGGGAGAGGGGTGAGGGGAGAGGGGTGGTGACTGTTGGGGAGAGGGGTGAGGGGAGAAGGGTGAGGGGTGAGGGGAGAGGGGTGAGGGGAGAGGGGTGAGGGGAGAGGGGTGAGGGGAGAGGGGTGAGGGGAGAGGGGTGAGGGGAGAGGGGTGAGGGGAGAGGGGTGGTGACTGTTGGGGAGAAGGGTGAGGGGAGAAGGGTGAGGGGTGAGGGGAGAGGGGTGAGGGGGGAGGGGTGGCAACTGTTGGGGAGAGGGCTGGTGATCGGTGGGTGGGTAGGTGGTCACACAAGGCCCGTGATCATTCAGGAAGAAGTGGAGTTTAGTTCTGTGAAACAAGGAAGGCCCTGAGTGGGACGGAGATGAGAGCTCAGGTGTGATCAAGTGAAGACGACCTTCAATGAAATCACCTCTTATTCTTCTAATGTACAGGCCTGCTCTTAATCTTCACTGAGAGAACAAACTTGCCATCGTAAGAATTAATATAATGAGCCTTTTTGCACACCCTTCAATTGTAAGTATATCCTTCCTTATGTCGATGTGAGCACAATATTAGAGCTGCAGTTAGATGTCTCCACCGTTTCACTTGTGCTTTAAACTATAAAAGCGATCATACTACTTAGCCCTCTGACTGTTTGCAGAACCTGTATGTTAACTTGCATTTATTTGTGAACAAGGACATCCCGGTCCATCAACTCCTTCCAATCTCTCACTCTTTAAAAAACACTCAGCTTTTGATCTTTTCCTACTGAAGCGGGTGTCACGTGTTAATTTACCTAATCTACACTCTACCTTTGTCCTCTCGTCTATCTGAGAGATTTTCTGCATCTGCTTCCATGGAGACAGACACAAAATATTCCCTTCATTTCTCTGCCATTTCTCTAGTCCCCAATATAAGTTCTCCAGTCTCAGTGTGTAAAAGACAAACATGATAACCTTTCCTTCACTTTAGACTTCAGAGTTTAGACTGTAGAGAGATAGCGTGGAGCCGGGTCCTTCAGCCCACCAAGTCTGCACAGACCGGCAATCACCTCGTACACGAGCACTGTCGTACCCACAGGGGACAATTTACAATTTACAGAAGCCAATTAACCTACAAATCTGTACGTCTGGAGAAAGCCCCCATAATCACAGGGAGAACGTACAAATCCCATACAGACAGCACCCCCACAGTGTCAAACCCGGGTCTCTGGTACTACACGGCAGCAACTTTACCGCTGAGTCATATCAGTTTTTAGAGACACAACACAGAAACAGGTCCTTTGGCCCACCATCCGCACTGACCAGCGATCCCCACACATCAGCACTATCCTACATACACTAGGGACAATTTTACTTTCATACCAAGCCAATTAACCTACAAACCTTTACGTCTTTGGAGTGTGGGAGGAAACCGAAGAACTCAGAGAAAAAACCCACGCAGGTCTCAGGGAGAACGCACAAACGCTGTACAGACAAGCACCTGTAGTCAGGATCGAACCCAGGTCTCTGGCGCTGTAAGGCAGTAGCTCTACCGCTGCGTCACCGTGCCACCCTCAGTTGAAGTCTACAATATTTTTATATCTCTCTCTTTCTCTCTAGCTTCCTTTCACTTTCTCTTTCCCATTCTTTATCATTGCCTTTTATTTCTCCTTTACTGAATTCTGAAATTTCCCCTGAGCTCTTTTCATTTTGGCAAAATTATCAGAACATATTACAATAAAACACTCTTGACTCTCTCTTGACTCAGCACATCATGGGGGATTTTATCAAATGGCTTACTGAAATCCATGTCGGCAACATCCTCCACCCTACCCTCATCGATCACGTTTGTCACCTCTTTAAAAAACCTCAAACAAGTCAATAAAACGTCACCTGCTGTGTATAAAGTCATGCTGACTATCCCTAATTAACCCACTCTCCTCCAAATGGGAGTAAATCCTATCCCAAAGTATCTCTCCAATAGTAAGGCTCACCGGCTTATAATTCTCTGGATTCTCTCCACTTTCCTTCTTAAATAAAGGAACAACATTAGCTATCCTCCAGTCCTCCAGGACCTTGCCTGTAGCTAGAGAAGATGCAAAGATCTTCATCAAGACTCTCGCAATCTCCTCGCTTATCCCTCTCAATAACCTGGGATTGATCCCATCAAGTCCTGGCTATTTGTCCACCTTAATGCTCTTCAAGAGCCCATCACCTTCTGCTTCTCATTCTCAAACTGCCTTTGCAAATTAGTACAGATATACAGGTTTGTAGGTTAATTTTCTTTAATCCGACTCTCGAAAGCCATTTCATGGCTCCTTTTGACCCTTCCAATTGCCCGCTTGAGTTCTTTCCTTCTTTCCTTACATTCAGCTTAGGCCTTGTGTGATTCCATCCTCTTAAATCTTGCAAACACTCCTTTTTGACCACATTGACAACCTCTTTGGCTTTGCAAGGTTCCTTTACTTTGCCATCCTTAACCCTCCACCTTACTGGAACATGTGGGCTCGGAACTTCAATCAATTAAACGACTTCCACACGTCAGATGTAGATTTACCCGATCACAATTGCTCCCTGTGTAGTCTCCTGAGCTCCTGCCTAATAAAGTTGCCATTTGCCTAATCCAATTTAGTACTTTCCCGAAGGTCCAGCCTTCTCTCTATTTAAAACAATCTTAAAGTGCATGGAGCTGTGGTCACTGTCCCCAAAATGCTCTTCCATTGAAATACCAGTCACCTGGCAAGGCTCATTTCCCGACACAGGGTCCAGTATGGTCCCTTCTCAGATTGAACTATCCCCATACTGTTTAAAGAAACCCTCTTGGATACACTTGACAAAATGTGCCCCATCTAAACCCATGGCATTGATCAATTCACAGTCATTATTGGGGCTGTTATTGACCTAAGATTCATGATGATAACAGTGAATAACTACATAACTGTAAAATAAGGGATCTAAACCCAAAACATCAAACTCGTGGATAGATTGTAATTCTGTGTCGGAAGGAACTGCAGTTGTTGGTTTATACCAAAGAAAGACACAAAATACTGGAGTAACTCAGCAGGACAGGCATCCAGGAATTGGTGACGTTTGGGGTCGAGGCCCTTCTTCAGATTGTACTTCTGCTGGAAAACAATATTTCCTCTTCATAAGCAGTACTTATTCTCAAAAGGCATCGAACAGATACCCAGAAGCAGAAAATAAGGTATTCACATCAGATTGTCTAAGCCAGAGCTCAATAGTTTTCCTCCCACCATCTCCCTGGAGAAACGCACATATCTATTCCCCTTCCCCTATCACGTTCCTGGTCCTTTCCAGACCACTGGTTCCATTCTCACCACTCTCTGTGCAAAGTATTAACTGGTCAGGGTGGGGGGGGGGGGGGGGAGTTAACAGCAGTGGCAAAAAAACACAGAGCGATGCTCTTTTTTAGCTTTTGTCACCATGTGAACCCACTTATTATGTTGCTTCTTCGTAACTCCCTCCCACCTAGCATGAGTCATGAGAGTTCACTGTACACAGAGCTGCCAAACCACACAGAGAGTTTAATCAGAGAGATGAAAAGCTGCACCGTGTAAATTCCTGACGCTCCAGATTTAACTCTGTTCCTTCATCCTCCCCCTCCCCCCACCCACCAACCCACCCACCCACCCACCCACCCACCTCCTCCTGTGATCCTTTACGTCACCTCAACGGTTCTTTGGCCGGGAGAACAACATGGCCCCAGCCCTGTGGGCAGACATGTGGAGAACATGCCTGCTTCAGCTCAGGTCCTCAACTGCCCTTTCCACTAAGGCATCTGTTTCTGTTTGACAATAGCTGCTCAATGGAGAGTGCACCTGCGATCCACTGGGCAAGGGAAGAAAGGGGCTGGCGAAGCAGATTGAGAAGGAGATTTAGCATCTTTGACACTGGGATTGTTGTCCCATTTGGCCCAGCTTCCTTCAAATTTTTGGTCACCCTATTCTTCTTCTCAGACAGTCTCTCAGTATTAAGGATGACCTGCTTCCGCTCTGGTGCCATGGGTTCTGAGGTGTCTGGTGAGACGCATCTGTAGTATTAGTTTGCTGTGGGAGCTATTCTACAGATGGGGCAGCTGGCTTCTGGATTGGGTGGCTGGACAGTCAGAGAGCATGATGCGCTGCTACTACCATCTGTGCACGGACTCCCAATGCACAGCTTCAAGGCTCTCGGTATCACCCTGAACGTCTTTCTCTACTCTGAGCAAGCTTGTGGTAGAGATTCCCAGGAGCCAGTGGATGTGTTAACATTTTTTGAGGAGACTTTGGGCGCATAATTGAATCTTTTCCTTCCAGCTTCCAGTGTCAGAGCTCAGAGCAGTCTCTGTTTCAGGAGTCTGGGCCCAGGTATGTGAATGATGTGGTCTGTCTGGTATACCCTTGGATAGAGACTTGCAGGCTTGGACACAACGGAAGTGGAGAGGATGTTTCCACAAGTGGGAGAGTCTAGGACTAGAGGTCATTGCCTCAGAATTAAAGGATGTTATTTTAGGAAGGAGATGAGGAGGAATTTCTTTAGTCCAGTCTTGCAGTGGATCACTATCAGCTCATGCTCAGTGCAACTGAAATCCCTCCGCCCAGCTTGTGCATGGGACTGTTTGTGACTCTTTAATCTACCCGAACCCAAGCTCAAATCCAGAGCGTACTATTAAGATTTTCAGAGACAATAATAAACCTGAACCTAAACCTAAAATGTGTTGGTGCGTTGAGGATGTTGGTAAATTTCACCATGAATGACAGAAAGGTGGCGTGAACATGGAACTCTGTCCATTGAGAGAAAACTCCATCGCTACTGAACAAAAGGCTTTAATGAAGCGTCATTGCTTTTGTGTTAACCCTGTTTCTTATCACATGCTGCCTGACCTGACGAGTGTTTCCAGTAACCACTGCCTAATTTGAAACCTGCAGCATCTGCAGCACTGTGCTTATTTCCTCAGGATTTGTTAAGCTCTGCTCTGGTTTGTTCTTGTGGCTGGGTGCCAGTCAGAGGAGAACAGAGGAATGTCAAGCTGAAGGAAACTTTGGAGCTGGGCTCTGAGATGTACAGCTTTGTGCAGTCATGCCTGGTAACTATCTCCTTGGTGATTCAATGTGCTTCCAGTACCTATTTATTCTGTGCAATTGAGTGGGGAGTTGGTGGGGGTTTTTTTGTTGGACATTCTGCACCTACCACAACAGTGACTGGAATAGAGAGAAGGAACCGGAAGGCCAAGCCCGATGTAAAAGGTTTAGGCCTGATTTCGGGGTCCTTGCAGTGAGACATGGCTCTCACCACGTCTCACAAGGCAAGGTGCACATTATAGAGTCACGTAGGCTCCAAGTGCACTCCTCGTCAGACAGTCAGCCCATGATCACGAACAAGCTCTTTGGAAATGCGATCCGGTTTAATCCCATATGCCCTGTGGGGCAACATGGTGGCACAGCAGTAGAGCTGCTACCTAACAGCACCAGGGACCCGGGTTCAATCCTGACCACGGGTACTCTCTGCACTGAGTTTGTATGTTTTCCCCTGATCGCCTGGGTTTTCTCCGGGAGCTCAGGTTTCTTCCCACATTCCAAAGATGTACAGGTTTGTAGGTTTGTAATTGGCTTCGGTTAAAATGATGAATTGTCCCTGGTGTGTAGGGCAGTGTTAGTGTGCGGGGCTCTCTGGTCGCACGGACTCGGTGGGCCAAAGGACCAGTTTCCGCGCTGTGCCCCTGAACTAAACAAAACCATATATGTGAGCTCTCCTGTAGTACATGGACAATGTCCTTCCTTCAGGCTGTGTGAAGCCCACCTGGGGAGCTCTTGTAGAAATGTACAGCGCAGAAACAAGTCCTTATGGCCCACCTTGACCATGCCATTTGTGATACCTCTCCACACTCATTCCATTTTGAGGCCCATACCCCTCTAGTCCTTCCCAATCCAAGTGTCTGTACACCTGCCTTTTAAGCATTATATTGGTATCTGCCTCACCATCTCCACTGGCAGTTTCTTCCCGTTAATGAACACCTTCATAGGTCGGGGCATTGAGTATAAGAGGCAAGAAGTCGTCGTGTAGGTTTATAGGACTTTGGTCCAAAAGTAGAAAAAAAACCTACGGTAGTCTGTGGAAACAAGGAACTGCAGATGCGCTGGTTTACAAAAAAAGATACAAGTGCTGGAGTAACTCAGCAGGTCGGGCCAGCACCGCTAGAGTAAATGAATAGGTGACGCTTTGGGTGGGACCTTCAGTCCATGGTAATGCAAGAGGTGACACAGGCTTTCCAGTGACCTTCCCACTCATGTAAATGTCAATAGACAATAGACAATAGGTGCAGGAGGAGGCCATCGGCCCTTCAAAACAGCACCACCATTCAATGTGATCATGGCTGATCATTCTCAATCAGTACCCCGTTCCTGCCTTCTCCCCATACCCCCTGACTCCACTATCCTTAAGAGCTCTATCAAGCTCTCTCTTGAATGCATTCAGAGAATTGGCTTCCACTGCCTTCTGAGGCAGAGAATTCCACAGATTTACAACTCTCTGACTGAAAAAGTTTTTCCTCATCTCAGTTCTAAATGGCCCTACCCCTTATTCTTAAACAGTGGCCCCTGGTTCTGGACTCCCCCAACATTGGGAACATGTTTCCTGCCTCTAACGTGTCCAACCCCTTAATAATCTTATATGTTTCGATAAGATCCCCTTTCGATGTCGTCCCCGATGTTTTACTGCTGGTCGTGTTGATACATTAGCTCAAGTTGAGTTGGCCACAGTCTGGTACATTTGAAGCTTAGTTTTTAGTTTAGTCTAGAGATACAGTGCGGAAACAGACCCTTCGGCCCACCGAGTCTCCATCGACCAGCGATCCCCGCACAATAACGCTATCCTGCACAATTTACATTTATACCCCCTCCAATTAACCTACAAACCTGCAGGTCTTTGGAGTGTGGGAGGAAGCCGGAGATCCTGGAGAAAACCCAAGCAGTGTCATGGGGAGAACGTACAAACTCCTTACAGACAACACCCATAGTCAGGATCGAACCCGGGTCTCTGGCGCTATGAGGCAGCAACTCTACCGCTGCGCCATCGTGCTGCCCGGCGTCACTCCAGGCACACCAGACTAATGCGGGGAATGACCTGCTCTCACACTACGGTCTTGTCCAGAAAAGTCTGGGTTGATTCTTCAGTGTTACAATTAACAAGGCCCCAGCCTCAGGATGAGACATTAAACGGAGGTCGTGCCTGCCCTCACCGATGAATTTAAACATTCCGCAGTTCTTCCTAATGCTGAGCTGGGGTTCTGGCCAACTTTATTCCTCGATGACCTGGACTAAAGCAAAGGATTTGGTCGGCAGTGTTTAATTTAGAAGATTGAGGGGGGATCTTATAGAAACTTACAAAATTCTTAAGGGGTTGGACAGGCTAGATGCAGGAAGATTGTTCCCGATGTTGGGGAAGTCCAGAACAAGGGATCACAGTTTAAGGATAAGGGGGAAGTATTTTAGGACCGAGATGAGAAAGTTTTTTTTCACACAGAGTGGTGAATCTGTGGAATTCTCTGCCACAGAAGGTAGTTGAGGCCAGTTCATTGGCTATATTTAAGAGGGAGTTAGATGTGGCCCTTGTGACTAAAGGGATCAGGGGGTATGGAGAGAAGGCAGGTATGGGATACTGAGTTGGATGATCAGCCATGATCATATTGAATGGCGGTGCAGGCTCGAAGGGCCGAATGGCCTACTCCTGCACCTATTTTCTATGTTTCTATGTTTCTAAGTTTTGGTGTGTGCAAATATTTCCTGCAGCGTAACAATATGTATAGCTCTTTTTTATCGAGGACCTGCGAGAATGTAAATCTTTTCATTATTTTAACAAGTTTAGTCCGCAGGTGCCACTGATGCACAAAGCATTTGTGACGTGCCAGTTGTATAAATTGTTCGGCCCCTGTTACAAACTGGGGCCATGATGATGCATTAAATTTAAGCTTGACTGAAGTAGATATCATGTGACATTTAGTCCTTCACAATTGGAGAGTGATGTAGTAATTCTTATACTTAGATCTGCGTTGTGACTTGACACAGATCCAGTTCACTGTCCTCTAAGCCATTTTTCCATTTTCCTTCTTTAAAGCGCCAATGTTTATATAATCTTATCGGGCAAGCACATAAATTCGAACGTCAGGGACTTAGTGAGGACATTTATTACCATGCTCGATGTCAGCATAGCATCTCTGAAAGCTTTGTTGATCAGAGAGCTCTGGTTGCTCCCCATGCTTCCAATGCCATTTAAAAGCCTGTGAACTGGCCATTTCCAAGAAAGGATTCCACGGTCAGTTGGTGCCTGCATTGGAAGGAACAGGGGGCCAAGTGCACATACTGACGAGGTACATTGTGAAAATCAACACCTCAGCGTGACTCAGAAGACATGGAAGATCGTGATTGTGCGGGGGAAACTGGTCCAAGTTTCTGTTGACATATTACTGGATCGGAGTGAATTACAGATCATTGTTCTGAGTATTCCAACAGATGGTTGAACGACATTTATTATTACACTGTACAAGGAACCTCCAAGTGATGGGAATGATAACCTGATAGGAAGGGGGTTTGGATAAAGGGCAGAAAATGGGGCTCGGTTTTCATAAGGTCATAAGGAATTGTAGTAGAATTAGGCCATTCGGCCGATCATGTCTATGCCGCCATTCAATCATGGCTGATCTATCTCTCCCTCCTAATCCCATTCTCCTGCCTTCTCCGCATAACCTCTAACACCTGTACCAATCAAGAATCCATCTATCTCTACCTTCAAAATATCCACTGACTTGGCCTCCACGGCCTTCTGCGGCAAAGAATTCCACAGATTCACCACCCTCTGACTAAAGAAATTCCTCCTCATCTCCTTCCTAAAAGAACATCCTTTAATTCTGAGGCTATGACCTCCAGTCCTAGATCTCCACACCCACTCTTTCCAAGCCTTTCACTATTCTGTATGGTTTCAATGAGGTCACCCCCACTCATTCTTCTAAAACTCAAACTCCAGCGAGTGCAGGCCCAGAGCCAACAAACGCTCATCATTGGTTAACCTACTCATTCCTGGGATCATTCTTGCAAACCTCCTCCGGACACCTCTCCAGAGCCAGCACATCCTTCCTCAGATAATGGTGCCCAGAATTGCTCACAATATTCCAAAATGCAGCCTTACCAGCGCCTTATAGAGCCTCGACATTGCACCCCTTTACATTTCAATCAGATGTTCCGCATTGAACTGGCATTGTTGAATTAACAGAAAATATGAAAGTTGCCCTCAGTAAAGCGTGCAGTCCGACCACATACACCAGCAGAGAGTGTTGTGGCTGTAGCTGCTGTACTTCCATCAGTATTGATCGATGCGCTTGTGACAAGCCATGCAAGCAGTGCTTTAACAATCTTCCTAATCCCCCACTGAATGAATTCCTGAACAAATGCATTTGGGAGTCTGAGTTTGTCACATCAGTGAGTGCACAAATTGTAGTGCACAGCAGAATCTCGGCCAGAATCTCTTTTGTCTTTCAGGATTCGGGGCTGAGTGTGCCAGAGCCAGACTCCACACAGCTTTGGGAAGGGGCTTGATCAAGGCATTAGGTCTCCGACGACAGCATTTCTCATTTGTTTCGGGGGAGATGATCATGGGCAGGTAGAGGGCAGCAACCCATATTTTGTGTGACAGAGAACATGGCTGCTTCCCAACAGCCTCAAACCTCATCTCACCATCAGGCCAATTTCTAGGGCGACGTCACAACGTCACATGAGGTGATACGACACAGAGACGGGCCCTTCAGCCCACCATGTCTATGCTAATCATTGTACATCCAGTTATACTTATCCCATTTACCAGCAGTTGCCTTAGCAATTCAATTGCTTGCCCAGATATATTTTGTATCTTGTGAGAGTTACTGCCTCCACCTTACCTCTTTCCCGTTTCCCGTTAACCTCTACCCTCTAGTTATACTTTATACCCTGCCTTATACCCTTTGAAATTGGAAAAATCGCTGTCAACTCCTTCCACGCACCACAAGGATACCTTCTCATCACCCGTCTGTAGTCATTGTACATTCATGATTGTGCAGCACGATACCAACCCAACTCAATTTACAAATTTGCAGACGACACCACCATAGTGGGCCGGATATCAAATATTGACAAGACACAGTACACGAAGGAGATTGAGAACCTCATAATATGGTGCCCAGGACAGCAAACTCCCCCTCAATGTCAGCAAGACAAAGGAGGTTATGTTCGACTTCAGGAAGCTAAGCCGTACACATACACCTTGATGGTGTCGAAGTAGAGATGGCTGAAAGCTTCAAGTTTTAGGAATAAACTAGACCAAGTGGACCCATTGGGCCCAGACCTCTCCTGCGTTGGTGCAGCACCCTCTCCTCCCCCCCCCTCCCCTCTCCCCCTCCCCATCCTCCCTCCTCCCCTCCCCTCCCCTCCCCCCCCTCCCCCCCCATGCCCCTCCTCCGCCCCCCCTCCCTTCCCCCTCCCTCCCCCTCCCTCCCCTCCCCTCCCCCTCCCCTCCCCCTCCCCCTCCCCTCCCCCTCCCCCTCCCCCCTCCCCCTCCCCCTCCCCCTCCCCTCCCCCTCCCCTCCCCCCTCCCCCCCTTCCACTCCCCCCCACTCCATCCCACTCAACCTCCCTTATCCTCCCTCCTCCCCCCCTCCGTCCACCCCCCCTCCCTTCCTCCCCCTCCCTCCCTCCCTCCCCCTCCCTAGGAGATAGATTTAAACTTAAAAATGTGAATAACTTAAAAAATATAACTGATTTCAATGAAACGTCTTCCATTAGCACCAAAGGGACGACGGTGAGTAAGGTGGGCCTAAAATTGTTGCGCTATCATGTACCGTTTTGCCTGCAGTTCAGGAACAAACAAACAAACAAACGAGAGTTTTAGTATATAGATATCACCAGCAATTTGTCCTGGACCAACCACATCGAAACATTGGCCAAGAAAGCACACTGTACATCATCCTTACTGTACTGTACATCCTTAAAAGGTTTAAGAAGCCCAGCGTGTCCCTAATAACCCTCACCAACTTTTACAGATGCGCCACAGAAAGCACTTTATCAGGATACATCACAGCATGGTTTGGGAACAGCTCCATCAATGACCGCAAGTAATTGCAGAGGGTTGTGGATGTAGCGCAGACCATCAGGCAAACCAACCTCCCTTCTGTTGACTCCATCTACACTTCACACTGCCTCGGCAAGGCCAGCAGCATAATCAAGGAGTCTTATCGATTCTCTTTGATTCTTTTACCTACATTGAGTGGTGTGATATCATGAGAGGTAGAGTCATAGAAGGGAGATACATTTCCTCCCGGTGGATGCAACAAGGACTACAAACCATCATGGTTGCCAGCAAAAGACTACAGAACCCATAGTCAGCAGGGCTGATACTGATTGCTGCTGATTGCTGCTGATTGCTGCTGACACTGATTGCTGCCCAGCTGAACCAGATGAGCTGATTGCCTCAGTGAGAGAGCTAAAAGGGAAGGGAGGCAGTATATTTAAAGAGAGGGAGAGGGGGAGAGGGAGAGGGAGAGGGGGAGAGGGAGAGGGAGAGGGGGAGAGGGAGAGGAGAGAGGGGGAGAGGGAGAGAGGGGGAGAGGGAGAGAGGGGGAGAGGGGGAGAGGGGGAGAGGGGGAGGAGGGGGAGGAGGGGGAGAGGGAGAGGGGGAGAAGCAGTGTTTGAGTTATATTTTGTAAGAAGGCAGCAAGCTACAGTTTTGATCTAACTACCTGTTTTGGTTTTGTGTACCTTGTCTGCAAACCATTAAGTTTACCTGTTTTGGGAAAAGACTAAATATATGGAATTTAAGTTGGAAAACAAGAACGTTTTTGTCTTCATTTCCGGCACCCACACCTCCCAACCTTCAAGAGAAAAGCTCCCGACCTTTCAAGACATCACAGTGGACATTCACGGAAGCCATTTAACCTAACAGTCCATTGTCCGGACGACAGAGTAAACTGGAGTACCCGGAGGAAACTGTGCAGTCACGGGGAAAATGTGTAAAGTCCACACGGACAGAACCAAAGGTCAAATCACTGGAACTGTGAGGCAGTGGCACTAACTGCGGAGCTACTGATGTATTGAAAATACACTAATAAACAGGGAATTCTTCACCTTGAGTGGCGATGATGTGGAATTCACTCTCACAGAGAATGTTGAGTCAAACACTGAAGATACATTGAGGAGGGGGGGGGGGGACTGGACTGATGCAAGAGAGAGAAGGGTTTTATAAAAGCTTGTGAATAATAGGTAAAAAGAGGCTTGTGTGGAGCATAAGACCAGCTGAGCCTAACAGTCTAATTCCCCCATAATTCTACGCGAGGCTTACTTTCTGTTGTCGCTTTTACAGTCCCTCAGCGCTGGCCAGAATGTTGCGATGTAGGAACCCCAGTCAGTGCCTCCAAGCATGTGACTGGAGGGCAATGGATGCTAAACTGAGATGAATGCAAAATATGGAAAGCATTGGTAACAGTTGATCTGATAACAGCTGCAGAGAGCGAAAGAGTTAATGTTTCTGGCTGGTGACCATATAAAATGAGCCTATAAACGGAGGTGGGCCTGGCAGCATCTAAATCACTGGATTGTGGGCTTGGGTCCAGTATCAGCACCTTGGATATATTCCGAGGGCTCCAATAAGAGACATGCAGTGATATCCTTCTCATCATTGTTTTGCCATGAAAGGCCTGCACAGCCAATCTGGACATGGTGCAGCATTTAGACTTTAGACCTTAGAGATACAGCGTGGAACCAAGCCCTCCAGCCCACCGAGTCCACGCCAACCAGCGGTCACCCCGTACATTAACATATGCACAAGGGACAATTTTCAATTTACAGAAGTCAATTAACCTGCAAGCCTGCATGTCTTTGGAGTGATTTTTTTTTTTAGAGGTACAGTGCAGAAACAGGCCCTTCGGCCCACCGGGTCCGCGCCGCCCAACGATCCCCGCACACTAACACTATCCTACACCTACTAGGGACAATTATATATATTTTTTTCTTTTTTACATTTGCCCAGCCAATTAACCTACAAACCTGTACGTCTTTGGAGTGTGGAGGAAACCGAAGATCTCGGAGAAGACCAACGCAGGTCACGGGGAAAACGTACAAACTCCGTACAGTACAGCACCCGTAGTCAGGATCGAACCTGAGTCTCCGGCGCTGCATTCGCTGTAAGGCAGCAACTCTACCGCTGCGCCACCGTGCCAGGCCTGAGTGTGTGAGGAAACTGGAGCAAACAGAGAAAACCCACACGGTCACAGGGAGAATGTACAAACTCCGTTCAGACAGCGCCCATAGGATTGAAACTGAGTCTCTGGCACTTTAAGGCAGATACTCTACCACTGTGCCACCATGCCATCCTCTTGGCAGCCCTGCTCCCCTGAATGAAATAATCACCAGATAATGTAATTTGGCAAAACTAAATATTGGGCCGGACGGTGCTTTGTTCCACTTCAAAATCATGCCATGTAACTGAAAGAGCAGACAGGGTCCTAAAGATAATGGCCCATGACACTTCTTCACAGGACGCATCAGGCTGTATACACTGGGCTTGTATACACTGGAATTGTATTAGGCTTGTATACACTGGAATTTAGAAGGATGAGAGGAGATCTTATCGAAATGTATAAGATTATTAAGGGGTTGGACACGTTAGAGGCAGGAAACATGTTCCCAGTGTTGGGGGAGTCCAGAACAAGGGGCCACAGTTTAAGAATAAGGGGTAGGCCATTTAGAACTGAGATGAGGAAAAACTTTTTCAGTCAGAGAGTTGTGAATCTGTGGAATTCTCTGCCTCAGAAGGCAGTGGAGGCCAATTCTCTGAATGCATTCAAGAGAGAGCTAAATAGAGCTCTTAAGGATAGCGGAGTCAGGGGGTATGGGGAGAAGGCAGGAATGGGGTACTGATTGAGAATGATCAGCCATGATCACATTGAATGGCGGTGCTGGCTCGAAGGGCCGAATGGCCTCCTCCTGCACCTATTGTCTATTGTCTATTGTCAGCCCAGATACTGCACTCTTGCCACAGGCATGGTGCTTGAACTAACTTACCTCCAGACATGGAGTGCCGCCCACTGACCAGCAGGTTGTGCTCAGTACAGTACTGAAGGCAAGTTATGCAATGCAACAGAGAATAGACACAAAATACTGGAGTACATCAGCAGGACTGGCAGCATCTCAGGAGAGAAGGAATGGGTGACGTTTCGGGTCGAGACCCTTCTCTCCAGAGGTGCTGCCTGTCCCGCTGAGTTACTCCAGCGTTTTGTGTCTATCTGCGGTTTAAACCAGCATCTGCAGTTCCTTCCTACACATTATTCAATACAACACTCAGTTTCACTGCTGATGAAGACCTAAATCCATTGCTGTTCGAACATGTGAGCTGAACGACCAACAGCCAAAACTGGTGCCCATTTGCTGTTTGTATCAAACAGAGGGAAATTAATAATTTCTACCTGCAATTGTTCGTACAAAATGGCCAGTGTGTGTTTTCATTGCACTTAAAAATTAATAATGGTGGAGAGATGCCGTGATAAAGTTGGTATCAATAGAAGAGCTTCCACATGATGGGGACGCCAAGATTTATTCTTGGATTGCTTTGTTGCTTATATAATTTAGTGATAGAACTTTCATCTCCTAAAATCATGCCCAAAGCTAAATTAATTTAAATAATTGCAAGAGGAATCTTCAAGGCTGTGCCAGAAATTCCTTGTGCAGCTCATCTAACTGGGTCTTACATTTAGTCCTATCTCCATATCGATTGTTCAGCTGGGTAGTTGGCTGCGCCTAACGGCTGCGGCTCTCTGGCAGTCTGTTGTCTTTTTTTCTTTTTTTTTGTTTGTGTCGGTGTTGGGATGGTTTTTGTTTCTGTTTTTGGCTGTGTATGTGTGGTGGGGGGGGTGGGGTGGGGTGGGGTGGGGGGGGGGGGTGGGGGAAAACCTTTCTTTTATTAGGTCTCTTCCCCGGGGCGCAGCTCGCCCGCGGGGCCTTCCATCGCCCGGCGCGGCTCGGCTGCGGGACTTAACATCGCCGGCGCGGCTCGGCCGCGAGACGTTTCAGTGCCCAGTGCGGCTCGGCCGCTGGACTTAACATCGCCGGCGCAGCTCGGCCGCGAGACGTTTCAGTGCCCGGTGCGGCTCGGCCGCTGGACTTAACATCGCCCGGTGCGGCCGCGGGACGTTTCAGTGCCCGGTGCGGCTCGGCCGCGGGACGTTTCAGTGCCCGGTGCAGCTCGGCCGCGGGACGTTTCAGTGCCCGGTGCGGCTCAGCCGCGGGATGTTTCAGTGCCCGGTGCGGCTCGGCCGCTGGACTTAACATCGCCCGGTGCGGCCGCGGGACGTTTCGGTGCCCGGGGCGGCTCGGCCGCGGGGCCTTCCATCCCCTTGCGGGGGCTGTGCGTGTCGTTTGCCTCGGTAGGGGTCGAGCTGCCTGTCCGTGGGTGCGTGGGGAAGAGAGGGGAAGTTTTGTTGCCTCCATCACAGTGAGGGGGTGTTTGGAGTCACTGTGATGGATGTTTGTGTTGGGGTCGGGTGTCCTGTGTTCTTTTCTTTTTTGCTGTGTTTTGTGTGACTGCTGAAATTTCGTTCGGTGTAAAAGGCCGAGTGACAATAAAGTGTTGTTATGTTATGTTATGTTATGTATCAGTGTTTAGCTGCCGACGTATTCGTACAAGTGCATTCCCTCCATCACTGCACTGTTCAGCTCTCTGACCTTTCCCTGCCCATTCTAAAGATGGCCGGGCGAGGAGAGGAGAGGGACACAAAATGCCGGAGTAGCTCAACGGGACAGGCAGCATCTCTGGAGAGAAGGAACGGTTGACGTTTCTGGTTGAGACCCTTCCTCAGACTAGAGTCAAGGGAAAGGGAAATGAGGGATATAGACGGATATAGACGCTAAAAAGTAACGATGATAAAGGAAACAGGCTGTTGTTAGTTGTATGATAGGTGGGAACGAGAAGCTGGTGCGACTTGGGAGGGGGAGGGATGGAGAGGGAGGGAATGCAAGGGATACTTGAAGTTAGAGAAATCAATATCCAACCACTGGGTTGTAAGCTGCCCAAGCGAAATATGAGATGCTGTTCTTCCGATTTGCATTTAGCCTCACTGACAATGGAGGAGGCTTAGGGACAGAAAGGTCTGTGTGGGAATGGGAATGAAAGTGTTTGGCAACCGGGAGATCAAGTAGGTCCAGGTGGACTGAGCGAAGGAGTTCAGCGTCAAGAGGGACGTCGGTTCGCGGGAACTGCTCCAGTATTCCGAGCACCCTGCCGACCGCACTTCGGACTTTGAATAATGGCGCCAAAAATGGCGGCGCCCACATGCGTAATATGTGCAGAAAGAATTTCACTGTGCAGTTGCATATATAACAGATAAAGTACCAGTGAACAATTGAACCATTGATCTGCACCTTTGAGAACAGATAAACGCTGGTCACTAAGTTATTCAGAAGGTCAGATGTGGCTCAATTGGCAACACTCTTTCCTCTGAGTTAGAAAGGTCTGTTTTAATCTGCACATCAGATAACTGAGGGCCAGGGTCTTTTCTGATGCTTCTGAGTTGGACTGAGGAAGTATGGAACAATTAGAGATGCTGTCCATGAACAAGTTGCTAAACTGATCTCTGCTCTGTCCTCTCCTGTGGCACCATCCTTGTGTTTTTTTGGGTGTCCTGTTCAACATTTCTCCTCAGTTTATCTCATCACAATACTATTGGTGTTGGTGGGAGACCTTCTCTGCATAACTTGGCTGTCGCGATACCTACATCGCAAGAGAGAGTACACCTCATACATTTTTCAATTGTTGCAAAGTGTTTAGAGACATTTTGATAATAAAAACCAAATAACTGTGCATCTTTCTTTGTCATGAATCGTTTAAATTAACGTAAGTAACAGATTGAGATCCGATTCATCAAAAGTGTTGTGAGGTAACTTTGCACCAATTTACTTCTCTAATATTCGAAGTAGGTATTTGATGGCTCATTCCTGCCAAGATAAATAAGCTCTAATTTTATCTGCATTACACTTTATCTCCCACCTGCTCTGCCACTCAGTGAAACTATCCTGATCACAGGTGATGCTCTCCTGGAGGAATTACTGGCTCTTCTACCTCCAACATGAATCTCGAGATCACACAAAGAGCACTCAGGGTAGAACCAGCCAAGAATCAAGTGAAGGCAAGAGCAGGGGGTTAAAAATAAACCCATAAAATGGTGGGAGTAATCAGCAATCTGCCGGCAAAGGTGATCAAGGATTATCGAGCTGAAACATTAACTCTGTCTCTAATTCCACAAGTATGGAATTTTTACAGCACTTTGTGTTTTGTTATTAATACTGCAAAAACCGTAGCGTTATCCAAACCTGCAGGGTTCTTCCAGAATAAACGTTGCTCTGAAAGAGAGTTTTTGAGATATTGTAAAATGTTTTTTGCATGAAACAAAATGGTGCGATTCACTATCATTTTGGCTGGCATTTATTTGAGCATTAAAAGCCGCATCAACACGAAGGCTGTGTGTTATATCAGCCAAAGGCTCTGATGTAAACACTTCACAGAGATGCAGGAAGAATTCGTCTGATGTCAATAGAATCTAATCTCATAAAATAGCCCATTTATTTAAAAGCAAACTTCTCATTGTCAGCTAAACAATCATTGCACCCTCGGCATGTTCTCCAAGACTATATCTCCTCCCCCTTCATTCAAGTCTTGAATCAACGAATTATACCTTATTTTCAAATAGAATTAGAATCAGAATCGCCTTTATTGTAATCCAAAAAAAACAAGTCCTTTGGACGAAATTCCATTACCCACAGTCCAACAATAAGAGCAATAAAAATAAGCAATATCACACACAATCACAAACCAACACAAAACAAAAAAAAAAGAAACATCCATCACAGTGAGTCTTCTCCAGTCACCTCCTCACTGTGATGGAAAGCCAGAATGTCTTTTCTCTTCCCCTGCCGTCTTCTCCCGCGGTCAGGCTGTTGAAGTTGCCATGTCGGGGCTGTCGGGGCTCCCGACATTGAAGCCCCCGCCGGGCGGAGAAAATCCCGCGGCCTGTTCCAGGACACAAAGATGCAAAGAGTCGCCAGGTATAAGTGGCCAACAACGTTACAAAAGTATTCATTATAGTCCCGGTTGTCCCTCATTGTTCTCACTACCACCCCCCCCCCCCAAACCTCTCCCCTGCTGGGTCCCTCTTTGTTCTCGGTGCCACCCCCAAATGGGTCCCTCTTTGTTCTTGGTGCCACCCCCAAACAGGTCCCTCTTTGTTCTCTCAGTGGCTCATCCTCGGCCAACGTCCGGCACTCACAGGGCCCCGACCATGGTCCCGTGACCCGTTCCGACCGCCCTCCGCCGGCGACTCCCATGGCCCGTCCTTGACCGGCCACTGACACTATCATCCCCGGCTGACCGTCGGCACTCTCCTCTCACCAATTGTCCTCGACCGCCCAACATGGGACTCCCACGGCACATCCTCAGCAAGTCCTCGACCGACCACTACCGAGTCCTTTCTTGGACGGCTAAGTCAGTCTTAGAAACATAGAAACATAGAAAATAGGTGCAGGAGTCGGCCATTCGAGCCAGTACCGCCATTCGATATGATCATGGCTGATCATCCAAAATCAGTACCCCGATCCTGCTTTTTCCCCATATCCCTTGATTCTGGTAGCCCTAAATGCTCTCCTGAAAACATCCAGTGAATTGGCCTCCACTGCCTTCTGTGGAAGAGAATTCCACAGATTCACAACTCTCTGGGTGAAAAAAAAAATCCTCATCTCAGTCCTAAATGGCACTTATTCTTAAACTGTGACCCCTGGTTTTGGACTCCCCCAACAACCGTCTTGGTGTCTTGGAGCTGACTTCAATGATGGTGCTTTGTTTTGTTCTCTAACGTTATGCGGTGAATATCCCACTGACTCGGTAAGATTAAAACAGAAATAAAACTTTAAAAAGTGCTAGAAATCCCAGGCAGGTCAGGCTGCATCTGTGGGAAGAGAAACAGACCCTTCAACCTAAAACTTTTCCTTCCACAGATGTTGCCTACCCTGCTGAGGTCTTCCAGCATTTTTTGTATTTACTTCAGATTTCAAGCACCTGCAGCTTTTTAATATTTTCAACTTGATAAGAGTTGGGTTGATGACTTTTAATATATCATATGCTCTTTTAGTTCAACTAAAGTTAATGGAAATAGTTCTCACAGCGTGACAAAATGGAAAGACAAAATTATACTATCAATGTTCTGTCAAAGATTGCAATTTATTGCAATGTAGACACTAAAGTCACATCCATATGTTCTCTTTTTTTAATTCCAGGGAAGATCAAATGAACCGTGTTTCCTGGTGGTTTATGTTCCTGGAGGATGTGTACAAATGTAACCGCCTTTTCCTTGAAAGCATGTGTGTCAAATGGGGCGGATTCCATTTTTATTTCAACACAGTGTGACGGCAGCCGATAAATAAAAAGATTTTCATGTCAAACACTGAAACATATCCATAAGAATAAGAATGTAATGTTTATTTAAGAAAAGGTTGCACCAAGTCCTTCAAAGTAAGATTGCAGAGAAAATCTGACTGCTATTACTATTGTACTGTTTAGTTTAGTTTAAAGATACAGCGCGGAAACAGGCCATTCGGCCCACCGAGTCCGTGCCGACCAGCTATCCCCGCACACCAGCACGAGCCTACACACACTCGGGACAATTTACAATTTGCCTATTGACCTACAAACCTGTACGTCTTTGGAATGTGGGAGGAAACCGGAGATCTTGGAGAAAACCCACGCAGGTCAAGGGGAGAACATACAAACTCTATGCAGACGGCGACCGTAGTCGGGATTGAACCCTGGTCTCTGGCGCAGTAAGGCAGCAACTCTACCGCTGTACCACCGTCTGTTAAGCGTATTAATGAAGCTTAAAGAGTCAGATAGATAATAGACAATAGACAATAGACAATAGGTGCAGGAGTAGGCCATTCGGCCCTTCGAGCCAGCACCGCCATTCAATGCGATCATGGCTGATCACTCTCAATCAGTACCCCGTTCCTGCCTTCTCCCCATACCCCCTCACTCTGCTATCCTTAAGAGCTCTATCCAGCTCTCTCTTGAAAGCATCCAACGAACTGGCCTCCACTGCCTTCTGAGGCAGAGAATTCCACACCTTCACCACTCTCTGACTGAAAAAGTTCTTCCTCATCTCCGTTCTAAATGGCCTACCCCTTATTCTTAAACTGTGGCCCCTTGTTCTGGACTCCCCCAACATTGGGAACATGTTTCCTGCCTCTAATGTGTCCAATCCCCTAATTATCTTATATGTTTCAATAAGATCCCCCCTCATCCTTCTAAATTCAGATGAGGCTTGTGCAATCCTTCTAAACCTCCTTCAGCATCTTTGAAGGATATCGCCCCCTGCTAACTCACAGGTTTGTACTCAGAATCTGGTGCGTTGTGGCTTTCAGTCCTGGCATTGATGCAGAGCAGTTCTTTCTGCCTATGCTTTGATCTGGTGGAAGGAAATGTTTGTCTAGAACTAAACTAGCTGCAGTTCAGTAAGACAAAGATTAATATTGTTTACAGGCCCAGTCCAATTCTGCTTGAATTGCCTATGAGCTAATGATGTATAAGTCCTGACGTTGGAACAAAGCACATCAACAATTTTTTTTAAACTTCTTTCCTCTCATTATTACGATCCTTCAAAGAAGACAAATGAAACAGTGTTGCTCATAATTTCTCAGCTGATCTGACAGTCTTGTGTACGAGAGAAGAAAAGGTTATTTGGCATATTTGTCAGATGCAAAAAGGAGATAGAAAACAAATTAAAAAAGGAGGCTTGTCCTTTGAAGAGTAGCTGTCCTTAAACCTTGCATCGCGATAGCGCTCGATCACCGGTTAGGAGCTTGTTGAGGTACGTTGCAAACTACAGGCGATGTGAGGTGTGGGGAAACTGAAAAAGAATGGAAAAGGTCACAGGCTAAAAATGCACTACCCAGACATGTAGTTGTTTGAAGCTGAAGCATCTGGAGTACATGAACCAAGAATTGGTTGGCAGATCTGACAAATTAATCACAATTGAGTCTTTCTCAAAGTCTTCTTCCTCACAATAGAAAGCAAGTTACATTTGATCACGTGAATAAACTTTACATGTATTTTTTGACAGTCCTAATATTTTAGTTGTGAGATACAGCGTGGAAACAGGCACTTCGGCCCACTGAGTTCGTGCTGACTGTCGATCACTCGTACACTAGTTCTATCCTAGACACGATTGGGACTATTTACAGAAGCCAATTAACCTACAAAACTGCAAATCCTTGGCATGTGGGAGGAAACTGGAGCACTCAGAGAAAACCCACACAGTCGCAGGGAGAACGTACAAACTCCATACAGATCGCACCCGTAGTCAGGATCCCTGGTGCTGTAAGGCAGCAACTCAACCGCTGTTCCGCCATGCCACCCTGATGTGGGATACGTGGGATTTCACTTCTTGCATACAGAAAATATGCCAACGTTAGGTGCTGGGATAAATGACCTAATACAAGTAAATAAAGGGAAGTGCACAGAAAGACAAGTTGAGTTTATTGTCAAATGCATGAATACAGTCAGGTACAAGTACAATGAAAATCTTGCTTGCAGCAACATCATGGGCCTATAGACTTAGACCAACACACAAAAATATAAATTATGCATAAATTACACATAAATACCATCCATCGACCCCATCATTCAATACAAAGTAACGATTATTAATGATACAGTTAATGTGATATTGCTTGTAAATAGTGTTTGTTACTTAAAAGTTGTTAACCATTTTAGATTTGTGTCACATTTCTACCAGCACTTTATGCCGTGTGCATAAGTGTGCATAATATGCAATGGACTCTGTTAGAGATTTGGAAACCGATGATCATGCAACACTGGCGACGAGGATAGCAAAGAAATACGTTAAAAGCCATTAAAAGTGACAGAGGTGTTGAGGATGTTGGGATATTTTGTTGTGATTCTGTAAGGCCTACATTTAGTTACAGTGAATTTAAGCTGATAAAGGGGACCAATAAAAAAAAGGAAAATTGCAAGATTGAATGGGGTTAAAATGTCAAACCAAGTTATTGTGAAAATGATAGACAATGGGAAAAAGCGGGGCAATCCCAGAATGAGTTTATTGGAAAGTTCAGTGGTTAGGACAAGGTGCAGGAAACCATCAATTTGTGCATGGAAGTGATGGGCGTGATTTGTGGGTCAATAAAACAACTGCAGCAGGCAAAGGCAAAGATGCTCAGAACAGGGTCATATACAGATTGAACCAGGTGCTAATGGGGTAATGTTAAACCTATTTGTGATATGTATTCCATTGAAGCAGGAATAGACAATTTACAAAATAATTTCTACCCAGTCGCCAACACGCAAAGGTCAAGATGACTGATTATAGTGTCCGATCGTATCACCAGATGACTTCTTTAGCAGGAGAGAGGTTGAAAGAGTTGGGGATAGATTGGATATGCATCCAGCATGAGTACAGCAGAAAGGTCACGTCTCTAGGGTGACACAGACAGCTGAGAAGTCAACAAACAGCGCTGGGGACACAATATTGTACAACAAAATGCATGGAGAAGATAGGTGCTTATGGAGTTCAAAGGAGTTGGTTGTATGCATTTTGCAATGGGATGTATAAGTACAATTTAGTTTAGAGATACAGCGCGGAAACAGGCCATTCCACCCACCAGGTCCATGCCGACCAGCGATCCCCGCACATTAACATTATCCTACACCCACCAGGGACAATTTTTACATTTACTAAGCCAATGAACCTACATACCTACACATCTTTGGTGTGTGGGAGGAAACCGAAGATCTCGGAGAAAACCCACGCAGGTCACGGGGAGAACGTACAAACTCCGTACAGACAGCGCCCGTAGTCAGGATCGAACCTGGGTCTCTGGCGCTGCATTCGCTGTAAGGCAGCAACTCTACCGCTGCGCCACCGTGACCGCCCAGGAAACTTGGGTTGGTGTTTACCAGGTCTGGTTCAGACTACCTCCCAAGTGCATGGCCTCATTCCTCTGGAAGGAGATGGATTTTCTTGGCACCTGCTTCGCTGGGTGTAAGGTCCCACACCTGGGACTTGACAGAGTAAAGTTCCGCAAGGGTGCAGCGAACTGGTGGGCAGGCCTGCGTGCGGCTCTGAAAAACTTGCAGCTTTGGCATTGCAGCGGTACAGGTATGTCCACTGGAATCATACAGGGAAAGTGGTAGGCCCATTGTCCGATAAGATGACAGCTCTGAACCCAAGGTTTGCAATTCAATGAAGGATGTGATTGCAATGATAAAACTGTTAAATAATTTGGTCCATCAAAAATATATGTTATGACCAGGGAATGGCAGTAATCAAGCAAGTTACAACAGATCAATGCTGCCTAATTAATCATTCAGTTCTGTTGTGGGCAGTGAATAATTTAAACTGGGTTCAGTTGCAGTATATGTAACTGAATATTTTTTTACCGCATTCCTGCATGAAGCACTGAGCCATCAAGAGATATTAGAGTCATAGAGTCAGAGAGATATAGTCATTGGAAACAGGCTCCCCAGGCCATTTAGTCCCCCTGCAAACATCAACCACATATTTACCAAAAATCCTTCAATAACCCCATTTTATTCTCCCCACATTCACATCAACTCTCCAGATTGTTACCTTCTCCCAGCCAACAATGATCTATTCTACATTTTCCTTGATCTGCATTCCCTTTGTCCAATTTTCACACCTTACACTTCCTTATCTCTGTATCTCCCTCTCCCCTGACATCAGTCTGAAGAAGGGTCTCGACCCGAAACGTCGCCCGTTCCTTCTCTCCAGAGATGCTCTTTGTCCCGCTGAGTTACTCCACCATTTTGTGTCTCTGAACTCTCCAGATTCCATCACTCACCTATACACTTATCTTTACACCTGTACAACATGTTTACTTTGGAGATACAGCACGGAAGCAGGCCCTTTGGCCCACTGAGTCCGTGCTGACCACCGATCATCCCGTACACCAGCACTACCCTACACACCAGGGGCAATTTATAATGTTTACCAAGAGCCAATTAACTTCCAAACTTGTACGTCTTTAGAGTGTGGGAGGAAACTGGTGAACTGGAGAACCCAGAGAAAACCCATGTGGTCATGGGAAGAATGTACAAACTCCGGAAGGACAGCGCCTGGATCGAACCTGGGTCTCTGGTGCTGTGAGGCAGCAACTATACTGCTGCACTGCCTTCCTACCCTCTGGAATGTGGGAGGAAACCGGAGCACAAGGGGAAAACACTGGGAGAATGTCTAAACTCCACAGAGACAATGCAAGTGGTCGGGATTCAACCCAGGTCTCTGGCATTGCAAGGCAGTGGCACTGCTAGCTGCTAGCTGCGCCACTGTGGATAGGTTGGTTGCCACGCGTAACTGGTAAAGACACTGGCAATACCTCTCATTAAGGCAATGGCATTGATTCAAGGTCCAGAAGAGTACTTGGTCTATTAAAAAGCATTAGCACTCTCATCCTAAGCCATCTCAAAGAATCACTGAGATATACAACGTGAATAGGCCCTTCAGCCCAACTAACCTATGCCCATTAAATTGTCTAAACCACCTTGTTCCACTTGTCTGAGCCTGGCCTATATCCCCCCAAATGATTCCCACCTTGACTTCTTCTGGCAGTCCGTTCCATATATGCACCAGCCTCCAGGTGAAAAAGGTGCCTCTCAAGTCCTTCTTAAAATCTTTCCACTATCACTTTGAACCTGTGCCCTCTAGTTTTAGATTCTCTTAACCCGGGGGAAAGGCTGTGATGATTTAGCTTATCTATGCCCCTTGTCATATTTTAAAATCTCTGTCAGGTCACCCCTCGGCCTCCGATGCTCCATCGAAAAATGTCCTGACCTAACAGCCTTTCCTTATAATTCAATCCCTTCAGATTCAGCAACGTCCTTGTACAACTTTCTTGCACCCCTTCCAGTTTAATGGCATTATTGTGTTCACTTCTAGCACAAATCTCTCAGTTGCCATTCAGGGACAGTAGTGAGGGAGTGCTGCCCTATTAGAAATGCCGGGCTTTGACTGAGGTGTTAAATAAAGGCTAAATGGACCTAAAATATCTCAATGAGTAAACTTTATGGTGCTGTGGCCAATCCTTAGTCTACAACTAACATCATTAACAAACAGATATGGTCATTGACCCATTGTGGGCGTGCTGTGAACAAACAGATATGGTCATTGACCCATTGTGGGCGTGCTGTGAACAAACAGATATGGTCATTGACCCATTGTGGGCGTGCTGTGAACAAACAGATATGGTCATTGACCCATTGTGGGCGTGCTATGAACAAACAGATATGGTCATTGACCCATTGTGGGCGTGCTGTGAACAAACAGATATGGTCATTGACCCATTGTGGGCGTGCTGTGAACAAACAGATACGGTCATTGGCCCATTGTGGGCGTGCTGTGAACAAACAGATATGGTCATTGACCCATTGTGGGCGTGCTGTGAACAAACAGATATGGTCATTGACCCATTGTGGGCGTGCTGTGAACAAACAGATATGGTCATTGACCCATTGTGGGCGTGCTGTGAACAAACAGATATGGTCATTGACCCATTGTGGGCGTGCTGTGAACAAACAGATATGGTCATTGACCCATTGTGGGCGTGCTGTGAACAAACAGATATGGTCATTGACCCATTGTGGGCGTGCTGTGAACAAACAGATATGGTCATTGACCCATTGTGGGCGTGCTGTGAACAAACAGATATGGTCATTGACCCATTGTGGGCGTGCTGTGAACAAACTATTTGCCTTGTTTCACACATTGTAACAATACTAAACTTCAGAAAAGCTTCAAGTGCTGGTTCGAAGGGCCAAATGGCCTCCTCCTGCACCTATTTTCTATGTTTCTATGCTACAGGAAAGATGCTATATGAATACAAGCCTCTATTTCCATTGATTCCACTCAAGAAGTCAATGTTGTTTTCTCTGATGAAGATGAGTGTGTTTATCCCACATTGAAGCAGTGAATAATTTTATACCTTTCAGAGACAAACCCTTTTTGGAAATTATTTGCGATTTGAGGCCACGTCTTAAACGGACAGGTCTGGGAGGGTGAGGGGGAGGGGTGAAGGGGTGAAGGGGTGAAAGGTTAAGACCTACATTATAAGACTCCCAGAAAGAGCGGATAAGAATATCAGGAGTAGACACATTTGAAAGGTTCAATAGGAGATGGAAAGAACTTCATATTATTGAATCACAGAGCCCCGAGAATTGCTCATGGGATTATAATGCTCGATTAGCCCACATCTGGTGAGCGGATTGCAGACAGCATGCTTGCTAATTATAACAAATGCGACATGCATTAACCAGCCTGTTCCTGGCTGTGTGTGTTAGCAGGGAGCCCAGTAAATTCAAATCGCAATGCATAATGCTAGCCTGTATTATTGGCATGTGCCTCTTAAAGGAGAAGAACATTGTAGATGTAGCCGGACCTGGGATCAATCCTGTGACCTGGACGGAGGGATTAATGGGAGACTGTGGCTCTCAAGCAATCCATGCACCCTGTCTGGACTGGCTGGGCTGAACAGGCCACTGTGTTTTAAACTATCAGGTAACCACACCAGTACCAAGCAGACATTCTTCGCAAAATGATCCAAAGCACCAGAAAGCAACAAACAGAAGAGACACTCCGGGAGTAGGTGTTCTGCCCAGCTGTGAGTAAATTGTTATGATCCTTTAAAATGATTTGGGCCAGAGGAATCGGGGATGGGTTTCTTGACGCCATTGAATGCGTGTTCAGCTATGGATGAAGTCTAGGTTTGAAATGCAGTGCAATGATATCAAATCAGTTACCACTTTGTTTGAAGGCATGACATACCTGATGTGTGCACTTCCAGCTGTTGCGACCAATTGTGACCTCTCTACCTTCAGGTCATTTGCTGCACTTATTAAGCACCATTTTGGAAACTTAAGGCATGTCACAATATTACTAAGCCTCGCTTCAGCCTGGAAGCTCTTGCAGAACAGTTGGAGCCTGCAGTGGAACTTCATCAAGGCTCCCAACTAGCCTAACCTTCTTGTCCTTTCTTCACCATCCTGGTACCTTTCTTCCTTCTAGTGTATTGCAGACTTTCTTTTGAAAGTCGTTATTTAGTCCGTACAATGGTCTGTGAGAACAAGTTTAGAGCCACCTCTGAACTCCACATCTCTCGTGCTCTGATGTTTGGAAACATAAGAGACTTCAGATGTTGATATCTTGAGCAAATAACAAATTGCTGGAGGAACTCAGTAGGTCATTCAGTACATGTGGAGGAAAATGGACAGCCAATGGTTCAGGTCATGACCCTTCTTTAACTCAGCGGGACAGGCAATGTCCCAACTCAAAACGTCATCTGTCCATTTCCCTCCAAGGATGCTGCCTGACCAACTGAGTTCCGCCAGCAGAGTTTGCTCAAGTGTAGGAAGGAACTGCAGATGCTGGTTTACACTGAGGATAGACACCAAATGTCAGAGAAGAATGCTGAACCCTTCAATGGGTCAGCCATTCCATCTATCCAGGATGCTGCCTGTCCCGCTGAGTTACTCCAGCATTTTATGTCTGTCTTAGATTTTTTCTCATATTCTGCTGTTGGCTCACTTTGCTTCATAGAAAAGAATAATTAAAGGAAATAGCAAATGTTTGCACCTTGACATGAAATCTATATATTATGTAGTAGAAAATCATCCATAGGTAAATCTTTTACACTTTAGGGAGAATATGGGTCAATATGTAACATTAAGCCGTTTAACTTCCCTGTGAGCAGTTGACCGCTGGTAAAGTTAGACTTATTTATTTCAGTTTCCTACTATATTACAACACAATGAATAGGTAAAGATTATCAACCTCAATGGTTTATTGTCACACGGATTATTGGCTCTTCGGTTACCCTTTGTCATGCTGCCAAATGTGAATTGCCTGCCCGTTCTGTTTGCCAACACAGGGTACACTCAGGAACTGTTGGATGGGTTGGGCTAAAATGTCCTCCCTTTTGCATCCTAACCTTCGAATGTTGGCAAGACTCTGCAAGCCAACATTGTTTTCTCTTTGTGGAAGATGAATGTGTTTCTTCGACACTCATCCATCTAAAGCAGTGAAGACTTTTCAGAGACTAAATGTGTTTTTGGAAGTTACTTGCAATTCTAGGCCAAGTCTTAAATGGACAAGTCGGGGAGGTGGGAGCGGGGTGAAAGGGTCAGAGGTCACGGCCTAGAGCTGAAGACTCCAAGGAAGAATGGATAAGAATATCAGGAGTGGACACATTTGGCAGGTTCAAGAGGAGGTAGAAAGAACTTCATCTTATTGAATCACAAAGCCCTGATTATAATGCTCGATTAGCCCACATCTGGTGAGCCGATTGCAGACAGCATGCTTGCTAATTATAACAAATGCGAAGGTATCACAAATTGCTGGAGTAACTCAGCGGGTCAGGCAGCATCTCTGGATAAAAGGAATAGGTGAGGTTTTGGGCCGAGACCCTTCTTCAGACTGTGAGTCAGGGGGAAGGGAAACTAGAGGTGTGAAAAGGTTCAGGACAAATCAGAGCCAGCACCGATGACCAAGGAAAGGTGGAGCCCACAATGGTCCATTGTTGGCTGTGGAGGAGATGATAATGAAGGGATATATGGAAGCGAACAGATGAACTAGCAGAAGGTATTCACAAAATGCTGGAGTAACTCAGCGGGTCATGCAGCATCTCAGGAGAGAAGGAATGGGTGACGTTTCGGGTCGAGACCCTGAGGGTCTCCCATTCCTTCTCTCCTGAGATGCTGCCTGACCCGCTGAGTTACTCCAGCATTTTGTGATACCTTCGCATTTGTACCAGCATCTGCAGTTATTTTCCTACATAACAAATGCGACATGCATTAACCAACTCTGCCCTGAGCCCATGACGATTATTCAAAAACGGGAAACACTGGAGAGATTCAGCAGGACAAGCAGCATCTATGGAGAAAGAAAGAGCATTAGCATTTTAGTTCTGTGACCTTTCAAAATTAAAAATCAGGGTATAACTGCTTCTCTCTCCAGTGATATTGTCTGAATATTTTGGACTTTTTCGAGTTTTATTTTAGATTTCCAGCATCTGCAGTTTTTTTTTCAACTTTTCACCTTTGTTTGCCATATTATTCCAGACAAACTTTCTGCCAAATAAATCATGGAGCTTTTGAAGGAGGCAGGAACTTCCTGATGCTGTAAGTTGCCAGTACAGGCTTGGTTTGCGTGCAGAGAAATTCTCTGCGTTGCTCGTTAGCATTTTTAAAATTCCATCTCAGTTCTTTAGTTAAACTTCTGGGAATACGTTACTTTAGGATCCAAGATGCAACATATCTCCAGATCATTGCTGTAGGGATTGTTATTTTGCATTGGCTATTGGGTTTGTAAACAACAAGGGTAAGATTAGCATGGTGGTTTAAAGTCCGCTTGCTGGTGTAGGACGGAGCTGAAAAAGACATGGCAAGTAAAGATCTATTTAGGAATTGAGACACAAAATGCCGGAGTACCTCAGCGGGTCAAGCACTAGACAATAGACAATAGACAATAGGTGCAGGAGTAGGCCATTCGGCCCTTCGAGCCAGCACCGCCATTCAATGTGATCATGGCTAATCATGGCAACATCTCTGGGGGAAATGAATGGGTGACGTTTTGGGGCAGAACCCTTCTTTTAGACTGAAATCCCAAAACGTCACCTATTCCTTTTCTCCAGAGATGCTGCCCGTCCCGCTGAGTTATTCAAACTTTTTGTGTCTATCTGACATGTTGGAGTCAGCTTTAGACTTAAAATTTACAAGATAGGGGTAGAAGAAGAGATAAAGGGAGAGGTAAATAGAAGACAATCACAAAGGTTAAAATAGGATGAGTATAGGATTAATGGATTCTTGGTGATATAAACCAGCATCTGGAGTTCCTTCCTACACACTTTGTCCGCTCCACTGCAAAAGCTCCTCAAGCTATGTCTACTTTGACGAAGTGTTGAGTCGGAAGAAGTGTTCTGACCCGAAATGTCACCTTTTCTCCAGAGATGCTGCCTGACTCGCTGAGCTACTCCACCATTTTTGGGTCTATCTTCGGTATAAACCAGCATCTGCAGTTCCTTCTTCCATAGGCTTGAACACATCCAAGAACCTTTCCCCTCTGTCTACCTGTTAATCTTTAGATTGGTGTGTCTGTTTTGCGAGCCCAATGTTGGGCATGCAAACTCTGTGGCCGGCAGAGGGGAAAGAGGAGGGATAAAAGGGAAATGTGGGACTCGAGATGGAAGAAGAGTGTATGAAGGAGTACAAAGGAGTGGGTGATTAGAGATGTGGGAGATGATGGGAGGAATGTGTGCATGCTGGGATGGGAGAGGGCATGCAGGTGATGAGAGAGGGGTTGAGAGGGTATTACTTGAAAAATGGACAATTCATTGTTCATACCACTTGGTTATAAGCTTCCTAAGCAGAATTTGAGATGCAGTTCTTCCCAATTTGCTTGTGACCTCACTTACAAGGAGGAGACCAAGCACAGAAAGGTCTCTGTCATGGGCCTCCTCCAGTGCCATAGTGAGGCCCGCCGGAAATTGGAGGAGCAGCACCTCATATTTCGCTT
This sequence comes from Rhinoraja longicauda, assembly GCF_053455715.1. Taxonomy (NCBI): domain Eukaryota; kingdom Metazoa; phylum Chordata; class Chondrichthyes; order Rajiformes; family Arhynchobatidae; genus Rhinoraja; species Rhinoraja longicauda. The sequence continues at coordinate 15,088,566 of NC_135973.1, forward strand.
GGGCAGTTTGCGGCCCGGTGGTATGAGCATTGACTTCTCCAACTTCAGATAGCTCCTCTGTCCCTCCCTTCCCCTCCTCCTTCCCAGATCTCCCTCTATCTTCCTGTCTCCACCTATATCCTTCCTTTGTCCCACCCCCGACATCAGTCTGAAGAAGGGTCTCGACCCGAAACGTCACCCATTCCTTCTCTCCCGAGATGCTGCCTGACCTGCTGAGTTACTCCAGCATTTTGTGAATAAATCGATTTGTACCAGCATCTGCAGTTATTTTCTTATACTAAAGGTCAGCATGGGAATCTGAAGGGAAGTTAAAATCACTTGTTAGGGCTTTGCACAAACCCCTTGCATCTTTTCTAGATTTCTTCCACCACTCCATCAGTATGAAGAAAGGCCCTGACCCGAAATGTTGTCTATAGCTTCTCTCCACACGGCCTGAACTACTGAGAACAACAGTGAACTGGTCCACTGTGGTTGTCCTGGGAGAGGCGGATGTTCAAGTTTACCATGTCTCTGGCTGGAATAGAGTGATATTTAACAACGCAATGTGTTTTCCAGACTACCTAGATGTTGCTGATCAAATCAAGTTGAAATCACAGCGGGGTTGGTGGCAGATGAAGACTTGGCAGAAGAATAAGCCAAATCGTAATGCAAGCTCACAGCTGCTTTCCTACTTTCCCGACAACTGGTGTGAAATACTCTGGTCAAGGAAGTAGTGCAGAAGGCCATGTTGGACTGTTTTAACCTACGTTCGGATCAGTGTGGGTGCTGCTACTGCCACATTGGTCTGGACCAATTGGCTGGAGTTTTCTCGGACATCTTCAACCTCTCATTACCAAGGTCTAAGGTCCACCTGCTTTAAAAGAGCATCAACTATACTGGTGCCCAAGAAGAGTAAGGTGACATGCCTCAATGACTACTGACTGGTGGCACTTACATCTGCCTCACAGTTCCAGTAACCCAGTTCGACCCTGGCCTCAGGTGCTGTCTGTGTGGAGTTTTCCCCTCCTCTCTGTGACCACATGGGGTTCCCCAGATGCTCTGATCACCTTCCAAATCCCAAAGACATGTAGATTGGTCGGTTAATGACCCCTGTAAAAAAAGAGTGTAAGTGTTTAGTTTAGTTTAGATTAGTTTGGAGATACAACGTGGAAACAGGCCCTTCTGCCGACCGAGTCCATGCCGACCAGTGATCCCCATACACTGCACTATCCTACACACACGAGGGACAATTTACATGTTTTTTTAAACCAAAGCCTAATTAACCTACAAACCTGTATGTCTTGAGAGTGTGGGAGGAAACCGGAGAACCCGGAGAAAACCCATGCATTCATGGGGAGAACGTGCAACTGCCATGCAGACAGCACCCACAGTCAGGGTCGAACTTGGGTCTCTGGTGCCGTGATGCAGCAACTCTACCGCTGCGCCACCGTGCAGTGGCAGAATCTGGGAGGAGTTGATGAGAATGGGGAAGAATCGATTAGGGTTAATGCAGGATTAGTGTAAATGGATAGTTGACGGTCAGAATGATCTTGTTGGGCTGAATGGTCTCCTTCTGTGCTGCATCATTCAATGGTTCAGTCACTGGTTGAGCTGATGGGCAAGGAGAAGGGTAATGTCCCAGAGGGTGGACAATGAGCGCAGAGCCTGAGATATGGGGAATGATTTGGGCAGTGGGAGCGAGGGTGGGATTGAGGACCTAGGTCTCGGGTACATGGTACCGGTGATGAAGGGTGCACAGTCTGGAGCTTGAAGGTTACAATGGGTGATCATTGCAATGGTGCGGGGGTGGAGGGAGTGAAGGATAGGGTTGGGAGAGTGACCTACTTGGCTGGAGGCACAACCCCAGATCCTCCTGGTCCAGTCACACTCCAAGGTGAGGATCTTGGTGCTGGGCTGACTCAAGACAGAAGGGCCCAGTCAGATTTCAAGTGTCACTAAACAGCTCTGAGATGGTTGTTAACACAGTGCGCCGAGGGAACAAGAATAGACTTTAAAAGTTACAGAAAAAGACACTGTTTTATGTAAACAGATTTCTTACATATCCTTCTGAGCAGTCCCACCAGTCTGAGCATCGCAGCGGGTGTGTGGTATTCGCGAGCTCAGTGATAGCACCTCCTCAGAGCGGGACTTCTTTGAAGTGTTGTCATCCTCGGGTAGAATGACTGAAGGCTTGTGGGAGATTATGGACATGAATTAGAACTGTCAAGGTAAGAATGTTTGAAGTGATCAACATGAACATGATTAAACGTCACGTACACAGGGTGTCGGGCTGAAATGAATGGTTGTTGGAAGCGATGTGGGGCGTTTAGCTTTCAGCGCTGTCTCCAGGTAACTGTCAGACTCCACTGACCAAGGGCAGCCTCACACCTCGGAGGCCATTTCCAATTGTCTGTGACCCCTCCCCTGGCAGTGCTGAGTGACGGAGACTCACAGGAGAGGGTTCTGCAATGGGCTGCATAGTTGGATGAAGAATGCGTGTGAGGGGTATCAACACTGAATAGAGTTGCAGTTGAGTGGGATGGCCAACTGGAGAGATGGGGTTGTGAGAAAGCGCATGGTCAGGAAAGTGATTAGCTACTTGGGACAGTATCTCCAACATTGAAGTTCAGTTTCAATACAGAACTCAAGTGTCTTTAGTTTAGTTTAGAGATACAGCGCGGAAACAGGCCTTTCGACCAACAGGGTCCGCACCGACCAGTGATCTCCACACATTAACACTATCCTAGACGTACTAGGGACAATTGTTTTACACATATGCCAAGCCAATTAACCTACATACCTGTGCATCTTTGGAGTGTGGGAGGAAACCAAAGATCTCAGGGAAAACTGGGAGAACGTACGGGGAGAACGTACAAACTCTGTATAGACAGCGCCCATAGTTGGGATCGAACCCGGGTCTCCAGCGCTGTAAGCGCTGTAAGGCAGCAACTCTACTGCTGCGCCACCATGCTGTACACCACGCCGACCTGCCGACCTGGAATTCTTGTTCACCTGTTTCCGAAGCTGCTTGATGTGATGCTGGAGCAGTGAAAGCCTGTGGGGAGGGTGCTGGTTGGGGGAGCTGAGCTGAGGCAGACAGTGAAAACAGGCAGACGTGACTTTGCTGCTCTGGCGAGGTCATTAAACTACTTTTGACATTGAATCAAACGTGTAGCAGCAACACACTCTTGCAACAGATGTTAGATGCAAACTCAAACCATCACCAGTAGGTTTCCACCTCTGGTCAGTATGTATGGACTTTTTACTGACTGGATAGCACACAAAAAAAAAGCTTTTCATTGTACCTCGGTACACGTGGCAACAAACTACACTACACTACACTACACTACACTACACTACACTACACTACACTACACTACACTACACTACACTACACTACACTACACAACTAAACTAGACTAAACCAGACTAAACCAGACTAAACCAGACTAAACCAGACTAAACCAGACTAAACCAGACTAAACTAGACTATAAGATATCTCCCTGCAGCTTTTGCAGTTTCTGTACCTTGGCCAGGGAACTTCATTCATAGAGCACAAAAAGTCAAGGTTAGCACTCGAGTGCAGTGTTGAAGGAGGGATGCACAGTTAGAGAGGTTATCTTTGTCTGCCTTCTCCGACGGAATTAAAACTATTTTGAAGAACAGTTCTCCCTAATTTCCAGGCTGATCTTTATCTTTCAATCAACATCATGAAAAACAAGATTGTCTCCTCATCATCATCTTGATGCACGCCAGAGCTTTCTGTGTGAAAACTCCGCGCTACCCATTTTCATATTATGACAGTGATTTAGTAAGATGGTTGTTATTTCAAGAGCTTTTGCATACAGAACAATAAAGTCTCACTTCAATTATACAGAGCCTTGATGAAACCACAGCTGGAATATCGGACCAAAGAAAGGATATACTTCCCATCCAGTCCGGCGAAGGTTCTTCAGCCTGGCCTCTGGGATGTGTGGGCGGAGAGATTGGGCTCACTGGAGGTTAGAAGGATGAGTGGGGATCTCGCTGAAACATGCAAACATTTGACACGGTTCAAGGAGGGGAATATTTTCCCTGCCTGAAAGGTTCAGCATAATTTCAATGGCGCTTTATTGTCACATGTGCAGAGTGCAAACGTACAGTAAAATTATTTTCTTACAGTCCAGTAGAGTATTGCCATACCATCCCCGATTAAAAAATTGTACGGAAATAGTCTAGTGAGCCCGCGTGCACGAGGTGCCATGTTTTGCCACTGTTTTCTGAGCCCAGTCCATGCTCCAGTTGTTATGAGCGGTGCCTGATTCAGGAAAGCCCCAGGCTGCTGCAGGCCTCCAGCCATCGCCTTCCTTGGTCGACCCAGCAAATGACGTCCTCTCCTCGCCCGTCCACCTTTGTTCCCCGGGGGCTCCTCCCTCAGAAGACCTCGAAGGTGCGGTGGGCCAGACCCGACATCCCACTCCTCTCCAACCGGCCCCGCCTCTCTTCCGTCGAGTCCGTCGTCATCCCTGGCTCCATCCTCCCGTCTCTGGGCTTCGGGGGACCAGCAGTGACGGCTTGGCTGGACTGACTTCCAGACTCCGGTCCACTGGGTCCTCCAGGCATTGATCGGTTCAGTGGCACCCCCTGCAGGCCGCGTTCCGCCGGATCGTGCGAGCATGGATCGGTTCAGTGGCACCCCCTGCAGGCCGCGTTCCGCCGGGTCGTCCGAGCATGGATCGGTTTAGTGGCACCCCCTGCAGGCCGCTGTCCGCCGGGTCTTCCGAGCATGGATCGGTTCAGTGGCTCCCCCTGCAGACCGCGTTCCGCCGGATCGTGCGAGCATGGATCGGTTCAGTGGCACCCCCTGCAGGCCGCTGTCCGCCGGATCGTGCGAGCATGGATCGGTTCAGTGGCTCCCCCTGCAGGCCGCTGGGTTTTACAGTCGGCCATGGTCCGCTGGGGCTTGCATTCAGCGGCTTTTCACTGGGGCTTTGGCTATATACTAATTTGGGATATCCTGAGATTGCAAAATACCTGTTTGTTGGTGTCACAATTTGCATTTTGTATTCATTGCAAGGGAACAAAGCACATTCTGTGGTTGTGCAACCTTCTGTGGTTTGTCTGTCTGTCTGTACCTACTGATTGATTGATGAGCTCTATATTGTTATTGCACGATGCTCACCAAGATACTATTGTAACTAATCTTGTTAACAACACCACTCCTAAGATTAAATTATAAAACACAGGCACCACTTTTTCTTCAAATCTTCAAATCTTTTGCGAAATATTTCAGCAAATTCCAACGCTCTAAATTTTATATAATCCACTGGGTCATTGGTATCAGCACCTGAAATTATACCGGTCAACTGATCTCCTTAATGCTCTGATAAATAACTATCTATACCCATGCTGTATGGGCTGTAAATAAAACCATATTAAATCCGCAACTGGATAAGACCGTATATCTGATAGGAATATTTCAAAATGCAACATAAACCCCCAATCCTTAACAGAACATGTCTTGTTGATCCATTAAACACTGCAATAGACAGAAGCAACAAAACCCCACACTCATTCTGTCTTCGTGAAGTTTTAACGATGCCACTGGTGGGTTTCGCTGTAACTTAAGGGGCAATTTCCCACAGGTCAGTGCCATGACTATCGTTCACATAATATTACAACTGGCAGCGCCTGGGGGAAATGGCTCACTTAGAGATACAGCGTGGAAACAGGTCCTTCAGACCAACGAGTCCACGCCAACCAGCAATAACCTCGTACACTAGCACTAGACGAGGGACAAATTACAATTTGTACCAAAACCAATTAATCTTTAAACCTGTAGGCCTTTGGAAAGTGGGAGGAAACTGGAGCACCTGGAGAAAACCCACACGGTCACACGGGGAACGTACAAACTCCGAACGGACAAGCACCCGTACTCAGGATTGAACCCAGGTAAATCTACAACTCTACCGCTGCTCCACTGTGCCGGCCAAGAAACCCATCTTTGGACACTGTGTATAAAGCACAAATCTGCCGCATTTAGAATACTTTCCACCAATATAGATCTTTAGGTGTTCAAGAAAGGTGTTCGTATTCAGACCTAATCCCGGCTAGTTAGATGTGATGGAAATACTCAGCATTCTCTCTTTTCTCCTTCAATGCACTGCAGGTGCAGTGTAAACCATCCCTAAAAAGCTCTACAGCAAATCACTGCTTTAGTTAAGTTAAGTTAAGTTTAGTTTAGTTTAAAGATACAGCACGTAAACAGGTCCGGTATCACTGAGCCCACGCCGAACACGATCACCCATCCACTTCTATCCTACACACGAGGGGCAATTTACAGAAGCCAATAAACAACAAACCTGCACGCCTTTGGAATGTGAGAGGAAACCAGAGCACCCGGAGAAAACCCACATGGTCACAGGGAGAATGTACAAACTCTGTACAGACAGTGACCGTAGTCATGATTGAACCCAGGTCTTTGGCATTGTAAGGCAGCAACTCTACCACTGCGCCACTATGGTGCACCACTGCTCTAAAAGCAGCTAGAGATATCCTGAGAACTGCAGGAAACTGGGGCACTGAAAGGACAGGAGAAGTAGCAACCTTTATCACAATTAAATAGGAGTTGGATTGGACTGAACGAGCCATCATTCATAGGGCTACAGTCCATGTGTTACGAGCACGGATTCAGCAGGATTGGTCCTTTTTATGAAGTGCAGACGCAGTAGCCACCTTCTGTATAATAACCTTTCTAAGAAGTGGCCAATAGTAGAGTCAATAAAATTCCAGCATTGGGGTCCTGTTTCCTCAGATTGCCCAGAGCACTATTCCCACAGTGAAGCACATTTTGGAGCATGCGGTCATTATTAAATAAGAGTCATGGAGTCAACAATCTGGAAGTGATGAAGGATAAGTAAGGAAATAATATTAAAAAAAGAACAGCAGATGCGGTTGCAATGGAAAGTACCTGGGGAGGGGGTGGTTTGGGTGGGAAGGGACGAGTGGACCAGGGAGTTACAGAGGGAACGGTATCTGATGAAAGCAGAAAGGGGTGGAGATGGGAAGATGTGGCCAGTAGTGGGATCCCGTTGGAGGTGGCGAAAATGTTGGAGGATTATATGCTGGTCTATAGGTTAATTGGCTTCAGATTGTAAATTGTTCCTAGTGTGTAGGACAGAACTAGTGTATGGGATCGCTGGTCGGCGCAGACTTGGTGGGCCGAAGGGCCTGTTTCCGCGCGGTATCTCTAAACTAAACTAAAAATTCTTTCAATTGGCCCTAGTGTGTAGGATAGTGTTAGTGAACGCAGTGTTCGCTGGTCGGCGCGAACTCAGTGGGCCAAAGAGCCTGTTTGCAAACTGTACCTCTGAAGTCGACAATCTAAAGGTCTGATAATCTATCAAAGTTTTGACTGGCTTCATTGTTTTGTTAATGATTACAGATATCCACTGTAATTGCTATCAAGTGTCACTTAATGGTCTTGCTTTCGTCCTCATTCACTGTCTGGTGCACTGTTACCTAAACAGCATCCTGGAGATTACTTTCTCTTTTGACATGTCCAAGGTTGGCCAAAATGCCAGGAGCTCCATGTCATTAGCAAAGATATCTATAAGATTTCTTTTTAAACAATTAGACGAGAGGCTAGTGCAGGATTAGGTTCCTTCGTGATGGTGCCAAGATGTAGGTCTATTAGCATGATGAGTATTAGTATCCCATCTTATCCAATTGCTGTTTTGATTTGGTTTGATTTACATCCGTGGACCATTTGATACTGGAAGTGTGCATGTGAATGTTTATCTTAATTGTCCAGAGATTAGTTGACTGCTATCTTTTTCTAAAGATACAATTTCCTCAGTGTGCTGAGAGTTTCATCCAGTCGCAGAGATTCAATCGTGCGATAGTTTACTGTGACATCAGTCGATACTTTGCTCCCTTATTTTCAATAATGAAGTGATTGTTTGTCTCGAGACTGGGCGCGAAGCTCGTGATCTCACGTTTCAGTGTATCCACTGTAAGAGTTTCCGAATACAAAGAATCGTTTTATTCAACACATCCTGCAGATGTAAGTATCTTGAATAATCTTGATTCTTGCATTGAGGTTTGCTGGAAGCTCCTTGCCAAAAACAGAAAACATTTTTACAGCAACCTCTGGGACTACCAAAACAATTGATAATAATGAAGAAAAGTCGCCGCTACAAAATAGGAAAAGGAGGAGCCAACTTGTCACAGCAAGTTCACAGAAAGTGCAATGAGATAAAAGTCTAGAAAATCTGAGGTTTATTCAGTGATAATATAGGTGAATAAATATTAAACCCAAGGAAATGGGAATAACCTGCCTACTTTTCTATTGAATATTATCAGCAGTTTTCTATTTCTGCTAAGTGTAGACAGGTCTTATCACTCCCTTCTTAGCTACATGTTCCTTTACTGCAGGATTCCCATTGTACATCTCTGGGGTATTGATCAAGGTGTCAGTTGAATCCAAGCCTCATGAAGCAGAGGCAAGAGCATCACTCGGAGAACTACCCGAGTGTCCTCATCAAATTCTGTACAGCACAAAGTTGACCCACATATTGTAAACCAAATCCTGACTGAATAGCTTCCTCCAGCAAAATATGCTTTAAGGGCCAAACCTGGTTGTTAATCCAGTCACAGGATTGAGATGTTGTTCTGAGTCGCAGCAATAAGTGGGATGGGTTTTATATTGAGTGGAAACAAGACACTGCAGATGATGGTTTACACAAAAGGACACAGAGTGCTGGAGTAACTCAGCAGGTCAAGCAGCATCTCTGGTGAACATGGATAGGTGACGCTTTGGGTGGGGACTCTTCTTTAAACTGATTGTGGGGGGGGGATGAAATTTGGGAGAGGATAGGCAGGACAAAGCGTGGCAGGTAATAGGGGCAAGAGGAGGTTTTGAGTGGCAGATGGTTGGGCAAAGGCCAGGGATTAAAGCCAATGTGTGAATCAGACGGATTGAAGAGTTACGAATTGTGAAGCCAGAGGAAGGAATGTAGGAGGAGGGGGGAAAGAAGAGAAGATGGTTCTTCTACTTCACTGCTTCAACAGAATGACGTCCCATTGTGGACCCAGGTTGATGTTCACCCCACCGAGTCCGTACCGACCAGCGATCCCCACACATTAACACAAGCCTTCACACACTCGGGACAATTTACACTTATACCAAGTATACAAACTCAAGCCAATTAACTTACAAACCTGTAGGTTTTTGGAGTGTGCGAAGAAACCGAAGATCTCGGAAAAAACCTACGCGGTCACGGGGCGAACGTACAAACCTCAGACAGACAGCACCCGTAGTCGGGATCGAACCGGGGTCTCTGGCGCTGCAGGTGCTGTAAGGCAGCAGCTCTTCCACTGCACCACCAGGGATTGCAATCCACAGGTAGGATTGCAAAACTGAACTTGTAATCGATAGGGCTGCCATAGTCAGTCCTTTAAGGGAATGATGCCCATTAAAATTGTGTTTAGATGTTTGCATGAAGTTTGCAATTGAATCTGGTAATGGGACACGAACACTGGCAAATTAGTCGTGTAGTGCAGGATAATGTTAACGATTAACAATCACTCAGCTTTGAGATTAAGAACAGTGCAAATTAAAACCCACAAAATAATTTCACGCAAATACTGCTGGAGGGAATTAAACTGCCGAAGGTTCAGGGGCATTTTAAATTGTCGGGTGCTGGAAGTGGTAACTGCTCTTCCACTTCCAGAAGACACTGAATGAACATCTCTGCTGCCTTCTGATGCATATTTCATGGCTTTTATTTTTTTATCTCAGGGAAAAGTTAAAGCTGTCAAGTTTCCACAGCAACAGGAGCAGTCATTATTTTTTAGTCAGCAGATTTTTTTGACACAAATGCAACACTAGCCTTATCTGCCATCACAACAGCTAATCTATTGAACCTGTTAAAGTCCCAAAGCATGAAGCCTACATTGTGTGGATATCTTTCGTGCTTCATATATTCATATCAAATAACACAGGCCTGCCTTGTTTATTTTAAACACGTTAATGCCTCTATTAAAATAGCGCACAAAACACATTGTTAAGATTTTGTGCAATGATATCCAAATAGGGTCTTTTCCAAACTCGAAGAGAAGGGGAAATGTGAGTCTGGGCTTGTTATGTAATGGCTGGGCAGTGGGAGGGAAAGGGGTTAACATGCATAAAATCGCAAGGGGGGCAACCCTTACAGTACAGAGAGTCAGGGGAGAGGTCTTTTCCCCCTCCCCTGACTCTCAATCTGGAGAAGGGACTCAACCTGAAACGTCATCCATTCCTTCTCTCCAGAGATGCTGTCTGGCCCGCTGAGTTACTCAGGCATTTTGTGTCTATCTTCGGTGTAAACCAGCATCTGCTGTTCTTTCACACACAGTCCTTAAAATACTTTTGGATTAAGGGGTGAACTGGAATGGGAGTCTTTTCAATTCACTCTGATCATAAACTCCTGATATCATCAATATTTTTTACTGAAAGTTTGAAAGATTCAGAGGCAATTTGCAAAAATAAATACGGAGGGAGGAAGCTTATCTGACTCATCCTTCTGAGCCTGTGATGCCTCATGAGAGACACAAAATGCTGGAGTAACTCAGCGAGTTAGGCAGCATTTCTGGAAAAAAGAAATAGGTGATGTTTTCGGTTGGGAGAAGAGCTCCGACCCAAAACATCACCTATTCCTTCTCTCCAGAGACCCTGCCTGTCCCGCTGAGTTACTCCAGCTTTTTGTGTCCATCTTGGGTTTCAACCTGCATCTGCAGTTCCTTTCCTGGACATTTAACCACATCTCTGTGTAGCTTTGGAGTGTTGGAGGAAACCGGAGCACCGGGAGAAAACCCACGCGGTCACAGGGGGAACGTACAAACTTCGTACAGACAGCATCCCTAGTCAGGATTGAACCTGGGTCTCAGGCGCTGTAGGGCAGCCATGGTTGTGCCACCATGCCATCACCATAGATAGTCGAGAGCTTTGTGATCCTAGGCGTAATGACCACTTGCAATTTATCCTGCATCAATGCCTCTACTTGCTCAGAAGAATAAATACATTTGACTTGTCACCAATGACTCTTACCAATTTCTATAGGTGTATCAGAGAAAGCATCATATCCAGGCAAAGGCTCTACTCAAGATGGTAAGAAATTGCGGAGGATTGTTGATGCAGCCAGTCCATCATGCAAGTCAGCCATGCCCCACTCCACTCTATCTACACTTCACGCTGCCTCAGGAGAACGGCTAACATTATCAAGGACCATGTACCCACTACCATGCCTGTGGTAGTAATGTATCCTCAAAATCAGTCAACACTAGAAAGAGCTTGCCAGTGATGGTTCAATTCAACAAATAAGACAGTGATCAAATCAACACCAACTCATTGCTCCTGTGGTTATGGACTCCCCATAACACATAAAGAGTAGTGAAGCACAGCAGTCAGTTATATTAAAGATCCGAAAAGATTTTAATCAGATATATATTTGTTGAAGAGCTTTGGAGGCACCTATGTGGCTGGATGTATCAACACTGACTAAGTCAAGTAATTATTAATAAGGTGCATCATGAGATTTCTTTATAAAGTAGTTGTTCAAATCAGTGCTGGTCGTAAGTATGAAAAGGCAACCATTAGGCTATTTGTTTTGGCAATTTCTGCATTGGTTGTTGTGTTGGACCAATTAGGTTTGGCAATGAGCTGATAAAATTAATCTGCAAATGTGTTTGCATTTCAATTGTGGTATTTGCATTGCTGGCAGCACCTCTAACACTGACACAGCTAATGAAGACCATATCAAGCAAACAAAGTGCAAAAGATGCCTTGTGTGCATCAAGGCTCTGTTGAAACTAAACAGTCATCTCTGTGGGCGACCTTACATTATTGGCATTGCAGTTGTTTGGCACAGTCAATCGAGAAAGGCAGTAGAAACAGTCTTGAAAGCAAAGCCATTAAAGTAACAATGAAACAAACTGCTGGAACTCAGTGGGGATGAAGGAACTGCAGATGCTGGTTTATACTCAAGATAGGCACAAAGTGCTGGGGTAACTCAGCGGGTCAGGCTGCATCTCTGGAGAAAATGGATAAGTGACGTTTTGGGTCGGAACCCTTCTTCAGAGTGAAAATAAATCGGGAGGGAACTGGAGGTAGGAAAAGGCCAGAACAAATCAAGGCCGGACACAGATGACCAAGGAAGGGTGGAGAGTTGGCGGGGGAAGAGGCGATCACGAAGGGATACAGGGATGCGAACAGCGGAGGAAGTAGGACAACTAGGATGGGGGAGGTGGGGAGAGAGGGAATGCAGGGATTACTCGAAATTAGAGAAATCAACATTCATACCATTGAATAGACACAAAATGCTGGAGTGATTCAGCGGGTCAGGCAGCATCTCTGGAGAAAAGGAATAGGTGACGTTTTGGGTCGAGATCCTTCTTCAGACTGAGTGTCAAAAACGAGAGGTAAAGACGGTGGTGTGGAGAGATTGGGTTGTAAGCTGCTCAGTTTACAAACCTTGGAACTCAGTGGGTCAGGCAGGATCTGTGGAGGCAGAGGAATGGTCAATGTTTCAGGTTGAGACTTTGGAGATGACCAATGCAAACAGACGGGCAGAAGGGGTGAAGCAGGGGGTGGCAGGTGATGGGTAGAGCCAGGTGAGGAGCGGAATGATGGGCAGATGGAGTCAAGTGGGGCAGGAGAAAGGTCAGGGACAGCGGCTGGTGGGCGATAGGTGGAGACAGATGAATGGATAAAAGGAGACAGATAGAGCAAGGTGTGGAGGAGTAAGGGTGGAGGAAGAGATAGGCTGGATGGTGATGAGTGGAGACATAAGCGGCTGCAGATGATGGAATGTAATGAAGAAGGAAGGTGATGTGGAAGAGGATAAGGGAGGGATAATCGGCAGATGGAACTAATTGGAGGCGGGGGTAGGAGATTCAATGGTTGAACTGTGCGGGTGTAAGCTGGTGGCTGATAGAACCAGTTGGTAGTGAGGAATAAATATGTTAAAAAATATCAAATGTTATTAACCACCTCTGTGGGTGCAATTAGTGCTTGTCTTGCAGCCCTGCTTTATGGTCCACTCCAATATTTTTGCAACCTGCCCATGACTCCTGGAACACTTTCTTCGGTCAGGGAAGGAGCAAACACCAGTGTTGGATGCCCAGGATGAGCTGTTGCCTTAAAAGGGGATTGCTTCCCACCCCAGGTTCCCACTGGAGTTGCTGCAGCTCTTGTGGGACTTTGCCAGTGAGCCAGAGGCAAGAAGAGAAATACAGGTGTCCTACAGGTATCCTCAGTGATGACAGCAGGGTTAAACTCGGCCCAACCATCGGGGCTCTCCGGGTCTGGTGGACCCATGGGTATGGATCTGCTGCCACCCCGATCACATGCCAGCCACCAACACCGCCAGTCCCCGAGGCTGTCCCAAAGACGACAAACTCTGCAATGCTGCCGTCTGCCTCCTGAGGGCAGCACTGCTCACTGAGGAATCGGCTCCCTGTGCACACGAAACACCAGGCTGCTCCTGGCAGAGTCCTCTCTGCTCCCAGGTGGCATCTGCCTTTTCACCGCTGGAAGTACAAGCAGTGGCAACAGCCACATCCAAGGCAACTCCAAGACAAGAGGACGTATAGAGAGGTCAGTGCACCAACAAGTTTGCTCACACAATGCTAGAGTAACTCAACAGGTCAGGCAGCATCTCAGGAGAGAAGGAATGGGTGACATTTCAGTCGAGACCAAGTTTGCTCAGATTTGGCCACAGCTACATCAGTTCAGTCATGTACCACCGACTGAGTGAACTGGAAAACATACCTGGGTGAAGCATGGAATACTTCGGACCAGCTGAAACGTTCAGTGCATCACCATGGACATCCAACAGACCAACCAATGGTTGTATGTAGTTAGGCACAAAATGCTGGAGTAACTCAGCGGGTCATGCAACACCTCTGGAGAAAAGGAATAGGTGACACTTCAGGTCGAGACCCTCCTTCACATTTCGGTTACACTGATTGCCCATCAGTGATGGACAAAGACTGGCTCAGGGAACTGCAGCTGGACTGGAGGAGGCTCCCTGTGGATGCTTTGAAATCACTCAAAGTGAGTGGAAAAATATTCCGCAGCACCCTGTCCCTCCTGGTTTCCAGGTTAATTGGCTTCTGTAAATAGTCCCCAGTGTGTAGGACCAAAACTAGTGTACAGGTGATCGCTGGTCAGCGTGGACTCGGTGGGACGAAGGGCCTGTTTCCATGCTGTATCTCTAAGCTATCTCTATACAAAATCCACACGGGTCCTACACTTTGCAATGCCAGGATACGCACCAAGTCAAGTACAAAACAACACCACAGTATGAAACAGTATGAACCGTACAAAACCCAATGGCATGAACATTAAATTCTCCATTATTAAGTAATGTCAAGTAATTAACCTACAAACACCACCACCGCCTTTTATTGCCCTTTCTTCCCTGTGCCCCACCTGGATATGCACCCATTTTTCCCTTTCCCCTTTCCCCCCCCCCCCCCCTTTTCCACCCATATTCCTTCCTCTGGCTTCACATTTCATATTTCACGCCTCTTCCATCCTTAGCTCCTCCTCACACTTTTTTGTCTTTTCATCACTGGCCTTTGTCCAACCATCTACCAATAACCCTTCCTCCCCCCACACCCCCCTCAACTGTTCCCACCTATCATTTGCTTTATCCTGCGCCCACCTGTCTTCCAGCTCTCTCCCCCTACCACAATCAGTCTGAAGAAGGGTCCTGACCAAAACGTCATCTATCCATGTTCTCCGTTGTCTGGCCCGCTGTGTTACTCCTGCACTCGACGTCTTTTTGTTGTTGTAAATCGGCATCTGCAGTTCCTTGTTCCTCCACACCTCCACCTGCCGCCTTACACACTGAAGAAGCAAGTGGAGGAAGGGATTACTGAATTAGAATGAATTAGAGTTCTAGTGAAGACAAGACAGAGAGACAGGGTAATGCAACTGTGGTGGTACATAAGGAGATAAAGCTTTCACCCAACCTAACCTGTCATAAGCTCAGCTGAATTTGCAGAGTCAGCAATATTTGACAATTATTACATACAATGGATTTAGAGTCATAGAGTGATACAGTGTGGAAACAGGCCCTTAGGCCCAACTTGCCCACACCGGCCAACATGTCCCAGCTACACTAGTCCGACCTGCCTGTGGTTGGCCCACATCCCTCCAAACCTGTCCTATCCATGTACCTGTCTAACTGTTTCTTAAATGTTGGGATAGTCCCTGCCTCCACTATCTCCACTAGCAGCTTATTCCATACACCCACCATCCTTTGTGTGAAAAAGAGATTTGGATACAAGTCTAACTTATGGTGTGAAATCATCAACAAAGACCTTTCAAACTTGATGCAATATCAAGAAGTCTAGATTTCCGCCTGTCCTTTCGAGATGTACTCATAACTACAAGTACCAGAGAAGAAAATATTTGACTATTAGAAGAGGTGTTCAGACAGCTGTATAAACACATTGCAAAACTCAACAGAGCGAGTGTGAATTTATACAACAAAAAACAGTTTACCATGGGCAAAAATGTTGAAGCAAATGGATTGCGACCAGACAAAGAAAATGTGGAAGCAATTGCGAAGGCAAGGAGACGTGAAGGCATTGCAGAACTGAGGGCCTGGGCATGGTACATTTTGGCCGGATCTCACAACAGCACAAGAAGCACAACAGCAAAGACAAGAAATGGAATTGGGGCAAAGGGAGGTGAGCAGCACATGACTTGTGTAAGAAGAAGCTGGGGGGTGAGTCATTGTTTTATTCACAAAATGCTGGAGTAACTCAGCAGGTCAGGCAGCATCTCGGGAGAGAAGGAATGGGTGACGTTTCGGGTCGAGACCCTTCTTCAGACTGATGTCAGGGGGGCAGGACAAAGGAAGGATATAGGTGGAGACAGGAAGATAGAGGGAGATCTGGGAAGGAGGAGGGGAAGGGAGGGACAGAGCAACTATCTAAAGTTGGAGAAGTCGATGTTCATACCACTGGGCTGCAAACTGCCCAGGCGAAATATGAGGTGCTGTTCCTCCAATTTCCGGTGGGCCTCACTATGGCACTGGAGGAGGCCCATGACAGAAAGGTCAGACTGGGAATGGGAGGGGGAGTTGAAGTGCTCAGCCACCGGGAGTGTCATTGTTCACGCACACTGATGCAACTCTGGTCTAGAAACAAAGAAACATAGAAAATAGGTGCAGGAGTAGGCCATTCGGCCCTTCGAGCCAGCATTGCCATTCTATATGATCATGGTTGATCATCCAAATGCTTTCTCCCCATATCCCATGATTCCGATAGCCTTGAGAGCTATATCTAACTCTCTCTTGAAAACATCCAGTGAATTGACCTCCACTGCCTTCTGTGACAGAGAATTCCACAGATTCACAGCTCTCTGGGTGAAAACGTTTTTCCTCATCTCAGTCCTGAATGGCCTAGCCCTTATTCTAAAACTGTGACCCCCACTTCTGAACTCTCCCAACATCGGGAACAATTCTCCTGCATCTAGCCTGTCCAATCCCTTAAGAAATGTATATGTTTCTTTAGGAGCCCCTCTCATCCTTCTATGGTCTGTGAGGCTTTGAATTCTGAACTGGGGTCTACAATCAGTCACATACTGGAGCATTGTTAATTGCAGGTACATCATGGCGGGACTGTCGTATGTTGAAAGGCTGGAGCGATTGGGCTTGTATACACTGGAATTTAGAAGGATGAGGGGGGGATCTTATTGAAACATATAAGATAATTAGGGGATTGGACACATTAGAGGCAGATAACATGTTCCCAATGTTGGGGGAGTCCAGAACAAGGGACCACAGTTTAAGAATAAGGGGTAGGCCATTTAGAACGGAGATGAGGAAGAACTTTTTCAGTCAGAGGGTGGTGAAGGTGTGGAATTCTCTGCCTCAGAAGGCAGTGGAGGCCAGTTCGTTGGATGCTTTCAAGAGAGAGCTGGATAGAGCTCTTAAGGATAGCGGAGTTAGGGGGTATGGGGAGAAGGCAGGAACAGGGTACTGATTGAGAGTGATCAGCCATGATCGCATTGAATGGCGGTGCTGGCTCGAAGGGCTGAATGGCCTACTCCTGCACCTATTGTCTATTGTCTATTATCATTTGTATTGATGAAGAGGGAGAGAAACCTGGCCTAAATTATTAAAGAGACAATAGGGGTTGTCTTTTGGAATGAAAATGTTTCATTCATTCCTAATGGGCAAGTGTTTTACCTCAGTCACTGAACCAGAAGCCACAGCTGGTGATACATATGGCCCAAGTTGGCATCATTGACAATGGCTACATGGCAAATACACAGGAAATCACTCACTTCTCATGATGCGATGAGACAGCCAAATGTAGAACATAGAGTTATAGAGTCATACATTCACAGAGTGTGGAAATAGGCCCTTCTGCCCAGCTTTCCCACACCGACCAACATGTCCCATCCACACCAGTCCCACTTGCCTGGGTTTGGCTCTTTTCCCTCTCAAACTTGTCCTATCCATGTACCTGTCTAATTACTTTTTAAACATTGCGATAGTCCTTGCCTCAACTACCTCCTCCGGCAGCTCGTTCCATACACCCACCAACCTGGTGTGAAAAAGTTGCCCCTCATAATAAATAATCTTATAAAAACCTCTCCCCTTCACCTTAAACCTATGCCCTCTGCTTCTCTTCAAGACTCCAAAGCAAAATGCTTTTGCAGACCAGTGTCAAAATTACTCCATGGAATTCATATACAAGGAGTGAGAGCAGGAATTTGGATTGAAAATAGCAAATGGCTTACCAGTTATGACAATGAAAATAGACAATAGAACAATAGGTGCAGGACTAGGCCATTCGGCCCTTCATGCCAGCACCGCCATTCAATGTGATCATGGCTGATCATTCACAATCAGTACCCCGTTCCTGCCTTCTCCCCATACCCCCCGACTCTGATCTGTTCTGGACCACAAAATATCCTGGACCACATGAAATGCACTGAGAGCCCCCTACATGAATCTGAAGAAGGGTCTCGCCCTGAAATGTCACCAATTCTTTCCATCCAGAGATGCTATCTGTCCCGCTGAGTTACTCCAGCACTTTGTGTCCATCTTCGGTGTAAACCAGCATCTGCAGTTCCTTCCGACACACCCCAACATTAACCTGTACCTAACCTTCAGGCTTGCCAGTTCACTCTGCATATTCATTGATATGATATGTCTTAAAAGGAGTAATAATGTTTAAAACAGAAAATACATCTATCCTTGATGGCATCAGAAAAAGTTTTTGTTTGACTTATACCTAATGCAGTTGAACCATACATATCCATAATAAAGCTTAAAACTGGAAAATAGAAGCAACATTTTCACTATAAATATAAAATGCAAAGGTACAGGAGCCCGAAACCCGTGACAAGCAGTTTCAAGAATAGTTTCTTCCCAATAACCATTAGGCTGTTGAACACGACACAACACTAACCTCAGCAACTATGAAATTCGATGGACCGTCTTTGGTTGTGCTAAGGACTGTTTCTTTTTCACAGGCATTACGGTTATTACTTAATTGAATTTAAAAAATGATTAAATATTAACTGCGTGTATTGTGTTTATGAGCCTGTTGAACTGATGCAAGTAAGAATTTTATTGTTCCAGTTGATACATATGACAATTAAAGACTCTCTTAAGCAAACTTGGCAGCTTGGCACGACTAATACAGCTACCCTCTGCTACTCTGCTAACTAACAGTGCCAGATTCAAAACATGCCCTACCATGGGAATTCACATACCACAACATATCAGACCAGAGAGTTTCAAACTGCAGCTGAGGAAGCACAAAATGATATCACTCTGAAAGATATACACAAATACATTTTAAAATGGAACAAGGTTTTGTCTAATGGGGACACAGATTTGAGGTTAGTTTGAGTTGAGTTTGGTTTAATGTTGCGTGTACCGAGGTACAGTGAAAACCTTTTGTCAACGGAAAGACAATGCTTGATTACAATCAAGACATCCACAATGTACGAATACATGATAAAGGGAATAACGTGAATAACATTTAGTGCAAGATAAAGCCAGTAAAGTCCAATTAAAGACTTTGCTATGCCAAGCACATTGACAGGATAAATTTCAGAACACTGAACATTCTGCTACTGTGAGCATGAAGACTATAACCACTTATCTGTAGAAACAAAGAACAGCCGATGGTGGTTAATACACAAAAAGACACAATGTGCTGCCGTAACTCACCTGACCTACTGAACTACTTATTTGTTAACTTTCAATATTAGGTTTAGGTGTACCGAGGTACAGTGAAAAGCTTTGTTTTGCATTCGAATCGATCAAACCAGATGTCACTGTGCAAGCCCAACTCAGGTATAATAGGTAAAGCAAAGGGGAAGATACAGAGTGCAGATTATAGTTCTCAGTATTGTAGTGCTCCAGTTCCATAGGCAAAGTCTAATGTCCACTATGGGGTAGAGGTAAATCAGACTGCACCCTAGCTTATGGAAGGACTATTCAGAAGCATGATCACGGCTGAGGGGAAGAAGGTGTTCCTGATTCTGGTGTTGTGCACCTTCAAGCATCTGTATTTTCGGGTAGAAGAAGGAATGATCGGGGCTGGATCAGTCTTTGATTATGTGGCTGCTTTTCTCTCTGCAATTTTTTGCGGCCTTGGGCAGAGCTGGTCCCGAACCAAGCTGAAGATTAATTTGTAAGATTAATTAAAGACATGCTGAATTTCCTCAGTCTCCTGAGGAGGTAGAGGCGTTGGTGTGCCTTCTTGGCCGTTACTTCAACGTGGTTGGTCCATGATAGATCGTTGATAATCATAACACCAAATACAATAAAAATCATGCGTGCAAGTGTCTGTCTATCAGGATTGCAGAGTAAAGCCAGTGAAAACACAACACCTTTATAGAATTTTCCTAATAATAATAATAATAATAATAATAATAATAATAATAATAATAATAATAATAATAATAATAATAATAATAATAATAATAATAATAATAATAATAATATTCATTTATTGTCATTGCAACGAGTACAACAAAATTAAAAAATAGCCAATCCTGACGGTGCGTAAAAACATATATGCAATAAATGCAAAAACAAATAAATACAATTATATTAAGTACAAAAGTTTTAACAGTGTTGCCTAGTGCAGAAGGTAGTGTTCAGTTCTCGTATGGCCCTGGGGTAAAAACTGTTCTTAAGTCTGTTTGTTCGGGATTTGATCGACCTGAAACGTCGACCAGAGGGGCAGATGAACAAATCAAATGACTCAAACCTGTTGGATCTGGAGTTCATAAGTTCATGTTCATGTGATAGGAGCAGAATTAGGCCATTTGGCCCATCAAGTCTACTCCTCCATTCAATCATGGCTGATCTATCTCTCCCTCCTAACCCCATTCTCCCGCCTTCTCCCCATAACCCATAACGCCCGTGTACACCAGCGAGAGTATACTACAGATCTGTTTCAGTGCATCAAATGTGCTCTGAGGTGTTAACTGGAGGTGGAAGTAGGCCGGTACGGGTCAGTATGATATACATCGATGAGAAAATGACCAAAGTATTCAATAAACGCATCAGGCTGCATTTAATGATGTGATTGTACCGGTCAGAAATTAAGTTACTTTCACTCCAGTCTTAACGCACAAACTCTATCATGCTGTTTGAATCATTTCCCTCTGCACCTTGAGTCATAATCTCATTTCTGTCTTAGCAGCCACTCTCCCCTTAAGCTTTAGATGAACTAAGTTCAATTGTGCTTCTCCATGCATTTGCAAGTTGAAAATCATCATCTATTATTTACCACGCGAGGATCTAACTTTCATTTCCTCCATCTCATTTCTCAACTAGTAACCTTGACAATATATCTGCAATGACATTCATTTTTTGGAAATTCTATATTTGATTCATGTCATGATTCGCCAGAGGGTGGCACGATGGTTCAACGGTAGAGTTGCTGCCTCACAGCGCCAGAGACCCAGGTTAGATCCTGACTACGGGTGCTGTCTGTCTGGAGTTTGTATGTTCTCCCCGTGACCTGTGTGGGCTTTCTCTGAGATCTTCGGTTTCCTCCCACACTCCAAAGACGTACAGGTTGGTAGGTTATTTGGCTTGGTGTAAATGTAAATTGACCGTGGTGTGTGTAGGACAGTGCTAATGTGCGGGGATCACTGGGGATTGCGGTGTCAAAGGGACATGGTGGAGGGATCAGAAATGATCGAAGAAGCACATTGTTGGAGAGATGGTCGAGTTTAATAACGAGACAAAGATTAGCAAACCTGTTGCTGATTTAGAAGACACCATCTCATCCTGCAATGGATAATACTGCTGAGGTGCTGATGGGCAGAAGATTTACACACGAAGACAGGCACAAAATGCTGGGGTACCTCAGCAGAACAGGCAGCATCTCTGGATAGAAGGACTGGGTGACCTTTCGGGTGTCTATCTTCGGTATAAACCAGCATCTGCAGATCCTTCCTACACATTTCGTGGGCAGAAGATTTAGTTCAGTCAGATTTTGAGGGCCGGAGCTGAAACAGAAATGAAATGATGACTCAAGACATGCTGAGAGAAATAATGCAAACAACATCATGAAATGCTGGAGTGAGAGTTAAAATATTCAGCATAAGCGAATGTCATGTGGACATGGACATAATCAAAGGCGTACACATAAACCACTTAATTACTGTGAATGTCAAGCAGCTGCGAGATTGGGTGAAACGTTGGAGACTGAGGAATAAATGAGGTAGGAATCTGCTGAGGTGAGTCAAAGAGCAAAACTTTCTTCACATCTGGAAGTGAATACGACAGCAATGAGAGGAAATTGTGGGGAAAAACCAGACAGGTTAAATCTGTAAATAATGTGTATTCGATTCACTTTTCTTTTTTAAAAAACGCGTGAGCACATATGAATGCACAGTGTGAATGGATGATGTATGTGTTCAGTGAAAGAGATGAATATGGGAGGGATATGGACCAAGTGGGACTAGTGCAGCTGGGACATGTTGGCCGTTATGGGTAAGTTGGGCTGAAGGGCCTGTTTCCACACTATATCACCCGATGACTCTATCACTCTTTGACTCTAATAAACCAAAGCTCTCCATTAGTCCTTGTATTTCTCCACATACTCATTGTTATCTGTGGTTAGAATAAAGACCATAAGTTACCATAGGATACCAAAGACCATTCCTTGGAGCTTCCCAATTTCCTCTCACTTTGTTCCTCTCAGGATGTTTCCACTGGTGGGAGGGACTAGGACCAGAAGTCCTAGACTCAAAAGTAAAGGGCGCTCTTTTAGAAAGGAGGTGAGGAGGGTAGACCTTCATTGGTCAGAGGGTAGTTAAGCTGTGGAAATCATTGCCACAGAGGACTGTGGAGCCAAGTCAGTGGATATTTTTAAGGCAAAGATAGACAAATTCTTGATTAGTACGGGTGTCGAGGGTTATGGAGAGAAGGCAGGAAAATGGATCAGGAGGCAGAGATCAGTCATGATTGAATGGCGGAGTGGAGTCGATGGGCTGAATGGCCTAATTCTTCTACTATAACTTGTAAACTTGTGAACATTCCCTCAATGTGGGTCTTTACAGTGAGGAGGAGAGAGTCACGAGTAATTTATTGTCATATGTACCAAAACGGAACAATGACATTTTTGCCACAGCAGGTGCAGGCCAACAGGTTTGTAAACAGGGCGGCACGGTAGCACAGCGGTAGAGTTGCTGCTTTACAGCGAATGCAGCGCCGGAGACTCAGGTTCGATCCTGACTACGGGTGCTGCACTGTAAGGAGTTTGTACGTTCTCCCCGTGACCTGCGTGGGTTTTCTCCGAGATCTTCGGTTTCCTCCCACACTCCAAAGACGTACAGGTATGTAGGTTAATTGGCTGGGTAAATGTTAAAAAATTGTCCCTAGTGGGTGTAGGATAGTGTTAATGTACGGGGATCACTGGGCGGCACGGACTTGGAGGGCCGAAAAGGCCTGTTTCCGGCTGTATATATATGATATGATATGATATAAATGCAGTACTCAATTGGTGATATCATAAGCAAACAAAATTTCAATGCATATAACAATCCCATACAGTGCAAAAACAAAGTCTAAAGTCCCTCGTGCAACCAAGGGCAGTTTGTAGCTCAGAGTTTATTTGCAGGTTACAAATATGGTTGTTGGGAAGAAGCTGTTCTTGAACCTGGACGTTACAGTTTTTAGACACCTGCACCTTCTTCCCGATGGCAGGTGTGAGATGAGAGGGTGGCCAGGGTAGTGTGACTCGCAGAACCCATACCACCCGCTCCTCTCCTCTGGCTTGGCAACATCCTGTGCCTCAAAGGAGCCTCTGCACCTTTTACCTGCTTGGTCTGCTGCTAATTTCGTACCACTTTCATGCAAAAGTAGGAGTGGGCTTCTGACATATGGACAATGACATGATCAATGTTTTGCATGTGTGCAATGGTGTGTTTGAGAGTGTGTTTGCCTGCATGTGTGTCTGTGTGTGTGTAAGTGTGTGACCCTGCAGGGCGTCGATGGATGGAAATTCACCGATGGAAAAGCCATTGAATGTGATGGCTAGGAGTTGAGATTCTCTTGTTGGAAATGGTCATCAACGTTTTTGTATTCATTCAAGGGATGTGACCTTCACAAGTCTGAGCCAGCATTTAATTGCCCATCCTGAGTTGCCCTCGAGAAGGTGGCAGTGGTGAGATACCTTCTCAAACCACTGCCGTCCTTGAGGTGTGGATATATGCGCAATGATGTTAGGGACAACTTGAGCAAGAATGCAACGTGTTACTCATCGGCCCAAACCTGAACATTGCCTAGGTCTTACTGCGGGCAGGCATGGACTGCTACACCTGCTCTTGCAGATGCTTTCTCCCATATTGAAAGTAGGCATGCAGGTGCAGTAGGCAGTGAAGAAAGCGAATGGTATGTTGGCATTCATAGCGAGGGGATTTGAGTATAGGAGCAGGGAGGTTCTGCTGCAGTTGTACAGGGCATTGGTGAGACCACACCTGGAGTATTGTGTACAGTTTTGGTCTCCTAATCTGAGGAAAGACATTCTTGCCATAGAGGGAGTACAGAGAAGGTTCACCAGATTGATTCCTGGGATGGCAGGACATTCATATGAAGAAAGACTGGATAGACTCGGCTTGTACTCGCTGGAATTGAGAAGATTGAGGGCGGATCTTATAGAAACTTACAAAATTCTTAAGGGGTTGGACAGGCTAGATGCAGGAAGATTGTTCCCGATGTTGGGGAAGTCCAGAACAAGGGGTCACAGTTTAAGGATAAGGGGCAAGTCTTTTAGGACCAAGATGAGAACTTTTTTTTTCACACAGAGAGTGGTGAATCTGTGGAATTCTCTGCCACAGAAGGTAGTTGAGGCCAGTTCATTGGCTATATTTAAGAGGGAGTTTGATGTGGCCCTTGCTGCTAAAGGGATCAGGGGATATGGAGAGAAGGCAGGTACGGGATACTGAGTTGACACTGAGTGATCAGCCATGATCATATTGAATGGCGGTGCAGGCTCAAAGGGCCGAATGGCCTACTCCTGCACCTATTTTCTATGTTTCTATGTTTCTATGTTTCTATGTTTCTATGCTGCCCGGCAGCTCTGCATTTAACACAGCATAACATCCCAAATATCAACCCAGAGTGTTAGAGATACTCAGCAGACAGGCAGCATCTGTGGAGGGACAAGGAGAGTGAATGATTTAGGATGGAGGCTGGTCTGTTGAATGTGGAGTCTGGTGGAGTAAAGGTGAAGTTTTGATGGTCTACCGGGCCAGGTGAGGTGACACTGTAAGCAGGGTGATGAGAACAATGTGTAAAGTGCACACAAAAAGGCACAAAGTGCTGGAGTAACTCAGCAGGTCAGGCAGCACCTCTGAAGAACATGGATAAGTGACAATGTGGGTCGGGACCCTTCTTTAAACTAAACAGAAGAGAGGAGAAAAAAGCTGTAACATTGTACACTGTAAAGTGTACTGTTCTCTCCAGCATATGACATTATCGTTGTACTTAACCCAACAATATGGGCTATTGTTTGTAAATGTTTTTACTTTTAATGATCAGTGATGCTTCACTGTATCATATGAATTCTCCTTGTCAATGGAGAAAATCTTAAGAAATGTCTAGTAGATAAGCTGAAAGTTAGAGAGCTTTTGTGAGTGAAATCCCCAGTTGAAGGTTTTGGCAGCTGAAGGTACAGTCCAAATATCAAATAACTGAAATTCATGGACATGCAAAGGCTAGAATTGGAGCAGTGCAGATTTCACAGAGGGATATGGAGTTGTAACTATAGATTCACAGCATGGTTACAGCATGAAAAAAAGGCCATTCACCTGTTTGATTCCATGCAAGAACAGGAGAGCAGAGTATTACCTGAATGGTGGCCAATTAGGAAAAGGGGAGGTGCAACGTGACCTGGGTGTCATGGTGCACCAGTCATTGAAAGCAAGCGTGCAGGTGCAGCAGGCATTGAAGAAAGCGAATGGTATGTTGGCATTCATAGCAAGAGGATTTGAATATAGGAGCAGGGAGGTTCTGCTGCAGTTGTACAGGGCCTTGGTGAGACCGCACCTGGAGTATTGTGTACAGTTTTGGTCTCCTAATCTGAGGAAAGACATTCTAGCCTTGGAGGGAGTACAGAGAAGGTTCACCAGATTGACCCCTGGGATGGCAGGACTTTCATATGAAGAAAGACTGGATAGACTAGGCTTATACTCGCTGGAATTTAGAAGACTGAGGGGGGATCTTATTGAAGCATATAAAATTCTTAAGGGGTTGGAGAGGCTAGATGCGGGAAGATTGTTCCCGATGTTGGGAAAGTCCAGAACCAGGGGTCACAGCTTAAGGATAAGGGGGAAGTCTTTTAGGACTGAGATGAGAAGACATTTCTTCACACAGAGAGTGGTGAGTCTGTGGAATTCTCTGCCACAGAAGGTAGTTGAGGCCAGTTCATTGGCTATATTTAAGAGGGAGTTAGATGTGGCCCTTGTGGCTAAAGGGATCAGGGGGTATGGAGAGAAGGCAGGTACAGGTTACTGAGCTGGATGATCAGCCATGATCATATTGAATGGCGGTGCAGGCTCGAAGGGCCGAATGGCCTACTCCTGCACCTATTTTCTATGTTTCTATGTGATCCAGCTTGCTCCACTCCTCTGCCCTCTCTTCATCACACTGCAAACTCTTTCCTGTTAGATAATCAGCCAGCTCCTTTTTGACTGTACAGTTGAACAGAACTCCACTAACCACTTTCTAAGAATTGCCAAATTTGTCAATCTTCATTGCTCTTCATCCTTTTGGTTCTTGGCCGTCCAGCAGCAGCAACAATTTCTCTCCATCTACTCTGGCCAGACCCTGATAGAGTTAATACCTCTATCAGATCTCCCCACAGCCTCCTGTGCTTCAAGAAAAACAGCCCAAGCTTCTTGTGCTTGCACAGATAACTGAAGTTCCTCATCTACGGTAAATGGCTCCAAGTCCTACACGTCCTCCCTGAAGTGTGGTGACCAGACTTCCAACAGTATTCCAATTGTTACCAAACCAGTTGTGGAGCACGGAAATAGGGAAGTGTTAGACAATAGACGGACATGAAAACTGGGCCAAGACTTTTAAAGTCGGGGCTTTGTTTAACTGGGAGGCGATGTAGGTTTGTTTGCTAGTAGATGTAAGGAACTACAGATGCTAGTTTACAAAAAAGACACAAAGTGCTGGAGTAACTCTCAGGCAGCATCTCTGGAGAACATGGATAGACAACGTTTCGGGTCGGGACCCTTCTTCAGATCAGTCCGAAGAAGGGTCCTGACCTGAAACGTCACCTACCCATGTTGACAGGGATGCTGCCTGACCCACTGAATTACTTCAGCACTTTTTCTGGGTTTGGAAGCTGTTTGTAGAACTCTATTATTTCCTTTATTCCAAGAGTGACTGCTTTCAAAATATTTCACTGGCTGTAAAATGGTTTAGAATGTCCACTGAGGCCAAATTAACTTCATCTAATTTACCTTAATAGGTTTAGATGTTTTACTTGAATACACTGTGCATTATATTAAGCCTTCCTTTTTTCACCCAACCTTGGCTGGCTTTAAGTCTGCCAATTCTATACAAAACCACTGTTAGCTGGCTTCCCCCCATGCCCTACCATTCCCACAGTGACGTACACACACTGCCAGTTAAAATGATCTCACAGGGGGGTCGAGGATGATGGATGAAGAATTCTAAATGAGCCCGGAGTCAGGAAGGGTGACAGCTGCAGACAGGAAGATACCAATTTAAAGACTGATTATGGAAGTCAAAATAAGAAGTTAACAACTCATTCTATATATGTGGCATCCTTATCAAAACATCACAGTGTGCATGGTTCAAGCCAAACCTGAGGAAATAAGGAGCTA
Source organism: Rhinoraja longicauda (assembly GCF_053455715.1). Classification (NCBI taxonomy): domain Eukaryota; kingdom Metazoa; phylum Chordata; class Chondrichthyes; order Rajiformes; family Arhynchobatidae; genus Rhinoraja; species Rhinoraja longicauda. Next base: position 15,115,931 of record NC_135973.1, read on the forward strand.
CTAAGGACAGTGACCAAATAGTCGTTACACTTACAGAAGCATGTTAATGGAAGAATGCCAGGCATAACAGGAGCAGAAGATGGTATGTCAGGGCACCACGGTGGTGCAGCGGTAGAGTTGCTGCCTTATAACGCCAGAGGCCCGGGTTCGATCCTGACCCCGGGTGCTGTCTGTACGGAGTTCATACATTCTCCCTGTGACTGCGTGGATTTTCTCCGGCTGTTCCAGCTGGTACAAAGTCCAGAAAGGGTTTGCAGTGGGATGGAGAGAAGGTAGAAGAGTGGAACAAGCTGGGTTGTTTTTACACGGAATCAAACAGCCTGATTGTCCTCTCTGGGTGCTCAAGTTTCCTCCCACACCCCAAAGTTCTCAAAATCTCTGTAAAGCGTCTTTGAGTATATGAAAAGCGCTATATAAATAAAATGTATTATTATTATTATTAAAGACGTACAGGTTTGTCGGTTAATTCGCTTCGGTACAATTGTAAATTGTCCGCAGTGTGTAGGATAGTGTTAGCGTACGGAGTGATCGCTGGTCGGTGCGGACTCAGAGGGCCGAAGGGCCTGTTTCCGCGCTATATCTCTAAAATTGAAAGTCCAAAGTCTAAATCTATATGTAGAGTAGATTTAGTCGATTTGAAAGTATTTAATTGTCATATGTACCAACAACGGGACAATGAAATTCCTATTTGCAGCTGCATAACGGGTCTGTAAACATAATCCACACAGATAAAATAGAATTAGTAACGAAACATCCACTCAATAATTTAATAACCACAGTATTGAAGATAGTGAAGAAGAACTATACCTCATTATTGAATTAAGGAGACCACAATATGAGAATAAGTAATGCTAGTCAAAGCACAAAGTAAAGTAAGTAGCCAGCAACTTTAGTGAATGGTTCAGATCTGGAAAGATAGATCGTTGGAGCAATTGAGGGGGTTGACATATGAGGAAAGGTTAAGTAGGTTGGGACTTTTCTCATTGGAGTTCAGAAGAATGAGAGGCGATCTTATTGAAACGTATAAGATCGTGAGGGGCCTTGATCGGGTGGATGCGCTGAAGATGTTTCCGATGATCGGGGAGACCAGAACTAGGGGGCATAGTCTTAGAATAAGAGGGGGCTCTTTTAAAACTGAGATGAGGAGAAACTTCTTCACTCAGAGGGTGGTTAGTCTGTGGAATTCGCTGCCTCAGGGAGCTGTGGATGCAGGAACGTTAAATAAATTTAAAACAGAAATAGATTGTTTTTTAATAGACAAGGGAATTAGGGGTTACGGGGAGTGGGCAGGGAAGTGGACATGAGCTATGGTTAGTATAGTAAGACCCGAGTAATCTCCTGGACAAGTTTCGATCGCCTAGCTTGGGGTCGGAGAGTAATTTCCCGGATTTTTTTCCCAAATTGGCCTGGGTTTTTATCCAGTTTTTCGCCTCTCCCAGGAGATCACACGGTTCTTATGGGTGGGAAGAAGGGCGATAGTGGGAAGGGGGTTGGGGTGGGATCAGCCATGATCGTATTGAATGGCGGAGCGGGCTCGAGGGGCCGGTTGGCCTACTCCTGCTCCTATTTTCTTGTGTTCTTGTGTTGAAGTCAATGTCACGGATCTTGTAACGTTATTCAATACCAACTGAGAGGAAACTCACACAAGCAATCTTCCTACCACCTAAAATTGTGTGTCTTGTGTCTTTTACTCTGTACTGTTATGGCTGCAAAGCAAATGATTTTCGTTCAATTCATTTCGAATGACAATAAAGGTAATTCAGATTCAAATTCAGATTCAATGGCATCTGTGGAGGGAAATGGCTAGAAAACATTTTGGGTTGAGACCTTTCTTCAAACTCCCAACCTGAAATGTCGTCCACAGCTGCTGCCTGACCTGTTGAGTTCCTCCAGCACTTTCTTTTTGCAGAATGTAGAAGCCAGCAGAAAACTCATTAGATGGGTGGCACAGTGGCACAATGGTAGAGTTGCTGCCTTACAGCGCCAGAGACCCGGATTATATCCTGACTACGGGTGCTGTCTGTATGGCATGGGTTTTCTCTGGGTTCTGCGTTTTCCTCCCACACTCCAAAGACGTATGGGTTTGTAGGTTAATTGGCTTTGGTAAATTCTAAACTGTCTTTAATGTGTAGGAAAATGCTGGTGTATGGAATCTCTGGTTGGTGTGGACTCAGTGGCCCGAAGGGCCTATTTCCATGCTGTACCTTAAAACTAAACATCTGATACATTATTAGGATTTTAACCGGCTACATTCTTGGTATTGGCGTTATTAATGTCACGTGCACTGAGATACAGTGAAAAACTTTGTTTTGTGTGCTACTCAAGCAAGTTATACAGGCATTCAGGCATTTCAGTTATTCAGGCAAGTGACATGAGTACAATCAAATGATGAGTGTAAAAAGAGAAAAGAGCATAATGTTATAGCTGCAGTAAAGTGTGGGTAAAGAACAGTGCGAGGGGTAGATTGGTAGATTCATAACAAGAGGAGTTGAGTATAGGAGCAAAAAGGTCCTTCTACAGTTGTACCGGGCCCTGGTGAGACCGCACCTGGAGTACTGTGTGCAGTTTTGGTCTCCAAATTTGAGGAAGGATATTCTTGCTATGGAGGGCGTGCAGCGTAGGTTCACTAGGTTAATTCCCGGAATGGCGGGACTGTCGTATGTTGAAAGGCTGGAGCGATTGGGCTTATATACACTGGAATTTAGAAGGATGAGGGGGGGATCTTATTGAAACATATAAGATAATTAGGGGATTGGACATATTAGAGGCAGGAAACATGTTCCCAATGTTGGGGGAGTCCAGAACAAGGGGCCACAGTTTAAGAATAAGGGGTAGGCCATTTAGAACGGAGATGAGGAAGAACTTTTTCAGTCAGAGAGTGGTGAAAGTGTGGAATTCTCTGCCTCAGAAGGCAGTGGAGGCCAGTTCGTTGGATGCTTTCAAGAGAGAGCTGGATAGAGCTCTTAAGGATAGCGGAGTGAGGGGGTATGGGGAGAAGGCAGGAACGGGGTACTGATTGAGAGTGATCAGCCATGATCGCATTGAATGGCGGTGCTGGCTCGAAGGGCTGAATGGCCTATTCCTGCACCTATTGTCTATTATCTATTGTCTATTGGGAGATTGGGGATGCATCCCTAGTTTATGAGAGGTCCATTCAATCATCCGGTGAAAGCAGAGAAGAAGCTGTTCTTGAATCTGGTGGTACGTGCTTTCAAGTTTTTGTATCTCCTGCCTGACGGGAGAGAGAAGGAGAGGGAATGACCAGGTTGTGATATACACCAATCAGCCAAAACATTATGACCTGATGAGCCAAAACATTATGACCACCTGCCTAATAAGCTGTTGGTCCTCTGTGTGTAGCCCCATATGCATTGTGTGTTGTGACACATTCCTCCCGTGACCACTGTTAAAATTTTCTGTGACTTGTGCTACAGTAGACCTTCTGTCGGTTCGGACCAAATGGGGTAGCCTTCGTTGCCCTCGTACATCGATGAGCCTTGGGCGCCCAACACCCTGTCGCCGGTTTGTGGTTTGTCCCTCCTCGGACCACTGTCGGTAGGCACTCACCACTGCTGACCGGGAGCACCCCACAATCCTTGCCGTTTCAGAGATGCTCTGACCCAGTCCTCTGGCCATAACAATTTGGCCCTTGACAAAGTCGCTCAGGTCTTTACTCCTGCCCATTTCTCCTGCATCCAACACATCAACTTCAAGAACTGATTGTTCACTTGCTGCCTAATATATCTCAACCCTTGACAGTTGCCATTGTAACAAGATAACCAATGTTATTCACTTCGCCTGTCAGTGGTCATAATATTTTGGCTGATCGGTGCATCTTGATAATGCTGGCTGCTTTCCTGAGGCAGTGTGGTTGAAGATAGAGTTGATTAGGGTGGGGGTGGGAGGGGGTGTTGAGGCGAAAGGAGGCTGATTTGTGTGATGGGCTGGGCTGCATCTATAACCCTTTGCAGTTTCTCGGGCAGAGCAAGCATCTTGCATTCATTTGGGAATTCTTAACCTTTGAGTCTTGCCAAATTTATTTCTTGCAATCTATGTACCACCATGGGAATAAGGCAAGCTAAGTCATGTCTGTCAGCAAAGAGAACATTTTCTGTGAATTTCTTTTATGCAGGGGCTCAAGTATGGTTAGAAATTGCCACAGACCTTCTTACTGGAAAAAAATAACTAGTTTAAAAAGTCATTTCAAAATGGACATATTCTACAAATAAATTCCATTACAATGAAAAAGTAAAAGAGTATTTGTCATACTGTACGCTGACCTTTCTTTTTGTGATATTGCCATTCACCTTTCAGCCTTTATTTTTTTGGAGTTAAGCCATTAGTTGCAGAGGTAAGAGCAACAGAGAAGAAATTATATATTGGTACACTGGCATGGAGAATTGGTACTGACAGCCTTTAAGACTGGTATTTTAGTGTTGTTTAGTTTAGAGATACAGCACTAAACCAGGCCCATCGCCCCTCCGAGACCGCGCCGACCAACGATCGCCGTTATACACGCACACATTACGTACTAGGGACAAAATACAATTTTTTTACCGAAGCCAATTAACCTACAAGCCTGTACGTCTTTGGAGTGTGGGAGGAAACCGGAGCACCCATGCAGGTCACAGGGAGAATGTACAAACTACGTACTGATAGCACCTGTAGTCAGGATCGAACCCGAGTCTCTGGCGCTGTAAGGCAGCAACTCTACCGCTGTGCCACCGTCCCGCCTCATTGATGTATCAGATCTCCATCCGATACAAGCAATAAGTGCCATTGCAAACTTCCTACTCTAAATAGGGAGATGTTTCTACTGCACTTCGAGAGAAAAAAAACATTACTCCTGGTGCAGAATAGGAGATGTGCAATGAAACAAGTTAATTACATTATCATTGATTGAAATCTCAAGCCGTTGAATTCTCTCTTGAACAATTTGCCAGAAAGAAAAGAGAACACTTTAGAAAGACTATTTCCCGCCCTATTGATGTCCCAAAGCACATTACAACCAATGAAGTGCATTTCAAGTAGTCAATACAATAGTAGCGACTACATTGTGCACAGGAAAGTCCTTCAAATAAAATGGGGGATCCAGTGATATTAGGAGAGCTATCTTTCTCTTTCTGAAATAATACCAGGAGATCTTTTATGTCCTTCATAGAAGATAGGCCAGGGCTTAATGTAGCTTGTGTTACAGTGCATTCAGAAAGTATTCAGGCCCTTTCACTTTTTCCACATTTTGTTACGTTACATCCTTATTTTAAAATGGATTAAATTCATTTTTTTCATCGTCAATCTACACATAATACCCCATAACAAAAAAGTGAAAACAGGTGTTTAGAAATTTTTGCAAAGTAATTAAAAAGAAATAACTGAAATATCACATTTAAATAAGTATACAGACCCTTTACTCACTACTTTGTTGAGGCACCTTTGGCAGCGATTACAGCCTCAAGTCTTCTTGGGTATGATGCTACAACCTTGGCACAACTGTATTTGGTTAATTTCTCCCATTCTTCTCTGCAGATCCTCTCAAGCTCTGTCAGGTTGAATGGGGAGCGTCGATGCACAACTATTTTCAGGTCCCCCCAGAGATGTTCGATCGGGTTCAAGTCCGGGCTCTGGCTGGGCCACTCAAGGACATTCACAGACTTGTCATGAAGCCACTCCTGCTTGTCTTGGCTGTGTGCTTAGGGTTGTTGTCCTGTTGGAAGGTGAACCTCCGCCCCAGTCTGAGGTCCGAAACGTTCTGGAGCAGGTTTTCATCAAGGATCTCTCTGTACTTTGCTCCATTCACCTTTTCCTCGATCCTGACTAGTCTCCCAGTTTCGTGCCGCTGAAAAAATTCCACACAGCATGATGCTGCCACCACCATGCTTCACCATAGGTATGGTATTGGCCAGGTGATGAGTGATGCCTGGTTTCCTCCAGACGTGACGCTTGGCATTCGGGCCAAAGAGTTCAATCTTGGTTTCATCAGACCAGAGAATCTTGTTTCTCATGGTCTGACAGTCCTTTAGGTGCCTTTTGGCAAACTTCAAGTGGGCTGTCATGTGCCTTTTACTGAGGAGTGGCTTCCGTCTGGCCACTCTACCATAAAGGCCTGATTGATGGAGTGCTGCAGATATAGTTGTCCTTCTGGAAGGTTCTCCCATCTTCACAGAGGAACTCTGGAACTCTGTCAGAGTGACCATCGGGTTCTTGGTCACCTCCCTGACCAAGGCCCTTCTCCCCCGATTGCTCAGTTTGGCTGGGTGCCCAGCTCTATGAAGAGTCCTGGTGGTTCCAAAGTTCTTACATTTAAGAATGACGGAGGCCACTGTGCCCTTCGGGACCTGCAATGCTGCAGAAATTGTTTTATACCCTTCCCCAGATCTTGGTCACGACACAATCCTGTCTTGGAGGTCTACGGCCAATTCCTTCGTCTTCATGGCTTGGTTTTTGCTCTGACATGCACTGTCAATTGTGGGACCTTATGTAGACAGGTGTGTGCCTTTCCAAATCATGTCCAATCAATTTAATTTACCACTGGTGGACTCCAATCAAGTTGTAGAAACATCTCAAGGATAATCAATGGAAACAGGATGAACCTAAGCACAATTTTGAGTGAAATAGCAAAGGGTCTGAATACTTACGTGAATGTGATATTTCAGTTATTTCTTTTTAATTACTTTGCAAAAGTTTCTAAACACCTGTTTCCGCTTCTTCATTCTGGGGTATTGTGTGTAGATTGATGATAAAAAATGTATTTAATCCATTTTAAAATAAGGCTGTAACATAACAAAATGTGGAAAAAGTGAAGGGGTCTGAATACTTTCTGAATGCACTGTAAATATGATCAATCTTGAGGCCAGGGTATGAATAGTGATGGAGATTCTATCCTTCATGAGATGTCGGCTATATTTGTAATCGCCTCTTTCCAATAGAAAAGCATTATTGCATACAAATTATAGAATATATTCTCCCGTTTGCTGTTGTATAGGAAAATCATGAGAGGAATAGATCGGGTAGATACACAGAGTCTCTTGCCCAGAGTAGAGGAATCGAGGATGCAGAGGACCTAGGTTCAAGGTGAAGGGGAAAAGAGGAATCCGAGGGGTAAATTTTACACACAAAGGTTGATGGGTGTGTGGAACAAGCTGCCTGAGGAAGTAGTTGAGGCTGGGACTATCCCATCTTTTAAGAAAGAGTTAGACAGGTACATGGACAGGACAGGTTTGGGGGGATATGGAGCAAGCACAGGCAAGTGGGACGAGTGTAGCTGGGACATTGTTGGCCAGTGTGGGCAAGTTGGGCCGAAGGGCCTGGTTCCACACTGTATCACTTTATGACTCTGTGAATCTATGACATGGGCCATGTTGCTTTGTAGGAGATGGGATAGTTTTGTTTACAAGCTCTGCAAGTGTTTATTTCTGAGCCGCGTAGTCGAGCGGCAGCATGTTCCGTGAACTGCGGCACACTGTCATCGAGGGGTCAGATCGCAGAAAGGCTCCACTGTCAGCATTGCCACCTCTGCTCCTTCTGCATGAAGTCATTTCAGCAAACACTCTGCTGGCTGCAGCACATTTAATTACAGCACAACTAATCTTTATGTGCTTGGCCTGTCACATCCAATAAGGCAGTGCATCAACTTCATTACTCATAAAAGGATGAAATAGCTATCGCAAACTGGCTGGCACATTGAAAGCAGAGGCAACGTTCAGTTCCATTGCTTTGATCACAATTCATGACTAATGCTAATGCAATTGAAGCATTATTGCCATTTTGCAGCTCGAAGGATGATGGTTCGAGCGATCAACTTTTGTTTGATATTGTTCTCCATTCATCAAGTAGATGCAGAAGCACCACAGCTCCCGCAAAAAAAACAACACAGATGATTATAGTTTAGAAATGTAATTCTTGAAATCAGATTAATTTGTCACTGAGATCCCAAGCAGAGGGAAAACTTCTCCCTAATTAGCCCATCTACCCTATATTTTGTTAAGTGCCATTGAGGCCTGTGAATGGGATGCCCTCTTTGAAATCCAAATGAAAACGCACTCTGTGGATGGTTCCCCTTGTCCTTATAAACCTCGGAGTCATTGAGTCATTCACCACAGAAACAGGCCCTTCGGACCATCAAGTTTTTAGATTTAGAGATACAGCGCGGAAACAGGTCCTTCGGCCCACCGGGTCCGCGCCGCCCAGCGATCCCCGCATACTAACACTATCCTACACCCACTAGGGACAATTTTTTAAAAACATTTGCCCAGCCAATTAACCTACATACTTGTACGTCTTTGCAGTGTGGGAGGAAACCGAAGATCTCGGAGAAAACCCACGCAGGTCACGGGGAGAACGTACAAACTCCGTACAGACAGCACCCGTAGTCAGGATCGAACCCGAGTCTCCGGCGCTGCATTCGCTGTAAGGCAGCAACTCTACCGCTGCGCCACCGTGCCGCACTCACTTACTAACACTTGACCCATAGACTTCTTTGTCTCATCAAGTGCTCATCCAGACACGGCTCAGACACTGCGAGAGTTTCTGACTCCACCACCTTTCATGTTGTGCATTCCAAATTCCAACTGTCCTCTGGATGGATTTTTATTTTCTTCACGTCCCTTAGTAGTGCAGTTGGTTGAGCTGCTGCTTCGTAGCGCCAGAGAACCAGCTTCAAATATGACCTCTGATGTTGCCTGTACAGAGGTTGTACATTCTCTTTAAACCTCGTGGATTTCTGGGATGGCACGATGGCGCAGCGGTGGAGTTTCTTGCCTGACAGTGGCAGAGAGCCGGGTTCGATTCCGGATACATGTGCTGTCCATACAGAGTTTGTACATTCTCCCTGCATCCTCGTTGGTTTTCAGTGTGAAAACAGGCCTTTCGGCCCACCAAGTCCATGCTGACCAGTGATTACCTGTACACTAGTTCTATCTGATACGCCAGGGGCAATTTACAGGGGCCAGTAAACCTACAAACCCGCACGTATTTGGAATGTGGGAGGAAACCGGTGCACCTGGAGGAAACCCATGTGGTCACAAGGATAACATAAAAACTCCTTACAGACAGTACCTGCAGACAGGATTGAACCCGAGTGTCTGACGCTGTAAGGCAGCAAATGTACCGCTGCTCTACTGTGCCGCCCCAATTGTGACCTAATATATTATCCACCAATATTATCACAGATGTGATTGGCAAACTTCCTCCAAAAGAATGTTGGGAATGAAAGCATTAAAATTGTACACTCAGTGTTAAAGACTTTCACTGAAGTTCAGGTAGCATGCTGACTGAAAGATTTATAATGGCAGAGCGGCAACAGATGCATTGGGCATGATATCCTGTTCAGATCACAAGAGGAACCAATTGTTATGCCAAATGTTATATAATTAGATATTGGGCACTTATTGAAGTCATTTCTACTGTGGAACTTCAGGGAGCATCCATGGCGGATACAAAATTAGTTGGAATTAGCGATCGACATTTCTCAACTATGATTGCATCCGCATAACCAAAATATCCTGGCCAACTTTGTTTCCTCATCTAAAGCCACCATTAATTGGACAAGTGTCTCATTGCTAATTGTGGGATCTTGTTGGAACAAATGGATGCCACATTTCCCTAATGAATATGCGTGCTGCTCTTCTAACAGTTAATCAGCATGGAATGCTATAATGCAAGCATTATAACTGGGATGAGAGACAGCAAAAAGGATAAAATACACTGGTTAACATCCGACCACCCAGAAGAACTGCTCCTGAATTGAAACATTGCCGCCGTGTCATGTCATGATCCTAAATGTTTGGCAGTGAGCTTGTGAAACTGTAACTCAATCTAGCACTTCTAGTGACTTCTTAAATCACAAGAGCAAGGCTGGAACAATTTCTGGGCGTCAGCAGAGCAGCAAGATTGAATTACGCCTTCAACCAGGTGCAGGAGATTTTCATGTCACAGATAGCGGTTTGCTCAAGTGAAAAAACGCATTCTTACTTCCTTACACATTGTAAACGGATCACCTCCTCTGCCCTCTTGAATGGTGCTCGTGAAACCCACGTGCATGACCAAGCTTTGCCATCATCTCCCCTTCTTGTGCGTCTTCCCGACTGCTTCTGTTTGATAATGGTCCCGGAGAGCTGCTTTGCTGTGAGAAGATGCCACACGCAGGCTCATTGATGGTGAGCTTGGTCGAGGTGGCTCTCTGCCGTTGAAAAGGTCGATCTGATGTTCATGGCATTGCATGCTGAGTACTACTTTATTGAGCTGCTGATGTTCCATGGGAGGCCTAGTGCAGAGAGTATAAGGCCAGAAAGCCCGATTTCGTCTACCTTCCTTTGTGGAGGTGGCTAATATCTCGAGTTGAAAGCCCGGAGTGCATTTTTGAAAACGTTAGCATGTTGGCATTGATCCAACAATCTCACTCGGGCAGTCAAGTAGGACAGATGATATGAGGAATGGAACAGATGCATGGATGTAGTGGAGGCTGCTCTGTGAACCTTGATCAAGGTGAACCAGAGAGCGGGCTGGTATCTGTCAGCGCTGGGCAACAGAACACAAATTTATCCAGATGGTCTAAATGTCAAACACGTTGAAGTCATGCGACTGAAACAAATCAGCCCCTATGACCCTGCCTCAGAACCTTGTTCAAAAGAACATGCTCAAGTACTTTGATGAACAACGAAGCTTCTTGAAGGAAGGCCACTGCCACAACGTAGGTAACACTCCAGGCAATAGATGCATTGCATGCTCCCACAAACAGCAGTGAAGCACACAACAGGCTACTCTGTTGCAGCGCTATTGATCAAGGGACAACTATTGGGCTGTATGCAGGGGAGAGCTGTCAAACGAAACTAATCTCGAGCCGAAACTTCACCTATTCCTTTTCCCCAGAGATGCCACCTGACCCGCTGAGTTGCTGTAGCTTTTTGTGTCTATCTTCGGTTCAAACCAGCATCTGCAGTTCCTTCCTACGCCCTTCAGGCAGTGATCAGTTCCAACTGTTTTGAAATCTCCCAGAAATGCGAAAAGCTAAATGTAAGCTTGCACTAACATTGTTTGTTTTGTCTTTTCCCACACCCCTATCCCTCCCTGGCTGTTGCGAGAGGCCCTAATAGGTCATGCAAATATTACTCCAGCCTACCAACTAATAAGTACAGTGCCTTGGAGGCCCGTGAATCTTTTATGATGTCTAGCAAAATCCTGAAAAGAAGCTTTTACAGATTGGTAACTAGCATGGGAATTCCCGATAGACACAAAATGCTGGAGTAACACAAAATGCTGGAGGGACAGGCAGCAACACTGGAGAGAGGAATGGGTGACGTTTTGGGTCGAGACCCTTCTTCAGTCTGGATACTCTTTGTTCCAACTATCTACATATCAACCCCCCCCTCACCTATGTCGACCTATTATTTGGGGCGGCACGATAATGCAGCTGTAGAGTTGCTGCCTTACAGTGCCTGCGGCGCCAGAGACCCAGGTTCGATCCCGACTACGGGTGCTGTCTGTACGGAGTTTGTACGTTCTCCCTGTGAACACGTGGATTTTCTCCGAGATCTTCGGTTTTCTCCCACACTCCAAAGACGTACAGGTTTGTAGGTTAATTGGCTTGGTAGAAGTGTAAGTTGTCCCCAGTGGATGTAGGTTAGTCTTAATGTGCAGAGATTTCTGGTCGGTGCGGGCTCGGTGGGCCGAAGGGCCTGGTTCCATGCTGTATCTTTAAACTAAACCAAACTATTACTGGCCAGTATTGATTGAGGAAAGCTCCTTGTTTCTATTGCACCAATGCTGGATGAACTGTCAAACTGAATTAACAGACAGACGACACTTTGATCATGGCTGATTCCAATGATCTGTATAACTCGTTATCATCTACCCCAGAGCCAACAATGGATCATTGTGGGCTCCACCTTTCATTGATCATCATTGTTTTTTTGCACATCTTTCATTTCTTCTGTGTACTGTCTATATCTCTCGTTTCCCTTTCCCATGAGTCTCAGTCTGAAGAAGGGTCTCGACCCGAAATGTCACCTATTCCTTTTCTCCAGCGATGCCGCCTGACCCGCTGAGTTACTACAGCTTTTTGTGTCTATCTTCAGTTTCAAATTAGAAAGATACCTTCCTCTTGGGGGTGTAATTTTGATGCTTATTTAATGCTTTTGTTGTTGGACTGTGGGTGATTGAATTAACATTTTGTTCAAGATGGCCGCGCCGTTGTGTTTGGCTGCCTGCCACTGTATGTTTCTTTTTTTTTCCTGGTCAGATGTACAGCACTTTGGTCAACGTGGGTTGTTTTTAAATGTGCTATACAAATAAATTGACTTGACTTGACTTGACTCTTAAATATAGTCAGCACCTTGGCCTCTGCAGTCTTTTACGGTGGAGAATTCCACAGATTCACCAGACGCTGAGTGGAGATATTTCTTTGCATCTCACACCTAAATGGCCCACCTTAAGTTTTTTCAGACTCTGACCATTCGTTTTCCACCCTTGGTCAGAGGAAGTATCGACCCTTCGCTCCGCTCATGGGAGGTTTATTGTGTGTGCTGCTCTTTATAAGTACAGTTGATCTCTTGGTGTGTTCATTTTAAAATAACTCAGCCACGTTTGTTTTTTTGTTTTCTGTTTAACACTACATGCCTAATTATAATCCTTTTGTATCATCAGAAAAGAAACACAACACACAGGAATATCTCGAAATACGCACAACAACTGTCAGTCATTGCTCTTGATGAAATTAACCTTGGCGGTTACACGAACATGATTATGTAATGTGCCTTGTTTTGAACTCTGCTGAAGGAACATTGTGATATGAAACCAATAGTTACAACAACTGAATCCTTCACGCTGCCAAGTGCACATTTAAAAAAGCCATGGACATTGAACACCTTGCTTGGTTGCTTTTATCCCTTTATGGTGCCTCAATGCTACTATTCTGAGAACACAAAGTAACCATAAGAGATTCAGCAAGAGAGCAAACCTGCATCGTATGCAACACATTTGTCCTATTAACAGTGGATGTAAATGAGCGTTAATATGCTATCGATATCTCTAAGATGCTATAAAATTTTCATGAATAATAGCTAACAACAACAAATAAAAATTCATTAGTTCATAAGTTCATAACTTATAGGAGCAGAATTAGGCCCATCAAGTCTACTCCGCCATTCATTCATGGCTGATCTATCTTTCCCTCTCAACCCCTTTCTTCTGCCTTCTCCCCATAACTCTTGACACTCGTATTAATCAAGAATCTATCAGTCTTCACCTTAAAAATACCCTCTGACTTGGCCTCCACAGCCTTCTGTAGCAATGAATTTCGTAGATTCAATGTCAAAAGTGGTTTAATGATCTCACCAGAGCATTAAAGGTACGTTTGTGTTTTCACTGCCTCAGCTCAGCTCAGCTCCCCCAACCAGCACCCTCCCCACAGGCTTTCACTGCTCCAGCATCACATCAAGCAGCTTCGGAAACGGGTGAGCAAAAATTCCAGGTTGGAAGTTGAGTTCTGTATTGAAGCTGAACTTCAATGTTGGAGAAGGACACGAGAAGCTGCAGTAACTCAGCGGGACAGGCAGCATCTCTGAAGAGAAGGAATGGGTGACGTTTCGGGTCAAGACCCTTCTTGTGACCCATCACTATAACTTGCATATAACTATAACTATAATAATATAATTATATAACTATACACAAAATGCTGGAGTAACTCAGCAGGTCAGGCAGCATCTCGGGAGAGAAGGAATGGGCGACGTTTCGGGTCGAGACCCTTCTTCAGTCTGAAGAAGGGTCTCGACCCGAAACGTCGCCCATTCCTTCTCTCCCGAGATGCTGCCTGGCCTGCTGAGTTACTCCAGCATTTTGTGAATAAATACCTTCGATTTGTACCAGCATCTGCAGTCATTATCTTATATTATATAACTATAAGTCACTATAACTCGGCACATATCTGTTCTCACCCTCCGTAGATACTGGAAAACAAAATGGATAAACAAACTGTGTGCTCGACTTGGGCACAAAGTCTCCCAGTTATAAATCGTTATTGTGTAACACGATGGCTACATTCCCAAGAAACTTCATGTTATAGAAAATCGCATTCTCAAAACAATTGTGTGAATGGGAACAAGGGAGTCAGGGCCTGGAGAGTTTCAGACTCGCAGTAATAAAGTTATTGTTCCCACAAGGTTTTCAAAAGTACATGTCTTTTTAAAAGCTATAAAAAAAAATTGCTCTTGCAGTTAAGAAGATAAAGAGCAATGTGTTACATTATTTAATAGAGTATAGTTGCACAAATATCAGGAGCACGATTCCTTAATTTCCACCGTAACTCTCTTAATGGGCTCCAGAAATTGGCATTCTGTATTCTAAAGAGACAAGGAGTCTAATTACTATGGGGCTGGTTCCAGATCAAAATTGTGTTATTATCAATTCAGCCTGCGTGGTATAAAAGTGGCCCTCTAATTCATCAATCATCTGATATCCAATTTGCATTATGGACAAAGGGGTTATAGTTTAATCATCCATACTCACCTGTGGGCCTAGTCCTGACTGATTTCTGTTCACCTGGGACTCCACAGGATGAGTGGCAAACTTTCTGCTATCTCCAAATCTGCTCCTACCAGGCATCTTGGGGTTTTTTTTAAATCCAAAATATTTATTCAAATATTAAATACAATACAATAAAACCAAAACAGAACCCACCACCAGAATACTATACGAACAAATATACCAATTGAAACTATTATACAATTATATTACAATCCCCATCCAGGATACATCCAATCCCCCCGCGGTGCCCAGCGGTCCCGGAAATCCTCCAGGGTGCCCGTGGACAGCGCGTAGTCCCTCTCCAGCACCACCCGGGTGCGAACGTAACCCCAAAAAAGGGGTAGGCAGCTGGCTCGGGCAGAGCCCTCTTCCGCCTGGCGCCGTGAGTCGCGGATGGCCAGTTTGGCCAGGCCCAGGAGCAACCCAACCAGGACATCTTCGGCCCTACCCTCTCCCCTACGCACAGAGTGTCCAAAGATGAGGATGGTGGGTGAGACGTGCAGCCAAAAAGCAAGGAGCAGCCCCTTTAGATATTGGAACAGGGGCTGCAACCTCACACACTCCATGTACACGTGGTACACAGACTCACACACTCCATGTACACGTGGTACACAGACTCACACACTCCATGTACACGTGGTACACAGACTCACACACTCCATGTACACGTGGTACACAGACTCACACACTCCATGTACACATGGTACACAGACTCTTCCAGCCCGCAAAAGTGGCAGGCGGCTGGCGAGTCTGTGAACCGCGCGAGGAACAGGTTACAGGGGACTCCTCGGTGTAATACCCTCCACCCCAGGTCCCCGATGGAGAGGGGCAGAATCCCTGTGTAGAAGGACCCCCACCGCGGGGCCCCCTCGCGACCGGAAGGCAATACCGACCGCCACTTAGTGTCCGGACGGTAGACCAGGGCGAGGAAGTGCAGGGTGTGGAGGAGGAGCCCGTACTGGACATGCCTCCCTGCGTCTCGGAGGGAGATGATGGGGTGTCGAGGAAATGCGGCTCATGTTACCAGGCATCTTGTTGTCCTGATCGGAGGTGCCATTGTGCGATCTAGGGTGTAGGGAGTGTCGAATCTGGAGTCGGCTTCTCCCTTACCGTCTCCCCCATCCTTAACATTGGTAGCTCATGGCACCTCTGTTGGAACAGACTGCATGTCTTTCAGCCGTCACTAATTGCCACATACATTTTTTAACACCTCTGCTACCCAAGATTGGATGGTTTGAGCACCTAATTTCATCTAAAGCCGTTCATCTGTGGGGCGAGGGAGCGCAGTGATTGCTTGCCCTGAAGCAATCTTTCTCGTCCCGCCAAAGAGGCACATCTTGTGGATGTGTCTATATGTGATTGTTCACAATGCACCAATGTAGACTAATGCAAAGAGCAACACAAAGGAGACAAAACAGGTTGTAAGAAAGAAATGGGAGTCTGGACAAGCACATTCTAGAGATATAAAAATCAACGCAAACATTTTCATAATTAGGTTTGGAGCAAGGTGCGAAGAAAATAATGAAGTAGGCTGACATAATAAATGATTTTTTGGGGGTCAATATTAAGAGTAGAAGACATCCTAATGTTAAATGACATGGACTTGTTGAGATCGTAAAACAATGAGAGAATAAAACAAAACTGGTAGGCGTAGTTAGGTTGAGGTAACAAAAAGTTAGTCTTGATCTTATTGAATCATGGAGTAGATATGATGGGCTGAATGGCCTATTCCAGCTTCTATATATTCCAGGTCCTCATCAGGACAGTGGCTTGCGTCACAGAAACAGGGGCAGGACAAACGCTACTCAAAAGCTGTTATTAGTAACAATTAATTCAGATGGTGTGAAATAGAGTCACGGATCCAAAACTGCCAATAAACAAGAGTGGAGATTTACAGCTCTAAAAGCAGAGTGGTTGACAACTTTACATTACAGGGAGATATTAATAGATCAAATGAAGGAGAAGCAATTGCAGCACCTAGACTTCAGAGCAGGTCAGCATTTCAGATCTTTAAAGAATAGGTCAGTTATCCTTTCAAAATGAAACACATGAAGCAGTGAAGATCCAAAGGGCTATGGAACTCCATGTCTTTAAAATATCATGAACAGGTATGGAATTTGGAATGGCAAATGGAGTGTTAGTCTTTATATGGAGAAAGGTACAGGAAATAGATGCTATGCTACAGAGTTGCTGCCTTACAGCGAATGCAGCGCCGGAGACTCAGGTTCGATCCTGACTACGGGCGCCGTCTGTACGGAGTTTGTACGTTCTCCCCGTGACCTGCGTGGGTTTTCTCCGAGATCTTCAGTTTCCTCCCACACTCCAAAGACGTACAGGTTTGTAGGTTAATTGACTGGGTAATATGTAAAAATTGTCCCTAGTGTGTGTAGGATAGTGTTAGTGTGCGGGGATCGCTGGGCGGCGCGGACTCGGTGGGCCGAAGGGCCTGTTTCCACGCTGTATCTCTAAATCTAAATCTACAGGATGAGGCCAATTCTGCTCTTGCATGATTTTCCATGTTTCTTGACTCCCTCAATGCTTCTCAATCTTAGCAGATTCCTGTCCCTGATTTAACTGCTGTTTTCTTGGGAAAACTTGCATTCCCAAACATGCAGACCATCTGTTTCTCATCCCATTTGTAGATAATGCAGCAGGTACACTAATGCAGGGCAACACTTCTGCTCTAAGCAATGGCACCTCCTTGACAATGTCTCTAAGAGTCAGCCATGTATAGAACATCCCTATGAAGCACATTTTGAACAGGATCAATGGTTGGTTGTTTGACTTACCGCCATTTATTATTGGGATTGGTTTATTATTGTCATATGTACCGAGATACAATAGAAAACTTTGTTTTGCATGCTATCCAGGTAAATCATCTATACATGATTACAAACAAACTTGGGAGAATACAGTGTTACAGCAACAGGGAAAGTACAGATAAAAGAAAGAGTGCATGGGGTTCAATGAGATAGATTGGGGGTTGCAAATACATACATCCTTGGCATATAAGATTTAGAAACAAAGAAAAGGATACAAACTGCTGGAGTAACTCAAGGGGTCAAGCAGCATCTCTGGAGAAGAAGGGAGTGAAGAAAAGACCTGACCCATAACATCACTATCCAAGTTCTCCAGAGATGCTGCCTGACCTGTTAAGTTACTCCAATATTTTGTGTGTGTTTTTTTTAACATGTAAGAGGTCTGTTAGGTAGTCTGAGAAACGAGGTAGGAGAGGCTATTCTTGAATCTGGTGGGACCTGCTTTCAAGCTTTTGTATCTTCTGTCCCATGGGAGAAGGGTAAAGAGGAAACGACCAGAGTGTAAACGGTCCATGATTATTTTAGATGCTTGGATGAGGCAATGTGAAGTGTAGATAGTCATTGGGTGGATGAGGGGGCAGGCTGGTTTGCACGATGGACTGGGCTGCATCCACAACCTTCTGCAATTCCCCGCAGTCCTGGGCAAAGCAGTTCAGTTTAGTTTTTTGTCCCGTGTACCGAGGTACAGTGAAAAGCTTTATGTTGCTTGCTAAGCAGTCAGCAGAAAGACAATACATGATTGCAACGGATCCACTTACAGTGTATAGATATGTGACAATGGAATAACGTTTAGTGCAAGGTAAAGCCAGCAAAGTCCGATCAAGGATAGTCCGAGGGTCATCAAAGGGGTAGATAGCAATTGCCGAGCCAAGCTGTGATGGGCAGTAAAGTCCATTTGGGTCGGAATAAAACATCAAAATGGTCCAACATCACAAGCTCCAAGATCCCCAAGCAATGTATGGTGAGTCATCTACTAAATGCACAATCCACAACTGGCAGCAACAACATTGAGGCAATTTGACAAATTAAATGAGTCTTGTGGTTTGCAAAGGAGCAATTGGCACTATGTCCAAATGCCAGCAGGACTGGTTTGATACAAATAATATTGGGATTAGATTTGTTTTCAATTAGATTTCTGTAACTGTCAGTGTCACCCAGGCTTAAAGCTAAAGCCTAGTGGAATATTTGGGACTTCAAAAACAGATTGTGTTGCAGATGTTGCTTTTAAAGTTGTGTATGTAACCTTCTAAAGTTGTAATAAGGCTGCAAGTACATTGCAACTATGTGTAGTGAGAGGCTTCCAGAAAATCTCTCTTGGTATAGAAATAGCCTACTTGTCATAAAGCCTTCGAGAAACACAATAATGACACAGGAGGCACGAGGGACCGGAGATGCTGGAATCTGGAGCAGAGAACAAGCTGCTGGGGGGGACTCAGCAGGACAGGCAGCATCTGTGGAGGGAAATGGACAGTCAACATTCTGGGTAGGGACCTTTCGTCTACACATGGAAACAGTCCACCCCAACCATCAAGCACCCATTTTACTCTAATCCTACATGGATCCCATTTTTTATTCTCCCTATATTCTCTTCAAAACCCCCCAGAATTTACCACACACACCATTAGTAGTCACTTAACCTACCAACCCATACAGCCTTGGGATGTAGGAGGAAACCGGAGCTCCCAGAGGAAGCTCACATGGTCACAAGGCGAACATGCAAACTTCACAAAGGCAGCACCAAAGGTCGGGATTGAACCAGGGTCTCTGGCCCTCTCAGACGGCAGTGACTGTCTGTATCACCGTGCCTCCATCCGTGTCACATATCTCCCTGCAAGTTCTTATGTTTAGTAAATCACAGTGCTCCTTTTCACACCTTACATACTCGTTGTACCCATCCATATCTCTAGTTTCCCTTTCCCTTGACTCTCAGTCTTGACCCCTGAAATGTCGCCCATTCCTTCTCTCCAGAGATGCTGCCTGTCCCGCTGAGTTACTGCAGCATCTTGTGTCTATCTTCAGTGTTGTCCAGCATCCACAGTTCCTTCCGACATGCTCTTTCAACCTGTTGGTTTCTTTCTCCTGTTTCTGATACTAGAGAGAAGGCAAAAGAAACTCAATCATCTGCCAGAACTGTGTGTGGCTCAGACACTGTAGTTCAGTTCCCTCGACGAGAAGATGCTTTGGGCTTCCCAAAAACAAAGGATCCATCAAATGTCTGGAGGGACACGATTAAAACCACATAACTGGGAATGCCCGGTCAAGGCAACAACATCCAATCCCACCCACCACATCTGGTTAGTGTTACCCCTGTTAGTCCGCCAACCCTTGACGAAGATCAACAGGTGACAAACAAGGTGAAAGGTTACAGAGCATCAAGTTGTATCCCATTCCAGTGAGTCAGTGAATGAAGGATTGATCAACAAACTCATTTTCCCAAGCTGGGAAATTTCTACAAACACAGGAAATGCCAAGGTAGACACAAAATTCTGGAGTAACTCAGCGGGTCAGGCAGCATCTCTGGTGAGAAGGAATGGGTGACGTTTCGGGTCAAGATCCTTTTTCAGACATGAAATGCCAACACCACTATTACTTTCAATAGAGTCTGCCGATGGAGCCCACACCCCCAGTTACTAACCTTCTCTCCCTCGCTATGAAGAGCTTTGAATTCGAAAAAGATGAGTTTTTTCTCTTTGCCAAGGGAACTTTTCTGATACACAATGTGGCTTCGGATTATCCAGAGGCACTGCAGAGACTTCTCAATGGGTCCCACTGCCCAGCAGATCCAGGCAAAATGTCAAGAAAAACACCGATTTGTGGATTGAGACCCTTCTTCGGACAATGTGAAACGTCACCTGTTCATTTACCTCCACAGATTCTGCCTGGCTCGCTGAGTTTCTCCAGCACTTTGTTTTTTCCTCAAGATTCCCCCCCATCTGCAGTCAGGTACATGGATAGGGAAGGTTTAGAGGAATACTAGACCAAGTGGACCTGTTGGGCCCAAACCTCTCCTGCATTGGTGCATCACCCTCTCCTCCCCCTCTCCCCCCTCCCCTCTCCCATCCCCCTCCCCCCCTCCCACCCCTCCCTCCTCCCCCCTCCCCTCCCCCTTCCCCCACTCCTCCCCGTCCCCTCCCCTCTCCCCCTCCCTCCCTCCTCCCCCCTCCCACCTCCCCTCACCCTCCCAATCTTCCCAATTTTCCACCATTTCCTCTCCTCTTTCTATCTCCCTTTTCTTACATCTTCCTCCCTCCGTTTCCTCCATTTATGCTCCATCTTCCCCTTCACCATCTTCTTCCTTCCCTCCCCATCTTCTCCCTCCTCTCATTGCTCACTCCCAGTCTTTCCATGTTCTCCATCCTCTTTCCTCTCCCCCTCATTTCTGCTTCTGTCTCCAAATTCCTATCCCTTCCTCCTCCCTCCCCTCCCATCTCCTCTTGCTCCCTCCTCTCCCCATCTGTTTCCTGTCTCTTCCTACCAGGCTCCCAGTGCCCCTACCCCCTCCCCGCCATCACCTTGTTCAGCATTTCAGTTGGAAAAGCTTGGTAGTGTCCAGCAGTGGTGCACCAAGGACACAGGGATGCACTAAAGGCTGCACCTGGAGGATAACAGATTTAAAGTGCAGATTTGGAGGAAGTTACAAAAGTACAGAGGAAAAATCCACAAAAGATTTGAATGTAGATTGTTAACTTAAAAGGACAAATTGTCTTTCCACTTGGATTGTCAAAAACACAGATATTGTCTGACATTTAAAATCCTGAATCACGTGGTTAATTCTTTTTATTCAAGCAGTTAATTGCTTTTATCATTCGCTTGATTAACATTTGTATTTTTGCCTTTTTAACTGCAAGTGAGGGAAATGAAATCAAACCACTGCGAGCACCTTCACTGGCAAACTGAAGGGCTGATCTATTCTTGCTCCTCTCGCAAAGCAAAGGACCTCTGTACTTCCTCAGCTCCCTGCGAGTGAATGGAGGTGGATTGTTGCGAGGGATGGCGATGAGAGTTGGATCACCTCCACTCGTGTGGCACTCCACACCGTTGAGGTGGAGAAGCCCGATTACTGGAACAAAGGCAGGTGAGGTAGAAACCCTGGCGATCAGTGAGTTTCAGGGCAACCTCTTCCTGCTGTGGGGAAATGTAAAGTCACCCGGTCTCGGCTTTGGCTTGCAATCGAGCGCCATGACTGATTTTTCACTCCTAATCGACTTTTTGGCTTATCTCTTTAAAAAAAAAAAAAAAGAACACATGAAATGGTTACAACTTGGGGCGAATATACTTTACTGTATTAAAAGTGAACTAAACAGAATGACCGGCATATAGGGTCTGAAATCACACAGGGAGATAATGGTGCATTGAAGACTGACGTGTATCTGAAATTGGGCAAAAAAACAAATTGCTTAAGTTCAGTGGATCAGGCAGCATCTGTGGAAGGAATGGACAGGCGGTTTTTAGTTAAGTTTAGTTTGGAGATACAGCACGGAAACTGGCCCTTCGGCCCACTGAGTTCGCACCATGACCCCAAAGACCTCTCGATCCAGTAATCTTCAAACAAAATCCCCCAAATGACATATCCCCTGGATAATCCCGAGACTGCAAAACATTCGGCACCTTTCAGCCGATGAGCCATCTCCGTCAGAGTCCAAAGCCGAAGATAGACACAAAAAGCTGGAATGACTCAACGGGTCAGACAATATCTCTGGAGGAAAGGAATAGGTGATGTTTCGTGTCGAGACCCTTCTTCAGACTGAGAGTCAGGGGAAAGGGAAATGAGCGATATAGACGGTGATATCGAGAGATATAGAACAACTGAATGAACGATATGCATAAAAAGGAACGACGATAAAGGATAATGAAGAGCTGAATGAGATAGTTCGACTGTCAGACAGGCTTCCTTCGCGTTTCTCTCTTCCTTTAGAACCGTCCCAGTCAAACATAATTAAAGGTGCAACAGTTCCAGTAATAGACTCATTTGCAGTGAGTCGTATCCAATCTTTCTGTGATTGATACACAAGCACTAACGTGCTGTGACAAAAGAGGAATCATCTGGGATTTTACTCTCCTTATTATATCTAATAGAGTAAAATCCTGCGAGAAGCGCCCTCAGCTCCAACATCTAATCATACAAGCAAACTATTTCTGTTAATTTACACAGCGGAAATTATTTTAATGGAAAGTGCTATATTGCATCTCTAAAAATATAGCAGAACCACGTGACAGATGTGCCAATACTCCAGCTTGCTCATTGTTTTGGCTCCAATGATCCTGGGTGCAATGTTGAGATATAAGGGAGAAATGGGAATACCTTTCCCCGGATGGCCAATGTCTAATCAGTGTCTGAAGAATGACATAGATTGCATTGTAGAAAGGAGGCCTGGTGATGGCCACCATTGTTCTTATACCGATGGTGGGTGAAGAGAGAATTATAATCCTTAAGTCTACTCATGCACTAAAAGTAACAGGATATCCTGTGAAGGCACCTTGCACTTTTAGACATATTTGATCATTTTTGGGGGAAAAAAACAGCGTCATTTACAGCGATGGAGCTAATTACTTCTGTGCCACATTGACACGGAGATTTAGCGAGAGAGAAAGCTGCACATTAGAAGGTGAGGTTAAGACGAGACCCTGGCTGCCCTCTCAGGTGATCTCAGGGCACCATTTTGAGGAAGAGCAGTTTTCCTCAGTGTACTGGTCAAGATTTATTACTCAGTAAGCAGATTATCTGGTCATTATCAGATTGCACATTGTGGGAGTTTCCTCTGGGCAAGAATGCCATGATGTAACAGGGACGACATTTCAAAAGTACTTTAGTCACTAAAAAGCACCTTGGCATCTCCAAATACAATGAAAGGAGCTATGCAAATGCTTTATTTAATTCCTTGAGATTATTGAGTGTCATAAGAGCATGAATGGTGATAGAGCCATGGAAAAATCATGGAGACATGCCCCTCAACCAACAGAGTCCATGGTGACCATCATCTTACCCCAATCTTACACTAATCTTGCCCCAATTGCTTTTATTGTCCCCACATTTCCATCTGCTCTCTTCAGATTAAATCATTCATCGACACATGAGGGGTAGTTTACCAAGGCCAGTTAGCCCACCATGCAGCACATTTTGGGGGATATGGAAGAAAACCAGAGCATCCGGAGGTAATTCATGTGGTCACAGGGAGAACATGCAAACTCTACGCAACAGCATCTGAAGTCAGCACCAAACCCGGATCGCTGGACCTTTGGGGCACATGCCAAATGGCTGTGGGTCTCTGCAGTTCAACATATATCCCATCATTAATACATTGGCAACGTAAGGTGGGCTGGAATCCCTTCATCTCCTAACGTGCAAGGTTGATAAAATAATAGAGACAAAAGGTACTGCAGATGCTGGAATCTCGAGCAAAACCCAAAGTGCAGGAATAACTCAGCGGGTCAGACAGCAACTGTGGAGGGAATGGATAGGCGGCTTTCAAGGTTGCGACCCATCTTCAGACTGATTGAAGTCGGGGGCGAAGATGAAAATGAGGTGGGGGCAGGACAAAGCCTGGCAAGTGATAGGTGGATGCAGGTGAGGAGGCAGTTACTTTGACAAAGGCTGGAATCGAAATGGAGACAAAGGGGCTTCAGATTAGGAGAGAAGTGGAGTGTGAGTTAAAGCTAGAGGGTCAGCAAGGAGGGGGAAAGAGGGGCAGGCGAGTGTGAGCTGGGTGCCTGTGGGGCGAGGGAGGGTGCAGTGGATGAGGTGTTGTTCCTTCAGTTTGCGTGTGGCCTTATCTGGCAATGGAAGGGGCCAAGCATAATACTTGGCCAAACATCAATCCAGCAGAACTCCCCACTGCGAGAGGAAATCAAAGAAGCAAGGGTTTACAGTCTGTGCTCTCACAAGAAGAAACATGTTGGAGCTGAGATATGAGTTTGTAGTTAGTGATCGTGGAACTTCACCCCGACATTGAATCAAAATGACCAGTCATTTTTAGAAATAAAAACTACAGCAATTGAACTGACCAGGGGTTTCAAACCAACCTGTCCGGATGCCAAATGCGAGAGTGTGATGCTGGAGTGACTGTGGTTCAGCTGGTAGCACTGCACCTCTGGAACAGCTGGTTAGGGACCCTAACCCTAACCAGTCTATCACTAATCCCTAACCAGTCTGAAGAAGGGCCTCGTCCCGAAACGTCCCCCATTCCTTCTCTCCAGAGATGCTGCCCGTCCCGCTGAATTATTCCAGCTTTTTGTGTCTATCCAGCATCTGCAGTTCCTTCCTGCACAACCGTATCCCAGTTGGTAACATCCCCATCCTAGGACCAGTCGGTAGAACCGCCATTAGATCAGTGAGCTGTGAGTGCAAGTTCCAGTTCCAAGCCAGCACTTCTCTCCGTTTAGCTCTTGGACTTCACTGACAATTATTTGATCATTGTCACTTTGTGGGACCTTGTTACATGCAGATTGGCAGCAGCAATGTCTGTATTGCAGCAACAACTACACCCACTTGCAAATACCTTGCTTACTTAGGACCGAAGCCACCACTATGTTTTACGCCACCTTTATTTCTTACCAGAGGAATAAGATCATAAGTGATCATAAGATCATAAGTGATAGGAGTAGAATTAGGCCATTCGTCCCATCAAGTCTACTCCGCCATTCAATCATGGCTGATCTATCTCTCCGTCTTAACCCCATTCTCCTGCCTTCTCCCCATAACCTCTGACACCCATACTAATCAAGAATCTCTCTATCTGCCTTAAATATATCCACTGACTTTGCCTCCACAGCCTCCCGTGGCAAAGAATCCCACTGATTCACCACCCTCTGACTAAAGAAATTCCTCCTCATCTGCTTCCTAAAAGAACGGCCTTTAATTCTGAGGCTGTGACCTCTGGTCCTAGACTCTCCCACTAGTGGAAACATCTTCTCCACATCCAATAGAATACTCTGTTTTATCATTTTTATTTTATTCTGTTAATATTTCAAACCCATTAGTTCAACCTGCTTAGTTACTTGCTAAGTCAAATGCCTGCTGCATTTATTAATCTGCGTTTAAAATTTAATTCAAAAAGCAACGTTAGACACCATGAGCCTGGCATGGGGCAGAATACATCGCATATCAGATAGCAGTAGGCTATGCCACATTAAGCTGCTTGGACTCATCTCTCAGAGTGCCATACAATTGCTGCCTTTTCTTCGGATCATGTTGCTATCATTTTTGTTTTGCTGACAAAATAAAGTTTATCTGTTGTAATCCTAGTTTCCTATCATTCATTGTGATCTCAATGGCTTAATACTGCTGCTTCGCAAACAGGTCTCCAGGTGGCTAGCTCATCACAAGGCCAGTCATTCAGTGGCAGGCACTGAGTTAGAGAGATTGAGGCAGATGGTAACAATGGGGAATATCGTATGCACACTCACCTGCATAGCATAAAATATATTGTCCTCATTATGATATCAGTATTGGTACTTATTCACAAAATGCTGAAGTAACTCAGCAGGTCAGGCAGCATCTCAGGAGAGAAGGAATGGGTGACGTTTCAAGACCTGAAACGTCACCCATTCCTTCTCTCCTGAGATGCTGCCTGACCTGCTGAGTTACTCCAGCATTTTGTGAATAAATATCTTCGATTTGTACCAGCAACTGCAGTTATTTTCTTACACTCAGTATTGGTACTGATTTATTATTGTCACCTGTAACCGATACAGTGAAAAAAACGTTGTTTTACATGCCCTCCGGGCAAATCATATCAGGCTGTACAAATGAGAAAGGAAACAAAGTACAGAATATAGTGTTGCAGAGAAAGTGCAGATTAAAAAATAAGTGCAAGGGCCATAACGAGGTAGATTGGAAGATCAGGTTATCATCCCTTGCATATAAAGTAGATTGGAAGATTGGGAATTTATCTCTAATATTGTGGTGCAGTTGAAGACTCTTTTCTCTCCAAAAGGTTGCATCTACCCCTAACAATTGAGTCAATTTTTCTCAGAATTCCTTGACTTAATTCCTGGAAATAGGGCTATTCCTAATGAAACATGTAAAATCCTAAAGAGGCATAGAGTCATCGAGTCAAAGAGTCTTACAACGAGGAATCAGGCCCTTCGGTCCAACTTGCCCACACCGGCCAACATGTCTCATCTGCAATAGTCCCACCTGCCTGCGTTTGGCCCATATCCCTCTCAACCTGTTCTATCCATGTACCTGTCTAACTGCTTCTTAAACATTGCGAAAGCACCTGCCTCAACTAACCCCTCCAGCAGCTCGCTCCATTACACACCACCCTTTGTGTGGAACAATTACCCCACAGGTTCCTATTAATTTTGCTCCCCTCACCTTAAACCTATGTACTCTGGTTCTTGATTCTCCTAATCTGGGCAAGAGGCTCTGTGTGTCTACCTGATCTATTCCTCTGATGATTTTGTACACAAATGCATCATGGCAAGGTAGATGCTGGGTAATTCATCAAGCTTATGAAGTTGCAAGGAGTGTCTCGACCCAAAATGTCACCCATTCCGTCTCTGCACAGATGCTGCCTGTCCCGCTGAGTTACTCCAGCATTTTGTGTCTATCAACAAGCTTATGTTTGTTAAACTTCATTTGGCAATATAAGAGTCATAAGGTGAGTTTTTTCCATGTGACATTCCTCAACCTGACTCCCCCAACCACAGGTTTTTTTGTCACTCAGAAATTTAGTAATTGTACTTCTGGCTGCAAAGTCAAAACCATTAATATAATTTGGAAGCAAAAGTGATCCCAGAACTAGTTCATTTAGGTCCTCATTTTCTACTGACCTGAATAGCTAGGATTTACCTCTATCTTAAAGCATCACTTCCTATCTTGAAACCGGCAGCATCTGCATAGTCGAACCTTACTCATCTATTATGTACTCCTTTCAAAGGTCTTCTGTGGCACGAGATAAATCCTAATTACCTGCTCTTGCTATATGTCAAAGAAATTCAATTGCACTCAAGCAAAGCAATTCATTATTACGTTTTTGACTTTGAAATTTTTATTTTAGTTTCCTCCTTAAATGAAGACTATTATATTTCCCACCACCATTAAACAGGTTTGTGGGCAGCTCGTACAAATCCTCCTCACGTCTGCAGTCTGCCGCAGGGCACTCTGGTAGATCAGTACTGGCATAGTGTGTTACTGCTGTTGACAATTTTGGGATGAGGCGCCCTGCTTCTCATTCCCTTGGCAGAGCTCCCGAGGGATGTGCAGCACAAGCTTTAGACTCATGAAATCACACTGCACGGAACTAGGCCCTTTGGCCCGCTGATTCTATGCTGACCACCAAGCACCCAGTTTACGTTAATTCTGCAGGAATCCCATTTTATTCTCCCCAAAGTACCTCAGCTCAATATTATTTCCCCCTAGTTCCCTGTTCCACCCATCAGGGCAGGTGTGTGAAACTATGAGCTGCTTTCACTAAAATAGCCTGCAGTTGCCGAGGTCCCATGTTAACACGTAATTTTTCCAGCGGGGTGGCACGGTGGCGCAGCGGTAGAGTTGCTGCCCTACAGCACCAGAGACCTGGGTACGATTCTAACCACGGGTGCTGTCTGTACAGAGTGTGTACGTTCTCCCCGAGACCTGTGTGGGTTTTCTCTGGGATCTCTCAGTTACTCCCACACTACAAAAACGTACGGGTTTGTCGGTTAATTTTGTTTCAGTAGAAATGTAAATTGTCCCTAGTGTGTGCAGGATAGTGTTAGCGCGCGAAGATGGTTGGCCGATGCGGACTCGGTGGGCCAAAGGGCCTGTTTCCACGCTGTATCTCTAAACTAAACTAAACTAAATTCTGCTCAGGAGGCAAAGCAATATTGGAGGTTGTTGTTTGGCTGTTTTATTAAACTTAGACCTACTTTCCTATTGAGATGCATATGTAACGTTGCACTGCGCGGGGCAGTTCCCTGTGGTCAAAAATTATCATTTGACATAATGCCATCACTTGTTCATTTATCTCAATGTTGTTTGGGATGTTTGCTACTTGAAAACACTGGAGACTGCCAATGCTGGGATCTGGAGGAAAAAAACAAAGTGTTCGAGGACCTCAGCAGACCAGACCACATCAGTGGAGGCAAAGGAACAGTCAACGTTTCAGGTCGAGACCCCGAAAGAGACATTTTATAGTTTGCTAAATGGGTTGTCTGAATCCACAGCAAAAGTGGCCACATTTGAGCTGACAAAAAAAGACACAAAGTGCTGGAGCAACTCAGCGAGTCAGGCAGCACATCTCTGGAGAACATGGAGAGGTGATGTTTCGAGTTTGCACCCATCCTTGGACTGATTGTGGAGGTGAGGGAGGTGGGGAAGAAATATGGAAGAGAGAAGGGCAAATCCTGGTGGATACAGGTGAGGAGGGAGGGAGGGTTTATAGGCAGAAGGTTAGACCAAGGACAGGGATGGACAGGCAGGAGGTACAAGACAAAAGGGGGAGGAGAGAAATAGATGTAAGTCCAGGTGGGGCACAGGTGAGTAGGGGGGAGGTGGGGTGTGGGAGAAGGCGGGGTGATTAGTCTGTTTAGAGATAGAGCGCAGATACAGGCTGTGAGGCCCACTGAGTCCGCGCCTGCCGCGCGCACTAGCCCAAACACTAGGGACAACGTACAATTTTTACAGAACTAAAATCAACCTACAAACATGTACATCTTTGTAATGTGGGAGGAATGCGGAGCACGCGGGGAATACCCATGTGCTCACAGGGAGAACGTACAAATTCTGCACAGAGAGCACCCGAAGTCAGACTTGAACCCGGGTCTTTGGCGCTGCAAGGCAGCAACGCTACAGCTGCACCACTATGCCGCGATTTTGTTACCTAAAATTGGAGAATTCAATATTCTTAACGATGGGTTGTCAACTACCTAAGCGGAACATGAGTCGCTGTTCCTTCAGTTTACATGTGTTGTCTCACTCTCACTGTAGGAGGCCCAGCACAGAAAGGCCAATATGGGAATGTCTCATATCCTGTCTGTTTATCTCTGGCTTTTGACCAACCATCTGCCTATCATAATCCTCAGATTCAGAGCCTACTCCATAGATTCAGAGCCTACTCCCAGGTCTGAAATGTCAAATACCCGAGGGCATAGCTTTGAGATGAGAAGGGGAAAGTTTAAAGCAGACATACATGGCAAGTTTTTTTACATGGAACATGACGGGTGCCTAGAATGGCTGTCGGGGGTATTGGTGGAAGCAGATATGATAGTGGTGTTCAAGAGGTTTCTAGATGGAATGCGCAGGGAGAGGAGGGATATGGGTCATGTGCAGGCAGAAGGGATTTGTTTAACTCGGCATCAGGTTTTTTGGAACAGACATCGTGGGTCGAAGATGCCTTTCCTTGGGCTGTATTGCTTTATGCTTTTTTGAAAAACCCAAGGGCAGAGCGAGCTTTGCAAGTAAACTGGTGAAATGGAATTTATGTGGAGAATTTATTTTTACTCGAAAAGCGCAACATGTTGAATGCACTCGGGCTCGAGGGCGACTAATAGAAGGAGCTGTGGGCTCTTTCTATTGGAACAATTCATCATCTCAGCTCAATTTGAGCTCTATCATCATCAGAAGGGAGTCTTGTGTGACTTTATGTGGCAGCCGACAACATGAAATGTAGGCCCTGGGTATGAGCCATGGGATTATTTTACAGATGAGACGTTGTCATTCTCGGAAAGAACACTGCAATTGTGCAGTGCTGCCTCTGTATGCCACTGGACTGCCAGCCTGGGTGTTAGTTTTGAGAACTGAAGTGAGCCGGGAACACTAGTTTAGTTAGTTTAGTTTAGTTTGGTTTAGTCAAGTCAAGTCAAGTCAAATTTATTTGTCACATACACATACACGATGTGCAGTGAAATGAAAGTGGCAATGCCTGCGGATTGTGCACAAAAAAGAATTACAGTTACAGCATATAAATAAAGTTAATAAGTTACTACAGTGTAGACAAAAATTTAGTCTCTGGGGTTATAAAAGTTGACAGTCCTGATGGCCTGTGGGAAGAAACTCCGTCTCATCCTCTCCGTTTTCACAGCGTGACAGCGGAGGCGTTTGCCTGATCGTTTAGTGATACAGCGTGGAAACAGGCCCTTCAGCCCACTGAGTCCTTGCCGACCAACGATCCCCGCACTCTTACAGGTGTCAGAGGTAACGGGGAGAAGACAGGAGAATGGGGTTAGGAGGGAAAGATAGATCAGCCATGATTGAATGGCAGAGTAGATTTGATGGGCCGAATAGCCTAATTCTACTCCTATCAGTTATGACCTTATGACTTACGCTATCCTACACACATTAGGGACAATTTACAATTACACCAAGCCAATTAACCTACACACCTGTACATCGTTGGAGTTCCCCAGAGATCCCAGAGAAAACCCACGCAGGTCACGGGGAGAACGTACAAACTCTGTGCAGACGAGCACCCGTAGTCAGGATCGAACCCGGGTCTCTGGCGCTGTAAGGCAGCAACTCTACCGCTGTGCCACTGGGCTACCCTTGCAAGGAAGATTGCTACCAACCTGGTATGTGGTGGACATATGCATGTGTTTCATTGCTCACTGCATGAGCACTGTATGCTATTTATACAAAGATAATTCACAGCATCCAATACTTTTTTGAGTCTCTTGTTAAACAGAAGGTGAATTAATTAACATTGTTGAAAGAAAGACAAACTGCAATTTGTATTAGAATTATTTTTTAATTTAGTAAATTCTTTGATCATCCAATAAAATAAAACAGAACCCAGAGTCATTCTTTACATTTACAATCTGGGTGAAGAGGAAGACTTCCACAGAGGTCAAAGTTCACCTTATCCCTTTAAGAGAAATACCATTTTTAATCACAAGCTTCTATGCTGAGACGTATCACAAAAAATCAAAGAGGAAAGAAACGAAAATAGTGGGAAAACACTGGGTTAAGCTTATTGGCTACATCCAAAACAAAGAGGTTGTCTAGCATAATTGATGGTCAAAGCAATTAATACAGTCTCACAAGTGCAAGGCTGCAGCAGAGAAGCTGATGATGCTGTCACCATGGTTACCAAGTGTGAGACAAGCCACAAACGTTCCCGTGGTGTAACACCCCTATAGTAGGTACAAGGATTTCACACAACAGGTGTCAAAGACAGTGCCTTCCCAGAAGGCATGGCAAATGCTAAAGAGTGCCACTAATCAACAAAAGCTTAAAGAGGTTGGAAAGTCCAGGCAGGAAAGTGTACCTTGAAGTTAAAGTAGGTGCCCCATCCATGCATCGCCCACCTGAATTTTCAGATGATGCTCTTTACAAAAGGGCCTGTGCAATCTGAAGCCTCTCCACAGTGACGGTGGCACTGCGAGTGTCTTTACCCACTGGTTGCTTTAACATGGAAAGGCTTGCAACCAGCTCCCGAAGAGTAACTGGGGATGGACTGTCAATACCAGCAATGCTTGTTTTCAGAGAAGAAAATAAAATCAATAGAATTGCACATTAGTCCATTTCTTTGCCCCTAAAACTGTGTTAGTTGATAGACCCCCGTGGTAGATCTCAGGCCTTTCTGAAGCTAGGGACCTCTTGCCACTTTGTGACATTGCCCCGAGGTGTCTGATGTTGATGTTGATGATCCCAAAACTGCCTGGTGGAGAGGAACACTCAAGTGCTGTGGAGGGATCACCACACAATTTGGGATTTTTGTAAACAAAAAAAAATCAATCAAAATTCTGGTAAGGACGTTACGGGAGTGATGTTGTTGGGTTCAATTCCTAGCAAAGAACTCTGCTAGAAGGGCTTGATGTAAGGCTATGACACTCTATGGTCAATTCTCAAAGCAAGGCTCCCATTTACCACTGATGCAGACTTGGATTGGATCCTTGGAGTTTTATTCCTTCCATTTCTTTTATTTGTGGAGAAACACTCTCTCTTCAGACATTCCTTCCCTTTAATTTAACTCCCTGATAGTAATTAACCATAGCACTCACTCTGGCTAGGTTTACACAGTATATAACACCGTTCTTCCCAACTATACAGTGTGAGTGCCTATGTGTATCTGTGTGTGTGTGTGTGCACACATATGTGCGTGTGCGTGGGTGTGCGTCTGAGAGCATAAGTGCATATGCGTGTGTGCGTACGGGCATGTGCGTGCATGAGTGTGTGTATGAGAACACGTGTGTATGTACGTGTGTTTATGTGTACTTGAGCGAATGCGGCTGCGCAGATGGCGTATACAAATGTGTATCTGTGAATCTGTATGTAACTGCATAACTGTATGAAATGATTAGGTGTGCATTTGTGAATATGGGTGTGTATATATAAAATATACAGGAACTGCTTTCTCCTTGGCTAGGCCTATACATTATATATAATAGAACTCAGTCTAGCTAAGTCTGTACAGTGATATTATCTTAGAAGCAATTTGTATTTAAAGATAGAGATCTTTAATTTTACAAAAATGTACTCTGCTTGAGCGACATTGATGTGACAATTCACGCGCAAATGATACCTTTTCCTGTACGCCTCAGGAGCTTTGTGTAATTCTCACCTTGTACAATGTCTAGCTCTTCACACTAGTTAAGTGCACAGGTAATTGTGCGGCCCGGCTCCGAGCCACACACTCTCTGTGGCTGACTTGATGTGCATTGACGCTTAGTAATTTCATCCCTGCTCTCTGTTCATCTGCCAGCTGATACAAAGATACTTCCTTTCCAGTAAAATGTCAAA
The DNA here is from genome assembly GCF_053455715.1 of Rhinoraja longicauda. Classification (NCBI taxonomy): domain Eukaryota; kingdom Metazoa; phylum Chordata; class Chondrichthyes; order Rajiformes; family Arhynchobatidae; genus Rhinoraja; species Rhinoraja longicauda. The sequence goes on from NC_135973.1 coordinate 15,148,928, forward strand.
TGGTGAAGAAAACCCTAAGGAGCATTAAGTCTGGCCTGACAATGTTGGAAGGCCTGTTTGCAAGTCTAAACGTCATGTTTTGTTCGAGATCTAGTCTCCTTAAAGCCCACAGTTGCACACATTCTAAAGTACTTCACATCCAACATTTTGCTGTAACCAGCTACTTGACTTCCTACATTAATGTCTAAATCCATTGGAAAGGTAATTGTTAATGTTACATAGTCTCCTAAAAGCATGACGATAATAATTCTATCTTTGCTCACATCGATTGTTAACTCATTCTGTTGCTTTGCAGCTACCATTCAAATTCATATTAGAGAATTCCCTCCACCATTACAATCAAATTTTCACCGATTTCTATGATGTAGCTTCTTTTATGGCACTCGTGATGATCAGAATCCCATTGCTTAATTTGACAAAAGGGTCATTTGTAACAGTCACAGGTCATATCTCAGACTCCCTTCTGAACGACCTTTGATCCAGAGCCAGCGTCGCCTGTAGCCGGTCGAACTCATGCCGGCTGCTGTTGGGGCTGGTGTTGTCCAACACCCTGCTGTCAATGTCGTCTACCTCATCGTCCTCGTCCCGGCTCATGAAAGCCAACTCGTTCTCGTAGCAAAAAGCGTTGGTGCTGGGAACGAGGAACTTGCTCTCCACCAGATCCTTGGCACTGCACCGGGGGGTCGTGGGCACATCGTAGGTTTTGTGGAAATGCGAGTAGTCGACTTTGTACTGGTCCTTCTCCTCGAAGAGCACCGGCTCGAACCGCTGACCCCAGAGGATCTCGCTGGCCAGGTAGGAGCTGCGGGCCTGGGTGGTCATCGCCGTGGCTTCCACCATGCCTTCAAGGATGACCACAATCTCAAAGTCGGCCACCTCCAGGTCCTGCCTGCTGATGCCGTACAGCGGACTTCCCTCATCAATCTGATGCAGTATCATTATGGGGGAAACCAGGAAGATACGGTCGTACCCCTTATCAAAGCCCACGTCAATGTCAATCTGGTCAAGGGGAATGTACTCCCCTTCCTCAGTGATCCGAGGCTTGACTAACTGGGCCCTGACATGTGCTTCCACGATGTGACTTTTCCTCAGGTTGCCCACCCTCCACATTAGGGAGAGCTTGCCGTCCCTCATGGCGATCACAGCGTTGTGGCTAAAGAGCAAAGTCTGGGCCCGTTTCTTGGGCCGGGCCATCTTCGCCATGATGGCCCCGATCATGAACGAGTCTATGATGCACCCAACGATGGACTGGAAGACCACCAGGAAGATGGCCAGCGGACACTCCTCCGTCACGCAGCGGAACCCGTACCCAATGGTCGTCTGGGTCTCGATAGAAAACAGGAAGGCGGCGATAAACCCGTTCACCTGCGACACGCAGGGCTTGGGCTCCTCGTCCCCCACAGGGCTCTCCAGGTCCCCGTGGATTAGCGCGACGAGCCAGAAGGCCAGGCCGAAGGTCAGCCAGGAGACGAGGAAGGCCATGGAGAAGATGAGCAGCATGTAGCGCCATCGCACGTCCACGCAGGTGGTGAAGATGTCCGCGATGTACCGCTGCGGCTTGTTGCTCATGTTGGCGAACTGCACGTTGCACTGGCCGTTCTTCTTCACAAAGCGGCTGCGACACTTCCTCCTGGTGTGGATCTTCCCATTGCCGTAGCCATTGATCCCTGGCATGGTTGCCAGTCTCAGCCCGTCTTCTTCCGAGGACACGATGCTGTAGCGGTTGTCAAAGGCGCCGCTCATTCCTCACCGGCCCAGGGAGCCTGCTCACTCGGGTCACCCCCACCCCCCCCCCCCCAGGGTGACGGCCACAGGAAACCCCCTCCCCCCCACCTCCCTCCCTTCCCCCCCCCCCCCCCCCCCGCCTGCCCACCCACCCACCCACCCACCCCGCCTCCCAAAAACAGACAGCAAGCAAGGTCGAGTCTCTGGTATTGGAGCGAGTCCAGGCAGCTTGGATTGCCCTGAGCTGTGTCTTGTCAGTGCAGCGCCCTGAAAAACAAGAACAATTCTGGTTAAAATGAGCAAAATTCACAAATGCACCAATTGCATTCAAAAACAATTTTGAGATCGTTTGCATTTCCCCCATTATATTTGGGAACAGGTGCAGGCCATTTGGCCTCTGGGAGCCATTCCATCAGATCCAAGTCCATCACACAGTGTGTGTGAAGGGGCAGCGGAATGGACAGGATGGGACTTCCCAAAGTGCAGCCAGCAACAGGATCAATTCTCGGCCATTACGGCGCATTCCCGGTCGGCCGCTCGCTCTCTCCCCAGCAAACCTGAGGTCATTTAAACCTTCCACTGCCTTCACAAGTTCACAAGTTATAGGAGTAGAATTAGGCAATTTGGCCCATTCAATCATGGCTGATCTCTGCCTCCTAAACCCATTTTTCTGCCTTCTCCCCATAACCCTTGACACCCGTTCTAATCAAGAATCTGTCTATCTCTGTCTTAAAAATATCCACTGACTTGGCCTCCACAGCCCCCTGTGGCAATGAGTTCCACAGATTAGCTACCCTCTGACTAAAGAAGTTCCTCCTCACCTTCATTCTAAAAGAGCGCTCTTTAATCCTGAGGCTGGGCCTTGCCCAAGCTCAGGCCTGTCTGTTCGGCAATCCTGTGCTTTTTGGATCACACTGACCACCAATCAAACATTGCCCAAAGTGCTCATCCTGATTTTAAAATCCCACACGAACCTCCCCCTCCCTGTGAAATTTCTTCCAGGCTTGGAAGGAGCATAGAAAGTAAAAAGTATAGCACAGGAACAGGCCCTGCAGCCCACATTGTCAGTGCTAATTGTGATGCCAAGATAAATGAATCCCTCCAAATTATCCCTCTATTTATTTCATATCCATGTGCCTCTCCAACACCCTATAACCGCTGTTCACTGCAAGTTTTCTTTCCACTATTGGCCATGACCTGAGTATACTCGGGGGTGGCACTGAACGGGTTAAACGCCACGATCATATCTTCCTCCACCACCACCATGGTGTTTCAGACACCCGCCAACCTCTGTATGAAAAAACCTGCCCCTCACATATCCTTTAAAATTTGTCCCTTTCACCTTCAAGCTATGCCTTCAGATGTTTGACATTTCCACCCCGAGAAAAGGTTCTGACCATCTACCTTACCTATGCCTTTTATAATTTAATATACATCAGTAATTCTCGCCTCTTATTCATTTTTGAATTAAATCCTTCCAACGTGGGTATCACAAAATACTGGAGTAACTCAGCAGGTCAGGCAGCATCTAGGCGAGAAGGAATGGGTGACGTTTCGGATCAAGACCCTTTTTCAGACTGAAGACAGAAGAAGTCTGAGGAAGGGTCTCGACCCGGAATGTCACCCATTCCTTTTCTCCTAGATGCTGCCTGGCCTGCTGAATTACTCCAGCATTTTGTGATACATTCGATTTGTACCAGCATCTGCAGTTATTTTCCTTCCAATGTGGGTAGTCATTCTTTCCTTTCTCAGAGGCCTTGAACCCTCCGTTAAGCTTCAAATGTGCAGCCTGCAAAATGCCTTGGGAGACCTTGACGAGAGGCGTCTGGAAAGAAAAGTATTTCTTTCTACCAAAAAAAACCCCAAGAAACATCTTTTTTTTTAAATCCGTCTGAATTTTGTGGCTTATACTTGGGAGAAAAGAAAGCCGTTAAATTCAGAAATAACCTTGTTATTTTTGGTACAGGATGACGAGGAGTTAAATTTTGTCCTTAAACCCATTTTATTCTCCCCGCAGTCCCATCATTTTTACCCAGATTCTACCACTCACCGACACACTATACACGGCAATTAAACTACCGACCAGTCTAGGTTTGCGTTCAGGAGAAGAAGCTGCTGCAAGTGAGGTTGTAGAGAGTCGTAGACTCGTCCACACTGACCATCAACCACTGATTTGGACTAATCCTACACTTTTATTTAGGTCATGTCATAGGTAATAGGAGCACAATTAGGCCATTCGGTCCGTCACGACTACTCCGCCATTCAATCATGGCTGATCTCTCTCTCCCTCCCAACCGCATTCTCCTGCCTTCTCCCCATAATCCCTGACACCCGTACTAATCAAGAATCTATCTATCTCTGCCTTAAAAATATCAATTGACTTGCCCTCCACAGCCTTCTGCCAACTCAACAAATCTCCCCTAGGTTCGACCATTCACCGATACACTTGTGGCACTATATAGAAGCCATTGAATCTACCAGCACCTCTTTGCAATGTGGGAGGAAACCGGAGCACCCGGGGATAACTCAGTGGTCTCAGGGACAAGGTGCAATGTCGACACAGACAGCACCAAAGGGTCAGGATTGAACCCGGGTCACTGGAAGCAGTAGCTCTACCAACTGTGCACTTTGTCATTCAGGATGAAACTAGTCAGTGATAGGGTCAGATGCAGGACAGCCTTAGTCAAGGGCAGCACAGTGGCACAGCAGGTAGGGCTGTTGCCGCACAGTGCCAGAGACCAGGGTTCAATCCTCCCTTCGTGTGTGGAACCGCTGGGTTTCCTCCAGGTACGGCACGGTAGCGCAGCGGTAGAGTTGCTGCTTTACAGCGAATGCAGCGCCAGAGATTCAGGTTCGATCCTGACTACGGGTGCTGGCCTGTAAGGAGTTTGTACGTTCTCCCCGTGACCTGCGTGGGTTTTCTCCGAGATCTTCGGTTTCCTCCCACACTCCAAAGACGTACAGGTATGTAGGTTAATTGGCTGGGTAAATGTAAAAAATTGTCCCTAGTGGGTGTAGGATAATGTTAATGTGCGGGGATCGCTGGGCGGCACGGACTTGGAGGGCCGAAAAGGCCTGTTTCCGGCTGTATATATATGATATATGATATGATATGATACTCCAGTTCCCTTCCTTCCTGCGACTCGCCGGTTTGTAGGTTAATTGGTGTCGGTAAAAAAAAATCACCCGAATGAGAAAGTAGGATAACGTAAAACCAGTGCGAATGGGTTGATGTGGAGGGCTTGTTTCTATGGTGTATCTCTAAAAACAATGATTAGGATAGCTCAGTTCTGACTAACTGTTCAGTTCAGCTTCCTCAGCTCATAAGGTGATAAGTTGTGGGAGCAGGATTGGGCCATTTGGCCCATCGAGTCTACTCCGCCATTCAATCATGGCTGGTCTATCCTTCCCTCTCAATCCCATTCTCCCGCCTTCTCGCCATAATCCTTGACACCTTTATTAATCAAGAACCTATCAATCACCACCATAAATACATCCATTGATTTGGCCTTCACAGCCGTCTGTCACAATATATTCCACAGATTCACCACCCTCTGACTAAAGAAATTCCTCCATCTCCTTTCTAAAGGTACGTCCTCTTATTCTGAGGCTTTGGCCTCTGGTCCTAGACTCTCCCACTATTGGAAATATCCTCTCCATATCCACTCTATCCAGCCCTGTCACTATTCGGTAAGCAGGTTTTGACTACATGCCATACAGCGCCAGAGATTGGGTTCGATCCTAACTGCGGGTGATGTCTGTACGGAGTTTGTACGTTCTCCCTGTGACCTGCGTGAGTTTTCTCTGGGATCTCCGGTTTCCTCCCACACTCCAAAGACGTACAGGTTTATAGGTTAATTGGCTTGGTGTATGTGTAAATTGTCCCTAGTGTGTTAGTTTGCGGAGATCACTGGTTGTCATTGTCTCAATGGACTCAATGTTTACGCACTGTATCTCTAAACTAAACGAAAATAATATCCACCTGGCGAACCCCATTAGAACGTTAAGCACACGCAGTGCGGGATTAATTCAGCGGGTTACTCCAGCACTTTGTGTCTCTTTTGGTAAACCAGCTTCTGCAGTTCCTTGCGTCATCATAAGAATTTTATTCATATCAATGAGGTCGCCTCTCATTCTTGTAAGCTCCCCACCATTCTTTTCCAGCTTTACCCCCACCTTCACCTCTTTTACCTAGATTTCTCCCAGCCTACTCCATCGGTCTGAAGAACAGTCCCGATCTGAAATGTCATCGGCCCATTCCCTCCACAGATGCCGTCTCACCCACTGCGTTCCACCAGCCTTTTGTTTTTTGCTGTCGAATACGGACCTGATCGGTTTAATCTCTCTTTATACCTGCGCGGCACGGTAGCGCAGCGGTAGAGTTGCTGCCTTACAGCGAATGCAGCGCCGGAGACTCAGGTTCGATCCTGACTACGGGTGCTGTACTGTAAGGAGTTTGTACGTTCTCCCCGTGACCTGCGTGGGTTTTCTCCGAGATCTTCGGTTTCCTCCCACACTCCAAAGACGTACAGGTATGTAGGTTAATTGACTGGGTATATGTAAAAATTGTCCCTAGTGTGTGTAGGATAGTGTTAGTGTGCGGGGATCACTGGGCGGTGCGGACTTGGTGGGCCGAAAAGGCCTGTTTCTGCGCTGTATCTGAAATATGAAATATGAAAATAAAAAAATATATAACATCCCTGCTCACCTAGGAATCAATTTGATGAACCTTTGCAGAACTCCCTCTGCCCTGTTTACCCTTCTCTGGGCAGGGAGACAAGACCCAAAGGCAACTTTCTCGATGCAGTCTCACCGTGACTCTATATCACTGGAGCAAGACATCACTACTCGAATACATAAATCGTCTTGCAATAAAGTTCAACATACCATCTGCCTATCTAATTTGTTGCTGAACCTGGATATTAACTTTCAGTGATTGATGTACAAGGATACATAGGCTTCAATGAACACTAACAAAACCTCCTTATTGTTTTGATGTGGTTATGCTTTATTCTTAATTGTTAACTGTATGTTTTGTGTTGTCATTTGTGAGCGGAGCACCAAGGCACATTCCTTGTATATGAACATACTTGGCCAATAAACTATTCATTCATTCATTCATTCATTCATTCATTCATTCAATCGCCCAGCATTGTTATTTTTTCAATCAAAGTGGACATATTCACGTTTTCCCAGTGACCTACGTGAGTTTTCTCCGAGATCATCAGTTTCCTCCCACACTCCGAAGTCGTACAGGTTTGTAGGTTAATTGGCTTTTGCATGAATGCAAAAATTGTCCCTACTATGTGTAGGATAGTGTGTTGGGATCGCTGGTCGGTGCGGACTCGGTGAGCCGAAGTGTCAGCTTCCGCGCAATATCTCTAAACTAAAGTGAACAAAAAATCCATATTAACTTTGTTTTAATCTTAATGTTTTCCAAGTATCCTGTTGCTACGGGCTTAATAATAATTTCCAGCATTTTCTGACTCAGTAATTAATCCCATCAATCTCAAACCTGTCCTGAAAAGCACAGGGAATCAAATATCTCTCAACTGCTGGTATAGTTCCTAGGAGCATCATTCAGTGATAATAAATTAGCACATCATTAGCACAGGGATGATCATGTGTACACACAATTGATTTACCAGCACTGAGGGGTGACAGCTTAAGTGGGAAAAATTTCAGAGGACAAGGTGGTTGCTGTTTTACAGCGCCAGACACCCGGGTCCGATTCTGACTACGGGTGTTGTCAGTATGGAGTTTGTACATTCACCCCGTGACCAGCATGGGTTTTCTCTGGGTCCTCCTACACTCCAATGGCGGACAGGTTTGTAGGTTAATTGGCTTGGTAAAAATGTAAATTGTCCGTAGTGCTTGTAGGGGTAGTGTTAGTGTGCGGGGATCGCTGGTGGGCGTGGACTCGGTGGGCTGAAGGGCCTGTTTCCGCGCTGTATCTCTAAACTATGCTAAACATATTATACTACCTACCCCCTCCAACCACACCAGCTCATGACATGTCCCATTCACCCATCACAGACGCCCAGTTTCCCAAACCCATGGGCTCATGATTCAAAGTCAACTGACTGGTTGAGTCTTCCGTCTGTCAAATGGGCCTTGCTTTACCCCTGTCGGACCTATCAAAATTAATAAACTGAAGGTTAGGGCGGCGCAGTGGCGCAGCGGTAGAGTTGCTGCCTCACAGCGCCAGAGAACCGATTTGATCCCGACTACGGGTGCTGCCTGTACGGTGTTTGTACGTTCTCCCTGTGACCGCGTGGGTTTTCTCCGGGTGCTCCGGTTTCCACCCACACTCCAAAGACGCGCAGGTTTGTAGGTTAATTGTCTTTGGTAAAAATTGTAAATTGTCCCCCTTGTGTAGGATAGCGCTAGTATGGGGCGATCGCTGGACGGTCTGGACTCAGTGGGCCATGGTGGGTTGGAAGGCCTGTTTCCCGTGTTATGTCTCTAAATCCTAAAGTAAAGTGTTTCCGAAAAAACTGTTTTTAAAACATGTCTTATTGTTATACTTTCCCTTCCAGGTGGTGTTCAATGCCGTACCATGGAGTTCATTCGTAATCCTAGGGGGCTTGGCAAGCAGGACAACCCTGGAAGGTTGCCATCTTTGGTTCATCCTGTGAGATGCTTGTGACATGAGATCCCCACATCACCAGATCTAGTAATCCCATTAAGAGCCTCTATTGGCCTTTGGATTATTTCCCCCATGTGGGTCCTTGTGCTCAGACTCACTCCTCCCTCCCAGGTCAGAAGACCGTTCTTGGTTTTCTGCCATCATTCCTGGATCAGAAAAAGGGGAACACCCAGTGTAAGGGGTATTCAGCCTCACTCCCAACAAAGGATTCCATACAAGCTTTGAAAGACCCATGGTTCATGGTCAGTTAGCATTTCAGGCAGCACGGTGGCGCAGCAGTAGAGTTACCGCCTCACGGCACCAGTTCGATCCTGACTACGGGTGCTGTCAGTATGGGGGTTTGTAAGCGAAATAGTCCCTAGAGTGCTAATGTACGGAGATCGCTGGTCGGCGCGAACCAGGTGGGTCGAAGGGGCCTGTAGCTCCAAAAAATATATATTTAAAATCAGGATCTCAACTGTTACTAGAATATTCTGTCATTGTGGGGCAGAATACGACAGAATATTCTGATATGTGGACCTTAAACTATTGGCCAGAGAGCCAACCGTGCCACATCACGGATTTCAGACAACTTGAAGACCTCCGATTTTAACAGCAAACAAATTGAATGCAGATTAGTAGCAGTTGTGCATCAGCTGAGAACCACTTGATACATTAGTAAATGCTCTATTACTGGATTGGCGAACCAATAAGTACGTTTACACCACCTCTAATTCTCTTAAAATGTCTCTTAAATCCTATCCCTTTCGTCAAGCTGTTGTTCATTGTCTTGCACGGCTTGATGCCAAATCCTTTTGAAGATACCCTTGCAGAGCATTCTGTGGCTTTATTATGTTAAAGGTGGGGTGTAAATACAGGTCACTATCAATGACTGGCAAAGCAGCCATTGGGAATTCAGAATCTACCAACAAATTTGATAATAAAATGACCATTCAAGGCCTACTGCATCTCCCGGTTCCTAACTGTTTTAACTCCCCTTCCTCTTCCCCTACTGACATTTCTGTCCTGGGCCTCCTCCATTGCCAGTGTGAGTGAGGCCACATACAAACTGGAGGAACAGCACCTTATATTCCGCTTGGGTAGCTCACAATTAACAACCCGCTTCCCCTCCCCTTTCTTCCCCACACCCCCCTTTCTTCCCTCTCCCCCCCCACCTCCACTTTGCCCCACCTGGACTCACACCTATGTCTCCCCTCCACCTCCACCTACATTCCTTCCGCTGGCTTCACAATTTGCAACTCTTCAATCCTTTTGTCTCATACCTGTTTTTCGTCTCTGGCCTTTGTCCAACCATCTGCCTATTAAAACCAAAGATAACAGAGCAGAGCAAGATGGACCACTCGACCCTAAAAACCGTAGTATGTCATGGCGCCATTTTAGTAGGCAGAAACTTGAAGAAACATTTAAAAAGAAAAATAACAAAAATCTGTGAATTGATAGATGAGATATATTCTGCATTTTTATGGTATCATCACACATACTGTTCCCCCACAACACTGATTGCACTGCGAGACGCAGAGCGAATGGCGAATTTTGCCTACTAAAATGGTGGACGTTTCGCTCCTTTGCGTATAGACGATTTCAACGGAGTGGTTCATCTTGCTCCTCTAGTAGCTTTGATTAAAACTCCCTATCGCCTGTGCTTACCTATTACCTGCCACTCTTTATCCTGCCCTTCCTTTCTACCAGCTTTCTTCTCCTCCCTCCCCCTTATACAATCAATCCCGATCCAAAACATCACCCATCCATGTTCTCCAGGGATGCTGCCCGACCCGCTGAGTTACTGCAGCACCTTGTGTCCTGTGTTGTAAACCAGCATCTACGGTTCCTTGTTTCTACATTTTTACCAGCAAACACATTTCTTCGAGATGGCATTTAATTGATTGATTTACAGCTGGCTCTAACGAAGTGGAATCTTTCACAAGATGATCAATAAACATGCCCAGTTTTATTCACTTTTGTCAATGGACCCTGCATACAGCAGAGATGGTTGACTGCACTCAGTCAATTTGGCCTACTGAGGCATTGGGCAATGTCTCGACACTGGGACACACACACAGGTTTGTATTTTAAAAAGGGTGATGTGTTTATTACTTGTCCCCTTTCCACTCTCCACCATCTCCTTCAACTATGGACCACGATCACTCCTAATCGAGAGGGCAGACACTTGGCTGGTCCACTCCCACTCTACAAACACCTGCTCATAGAAACAGAGTAAATACGTGCAGGAGTAGACCGTTCAGCCCTTCGAGCCAGCACCACCATTCAATATGATCATGGCTGATCATCCAGAATCAGTGCCCCGTTCCTGCTTTCTCCCCATATCCTTTGATTCCGTTAGCCCGGAGAGCTATATCCAACTCTCTCTTGAATACATCCAGTGACCCATATACATCATGGCCCATATGGTCCCTTCCTCCCCGACCTTCTTTCTACAAAAAGTTGCCCCGACCTCAGTATTGGGATGGAGACCTGGTGATAGCCAAGCTCAGATGCGCAATGAACTTCCCTGAGTTAAATATTTCAACCATAAGCAAAAATAAAACACTGAAGATGCTGCAATTCTGCAATAAAATCGTAAAATGCTGGTGATACTCAGCAGGTCAGGCAGTGCCTGTGGGGAGAGAAAGGGAGGTAACATTGCAGGCCCGTGTGCATTACTTCCTGGGTTCCACCCAGTAAAGCCAGCATGGTTGCTGTAGAGTATTCCCAACATGTTCTGCTTCTATTCTGAGCACTCTGTGACCTCCATGGAAAACATGAGTCAAACACTCTTAGCCAGAGAGCCTCAGTGCTCTGAAAAGAGATGGGAGAAGCTGTTTAGCAAACTAGATCCTTTGAAAGTACGAATTCAGTTTTCACAAACATCTGAAGATTGACTCAAAAAGCTGGAGTAACTCAGCGGGATAGGCAGCTTCACTGGACAGAAGGAATGGGTGGCGTATTGGGTCGATTCCTTCGAAGGGTCTCGACCTGAAACGTCACCCATTCCGTCTCTCCAGAGATGCTGCCTGTCCCGATGAGTTACTCCAGCTCTTTGTGTCTGTCTTCAGTTTAAACCAGCATCTGCTGTTCCTTCTTTCACAAACACCTGAGTTTGGCACAATTTGTCGCCTTGTTCCTCCAAATCAAAAGTGACTATTGTTATGTGAATTAAAGTACTATTTGCCTGTGCATCACACTGCTCATTTTCCAGTCTAGAAGCTCGCTATGCCTGAAGTAACTCTGATGTCCAGGAGGAGCCGATGCCCTTCTTTTAACATCTGTTTGCAAAAGGAGGTCGGGATCTTGAAAAGAATCAATTGACCTTATGTTTGTTCCAAGGCTTATTTACTCGCTGCTCGGTGATTCATTGAAATAAGACCAACTAAAACAGCAAATCCTACGCACAGTGATTCCGAGAAAGAGTGTTGTGTGTTTAAATCCCACTACAAAGACGTAGAATTAAAAAACCATACTTATATAGTGGCTCATTACTGAAGGATGACCTCACTGTTAAGAGATCACGGGGCCATACAGCACTGAAACAAGTCCTTCTCTCCATTTACACCGCACCAACTATAAATCGCCCATTTACACAACATTACACCGACCTCAACCCACTGTTATCCTCCCAACATTCCATTCAACTCACTCCAGATTTACCTAAAAACGAGGAACAAGTGGCGGCACGGTGGCGCAGCGGCAGAGTTGCTGCCTTTCAGCGTCAGAGACCCAGGTTCGATCCTGACTACAGCTTGTCCGTACGGAGTTTGTGCGTGCTCCCTGTGACTGCCTGGGCTTTCTCTGGGTGCTCCGATTTCCTCCCACACTCCAAAGACGTATAGGTTTGTCGGTCAATTGGCTTCGGTATAATTCTAAATTGTCCCCAGTATGTGTAGGACAGTGGTAATGTGCTGGTCGGTGCGGACTCGGTGGGCCAAAGGGCCTGTTTCCGTGCTGTATCTTTAAACTAAAATCAAACTAAGACTAGGTAACCTATCAATCCGCATGTGTTTATAATGTGGGAGGAAATCTGATTATCTGGACTAAACCTATACGTTCACAGGAGGAATGTGTGAACTCCACACAGACAGCGCCTGAGGTCTGGATTGAATCCAGGTTGCTGGAGCCATGAAGCAGGAGCTCAATCTGTACAACAGCTTCTCTAACTTCAGATAGTCCCTGCTTTCCCTCTCTATCCCCTCCCCCTTCCCAGTTCTCCCACTAGTCTTCCTGTCTCCGACTACATCCTATCTTTGTCCCGCCCTCTCCCCTGACATCAGCATGAAGAAGGGTCTCGACTTGAAACGTCACCCATTCCTTCTCTCCAGAGATGCTGCCTGACCCGCTGAGTTACTCCAGCATTTTGTGTCTACCTTGTACAACAGCTTCGAGAGACCGGAAATATTCAGCAAAAAATGTGGCCGGGACCTGCACGAAATTTCTCTTCTCTTTTATTGAAGAGCAGATGATTTTTCTCCCATGTCTTGGCTAGTAGTTACCTTTCAACCAACATTCAAAAATAAGATAAATGACCATTTAGCTCCGTGTAAATCTGGGGACTTTCATTTGTTTCTGTCTGTTACTATACTTCAAATGACTATACTTCAAAAGTAGGTAATCATTGGTGAAATAGCTGTAGACCTGCTGGGGTGATGAAATGTGCCATTTAATTTATTTCAATACAATAGGGGTGAATGACAAGGATTTCTGAACAATGGGAATGGATGGGATAAGGTTTCATTTGCAGAATCTCCATTCTATGGTTGTGGATGGGCAGGAGTAGAAAGTAGATTATAAAAATTCTGTTCTATGGGATGAATGGAAAGGAGTTTCGTTAATAAGAGTTCTGTTCTCTGGGAATGAATGGGATGGAGATTAGTTTGTTTAGTTTAGCTTAGAGATACAGTGCGGAAACAGGCCCTTCAGCCCACCGAGTCCGCACCGACCAGCCATCCCCGCACACTAACACTATCCTACACACACTAGGGCCAATTTACATTTATACCAAGCCAATTAACCTACAAACCTGTACCCTGCACGTCTTTGGAGTGTGGAAGAAAACCGAAGATCTCGGAGAAGGCCCATGCAGGTCATGGGGAGAACGCTCAAACTCCGAACAGACAGCAGCCATGATCGGGATCGAACCCGGGTCTCTGGCCCGGCACGCATTGCAAGGCAGCAACTATGCCGTTGTGCCACTGGTGAAAAGACATTTAATGACATTAAATGGAAAGGGAGATAGCTTGTGGGAATTCTACACAATGTGGATAGATGGTTCAGGATTTATGCAACGCAATAGTATAAAATGTTATGGTTGGGAAAGGGTTTAATTTGTCTAAGTTTACACAATAGGAGTGGGTGGAGAGGTGCTTTGGGGAAACTCCACAGTTAATTCAGATCCTGTTTATCTTGATTGGGTCCAATTCTTTTTTCATCAAAACAAATCTAAAAATTCCAGAAAATAATAACAAGCTGTTTTTGCACTTGAAAGGGATATGGTGGTTAATGTTTGAGTTGGAAGATTGCACTTGAGTTCAGTACAGAAGGACCTCCTGTATGGTTCAAGCGTTTTCAGTGATTACTTCTGATCTTCCACATCACACTGGGGTCTTGGAGATTTGGTCACGGATAAATTCCTTGGGAATTTGTCAGGCTTTCTCCAGTTTACCGAAACACAGCGCGGACTGTGAAATTTCTCAGCGTTTAATTACTGGTGCTGAAGCCAGTGTGGGAGAGTCCGCGCAGAGTCGGGGAAGGACGTGGGTGAGCATGAGGTTGGGACGTCAGCAGCTCCCATTATCAAGTCACCAGTGTCAGCTCAGAGTGGCACCATAATTATGTGCACTTTACAGCACAATTTCCATGAAAAATAAAATATTAATGCAAGTCGAAGGCCTATCGTGCTGATCGCCAGCTCCGTGCTTTTCATTCTGGGGACAGTCATGAGTCCGATGTTTAACCCATGCCCACCCCGTGGGTAGAGGCACCACAATGTCCGCCCACTGAGTCCACCCAATGTTTTAGGGATCAATTCACCTGCCAACCCATGTGTGTCTGTCACCTGGGATGAGCCCTGAGCACTCAGAAGAAACCCGAGCAGTTACGGAGGTAACATGCAAACTCCACACAGGCAGCAGCGGAGGCTAGGATTGAAGTGGCTCACAGGAATTGTGGGGCAGCATCTCCATCAGCTACACCTCCGTGCCACCCCGATCTTAGCAACCCTTCGCATAATTTTCAAGACCTTAACAAGGTCACTGCACAGCTTTCTCTTTTTAATAAGGAATTCCAATGTCTTTACTCTTTCCTGATAGTTACACACTCTCAGCTCTGGCATTATTCTGCTATTTTTCTGCTGAAAGTGTTGCGACCTTTGTGATCGGCAAAATCTCAATTGGGTGAAAGATGGAGCCAACTATCAAAATAAAGAGATGATTTCACTTGAGGACAAGAGCTGGAATAGGCCATTCAGTGCCTGCCCTTCAGCCTGCTGCAGAAACAAAGCTCTGTAGATGCTGGTTTATACCAAAGATAGACACAAAGTGCTGGAGGAACTCAGTGGATCAGGCAGCATCTCTAGAGAGGAAGGATGGGTGACGTTTCGGGTCAGGTCTGTGGTTGGATCCCGGCCCAAAATATCAGCCTTCCTTTTTCCCCAGAGATGCAGAGTTATTCCAGCACTTTTATGTCTCGCCCTGAGGCTGATGCTGGATTGTATGTGACTGTAACTCACCTGCCTTCATTCTTTGCTCCGGTTTCACGCATCTGCAGTCTCCTGTGTCTTTACTCTAATTCCATCCACTTGCCTTGACTGTATGTTATCTCATGCACTCGGCCAGTGAAAATCTATCGATAATAAACCGCTGGACAAACTCAGCAGGTCAAGCAACACCCATGGAGTGAAACGGACAGTCACCATTTTGGATTGTGACCTTCCATTCAGATGATCAGCTGTCCATTTCCCTCTGCAGATGCTGCTCGACATGCTGAGTTCTTCCAGTAGATTGTTTGCTCCTCCAGATTCCAGCAGCTCCAGCCTCTTGTGTCTCCATCTATTAATGACCGCTGTAATAGATGCTTTCCATTATATTTAACACCTCCACATACAAGGACTAACGTTCCTTTGGCTTTTATGGTTATTTTCTGTTTTTAAGACCACGTATTGTAATGTGCGATTTCAGACCTGCAGATTTTCTTTGGACCTTCCGCCACACCTGGAGTATTGTGGTGCAGTTTTGGTCTCCTAATTTGAGGTAGGACATTCTTGCTATTGAGGGAGTGCAGCGTAGGTTCACCAGGTTAGTTCCCGGGATAGCGGGACAGGACAGACCTATGATGAAAGAATGGGTCGACTGGGCTTGTATTCACTGGATGAGAGAGAAGGATGAGAGGGGATCTTATAGAAACATGTAAAATTCTTAAGGGATTCAACAGGCTAGATGCAGGAAAAATGTTCCCCACGATAGGGGAGTCCAGAACTAGGGGTCACAGTTTAAGAATTAGGGGTAGGCCATTTAGGACTGACATGCGGAAAAACTTTTTCACCCAGAGAGTTGTGATTCTGTGGAATTCACTGCCACAAAGGCAGTGGAGGCAAATTCACTGGATGTTTTCAAGGAAGAGTTAGATTTAGCTCTTAGGGCTAATGGAATCAAGGGATATGGGGGAAAAAGCAGGAACAAGGTACTGATTTTGGATGATCAGCCATGATCATATTGAATGGCGTTGCTGGCTCAAAGGGCCAAATGGTCTACTCCTGCACCTATTTTCTATGTTTCTATGTTTCTATGAAACTGGGGCACCCGGAGGAAACCCACGTGGTTCCGGAAAGTGCAAACTCCACACAGACAACACCCATGGTCAGTATCGAAGCTGGGTCTCTGGTGCTATGAGGTAGCAACTGTACCAACTCCACAGCAGTAAAGGCCTCATTAACAATCTATATGGGACATCACTAGCAACTTACAATTGGAATACATACCTCCATTATCCCTGCTCTTTGTCTTCTAATGTCCAACCAAACTCCTACTAATGTTAGTCATTTGTCTTCATTTCCTTACTATTAGATAACAGTCTCTGAGACGTCAGCCATGACTCATTCCATGGCAGTGAAGTCATAGTGATACGGAAACGCAGCACGGAAACAGGGCCTTTAGCTCACAGTGCACGCACTGACCACCAACCACCCATTTTACACTAATTCTACACTCCATACTTAACAACCTGCGCGTCTTTGGGTTGTGGACAAAACCAGAGCACCTGAGGGAATCCAGGCGGCCAAAAGGGAAACAGGCAAACTCCATATAGACAGCACTGGAGGTCAGAGATGATCCCGGGTCTCCGTTGCTCTGAGGCATTAGCCCTGCAAGCTGCACTACTGTGCTGCGATCTTGATGCTTCATGCATTCAAGCCCTACATTATTAACTTGGACATCAAAGTTTACACTGTCCCTCAAAGCTCCAGCTGTCCTCCGAGATTAACATACACGATCCCCAGGCATCATTACACCAAGACCAAAGAGTTATTCCTAATGTTCCGGCCAATCCTCACCACACACATTGCTGAACTTGTATTGCTATTGTCTTGCTTTCAGGAGCATACCTATCCCATTTCCTACATTACAGCTGCGCAATATTGTCTGTATATTCACAAAATGCTGGAGTAACTCAGCAGGTCAGGCAGCATCTCGGGAGAGAAGGAATGGGTGACGTTTCGGGTCGAGACCCTTCTTCAGACTGATGTCGGGGGTGGGACAAAGGAAGGATATAGGTGGAGACAGGAAGATAGAGGGAGATCTGGGAAGGAGGAGGGGAAGGGAGGGACAGAGGAGCTATCTGAAGTTGGAGAAGTCGACGTTCATACCACCGGGCCGCAAACTGCCCAGGCGAAATATGAGGTGCTGCTCCTCCAATTTCCGGCAGGCCTCACTATGGCACTGGAGGAGGCCCATGACAGAGAGGTCAGACTGGGAATGGGAGGGGGAGTTAAAGTGCTGGGCCACCGGGAGATCAGTTGCGTTAATGTCTGTAGATTGTCATAGGCCATTTTGGAAAGGATGTGGAAGGTGCTTATGCGAATTGGAAAGGTTTAGAGGGATGAGGGCCAAACGGGACTAGGCAAATGGGACTAGTTTAGATGGGGCATCTTAGTTACATGGCCAGGTTGTGCCGAATGGCCTATTTCTGTGCCGAATGTCTCTAAATGAACTTTCTATCTCAACAATGGAACACTACAGACCACCTCTCGCACAAGCTTGAATTTGTTTTCAAATTGTGTATTTTTGCACTGATGACTTATTTTGTTTTCACAAAATGCCGGAGTAACTCAGCAAGTCAGGCAGCATCTCAGGAGAGAAGGAATGGGTGACGTTTTGGGTCAAGACCCTTCTTCAGACGTCCATCAGTCTGAAGAAGGGTCTCGACCCGAAACGTCACCCATTCCTTCTCTCCTGAGATGCTGCCTGACCTGCTGAGTTACTCCAGCATTTTGTGAATAAATACCTACGATTTGTACCAGCATCTGCAGTTATTTCTTACACTTATTTTGTTTTGAACAGTCCTTTTTTTCCCCGCAGCCCTTTGTTCGGTCCTATCTTGTGTTGTCAAATTTGTGTGTAATTTATGTATAATTTCTATTTGGTGCGTTATCTGAGTCAGTGTGTCTTTCATTCATTGTACCTGGTCCTCGCTGTACTTGAGCATGTGATAATAAAGTCGATTTGACTTGACTTCTTTCCTTTTAACCTTTGCCAATGTCGTCTGGAAATCAATATACATTTGGTAATGGGCCTCTCTGCTGCTCCTGTCACTCCGCTCTTTCTCCAGTTGCTTGTCAGCCAGTTCTCTCTTTGCAGTGTGGGAAGCACTTCACTCTGAACTTTCTTCTGCGGCACTTCTTTCTGCTGCCATTGGGCCCGTAGACAGACTTGCACGTACCCCTGACGGATCACCACGCTGTTCATTTGCAGTGAGGTGCCATTAATACGCAAATGGCACATAGAGGCCTTCAACATTTCGTCTTCGTTGTGTGGTACCACAAACACATGCCCCTGGAAGGGGAGATCACAATGGAGCTATATTTACAGTCGAGAGCCCCTCATGTGTAGTTTACTGGGGGATGGATGCTTAATTTAGCCTTCTTTGGAATGTACCAAGGAGCCCAACTGTCTCTCCTCACTCCCAATTACTTTGGGACCCCATCCCTGTCCTGTCTGAAGGAGGGTCTCAACCCAAAACTTCTCCGGACAACTTTTCTCCGGAGAAGTTGCCTGACCCGCTGAGTTACTCTGGCATTTTGTGTCTATCGTCTTGTCCTGTCCTTACTCTTTTCCTCACCCCCATTTCTCTTTTTTACACCTTTCCTCTCTGTCTGTTGTTAACTCTGACCAGGAAGAAGGAAGGAAGTAGACATTGAGCAAGGGGCCGTCTGGAAACTGCCCACTCAATGGACCCGTGCAAGAGTACATGTTGCTGCTTGCGAAACCTCGGGAAAAAAACTCATCCATTTCCATTATGGTCAGCTATAAATGTTAGATAATACTTTCTCTTCCTCTCTGCCAAGTGTCAACACTCAACTGACAAATTGCCAGTACCCGAACAATGCCTAAACAGTTTGTTCATTGTAGTAATTACTTGCTCAGATTGAGGGGAAGTCCATCTGCATTGATGTGCTCCCTGAGGGCCCTGTGTATTTAAAATGTGAAATGAATATCGCAGAGGAAATAAGAAACACTTAAAAACAGAAGTGGCTGATGGAATGTGCTAGGACCAAGCAGTCACCAGCTGGTTGGGAAGTAGGGTTGCCAACAGCCCCGTATTAGGTGGGACATCCCGTATTTTGGGCTAAATTGGCTTGCCCCGTATGGGACTGCCCTTGCCCCCGTATTAGGCCCGCGGGTCGCTGTCGGCCTGGATAGTGTAGGCTAACGGAGTGTGTTCGCCTAACGGAGGTTGCGTAGCCGCCATTGGTGGAGCGGGAGCACGTGGCCGCTGGCTGGGTGAGGTCACGTGGGGCGTGGGGCGCGGGGCGGTGACATCACCTTGTCCCGTATTTGGGAATGAGATAGTTGGCACCCCTAGTGGGAAGGGTGGCGAGAAGGATAGCGGGCAGATGTCAGCCAGTGTTCTGCCACAGGGCAGTTGGACAGGTTTGTGAAGATAAATGTTCCAGAGTTAGACACAAAACATAAAGCTGTGGGGCCAAGTATGATTGCACTTTGAAAGGGCCAGCTCAGGCCAAATGGATTCCTTTTATAGAGATAGAAAATAACCTTGGAATGCACATCTACTGATTGCAAGACAGTCGATAGGCATTTAAAAGAGTACTTAGAATGGTCCTTTTTATGAGCAGAGGCAGAGAGCAGAGCTTAAATGTAATAAAAACGAACTGCTGATGCTGGTTTGTACCAAAGATAGACACAAAATGCTGGAGTAACTCAACGGGTCAGACAGCATTTTGGCAGGAAATAGATAGGTGACGTTTCAGGTCGGGTCTGAAGAAGGGTCCCAACCCCAAACGTAACCTATCCATTTTTTCTAGAGATGCTGCCTGACCCGCTGAGTTACTCAAGCATTTTGTGTCCATATATATATATATATATTAGAGTTACGTTGGAACAGTGTATAACACTATTTCTTCCACAGTTTGTGAAGTGCATAGACCTCTGGTCACCATCTTATAATTGCCCTTGAGAGGGTGCATGTATGAGACAGCTGCCGGGCCCAACAATCTGTAGACTTAAAGATAGATTAGAAAGGATGGGGGTATTTTTATTGCAATGGAGGAGGCTGAGGGGAGACTCAGCGGAGATGAATCTAGGATAGGGATTCCTGTTTACTCTCTCTAGATCTTTGAGGGATCTTGATCGAGGAAGCAGGAAGGACATGGACCAGACTGAGCGAAGGGGAAGGAATCAAAGGGCATGGACTGAAGTCAGCAGGTTTGTTAGTGCTGCTGGGGAGGTTAAACCAGCTAGGAAGAAGATGGCAGAAGCTGACCAATGATTCAAAACTGAAAAAGCAAAACAGAACTGGAAATGGACAGAACATCAATGAGAAGGTCTGGGAGGCAAAGTAAATACAGGTTATAAAGTGGATTAAAAAAGCAGTCCAACTGTACTTAATTGTTTATAAAGGTTACTGAAGATGGCAAATGAGTTGAGGACACTAATGGATGCATTGAAAATTTGATATTATATCTATAACTGGCTTAAGAGGAGCTGAGAATGATCAGCCATGATCACATTGAATGGCGGTGCTGGCTCGAAGGGCCGAATGGCCTCCTCCTGCACCTATTGTCCATTGTCCATTGTCTAAGACTTGAAGCTGGATATTCAGTGGCTACAGGGTTTTCAGAGCAGATTGAGAGGGAGACAGAAAAGAGGGAATGAGTGGCAAGATTGGCTGGGAAAAAGATCATGGCATTGAGAAGGGATGATAATGTCAGAAGAATACAAAAAAGACGCAACCCTGGGTTAAATTAATGAACAAAAAAGAGGCGATTGCCCTGCGAGAGCTCTAAATGGAGAGAGGGGGTGGAGGTGCAGACTGGTCAGCACATTTCTAAGGCACAAACACTCCATGGCAGTAGGAGTGGCAGATTTCAAATACCCTCGTAGATAGACAATAGACAATAGACAATAGACAATAGGTGCAGGAGTAGGCCATTCGGCCCTTCGAGCCAGCACCGCCATTCAATGTGATCATGGCTGATCATTCTCAATCAGTACCCCGTTCCTGAATTCTCCCCATACCCCATAGGAAAGCAATGAAAGAATGTGCAAAGTATTGGCAAGTAAATTTAAGAAAATCTCCAAATGTTAGAACATTGAAGAAGGAGAAGATAGCTCAGGAAAGAGAAGTCTATTAGGGACCAAAAAGGAAATTGTGCAGAGATAGGAATCTGCCCCCATTCCCATCCATCGCAATGGGCTTGTGATCATCAGTTCAAAAGAGAGGGAATGGTGCTAATTTTATAGCTGAAGTGAACAAATGTGAAATATTAATAGATAACTTGCCTGACCCAAATAAAATATTTCACAGGCTGGTAAAGAAAGCAAGGAAAAAAACCGCAAAGACGTTGCCCATTAATATGCAACCCTTCATGGCCTCAGGAGTAATGCCGGAGGATGCAAAGATTTCTGGTATTGTATCGTTATTTTATGACAAGGAGGAAGGGTTAAACCAAACCATCAGAAGCCAGTTACTTTAACTTCATCAGTGGAAACATTATTGAAATCCACGTGAAGGGACAATTTAAACCATCAAATGGAATAGTACAGATTTCACAAAATGCTGGAGTAACTCAGCAGGTCAGGCAGCATTTCAGGAGAGAAGGAATGGGTGACGTTTCGGGTCGAGACCCTTCTTCAGACTGGTACAGATTAGTTAGTTAGCCAGTTTAGTTTATTGTCACGTGTACCAAGGTACAGTGAAAAGCTTTTGCTGCGTGCTAACCAGTCAGCGGAAAGACTGTACATGATTACAATCAAGTCATCCACAGCGTGCAGATACATGATCAGCTGTTGGAGTACAGGTTTAAGAGTGGAGTGATTGTAATACGTGATTGCATATCCACTTATGGGATCAGCAAGCATAGAGTCGCCTGGCTTGGGCGCCATCTTGGAATAGTTTGATCAATAGATTAATCAGGCACAGTCAGCATGGATATGTTAGGGAAGATGTACCTGCCTCACACATTTGAATTTGCCAAAGTGTTAACAAGGAGGCCCATTGAGAGCGGCCTTTGGATGTAGTCTATATGGATTTTCAAAGGGTTTTGACAAGATCATACATGACAGGTTGGATAAAATAATAACAGCCCACAGATGCGGGAAAAAGTGACCTATTTGATCCAGAATTTACCGTTACCGGCAGGGCCAAAGATCCAGTGTTGGGGGCTGGGATTAGGCCAGGCAACATTTCTTGACTAGCACAGATGCGAAAGGCTGAATGGCCTAATGTTGTAAACTTTTCACCATTCATTACATTTCTGTTCATCCAGTTGCAGATGTCAGGTAATTTAGAGGCAGTGGAAGGACCAAGAATTATATTCATATAAAAAAGCAATGTGTTATTAAATTTAAAGACCTTCTTGAGTCCTGTAAATTCTTTGTGTTTTATTGTTAGTCATTTTCATCCCTCTGTGGTTTCAAGTCTTTCCAGTAGATACTCTCTGGCACTGTTAGAGGCCAAGCAGCGAACTGCAACTAAAATAGATGATTTTTAACTCAAACGCACAGTTAATGCGCCAAATTTGTCAGCAAAAGAGGATGATGATAAATATATAGCACTGGTTTCTTCAGAATCGACAGTGCAAGAGAGTACAGGTAAAATGAAAAGAATCACTAATTCAGTTTTAAAATAGTCCTGTGGCACAGTGTGGTACAGCTGGTAGAGCTGCTGCCAAACAGCACCAGAGACCCAAGTTCAATTCTGACCTCGGGCGTTGTCAGTGTGGAGTTTGCACCTTCTTTCTGTGACCGCATGGGTTCCCTGCGAGTGCTTCGGTTTCTTCCCACAAGCCAAAGACATGTGGGTTTGTGGGTTAATTGGCTTCTGTAAATTGTCCCTAGTGTGTAGGATAGACTTAGTGAACGAGTGGTCCGCTGGTAAGCACGGACTTGGTGGGCCGAAGGGCCTGTTTCCGCGCTCTATCTCTAAACTAAACTGAACTAATTGACTGGGAATGGGTTCCCTGCATCAATTATTCTGCCGCAGTTCCTTTATTCTCCAGCAATGTCACTGTTGAGCACACAACAACAACAACAACAACAACAATGTTCTCGAATAGAACCTTAAACATGGCAAAATGCCTCAAAACTGATTCAAAGGAAAGTTAGCAACATTGATGCAGAGGCTTTTAAGGTGATGTCTGAAGAGATGATGAAATGGTCAAAGAAGCAGGTTTGAA
Source organism: Rhinoraja longicauda (assembly GCF_053455715.1). NCBI lineage: Eukaryota > Metazoa > Chordata > Chondrichthyes > Rajiformes > Arhynchobatidae > Rhinoraja > Rhinoraja longicauda. Next base: position 15,172,198 of record NC_135973.1, read on the forward strand.
GGTGATAGACACAAAATGCTGGAGTAACTCAGTGGGACAGGCAGCATCTCTGGAGAGAAGGAATGGGCGACGTTTTGGGTCGAGACTCTTCTTCTCCCTGAGGATTGCTCCACTACATGTTTGAAGGAGCATTTAGGGAACAGTAGCTGATAGGAAATGAATTTCAGATACTAGGACATTAAGACCACAGCTGAAGGTAAGAGTGTTGAAGCGTTTAAAGTCTAGGATGGCCATGAATACCGATTAGAGAAATACAGATATCACTTGGATTGTCGGAGAATATAGAGGCAAGAAAGGTAAAGCTATGACGAATAGGGTTGTACAGAACGGAAATTCTGAATAACGAATAGGGTTGTTCAGAACGTGATTATGACCCAACGATTCCACACTGGCCATCAGGCTCCCATTACATCAATCCCACAATAACCACATTTTATTCTCCCCCCAGATTGTACACCTCACCTACACATTTAGGGTCATTTACAGAGGACAATTAACCTACTGATCGGCGCCACCCTGAGAGGAACCTGGAGCGTCCAGGGAAAGCACACGCGATCAAAGAGAGAGAACACACAAACTCCACCCAGGCAGCACAATGATCAAGGATTGAACCTGGGTCGCTGCACCTGTGAGGCAGAAGCTCCACAAGTGGCTGAGTGATGGAGAATATTTTAAAGTAGTGGAAAAAAATTCCCATGGTCCGCCAAATGTTGGGACCAATTGTGTTGATGAGCTGACTCTCCATAAAATTACATTTTTCAATCATTATTGATTGACTCCATATTAAATAGAGGTGATAGTACACCATTATTTTCGCTTAGCCTATCAGCTTAATATGTCCCCCTTACAGCCTCACCAAGCAAAAAAAATCAAAGCCTAGGTGCCATCTCCAACAAATCTCCAACAAGGTGGCAAATCTCCCTTCTTGGACATTGTTAATAGAATGTACCCTTTGTTTATATGTATTCAAGAAAGAGTTGGACATTGCTCTTAGGACTAACGGAATCAAGGGGGTATGGGGAGAATGCAGGAATGAGGTACTGATTCTGGATGATCAGCCATGATCATATTGAATGGCGGTACTGGCTCGAGGGGCCGAATGGCCTACTCCTGCACCTATTTTCTATGTTTCTATAAGATTGATCTGCCTCCAGGTTAGCAGATACTCTTGCTCTTAATCAGGAAGGGCGTGGGTTAAAGACCCACTTCACGTGAACGTAAATGTCCCGCTGATGCACCCATGCAGCATTGAGAGAGTCTGAAGTTACACTGAGAGACTGTTGCTCTTATCAAGAGAGTCAAAAGATCCTAAGACACTTTTTTGCAGGTGCGCAGAGAGTCACAGAGGCGTAGAGTGATACTGCGTGGAAACAGGCCCTTCGGACCAACTTGCCTACACCGGCCAACATGTCCCAGCTACACTAGACCCACCTGCCTGCGTTTGGTTCATATCCCTCCAAACCTGTCCTATCCATGTACCTGAGCCATGTCATATCCATGTGCCTGTGCGTATGAGAGTTATCCTTGCTATCTTTATCAATATTTAACGCTCCACAAAAAAACACTTACAAAATAAAATCTTCTCTCTATCATATCCTGTTTCTGGGAGCTTGCTTTGCACATGGCTATATCACAACAAAGATTATCTGCAATTAATTTGGAATGTCCTTCATTGAACATAAAAGAGCACAGCAAGGGAACATGCCCTTCAGCCCACAATGTCCACGATAAATATGATACCAGGTTAAACTAATCTCCTCTGCCTGCACATCGTCAATATTCCCTAAATCCCTCCATATTTATGTGTCTATCCAAAAGTCTCTTAATAATAATAATAATAATATGCCTTTATTGTCATTGTACGAAAAGTACAACGAAATTAGAAGTGCTACATCTGAAACAGTGCGACAGTGCAAATCTTTCAAAGACAATTGCAGAAACATAGGAACCAACACAACAAATACCAATGCTTCCATTATATCTGCCTCCACCACCTCCCCTGGCAGCGCATTCCAGGACACGCACCACTTTCTGTCTTAACGAACTTTCCCCAGATGTGTCCTTCAGACTTTACACCTCTAACTTTAAAGCTGTGCCCTCTACTCTTTGATATTTAACTCCAGATTATGACAGTCTACACTACCCTGTCTCCCGCCTCTCATAACATTGATGAACAGCAGGCCCAACGTGCCCGCCACAGACCGATGATGGAGGGCTCGCCACCACGGACCGACGTCAGAGGTAGACTTGGCTCGCCCGCCGCGGTCTCAGGTGGGACCGGGAACCTGCCCGAATGCTCGCTGGAGTCTGCCTGAAAGTTCACGGTCGGCGGGGCCTCACGCGAAGGCTCGGCGGTTGACGGGATCGGGAACACGCTCAAAGGTTCACCAGATGGCGTAACCGAGAGAGAGCAGGAGACGTCAGATGCGAGGAGCAAAAACCGGTAGGAGGGTGAACCGGGGTCATGCCTCCAGCGCCTTCTGGCAGGCTGCAAGAGGCGCCCCTGAGACACAAAGATGGCCGTGCAAGGAGAGGGATGCCGGTTTGCGGGAAATGCTTCAGTACATCTGGGCTGACTGGACTTTGAACTTTGAAGAATGGCGCCAAAAATGGCAGCGCCCGCCCGTGTGATAGATGGAAAATGAATTTCATTGTGCAGTTGTATCTGTAACAATTAAAGCACCATTGATATCTATCAGGTCTCCCATCACCTTCCGATACTCCAGAGAAACCAATCTACTGTAAGTTTGAACAAACTCTCCTTATAGTTAACACCTTCTAATCCAGGCAGCATCCCTGTAAACTTCTCCAAAGCCTCCACACCCCTCCTATAATAGGGGCGACCAAAACTCCACAAGACACTCCAAATGTGGCTTAAATGATGTCCTATAAAGCTGCAACATTGCTTCCTAAGCTTTATACTCAATGCATCATGCATCCTGCAGGTCGAATATCTTCAATCTTAACTGTAACCCTGTTCCTTTTCACTATTGGAAGTTACTTACTTGGTGTGACCCTTCTCTGCAGAGTTATAGATTGCCCAGATGCTTTTACTATATTCTGGCAAGTGCCCACCATGTCAGAGTTAAATTGTTTGTCAAATGCCTCTGGCAGGCAGTTGCATTTTCTAACTGAATCGCATTGTGCAGAGCTGCGTGCTGGAAAAATAAGCTGCGAACTCTAAGAGAGCGGACTTAATCTCGGTTCTCATCTTTCAGGTTGACCTGTTTGTCCTCTGCTATCTACAGGGCCCATTCATTATTGCAAATACACCACAGACAGAAAAACGAAGCGTTTTTTAATAGGATTTCTCGCTGATCTGCAAACCGGTATTAAATATTTGGACGGGTTAGCCTATCAATATGTTGATTATTAGCTGAAAGCCCCTCAGGATTATTCAACTCATTTCATTTGGCAAATACAAAAAGTGATGACGCTGAAAATGCTATTCGAGGCAACTGGACAACGAGCTGCTGTCAGGTGTTGGTATTCAGGACCGGGGCATTGCTGCTGAGGCCATATTTTAACTGCGTGCCCCAGGTCCCCTCATTGAGAAAGCGGTGCTGAACTGCCTTCTTGAGCTGCTGTAGTCCTCCTGGAGTAGGACCGCTCACAGTTGAGGAGTTTGTTCACAAGTTATCGGAGTAGAATTAGGCCATTCGGCCCATCGAGTCCATTCAATCATGGCTGATCTCTGCCTCCTAATCCCATTTTCTTGCCTTCTCCCCATAACACCCGTTCTAATCAAGAATTTGTCCTTCTCCGCCTTCAAAATATCCACTGACTTGGCCTCCGCAGCCCTCTGTGGCAAGAGTTCCAGTGAGTTTGTTCTGATAGTTAGATCCAGAAATGAAGGGCCTGCAATATATTTCCAAGTCAGGATGGTGAGCAGAGTGGAGGGGTACTTGCTGTAATGGATCCTGTTCCCCGTGCCCTGCTTGGTGGTCGAGGTCTGTGTAAGAAGGAACTGCAGATGCTGGTTTACACCGTAGAGACAAAATGCTGGAGTAACTGGCGGGACAGGCAGCACCTCTGGAGAAAAGGAATAGATGACAATTGGGGTCGAGGCCCTTGGTCAGATGGTCGAGGTTGCGGGTTGCATTATTAGAGTAATTTAGATGAGAAATTACAATGTATTTTGAGAATGGAACACACTGCTGTCATTGTGCACAGGAGGTGGAGGGGATGATGGGTGATGATGGGTGATGCTGAGCTGATTGAGGTGCTGTTGGAGGAGTACCATTCAGGCAAGTGGAGATTCTTCCATCATGCTACTGACCTGCGCCCGGCTGTTGGTGGAAAGCTCTTTGCCACGGGATTCCCAGCCTCGTATCTGCTCTTGTGGGTGTGATACATGCGTCTAGTTCAGCTGCGTTTCTGGTCAAAGGTGAGCACCTAAATACTGATGGTGAATGCTCGTCCTGGGTCTATTTCAATCACTGGTTGATCAGCCCTTAATGGGGAATCCCTAATGGGCTCCCATATTTCACGTCATAAGGGAAGAGAGGGGGAAGCAATTAATGCCCACCAGCAATATATTGGTTCTGGATAGTTCACCCAGAAATCAGCGCAATGGGCCAGACCAACTGGTAAGAAATAATGCTGCCATACTTTATCCTGCCTTTCCTCTCTCCCAGTTTTCTTCCCCCACCCCCCCCTCCCCCACCCCCCCCCCTCCCCCACCCCCAGTCAGTCTAAAGAAGGTTCCCAACCCAAAACGTCACCCATCCATGTTCTCCAAAGATGTCACCTGAGGCGCTGAATTACTCCTGCGCTTTGTGTCCTGTTGTACAAAACCAGCATCTGCAGTTCCTTGTTTCTACAGGAAAACAAAGTAGCCTCTGGCCCAGAAGCTCACTCCATGCTTGCCAGTGACACCCTGTCCTTTGACTTCCAGGATCTTGTCTTCAATTATGCTCAGACTGGCGAAGTGTACGGTTCCTCTCTCTGTCTCAATAAGGTAATTTCACACCTTGCCTTGGTGCAGAAGTCCTCAGTTAAATACGCTTAGCTTATTCTCTTTGTTTTAATCCCTCTTACGGTCTCTACTGTCTTCTCCGAAGATAGACACAAAAATGCTGGAGCACCTCAGTGGGACATGCAGCATCTTCAGAGAGATTCGGGTCGACCCTTCTTCAAACCAGAAACGTCACCCGTTCCTTCTCTCCAGAGATGCTGCCCATCCCGCTGAGTTACTCCAGCATTTTGGGTCTATCTTTGGTGTAAACCAGTACCCACAGTTCCCTCCTACACATTTTGTCCACATTGTTCGACATTCCAACCCATGGAGCTGTCTGGCCTCCTCCGATCTTGGATGTTTGATTATTCCTGAAATTAATCGCTCCAACACTGTATCTTCAGCTATCAATACTTGTGATTCAATCGCAAAATCACTCCGCCAACCTACCAGCCTTCTTTATAACGCTCATTCACAACTACTCTTCACTCTTGAAGTTTTCGTCAAATATTGCCTCAGTTGCTTCAGTGACGATTGTACTTGCAGGGATTGGGTGCAGATGATGCCTGTGTGGGAATTGGGGTCCAGCCAAACTGGGAACAAAAGACTTTCATACATGTCTTGCCCTTCAGTGTGAGAAGGACGCCTGAACATGGTTTGTAGAAAATAAAAAGCATTTTAGGAATGCAGACACAGATGTAATGTAGGGAGTTGCAACAGACCATGGTACACAGCTAGCTCCTGAAACCAATATGTGATTGTCACCTGTTGTCATAGGATCAGAAGGTCTTTGGCCCAACATGCTCCTGGTTCAATGGTTCAATGGTGGTTCTTGGACACTGCACACGGACACAATAACAAAGAAGGCCCACCAGCGGCTCTTTTTCCTGAGAAGACTGAGGAAGTTTGGCATGAACGCCAGCATCCTCACAAACTTCTACAGATGCACCATCGAGAGCCTGCTGACGGGCTGCATTACAGTCTGGTACGGGAACTGTTCTGCCCACAGCCACAAATCACCACAGAGAGCGGTGAAGACGGCACAGCACATCACTGGCAACTGTCTCCCGGCCATTCAGGACATTTTCTACCGGCGGTGCCTGCGGAAGGCACACAGCATCATCAAGGACCACAGCCACCCAGCACGCAGGCTGTTCTCCTTGTTACCGCCAGGCAGACGATACAGGAGTATGGCTGCGCGTACCACCAGACTTAAGAACAGTTTCTACCATCAGGCCATCAGGCTTCTGAACTCATAAACACTTTTCACATCATATATGTTGATTATTTTAATATTGTCTTTTTACCTTACTAATGTCATTTTAATCTTATTTATCCTTGGAATATTACTGCTGAGGTGACCCGTTGTCTTGTCAAAACACATTTCATTGTACCGTTGACCCTGTGCCAACCTACATATGACAAATAAATTATTATTCTTATTTGTTACGTATGCAACTGCACAGTGAAATTCTTTTTGCATATATGACACATGTTGGCGCCACCAGTTTTGGTGCCATTATTCAAAGTCCTCGTGCCAGCAGCAGGTAGGTCATACCTTTTGTGATGCTAATTGAAGGATGAATATTGCCCAGGCACTGGGGAAATCTCCACTGCTTTGAGATAGTACTGTGGGTTTGCTTTCTTGCCTGAGAGGTTGATGCCACTTCTTATCGCACCTTGTCAGTGATGGCACCTCCAACAGTTCACCCTCCCCATGGTTGCGCTGAGAGAGCCCGGCCTGGGCTTATTCTTTGCTCAGGACTCTTCAGGCAGAATTAGGAGCCATTCGGACTGGGAAACTGCTCTCTGTGTCTGGGTATAGACACAGAATGCTGAAGTTACTCCAGCATGTTGTGTCTATCTTCAGTGTAAACCAGCGTCTGCAGTTCCTTCCTACACTCTGTGTCCGGTTAATGGGAAGATGGCAGATGCTGCACCTACTTTAGCGGTTCGATAAACACCATTCCCTAGTCCAGCATCCATCACGTTGATGAGCATACATCTCGACCTTGTCCCCTTGCTTCAGTGGGTTCCCATTCTACAAGCAGCTCAGCCTATTATAATATGCCTTCAGGCCAATGCCTTCAAAGTCACTTGATGTTAGACTGCTTCAGCCAGGATAAACAAACGCTTGCTGAAATATTAAACTGTTCTGGACTTGGAACTCCTGATCAAACTTCCTGCTGTCCCAACTTCTGTCTCAGGTTCAAAGATTAAAGTGGGAAGCAGAATTTGTTCTTGGAGAAGCGCGGGGATTGAACTGGTCAATGGTGTATTTACCTCCAACTCAAACGTTGATGGTTTTCGTCAGAACGGAAAGACTTCACCACAAAAACATCATGTCCCCCCTGGAAGAGTGCTTCTCGACTGGAGGTGCTGACTTCCAGACAAGGCAATAGCCCAAGAGTCTACGCTGCAGAGCTGTTGCATTGCAGTTATGCTTTTTTTTAGTGCATTTCCCTCTTAAGAACATTGTATATATTTTACCTTTAAGGTGATGTCTAGTTCTGAGCATATAAGCAGATATAAGGACCAAACCAATGTTGGGGGTGTCCAGAACCAGGGGCCACAGTTTAAGAATAAGGGGTAGGCCATTTAGAACGGAGATGAGGAGAAACTTTTTCAGTCAGAGAGTTGTAAATCTGTAAAATTCTCTGCCTCAGAAGGCAGTGGAGGCCAATTCTCTGGATGCTTTCAAGAGAGAGCTAGATAGAGCTCGTAGATAGCGGAGTCAGGGGGTATGGGGAGAAGGCAGGAACGGGGTACTGATTGAGAATGATCAGCCATAATCACATTGAATGGTGGTGCTGGCTCGAAGGGCCGAATGGTCTACTCCTGCGCCTATTGCCTATTGTCAATGCCATTCAGACCTGCGCTCACAGTCACAGTCAGGTGGCGAGGCCCTTTCAGTGCAATTTGAAGAGCAAGGGAGTCATTTCTAGCGACTTGGTCAATGTTTATCCCTCAGTCAATAGCATTTCAAGTCATCAAGATTAGATTCTTGAGACTCATGGAATTGCTGCATTTCCCCATTACCAAGAGATTACATGTCATTGATTATAAAGACCCTTGGGATGTAAAAGTCAATACGTAAATATAAGTCGTCTTCTTTCTATCGTCTTTTTGGTCTTTGCTAATATAGCCAGGAAAAGAAAATGGGAGTGAACAACTGGCACGGAGTTCTGGCAGCGCCCTCTGGGCCGTTTATCTTACAAGATAGAACATGGAACAGCACAGCACAGCAACTGGCCCTTTGGCCCACAATTTCTGTGCTGAACGTGATGCCAAGACCAACCTTTACCTGCCTGCACATAATCCATATCCCTCCATTCTGTGCATATCCATGTGCTTATTTAAAAGTATCTTAAATGCTACTGTCACCCATGGATAGGATAAGTTTAGAGGGTTACGAGCCAAATGCAGGCAGGTGGGACTAGTGTAGATGGAACATGTTAATTGGTGTGAGCAAGTTGGACTGTTTCCATGCTGTGTGACTTTATGAGTCTATGACTCACCCCTGGCAATGTGTTTCATGCACTCACCACCTTCTGTGTAATCGTAGACGCCATTAACAAATATATCCCAAAGACCTGCTGGGCCTTATTTACTGCAGAAGCATGTAGAGCCGATAGATGAGGGTCCCAGGAATTTCCCTCCTACTGCACTGGACTGCTTTTAATGTAACAAGTAGCTTCCTGAATTTACAATTAACACCTTAAGGTCGTCTTACACGATGGACAACCACCATGGATAGGGTGGTCGTGGTCAGCGCGGACACGGTGGGCCGAAGGGCCTGTTTCCGCACTGTATCTCTAAACTAAACTAAACTAAACGAAATAGGCCTACTCAGAAATACAACCCTGCATTAAAGTGCAAGATTATCCTGCGTTGTATCAGTGCAGTTAAACTGCTCTGCTTAAAATCAAGTTCGTGTTTTTAAAATCCCTGAGGTCTGACAGCTACTGCTGTGTGAATGTACATTCTGGGATCATGTTAATGAAAATCGATGGGGGGAGGGGGGGGGGGGGTGTTTTAAATTTGACAGGTAGAGTTAAACCATTTAAAAAAAAGTCAACCCTATTTCACCTGATATTTTTTTGTACCCTCCCTTCTGAATCTTTCGGGTCTCCCCTATGACCCATTTGATATTTATTTTGATTAGATTCGATACATTAAAGCTTTGAGATTTACTTGTTGGCTGCGATGCGCTTCGGATGAGAAGAAAAATCAGAAGCAGTTTCTTCCCTCAAAGGTCGTTAATATGTGCAGGGCCCTGTTGCAAGTGGAGGACACTAATTTGTAAGGAGATGTGCAGAAAGCTGGCCGGTACTCCAGTTACATTGTAGGTTTTTTGCAAGCATTTATTTCCTAAATACAAACATAGGAAAAGTAATAAGAAAATCCCAATGACCCAGGCTCCCATCTAATCCAAGATTAGAGATAGAGACAGGGAATCAGCTGTGGAAATCTTTTAAGTAGCATCAACAAGAATCACTATTAATGCAGCAACCATCCCAAGATGCTTCAACAGTATTAGATGAATCAGAATTTACCAGCAACAGTGACTGGATTAAAATACAGAATGTGGGATAACGGATGAGTGCAGATCTCTGCAGGAAGAGGGAAATAATGAATGATGAATCACAGAAGTGGAGGGTATCACAGCAGCATCCCCTTCATTCTTTAACTAAAGTGCATGTATATCCTTTTGTCAGCATTTGAAACCTTGGTGGCTTCCCCTCTTTAAAGGCTTTGATTCCAACCATAGTGTTTACTGGCGCTCCACACTCCACACTCCACATTCCACACTCCACACTCCACGCTCCACACTCCACTCTCCACACTCCACACTCCACGCTCACGAACTGCAACAGTCACTTCTCATTTTGTTGTCTGATTGGAGATTTTATGCAGATTGACCTGTCAGTGTCAGTGGCAAAGCTAATGGTGGGCACTGACAAACCCAATATGATCTGCAGTATTTCCTCAGGAGGATACCTCATAGAACGGGTGTCATTGTGACCGGCAGTATCTGCATCAAGCTTCCGAGTCAAAGCTCAGCAAGGCCATGATATGGAGTCAGGAGGCCCAGTTTTAAGAAGGCTAGATCTAGATAAAATATATGTTAGTCCTTCTTCCCCTTCACTGAGGTCCATGGACCTCCGGGGCAGTCTGCTCGCTGCCTGGTTCCGTGAACGTATTCCAAAGAGCTTGGGTTCAGGTTGGCTAATTCGCAATCATCCCTTATAAAGGTTAGATATTGTGAGAATCCCAGATCAAAGTGATCCTCTGGATTAGTTTGGTTTGTCTATTTCGGTCAGAAGAACTTTCCCTCAGTGAATCTGGGGATTTTATTATCTCTTTATATATTTTATTATCATGGTTTTCGGTTGGGTTTCCAAAGGATTCTGAGCAGGATGACACAGTGGCCTATCTAGCACAGCTAAGGCCTCACAACTCCAGTGATACAGGTTCAGGCCAGATCTCCAGTGATGTCTGTGTGGATTGTTAGTCATCCTACCACCACACGAGTTTCTTCCTGGTGCTCCGGTTTCGTTCTCCATTCTATAAATACGTGAGTTGGTAAGTGATTTGGTCACTGTAAATTTCCACTCGAGTGCAGATGAGAGGTAGCATTGGGAAAAGTCGAGGGATATGGGGAGGATAAAAGTTTGATTCGTGGAGAATTAGTGGCAGAGTTGCTGCCTTACGATGCCAGAGATCTGGATTCGATCCCGACTACGGGTGCTGTCTGTACACAGTTTGTACGTTCTCCCTGTGACTCTGTGGGATTTTTCCGACATCTTCGGTTTAGAAAATGGGTGCAGGAGTAGGCCATTCGGTCCTTCGAGCCAGCGCCGCCATTCAATATGATCATGGCTGATCATCCAAAATCGGTACCCCGTTCCTGCCTTCTCCCCATATCCCTAGATTCCATTAGCCCTAAGAGCTAAATCTAACTCTCTCTTGAAAACATCCAGTGAATTGGCCTCCATTGCCTTCTGTTGCAAAGAATTCCATAGATTCACAACTCTCTGGGTGAAATTATTTTTTTCCTCATCTCAGTCCTAAATGGCCTACCCTAAATGGGTTTCCTCCCACACTCCAAAGACATACAGGTTTTTATAGGTTAACTGACTTGGTATAAAATGTAAATTGCCCCTGGTGTGTGCGGGATAGTATTAATGTGCGGGGATTGCTGGTCGGTCTGGACTCGGTGGGCCGAAAGGCCTGTTTCCGTGCTGTATCTCAAAAGTAAACAAAACTAAACTAAACTAGTGCAACTAGTAAGGCTGAAGAGCCTGATTCATTGATTGAATGAATCAGGCTCTTCAGTTGTATGACTCTAGGTATCTAGGATGGATGGACCTGTCATCCCTTGCATGTTGGTGAATGGCTACCATGCAAGTTTATTGTGCGCTGAATTGACGTGGGTATTAAGCCCACGTATATCAACTCTCTGCTGCAGTCAGTGAATCATGTCCCTTTGAACACTCACTGCTGCGTCTGGGGCAGACTCGTAATATTGCAACAGCCCCATCAAAATAACTAGCACTGCATATAGTCTGGAGAATCAATTCACTTAGAATCAACAATACTTTCATCCAGCGATCTTTAGAAACCTATTTTGGCTAAAATGATTTTGTATTCTCTGAGGGAAAGAGAGATGGAAATAAATAAATAAATACCGATTGCTTTATGATTTACAGAATGCAAACAGGAACAACTTATTTGACATCTGGAACACTTAAAAGGCAGAGAATCTGAATCTGAATTATTTATGGATCTGGTGCGGAAATGTAACTGCAAGATTAATCCTTAATCCCATAGCCCACAGTATTACTGGTGCATTGCATCCGCCAGATAGATCTTCATTATTCTTCCTCGTCCTCACTGTTAGATTTCACGCCTTAAACTACAAAAATAATCACATTGCCATTGTGTGCAAAAAAAAAAAGAAATCAGCTTGGAGGGGTGCTGTGATTCTACGTGAAATGCCAGAAAACAACCCTAATCATATTGCAATTGTGGGCTAATTACACTTGCATTAATGTGAATACACAAAAACATTGTGAACTTGAGAGTCTGCTTACCAGCGGGACTACTCTGCGATTTGGAAACTCAATCCTTCCTCTCTTTCAGCAGTTCCTTGCTGCCCTCGCAGTTTGAATTGCTGCTCACACAGCCTCATCCTCAGCACTCTCTCCTTTCTTCCAATGCTTCTCCTTCGCCGTAACCTTATTCCGTTTAAAATGCACAGAATGCTGGAGTAACTCAGCGTGTCAGGTAGCGACTCTGGAGAACATGGATAGGTGTTGTTTCATGTGGGGACCTTTCTTCAGACTTTGATCCTTTATACTTTGTCCTCTTTTTTTTGTAAACCAGCATCTGCAGTTCCTTGTATCACCTCATCTTTTTCTTGGTCCTTCCAATGCTGAGAACTCCATTCTGCACTCTATCATTCCATTTGCTGCACCTGGGGTATTGTACTTGAGTTTGGCTTGATCATATTTCGGTATTGTATTCCTGTGCTGTGCTGTACTTCTATATTCTGTCAACCGGTTAAAAAAAAAGCAAACAAAAACATGTGCATGCGCCATACACCACAAGAGAAGGCAAGTTTGCAACAACAACAAAAATGAATGGACCTCAAGTGAAGCAAGAGATAAATATTGGTGTTACTCCAGCATTTTGGGTCTACCCAAGAGATAAATATTGGTGTTACTCCAGCATTTTGGGTCTACCCAAGAGATAAATATTGGTGTTTGCCTCCAGCCAGAAGATCTCCCAAGGTGCTTGTCCTGTTAGTGACCACAGTGGCAGTGCGAGGCACCAACAATGCCGCTCAGCACAGTGTCGGCTCCCCTTGTATGCAAGCGGGCAGATTTACACGCCCGCTTGCATATAAGGGGAGCCGACACTGTGTTGAGCGGCATTGTTGCCAGAACTCGAGGATCTGAGCTCCAGGGAGCGGTTGAGCAGGCTGGGACCCTCTTCCCTGGAGCGCAGGAGGATGAGGGGGTGATCTTATAGAGGTGTATAAACTCATGAGAGGAATAGATCAGGTAGATGCAAAGAGTCTCATGCCGAGAGTAGGGGAATCAATAACCAGAAGGCATAGGTTTAAGGTGAAGGGGGAAAGACTTTATAGGAAACTGAAGGATAACTTCTTCACACAAAGGGTGGTAGGTGAATGGAATGAGCTGCTGGAGGAGGCAGTTGAGGCAGGGACTATTGCAACATTTAAGCAATTAGACAGATACATGGACAGGAGAGGTTTAGAAGGGATATGGGCTAAACACAGGCATGAGGGATTCGTGTAGATGGGACATGATGGTTGGTGTGGGCAAGTTGGGCCTAAGGGCCTGTTTCCACACTGTATGACTCTATGGCTCTAAGTGTGGTTCGGCACAACAAGAGTGATCAGATTGGCTGGAAAGGCTCCAAGGAACAGGCCGAACGGGATACTCTACACCGGCGGAGCGACTTTGAGTGCGTGCAACAGGGCGAAGAACCTGTCAACAATTTCAGCAAAGTGTCATGTTAGAAATATGATGCAGTTGGCTTATTGAGTTGGGGACAGCAGTCTGTGAGCTCAACAGATACTGGAAATACCACATGCCTTGGAGTAACTTCAGCAAGTTTGACGGAAGTGGCATCTGAAGAAAATGACTAACCTTTGGTTTGAATTGAGCTGTTTACATTGGAAGCTTTGGTGGGTAGGATCAAAACACAAGCCTTTCCGTTCATGCACAGAATGCAAGGAGGGGGTCTCGGAACAAATAACAGTGGACACCGACAGTAATGGTGAGACCAAAACACTGGAAGAAACGTTCTTCTCGTTGAAGTGCATTCTGAAATGTAGCAGATGTGAGCAAAGCAAAAGCTGTTTAGTTTAGTTTAGTTTAGATTTGTTTAGTTTAATTTAGTTGAGTTTAGTTTAGAGATACCGTGCGGAAACAGGCCCTTCGGTCCACCGAGTCCGTACCGACCAGCGATCTCCGCACATAAACACTACCCTACATACACCAGGGACAATTTAACATTTAAACCAAGCCAATGAATGTACAAACCTGCAGGACTTAGGAGTGTGGGAGGAAACCGAAGAGTTCGGAAAAAACCCCATGCAGGTCACTGGGAGATCGTACAAAACTCCGTACAGCCAAGCGGCCGTAGTCAGGATCGAACCCCGGTCTCTGGCGCTGTAAGGTAGTAGCTCTACCTCGAGGCCACTGTGTTCCATCAGCCCCTTATCACCCTATTACTTACTCCAACCCTTCCACACATACCTTCCACTAGATTCCCCACTGCTCGCCCCTCTCCTCTCTCTGTTGCTCCCATTTGTCACCACCCCTCACTCAGTTCCATTCCTCACCTTCTTTCCAATCAGATGCAAGAGCCTTTTGGTCTCCACTGGTCACCTCCCAGTCTCTGCCACTGTCTTCCCTTCCCTACCTGACCATGATCTGCCAGCCAACCCCTCCTCATTTGTATCCACCTATTGCTTGCCACCTCTTGCCTCACCCCACCCACTACTCTTTATACTGGCTCCTTCCCATCTACTCTTCCAATCCATATGAAGGGTCTCCACCCAAGGTGTTGATAGTCCATTTCCCTCCACAGATGCTGCCTGATCCGTTGAGTTCCTTCAGCTGCTTTCCTTTTTTTCGATGCAGAAAGTAAAACGTATTCCATTTGGCAAAGTGGGAGAGCAGTTTTAGAATCATTTCAACCCTAAATCATCGGAAATGCTGGAGAGCCACTAATACAGAAGCAGAATCAGAAATCAACAAACTAGTCTCTCGCATGAAGAACTGTCTCACCAGAGCAACAGAGGCACTTCTCTACACAATCAGTTCCATGATAAAAATCACTGGTGCTTTAATCTATGAATGAAATCAATTAAAGTTACAATGCACACAGAGCTCACGTTTGATTTCCAGTGCAGCACAGCACTCAGCAAGTCTAACTCTTGCTACTTGGGTTCGATCCTGACCTTGGGTGCTCTCAGAGTGGAGTTTGCATGTTCTCCCTGTGACTGTGTGGGTTTTCTCCCTGGCGTTCCGATTTCTTCCCAAATCCCAAAGACATATGGGTTTCATTAGTTACTTGGCCACTGTAAATTCCCCCTAGTCTGTAGGTGAACGGTAGATCTTGGCAGGAAGAGATAGAAATGGGGGGAAGAATAAAATGGGTCAAGGTAGGATTAGTCTGAACACAGGTTCCTGATGGCTGGCACAGACTTGGTGTGTTGCTTTCACGCTGTGTCTATTCATGACACAAGGACTTTAATTCTGACATTTGTGAGATGATACGGAGATCTATTACAAGATATATACAATGCCAGTCTCTAATGTTAGGCTGGAGCAAAGGCTTGGGCTTCAAGGCAGTTTCCACAGTCCGCTGTGAGAAGAATTGATGCTGCTGATGTAACAGGATCTGGTCCTTGCATGCACGTCAATGTGCAGCTTCGAAATGTTGCACTGCTGGAGAAACGAAGTGGCACATCTCCTCAGCATGTACATCTACAGCCAAGGTGGTGAATCGATACAGACATAGGAGGGTGATTCACAGGAAGAAACCACTGTAAGGAAGCCTACACTGTGCCAAAGCCAGAGTGAATGATGGAGAAAGTTGGTGTTATTCAGTACCAAAGGCAACAGCTGAAAGCTGATCAATCTCAAGACAATGGTTCCACCTTAGGTAGACCCAAAATGCTGGAGTAACTCAGCCCGTCAGGCAGCATCTTGGGAGAGAAGGAATGGGTGACGTTTCAGTCTTCTTCAGACTGAAGGGTCTCGACCCGAAACGTCACCCATTCCTTCTGTCCCAAGATGCTGCCTGGCCCGTTGAGTTACTCCAGCATTTTGTGTGTACCTTCGATTTTAACCAGCATCTGCAGTTTTTTTCCTACACAATGGTTCCACCTTAATACACTGATTGACCAACACTGATGGATAAAGACTGACTTGGGAATTAAAGCTGGAAAGAAATGTCCTCCATGGAGCAACGACTGTTCTACCTAAGAACACTGAAGAAGTCTGGTCTACCCCAACAGCTGCTGACGACCTTCTACCGCTGCACCATAGAGAGCATCCTAACGCATGGCATCCCTGTGTGGTCTCTCAGCAGCACGGAGGCAGAGAGGAAAGCTCTTCAGCGGGTAGTCCATAGAGCTCAGAGGACCAAGGGAACACAGCGACCAGCCTTGGAGGGCATCTACAACACACGATGCCTCAGAAAAGCCACCAGCATCCACAAAGACTCTTCACACCCCTGCAACAGTCTGTTCGAACTTCTACCATCAGGCAGACGCTACAAGGCCTTCTACGCCCGCACCTCCAGACTCAGGAACAGCTTCATCCCCAGGGCCATAGCTGCTATGAACTGGTCCTGCTGAGCCGGATGGTCACATCGCACAGCGAACCGGCACAGATCTACTTGCACTTTATTCTGTTTTAAAACTGTTCCAATTTGTTTCATTGGGTTGTTTAAATTAATACTGACTAGCTAATTAATTTATTGCATCGTATGGGAGGCGCATTCCCAATCTCGTTGTACCCCTGTACAATGACAATAAAGATATATTGCATTGTATTGTATTGTATTCTTTGAAATCAGGCCGACTCACTATTGGGAAGGTGCAGGGTTATTCCAGGGCACTCACGCAGATAATACACATTACAATGCCCAGATGAGTACCAAGCTGACTACAAAAACCAAGATAGACGTAAAAAGCTGGAGTAACCCAGTGGGTCAGGCAGCATCTCTGGACAGAAGGAAAAAGTGACGTTTCAGGTCGAGACCCTTCTTCAGATTTTTTGACGCAAAACATCACCTATTCCTTTTCTCCAGAGATGCTGCCTGGCCCGCTGAGTTACTCCAGCATTTTGTGTCTTTTACATTGGGTAATATATTAGGTGCTCCACATGAAAGGGCAGGTGAACCTTCGCTGTTGTCATTGGGTATCAGCTGACGCACACCTTATGCCATTCTCCTTGCTTAACTGGAGGATTGTAGATATAAATCCCACCACCAGAGAATTGATTGCATCATCTAACTTGGCCCTCTAGTACAGTACTGAGGAAGCACTATACTGACTGGAATGTCTTCAATATGGATAAGATATAAAACTTCACCCATTTCTTTTCTCCAGCGATGCTGCATGGCCCTCTGAATTACTCCAGCATTTTGTGTCTATCTTCGCTACAATCCACTTCGTATATTAACACCTGCAGGGCACTATTCCTTTGGATTTGCCAACTGTTGTTGTACAGTATTGCAGTGTCTACTTTTTACAGGATTTTGTTTTGATATAAATAATGGTGTGAGATCAAATGTGTTTGTGTTAACCATAAGCTGCACCAAAGAGAGAGTAACTTTCCACTAGTATCTATATACTAAAACTCTCGTTTGTTTGTTTGTTCCTGAACTACAGCCAAAACAGTACACGATTGCGCGACAATTTTAGGCCCACCTTACTCACCGTCGTCCCTTTGGTGCTAATGGAAGAAGTTTCATTGAAATCGGTGTTATATTTTAAAGGTTATTCACATTTTAAAGTTTAAATCTTTATCCTAGGGAGGGAGGGGGGGGTGGAGGGAGGGGGGGGGGAGGGAGGGGGAGGGAGGGGGAGGGAGGGAGGGGGAGGAGGGAGGATAAGGGGGGTTGAGGGGGATGGAGTGGGGGGAGGGGGGAAGAGGGGGATGGAGTGGGGGGGAGGGGGGAAGAGGGGGAGGGGGTGTGGAGGAGGGGAGTGGTGGAGGGAGGGGTAGGAGGGGGGGGGGAGGGAGGGAGGGAGGGAGGGAGGGAGGGAGGGAGGGAGGGAGGGAGGGAGGGAGGGAGGGAGGGAGGGAGGGAGGGAGGGAGGGAGGGAGGGAGGGAGGGAGGGAGGGAGGGAGGGAGGGAGGGAGGGAGGGAGGGAGGGAGGGAGGGAGGGAGGGAGGGAGGGAGGGAGGGAGGGAGGGAGGGAGGGAGGGAGGGGAGGGGAGGGTAGTGCACCAATGCAGGAGAGGTTTGGGCCCAACGGGTCCACTCGGTCATGTGTCCTATAAATATATCCTGGCAACCCACTTTAATAGGGCATGTATTGCATCACACGGTTAATTTGAATCTGTTTGGCCCATTTTCTCTTATTCCATTGTTACAGCCCTCCCACTACAGAATGGCTGTATCACCTGAGCTGTGGTCTTCATCAGCCTTCCTAGCAAGCTCGTGCGTGTGTTGATCGCTTAACATGCAGAGGAATAATTCCTGGAGCATTGCATTGAGTTGTCCTTCACAACCCTGAGCCTTGTCTTGTTGCTTTGGTGATCTCAGAGTGTTGTTCTCGGTTTGATTTTCCTATCCAGTTGTATCATTTCTATTTCTGACACCAGCTATCTTTACGGTTTCTCTGAACAAAGTTGTAAATAGTGCTCTTTAGCGGTGTTTAATTTCGCCTATTAGGTCGAAGATAGGAATCATGTATCTATCGTTAGTGTGAGACTTTGTCAGATTTTTTTTTTCAGTTGTAATTATGGACGAAAGGGGCAAAGCGGCAATAAAAGTGGCATCTTAATTTGTGTATGCAAATAAAAAAAATTTTTAATCTCTTACTTCATAATTTTGCTTTCAAATGATTAGAAAAATGTCCTAAGACCTGTTGTTGATGTATTTGAGCCAAGCTGCTGGTTTAGGGTAGCTGGTCCCTGTGTAGTTGCTTTCCATGGATCAAAGGTTAGCCTGCAGCCAGTGGGAGGGAATGCAAATGGAGCGTGCTCCAAATCTCCACAAGATTAATTCAAAAGCAGATTTATATCAAGAGTTCTCAGACAGGCAGTGAAGTGGTCGCCTGCAAAATAACTAGTGCGTTCCTCAACCACTAAAAAAATAAAAGGCTTGGATTTATGTAACACCTCTCACATCATCCCAAAGCTCTCTGCAGACAAGAAAGAATATTTTGAAGTCTGCTTACACTCAGTTATTATCAAAACGTATAAACCCGTGTTCTACTTCAAATATAGCTTTAAGTTGGGGCTTTTTTATTGAATTATCTTTTTCTTCAAAATTGCAACAGAGGCCCAATCTCTCTACCCTTGTCACTGTTCAAATGAGCAATAATAATAATAATTTTTTAACCAAAAATATCAATCTCAGCAGCTGCAGCCATTTAAAATATGACCTTCCTTTCCCACCCTCATTGTCTGTCTCCTCTGACAGCTATGAACAGCAATCATAGAATTGTGCAGGACATCAACAAGCCACTTAGGTCCTCAATCCTCTGCTCCAGAAGAGCTTTTGAATATTTTTTTTCCCCTTTCCACATTTCCTCTTTACGTGGCATTTTTCTCCTCTTTCATTTCTTTTAAAAGCCGCTTCCACTTAGACTTAACTTTAGAATTTAGAGATAGAACACGACAACAGGTCCTTCAGCCCACCGAGGCCGTGCCGACCAGCGATCACCCTGCAAACTAACACTATCCTACACACTAGGGACATTTTGCAATTTCATCACAGCCAATTAACCTGCAAACCTGTACATGTTTGGAGTGTGAGAGGAAACCAGAGAACCTGGAAATAACCCAGGTAGTCACATGGAGAATGTTCAAACTCCATACAGACAGCACCCGTAGTCAAGATCGAACCCGGGTCTGTCAGGCAGCAACTCTACCGCTAAGCCACCATACCGCATTTCAGAACATCAGTTTATCTGGAAATTATAGGCATAGGTGCTTGGTGTGATTGGTACATGTAGGATTTAGATTTCAGATGGTTGACTTTCCATTGTTGATGGGAGCTCTCGTTGAAGTACTGCAACATCTTCCTCAAGAAAACAAGGCTTGATCCCTCATACCCGTCCTGCCATTCGATATTATCTTCTTGGCCGATCTGCCCCTGGCCTTTACACCTCCTCCGAGCCTGTTCCTCACCACCCTCAATGTCTCAATCTTCCAAAAGTGTATCTGCTTCCTCTTTGAGTGGGAATGCTTCCTCTTTGAGGGGGTATGGGGAGAAGGCAGGAACGGGGTACTGATTGAGAATGATCAGCCATGATCACATTGAATGGCGGTGCTGGCTGGAAGGGCCGAATGGCCTCCTCCTGCACCTATTGTCTATTTTCTATTGTCTATTGTCTATTGTCACTCACAGACTAACTGGACATCAAGAGTCTGCTTTTGAACGCAGCCTGTTGCTTCAGATGGGTGCCTCGTTGGGGGGGGGGGGGGGTGGTGGGGAGTGGGAGAGGGCAAGGGGCAGCTGCCTCACTCCCACGGACGCTGAGTCAGAGAAAATGCAAAGTTGACGCTGCATGATGGGCAATCCCTGCACCAATTTGACGGTAAAGAAGATGGAGAAATGGGCACAGCCCATCGCTGAGCCAAATTATTGCTTTGAGAATGCAAAGCCCGACTGCTGAAAATTGCAGAGAAGGCACAGCTCAGAAACAGCCTCCTCAATCCCACCAGTGGCAATGGTGATGAGCCTCTGACCACTCGATCCATCCCAACCTTGCCTGTCATCTACTCCTGTCTACATTTCACATCAACTTTCCCCAAACGCTCCCAGCCTCCCTCTATCCACTCCCACCTGCATTTAGCACCAACCACTTCTGCTCTCTGCGTCTAACCAACCCACTCATCACTGCACTCCCAGACCCTCTTCAGATATCACCACACTTCATTTACATCAACCCACTGCCATCGTCTGTTGATCAATGCCCAGTCACCTTCTTCATCCAATCCACCATCCAATCCACACACGTGCACTTCCGCCTACTCCTTTACCAGTCCCAACCACTCTTTGTCTCAACTGCCCTCCACCCATTTCTAACACCCTCTATCTCTCCCACTGACACATCACTCTTGTCACTGACTTCTGCAGTCTTCGTTTCATTCACCGTCACCACTCACTTTCCCTGCACTTCTCCAGGCAACTATTCAGCCACTCTCATCATCTCTTCATCCACCACCATCGACCATTCCAAACTCTCTTCAGGCACACTCACCTGCACCTTATCCACTATCAACCCTTCAGCCCTCTCGTCCTCCACTTTATGCTCAGTCCATCAATTGTTATCACGCACCCAGCCGTCTCTTCAATCACTTCCACTCAATCCATTCACCTCCAACATCCGTTTGCCCAGCACCTTCCTCTGTTCATCCCAGTACCCGTCTGAATCTTCATCTGCTCCAAAGCACACTAAGCATGCTTCATTGCTCATCACCCCACTTCTCATCCAGTACCATCCACTCCCATTTTACCCTTTAGTATGCATAACGTCTCGTCATCCATTCCCACCCACCCTTCACCATTGCAACACACTCGTAGATGTCTGCTCACTCTTTAAGCAATCCAATTAAATCCACTCTTCATCCACCCCTGTTCTCCCTCCATCCACTCTCACCCCATGTGGTGGTCATTGTCAATATTCCCTGCTCATTTTCTATGAGGATTATATCTATTTAGGCAGTGGGAACCTTGCATTATTCAGTGCTGTGAACTTTCTACATTTGGCTTCTCAAAATATCAAAATCCCAAAGTCTCTTATCGAAACGTATAAGATTATTAAGGGGTTAGACACGTTAGAGGCAGGAAACATGTTCCCATTGTTGGGGGAGTCCAGAACAAGGGGCCACAGTTTAAGAATAAGGGGTAGGCCATTTAGAACTGAGATGAGGAAAAACGTTTTCAGTCAGAGAGTTGTGAATCTGTGGAATTCTCTGCCTCAGAAGGCAGTGGAGGCCAATTCTCTGAATGCATTCAAGAGAGAGCTGGATAGAGCTCTTAAGGATAGCGGAGTCAGGGGGTATGGGTAGAAGGCAGGAACGGGGTACTGATTGAGAATGATCAGCCATGATCACATTGAATGGCGGTGCTGGCTCGAAGGGCCGAATGGCCTCCTGCACCTATCGTCTATTGTCCAAAATATCGCCTCTAAACAGAGAGGTTACTGTTCTAACGAGTGGTCTGTTGCAGCAGTTGAATGAATATCTACCTGGGAAAGGTCAGATCACTGAAGGGCACCATATTGGTGACTCAGTGGCTGGCACAGCTCTGTTGGTTTGGTTGCAATCATCGTTAAAAAATATATTAACCTTTTGAATAAAATTTGAAAACGTTCCCTTGTGTTAAATAGCGATCCATATACTCTTTTTTTTTCTCAGGGCAAAAATAAGGTCCAACCATGCCATTTCATGAGTAAATGTTTGTTTAGTACTTAAAACATATCCATGGTTATCATCTGAGTCTGCCGTTCGTGTGTTCAGGACCGAAGCCCAAGCACAAAGCTTAAGCAGGGATGTTTGTGATGCAGTTTGCATACAGATCACATATGCTATACATAAATAAAATCAAATGAAACTCAAATACAACAGACAGAGCAAAGAGCAAGATACAGAGTGTCGAATATAGTTATCAGCATTTCGCGCATAAGTTCCATAGACAAAGTTCAATATCCACAATGGCATAGAGGTGGAATGGGCTGTACCCTAGCTTATGGAAGGATCATTCAGCAGCCTGATAACAAAGAGGATTAAGATGTTCCTGACTCTCGTGACACATGTTTTCGAGCTTATGTACCTTCTGTCGGACAGGAGCAGGCAGAAGACTTGTACCACCCCTGTCTAGGGTGGGATAAGTCTTTGATTGTGGTGGCTGCTCTTCCAAGGTAGCGTGAAGTGCAGATGGAGGCAATGCTGGGAAGTTTGGCCAAGTTACAGGTTCAGGAATGGTGGCTAGAGAAGCCTGGATAAGTATTGTAGAAAGTACACTTCGCAGCCACTTTGTGCACAAGTGATGGATGGAATGAATGTTTAGGGTGATGGATGGGGTCCAGATCAAACATATCTCAAAGTCCTGGGTGTTGTTGAGCTCCTGGAATATTGTTGGGCTGGGGATTTCCTTGAAGCTTCCTGCGCCCAACATTACGTTGCCGACAGTTCATGCAATGAGTGGCAAATGAGACGGTGAAAGAGACGGTGAATGTGGCAAATGAGTTCCATAGGTAGTCTAGACACTTGGAAGTGATGATTCAGCTCACTATGCGTTAAAACTGTTGTATCACGTCCACTGTGTCCTGACTTTCCCCAGTCAACAGAACCACAATAGAAAATAATACAGTGCCCATAAAAGTCACATGCAACCATTAACAAGGATGATGGATTAATAGATAAATACTATGGAGCCAAACAATGCAACTATGTAATTAAAGCTGGTCTGAACAGAAGAGGTAAAACGTAATATATTTTGGCCAATTTAAAAAGACAATCTTAGTATGAATGTGAAACATTGCTGGTTCCTTGAACTGTTCGTCTTCAGATATGCAATTATAACATCAAAGAAAGACTTTTCTTTCCTAACTTACAAGCACTTTATGGCCAATAAAGAATGTCTGAAGCGTAGCCACCTTTGTGATTCAGGAAAAGGAACAGTCAATGTCTGCAGAACAAGATCATCATAAGATAATTAGGAACAGAAGTAGGCCAATCAGCCCATCAAGTCTACACCATTCAATAATGGTTGATCTATCTTTCCCTCTCAACGCCATTCTCCTGTCATCTCCCCATAATCCTTGACAACCTTACCAATCAAGTCCCATGAAGGGTCGACTCAAAATGTCACCCATTTCGTTTCTCCAGAGATGCCGTGTGACCTGCTGAGCATTTTGTGTCTATCTTATCTGTCAATCTTTGCCTAAAAAATAGCCAAAGACTTGGCCTCCACAGCTGTCTGTGGCAATGAAATCCACAGATTCACCACCCTCGGACTAAAGATATTCCTCCTCATCTTTCTAAAGGTAATACAAATACTAATTAAAGTAGCAATGTCCCAATAATACCCTTGTAGCATCTGAAGACGGGTCTCGACCTGAATGGGTCTCACCCATTCCTTCTCTCCAGAGATGCTGCTTGTCCCGCTGAGTTACTCCAGCTTTTTGTGTCTATCTTGGGTTTAAACCAGCATCTGCAGTTTCCTCTTACACAATACCCTTGTAGCCACTGGTTGATGGAGACCTACAACGAATCGTAATGTAACTGTTGCATTAATGTTGATCCTTCAGAGTTTCTGCATCCGTGGGAACTTTGGTTCCCATTCGTGGCTGAAGGGCTCTGGTCGGTCTTTCTGCTGGGGCATTGTCTCCTTGTACTGGGGATGGGGGGGAAGCAGTCCTTGTACCCCATTGATTGTTGTTTATCGCATGACTGTGGGGTGCACTGAACGCCGTGCACTTCAGAGAACATACAGTGCCTTGGTTTAAAGGAATCAAAATGCCAAAAGACTGCAGATGCCGAAAATCTGAAACAAAAACCGAAAATGGTGGAAACACTGAGGAAGGATCTGCAGAGAGAGCAGCAGATTTAAGGTTTCACATCAAATGACCCTTCATCAGAGCCAGAAACGAATGAAACTATTTCTCTCTGCATAGATGCTGCCTGGCATACTTGGTATTTCTAAAATCTTCTGTTTTTAAAATCTCATCCCAATGATGACAGTTACAAGTGTGACACACTGGGATGGTCTAGAATTTTATCCTCAGGTCTATGGATTGCATTTAATCCATCTCTTTTGACTCAGAGTGTGTATAAATGAACTGCAGATGCTGGTCTACACCAAAGATAGACCTTAAGTCCACACATTCAGATGGATGGACATGATCCTCAGTATTGTTTTGAAGAGGGAATGCTCCCTGCTATCAATGTCTCTGCTTTGAACAACTTGATTTAAGCAGATTATCTGCTCATTATTACATTGCAGATAGAGTGCAAAGCAGTTGTGGTGTTTCCTCCAATTCAGTAACAGTTATCACATAACGATAGACACAAAATGCTGGAGTAACTTACTGGGTCAGGCAGCATCTCTGGAGAAAAAGGATGGGGAACGTTTTGGGTCGGGACCCAGTCTGAGGAAGGATCCCAACCCGACACGTCACCCACCCTTTTTCTCCGGAGATGCTGCCTGAGTCGCTCCAGCACTTTGTGCCTACCTTTTGATACAGAGGTGGAAGTGATAGTTACTGTACTAACCTTGAAACTAGGCCAACTACACATTGAATCAAATCCCACGCAGTTTTCTGCATTGACCAGATGACCACTACAATGTATCCCCACAAAAAAAACCCTGGCTTCACCCCATGGAAGATATTCCCTGTTCCACACATCCCGAGCCCACCGCCTCTGCAAATTAATACCAATTTCCCTCTTTCCTGGTTCTGACAAAGCAGCTTCAACCTGAAATCTTCTCTGCTTCTCCCTCCAAAGATGCTGCCTGCCCCGCTGAAGACTTCTAGTTATTTTCTGTTTTTATTTCTGATTTCCAGCGTTTGTAGTTTTTGTGATTCTCAATTGTCTCCCTTTCTTGAAGACGTTGAGTTTTATTAAAGTAATATTCAAACAAGCTGACGTCTCTATAAGCTTGAAGCTGTATGGTATCAATATGCTCGATGACTGTGAACAGGTTCACAATTGAGCAGAAACCAACTGTTGGTAATGATCTGGGCGAGCAACCATCACTGCATTCTGTACAGTTGTGTTCAGAATCATTCCTCCACTAAACCAAGTGGACCTGTTGGGCCCAAACCTCTCCTGCATTGGTGCAGCACCTGCTCCTCCCCCTCCCTTCCTTGCCCCATCCCCCTCCCCACTTCCCCCTCCATCCCTCCTCCCCCCTCCCTCCCCCTCCCCTCTTCCCCTCCCCCCACTCCATTCTCCGCAACCCTCCTTATCCTCCCTCCACCCCTCCCTCCCTAGGAGATAGATTTAAACTTTAAAATGTGAATAACTTTTAAAATATAACACCGATTTCAATGAAACTTCTCCCATTAGCACCAAAGGGCCGACGGTCAGTAAGGTGGGCCTAAAATTGTCACGCTATCGTGTATCGTTTTGGCTGTAGTTCAGGAACAAACAAACAAACAAACAAACGAGAGTTTTAGTATGTAAATGTTTCAGCAAGACTGAACCCCTTGGGGGAGTCGGTAGAGTCTGTGTTATTTTTCTCTCGGAAGGAATAAAATGATCCAACAACTATTTCAAGTTGGGGTGGCTTAGTGGCACAACGGTTGAGTTGTTGCCTTACCATGCCACAGACCCGGGTTCGATCTTGACTACGGGTGCTCACTGTACAAAGTTTGTACATTCTCCCTACGACCACGTGGGTTTTCTCCAGGTGCTCCGGTTTCCTTTCACAATCCAGATGTGCAGGTTTGGGTGTACGGGTGATCACTGGTCGGTGCGGATTCGGTGGGCCGAAGGGCCTGTTTCCGTACCGTGAACCTAACGTCTGAAGTCTAAAGTTAAAGCAATTAAGTCGCCACATCAACTCATCATTGAACCAGCACCATGGTAAATTCAGAAACTCTGGTTATTACTCCAGTCTGTTGGGATCTTGCTATGTGCTCCCTACAATGCAGTAGTGACCACTTTGACCACAAAAGGTACATCATTAACCACAAAAGGTTTTATGGCTTTCCTGTGGTGACAGAAGGTGCCGTAGAAATATTCTGTTAACTGGGAATTTCTTCCTGTGTGGAACTCTGTTCCTGGGCAATGCTTCAATTAACTGAGCAACCACTTAATGAGTAATACCTCTGCTTGGGCTATTTTGGGATATACACACACATGAGCAACCGACCCCAACCACCTTCGCCAAAGGCATTGGGAACTTCAACAAGCTAAAAGCAAAATGAGTTACTCCGGCCTTTTGTGTCTATCTTCGGTAAACCAGCATCTGCAGTTCCTTCCTACACAATAACTTGTCAATCACGACTGCAGCGTAGCAACCTTGTGAACCTTGGGTGGCCAACAGAAGTTGCTTTAGACACTAGACGGTGGGTATAACACAATGAAACAATAGACCTGCTTCTTCACAAACTGTTTCGTGGTGGGGTAGGTTGAAAAGGTTCGTATGTTTATGTGCTGGGTAAAAGAGACAATATTTTAGCATTTCGGTTAGTTTAGAGATACAGCGCGGAAACAGGCCCTTTGGCCCACCGAGTCCACGCCGACCAGCGAACAGCTAACACTAACACTTTCCTACACACACTCGGGACAATTTACAATTATAACAAGCCAATTTACAATTATACCAAACCTGGAAGCCTGCATGTCTTTGGAGTGTGCGAGGAAACCGGAGATCCTGGAGAAAACCCATGCAGGTCACGCGGAGAACATACAAACTCCATACAGACACCATCTGTAGTCAGGATCGAACCCAGGTCTCTGCGCTGTAAAGGCAGTGGCTCTACCACTATGCCACTGTGCATGTTCATCCATGGAAAGCTGCCACTGCTGGTAAGACCAACATTTATTGCCCACACCTAATTGCCCTGAATTACATGGGGTCCTAAGCCATTTCTATGGGGCTCTAAGCCACTTTAGATGTTTGGGAAACATCAGCATCAGTGTTGTACAACTGGAGCTACACCAGGCCAGGGGCTAACAGCATTTATCCTTCCCCAAAGGACATGTTTAAGAGAACCCAACCAGTTCATAACCATCATAAATGCCACCAGGTTTTATTTCCAGATTTATTCAATTACTTACATTGCATAAAGGTTGACTCCAGCTTCTGCTTCCCATTATCAATCCGGGCTCCTGAATTTCAAAACCAGAATTCAATTACCTCCTATTTATCAGCGTGGGTTTAAAACACAGGTCGTGTGGCCCGGCTGCCAGAGCCACTGCCTTGCAGCTCCAGTGACTCGTGCTCAATTCTGACCTCCCGTGCTGTCTGTGCAGAGGTTGCACGTTCTCCCTGCGACTGCATGGGTTTTTCCCGGGATCTCCGGTTTCCTCCCACAAGCGAAAGACATGTGGGGCGAAAGGTGAAATGGCCTCTGTAAACTGTGTGTAAATGGGTGGTAGGATCAGGGGGAGGTTGATGGGAATGTGAGGAGAATAAAATACGATCAGTGCAAGTTTATTGTAAATTGGCACTTGATGGTCAAAACAATAGACAATAGACAATAGGTGCAGGAGTAGGCCATTCAGCCCTTCGAGCCAGCACCGCCATTCAATGCGATCATGGCTGATCACTCTCAATTAGTACCCCGTTCCTGCCTTCTCCCCATACCCCCTCACTCCGCTATCCTTAAGAGCTCTATCCAGCTCTCTCTTGAAAGCATCCAACGAACTGGCCTCCACTGCCTTCTGAGGCAGAGAATTCCACACCTTCACCACTCTCTGACTGAAAAAGTTCTTCCTCATCTCCGTTCTAAATGGCCTACCCCTTATTCTTAAACTGTGGCCCCTTGTTCTGGACTCCCCCAACATTGGGAACATGTTTCCTGCCTCTAATGTGTCCAATCCCCTAATTATCTTATATGTTTCAATAAGATAATAAGATTAATTAATTAGATCATTAAAAACAACTAACACGTTGGACCGAAGGGGCTTTTTCCATGATGTATCTCCCTGTCGTTCTCATTCTCTCTCACTAAAATGGCAGAGTTTGGAGCCCGTTGCTTTGTGGATGCTGCCAGAGGTGCCTATGAAATTGGGGGCAGTTCTAACCGCAAGTTAAAATGCCCTCCGAAACGCGACAGCCTGCTGGTATATCTGGTCAGGAAGATTTACCATAAAATAACTACATTTCTTAATGGCTAAATGCATACCACACTGATGGTGTCACAGAGCTACAGTTTTCGGCCACGGTGGCGCAGCGGTAGAGTTGCTGCCTTACAGAGCTTGCAGCGCCAGAGACCCGGGTTTGATCCCAACCATGGGTGCTGTCTGCAAGGAGTTTGTACTTTCTCCCCGTGACCGCGTGGGTTTCTCTGAGATCTTGGGTTTCCTCCCACACTCCAAAGACAAACAGGGAGTGGCGTATGTGTAAATTGTCCCTAGTGTGTGTAGAATAGTGTTCGCGTGCGGGAATCACTGGTCGGTGCGGACCCAGTGGGCTGAAGGGCCTGTTTCCGCGCTGTATCTCTAACCTAAACTAAATAGGCTAGAGGAAGTTATGTTTCAATTGCTTGGGTTAGATCCCATCTGGTGCTCAGAATTTGGCACTACATGCTACTCCGAAACAATGTGTTCAGCTAGGGAGGTGGCAGCACAGATCACCAGAATGATATGAACACACAAAGGTTTAAATTATAATTAAAGACTCTAGAGACTCTTGTTGTCCTGAGAGTAGTGAAGATGAAATGGGGATGTATGAAATGTCAGGGAAACCATTAACATTTGTCTCTGCCCTGTGACTCAATAACTTTGACACCACTTACTACACAGTCAGGCAACGTGCTTATGAAACATGGAACCCCGACTGCAAACTTCACAAAGAGGAGAGGGGAGAATGACCAGAGGGAAGGAAAAAGGAATCATGTCGCTCACTTTATCTCACGTAGGATTATGTGATGCTTTCTCTTTTATTGAGTATCTATATATAGCCTCAATAAAATGCAGTCAGCACTGTTGCAGTTATAAGTTTGGGTGAAGTGACACCTAGTACACGGTGATATCACAAAATGCTGGAGTAACTCAGCAGGTCAGGCAGCATCTCAGGAGAGAAGGAATGGGTGACGTTTCGGGTCGAGAACCTTCTTCAGTCTGACACCCATTCCTTCTCTCCTGAGATGCTGCCTGACCTGCTGAGTTACTCCAGCATTTTGTGATACCTTCGATTTGTACCAGCATCTGTAGTTGATTTTCCTAGTACACAGTGAAGTTGACTGCAGAAGGCAATTGACTGCAAGAGACTTCAGTGAAACCAGTCACTGGATAGAAAGGTGTTACACTTTTGAATGGATGCCCGACAACTGCAATGCGGGGAAAAAAGGACCTTAAAAATGTGTTGAACTTTTAGTGTATTATAAGATAGATGAGCTGGCAACAGTAGATAAACAACAGCCTCATCAGACAAATTCACGCAGCGCATTGAACTTTTAATGTCAGGTTTCAATTTTTAACCTTTAATATCGCAAAGTACTTCACAGGAGCATTATCAAACGAAGCAAAATGGAACCGGGACACTCAGCGATATTCAGCTAACCAAAGCTTGGTCAAAGACACGGGTTTTAAATAGGAGAGATTTAGGAAGAAATCTCCAGAGCTGTGGATCTAGGCAGCTGAAGGCACAGCATTCAAAGAATGAGCAAATAAACTTTGATGTGACCAGAGTTAGAGGAGCACGTTTGTCTCAAAGGGTTTTGGGTCTTCAAGCGAGTGCAACAGCCAGAGCAAATCACAGAACTGATGCAGCATTCATACCTTAATCACTGAATTTAACAGCAATCAGCACCGTAGAGACAGCCCATCACACCATTATGTCCACACCACCTCTTTTCCATCTACACTAATCCCATTAGCCCTCATTAGGTCTGTTTCTTTCTGTCTTGCCATTTAAGGCCCAGTTTTAATCTATATACTAAAACTCGTTAGTCTGTTTGTTTGTTCCTGAACTACAGCCAAAACGGTACACGATAGCGCGATAATTTTAGGCCCACCTGACTCAGCGTCATCCCTTTGGTGCTAATGGAAGAAGTTTCATTGAAATCGGTGTTATATTTTTTAAGTTATTCACATTTTAAAGTTTAAATCTATCTCCTGGGGAGGGGGTGGGGGAGGGGGTGGGGGAGGGGGGGGAGGGGTGGGAGAGGGGTGGGGGAGGGGAGGGGTGGGGGAGGGGGGAGGGGTGGGGGAGGGGGGAGGGGTGGGGGAGGGGGGAGGGGTGGGGGAGGGGGGAGGGAGTGGGGGAGGGGGTGGGGGAGGGTGGAGGGAGTGGGGGAGGGGGAGGGAGTGGGGGAGGGAGTGGGGGAGGGAGGGGGAGGGGATGGGGATGGGGGAGGGGGAAGGGAGGGAGGGAGGGAGGAGAGGGTGCTCACTGTTTATCTACATTCCTTAGTTCTCTACCATTTGCAGTATATATCCTACCCCCCTGATTTCACAAACCCTATCACCTCACTTGTCAGATTAAATGCCTTCTGCCAATGGCCTCTCCAGGTTTCTGACTGATCAATACTCTGTTGAATTAAGCATTTTTAATTCTATGACCTTTTTGCATCATCTGCAAACTTCCTGATCATAGCTCCTACATACACATCCTAATCATTAACATAGATCACAAAGGGCAAAAATGCCAAGTACCAATTCCGGTGGCTTACCACTGATCGCTGAGATTCATGCAGAAAAGCATCCTAGCATCACTTCCCTCTGCCTCCTACTATCAAGGCAATTTTTGATCCAACTAGTCAGCATTATTTGGATCCCACCAACCTTAACCTTTTGGACCAATCTACCATGCAGGGTCTTGTCGTGTCTCATGAATGTCCAGAAAAGACAGCGTCTCCTGCACTGCCCACGTCAATCTCTTTTGTTACCTCCTCAACATACTCAGTTTGGTGAGACTGGACCACGCACAACACCATGCTGACTATGAGCATAGAGAAGATAAACACGGACTCTGAGCATGCTGACTTTACATTGCACTGTTGGAATAGAAGCAGGTGGAACATTGGTGACTTATGAAGGCTTACTAGAGTAAATTGGCAGTGACCGGAGTGGAGAGATTTACAACAACTGGTAAAAATGCCAGAGGCAAGGTGACAGATTAACTTGTTATAAACAAGAAGCAGTGTGCTGGAAGTAGATTCAACAGTAAAGTTGAAAATGGAATTGTGTACTCGGAGAGAGGAAATTTGCAGGACTCTGTGAGGATGGGCAAGAGGATATGGAAATTGAGGAATGTGACTGTGGATGGAATGAACAATCCAGATCTAGGGTATCACACTGGAGTATCCAAGGGGTTCTGACCAGAAATGTCAACTATTCTTTTTCTCCCGAGATGATGCCTGACTCGCTGAGTTACATCAACATTCTGTCTCTATCTAGAGAATGCATTCAATGGAAACCGATCGGACTTTAACTACCGAGCTGAAATATGCTGTGGTCTTCTTAGTTATGGGCGTGGAGCTGTTCGACTAATTAGTGCTCTTTCAAGGTCCTAAAATGTATGATGGACTGAATGGTCCCCTCTGATTCTATAAGAAAATAACTGCAGATGCTGGTACAAATCGAAGGTATTTATTCACAAAATGCTGGAGTAACTCAGCGGGTCAGGCAGCATCAGACTGAAGAAGGGTCTCAACCCAAAACGTCACCCATTCCTTCTCTCCTGAGATGCTGCCTGACCCGCTGAGTTACTCCAGCATTTTGTGAATAAATACCTCTGATTCTATAATACCAGGACGTTTGTTATGGGCCGCACAGTGGCTCAGCGGTGGAGTTGCTGCCTTACAGTGCTCACAGCACTGTAGATCCGGGTTCGATCCCGACTACGGGCGCCGTCTGTACAGAGTCCGTACGTTCTTCCCGTGACCTACGTGGGTTTTCTCCGAGATCTTCGGTTTCCTCCCACACTCCAAAGACCTACAGGTATGTAGGTAAATTGTCTTGATATGTGTAAATTGTTCCCAGTGTGTGTAGGATTGTGTTAGTGTGCGGGGTTCGCTGCTCGGCGCAGACTCAGTGGGCTGAAGGGCCTGTTTCCGTGCTCTATCTCTAAACTAAACTAAACTAAAAAGTTTTATTGGAATGACACGGGATATACAAAGCAGTATCTTCACCACAAAACTTTTAACCTTTCTTTTGCTCAGGATTTGAACAACATGTAATGTTGAAAGTATACAAAATCACTGAAATAGCCCATAGCATATTCATAAAGTTCACCCTGTTAGATCTTTCCTCAAATATGAAGGGTTGTTTCAGACTCTCCACCAACACCTGCATCTCTTTGAGAGATTCCTTTCCAAAGATTCAATTTCTATATTACTGTACTATATTTGGGTTTGTTACAATCAGAATCTTGCAAAAGCATGTGTTCAGTCTAAGGGATACACCAACATGAGCTATGCATTTCCCCCCCATCAGTTGACCTTTGTCCTCCTTATAGAAGTCTAATGTTTTTAAAATAATGACCTATTTTATTTTTTCCATCAGGAACTGGGAAAGCTGCCTATCGTTCTCTCTCTCCCTCACTGAGACGATGAAAGCAAATTCCTGCCTTATTACAGAAGGTCTAATCTGCTGCAATTGATTAATTGATTGAATGCAATGATCCATTATCGACCCACTGAGTCCATGCCACCCACCGTCCTTGCTAGTTCTGTGTTATCCCACTTTCGCATCCTCTCACTATAGACTAGGGGCAATTTATGGTCAATTAACCTACAAATCCGCACGCATTTGGGGTGTGCGAGGAAACCGGAGCACCTGGAGGAAGCCCACATGGTCATTGGGAAAACAAGAAAACTCCACACAAACAGCACCTGAAGTCAGGGTCGAACCTGGGCACTGTAAGGCAGCAGCTCTCTCAGCTGCACCACTGTACTACCCTGGATTGAATATGACATTGGATGGGTTTGGATTGTCAATTCCATCCATAGCCACACCTTCTATTTACCCATCCATTTTCCAATCACAAGTTATTGGAGCAGAATTAAGCTATTTGGCCCATCAAGAATACTCTGCCATTCAAGAATACTCCGCCATTCAATCATGGCTGGTCTATCTTTTCCTCTCAACCCCATTCTCCTGTCTTCCCCTATCCCCTGACACCCGTACTAACCAAGAATCTATCAATCTCCACCTTAAAAATATCCATTGACTTGGCCTCCACAGCCTTCTGTGGCAATGAATTCCACAGATTCGCCACCCTCTGACTAAATAAATTCCTCCTCGTCTCCTTTCTACAGTTACGCCCCTTCATTCTGAGGCTGCATCCTCTGGTCCTAGACTCTCCCACTAGTGGAAACATCCTCTCTACGTCCACTCTATCCAGGCCTTTCACTATTCGTAATGCCGGTTGTGGCTCACAGAGCAAGACTGCTTCTGAGTCATAAGGTTGTGGGTTTCAATGTTCCCCAAAGCCTCTGAAGTCTGGGCTGCCACTGCACACAGATTCCAGTGAGTGCTGCACTACTGGGACATGCAGTTATTCTATAACGTGATGTTTGAGTGAGTTCCCTTCTGCGCCATTGTGAATGTGAGCTTGTGGGGTTCAAAGAAGAAAGGAAAAGTTCTTCCTGGTACCCAGACCAATATTTATTCTTCAACATCCACCACTAAAGACAAATCAAAATACTGCAGTTGCTGGGAATCTGACCTAAAACGTTGACTGTTTTTTTCCACAGATGTGGCCTGCCCTGTTGAGTATTTCCAGGAGAAGTTTCTGTAGTCAAAGGGTGGTGAGTCTGTGGGATTCTTTGTGACAGAAGGTTGTGGAGGCCGAGTCAGCAGGACTTTAACATCGAGGAGCTTGCGATCCTTTTGTCGTGGACTTTTACATCATGAAGCCCGTGGTCTCTGGTAAGAAGTGGCCGACTCGGGAAATCCATGCCGCGGAGAGAGTTTCAATCGCCCCGACGCAGGAGTTTCGATCACCCCGACGGGGGCTTCGATCATCGGCTGCGGGGGCTTTGATCGCACCGACCGCGGATGGTTTGACTGCCCCGACCGCGGGAGAACAAAGAGGAAGAGGTTTGAACTTTATTGCCTTCCATCACAGTGAGGAATGTCGAATCCACTGTGATGGATGTTTATGTTAACATTTATGTGGTTGTGTGTCATGTTGCTTTTCACTGCAACAATGGCTGGATGGTAACTCAAATTTCACTGTACCTTAATTGGTACATGTGACAATAAACTGACCTTGAAACCTTGAAACCTTGTGTCATGACTCTGTTCGGACCAACTTGTGATCGCCCTCCGAAATGTCCCAGCAAGTTACTCAGTTTATAGACAATAGACAATAGGTGCAGGAGGAGGCCATTTGGCCCTTCGAGCCAGCACCGCCATTTCAATGTGATCATGGCTGATCATTCTCAATCAGTACCCCGTTCCTGCCTTCTCCCCATACCCCCTGACTCCGCTATCCTTAAGAGCTCTATCTAGCTCTCTCTTGAATGCATTCAGAGAATTGGCCTCCACTGCCTTCTGAGGCAGAGAATTCCACAGATTCACAACTCTCTGACTGAAAAAGTTTTTCCTCATCTCCGTTCTAAATGGCCTACCCCTTATTCTTAAACTGTGGCCCCTTGTTCTGGACTCCCCCAACAATAAGACATTAACTATTGAGTGTTGCATGGCAAAAACAGAATGAACAAAAGATTCTAGGGAATGTAGCAGCTAATTTGTGCACAGCTGGCTTTCAATAACCTTAACCAGGTAATATGTTTCTCAGAGCTGTTATCTGAGGGATAGAAATTGGGCAGGACACTAGGGTTGGTATTTAAGTGTGCGTGTTGGGGTAATCTTTTCATCAACCTGAGGGGAGAGGTGGAGATAAAAGTGGAGTAAGAAGTGGTTCCCTTGGTTTAATGTCTGGTCCATAATTCAGCTCCTCTGACTGTGCATCACTCCTTCAACCTCAGTTGTATTTCCTGCTCAGCCTTCTGAGGCGAGCTTGCTCCCAGAACCTTCACACTCGTAGACGGGACAGCCAAGGCACAGTGGCACTTGCGCGAAGAATGAACTGGTATTTATGTAGACCCTTACACAATCTCAGAACACCCCAAAGCTCATTGCGCACAATGCCTGTGAGGTGGAGATATTTCTGTAAGGGAGGCAGTGGAAAGCTATTTTCACGCGCGATTCCATGGGCACATGAGAAGAAATCCATTGGTTTTGGTTGAGCAATGAATGTTGGCCATGATGTGGTGTTGGACCGAAGATAGACACGAAAAGCTGGAGTAACTCAGCGGGTCAGACAGCATCTCTGGACTAAAGAAATAGGTGATATTTCAGGTCGAGACCCTTCTTCAGATGCTAATCACATGTAACATAGAGCCATAGAGTACAGTAACAAGCCTTTCAGCCCAATTTGTCCATGTCAATCAAGTGCCTATCTAAGCCAATCC
This sequence comes from Rhinoraja longicauda, assembly GCF_053455715.1. NCBI lineage: Eukaryota > Metazoa > Chordata > Chondrichthyes > Rajiformes > Arhynchobatidae > Rhinoraja > Rhinoraja longicauda. The sequence goes on from NC_135973.1 coordinate 15,207,993, forward strand.
AATTTGCCTGCCTTTGACCCATATCCCTCTAAACTCTCCCTCCATGTATCTGACCAAATGTCTTTTATTTCATTTGGGCCCCCTGATTCTCAGCCTGAAGAAGGGTCTCAATAGACAATAGACGATAGATAATTGGTGAAGGAGTAGGCAATTCGGCCCTTTGAGCCAGCACCGACATTCACTATGATCATGGCTGATCATCCACAATCAGTACCCCCTTCCTGCCTTCTCCCCATATCCCTTGACTCCCCTATCTTTAAGAGCTCTATCTAACTCTCTCTTGAAAGCATCCAGAGAATCGGCCTCCACTGCCTTCTGAGGCAGAGAATTCCACAGAATCACAACTCTCTGGGTGAAAAAGTTTTGCTTCATCTCCGTTCTAAATGGCCTACCCCTTATTCTTAAATTGTGGCCCCTGGTTCTGCACTCCCCCAACACCGGGAAAATGTTTCCTGCCTCCAGCGTGTCCAATCCCTTAATAATCTTATATGTTTCAATAAGATCCCCTCTCATCCCTCTAAATTCCAGTGTGTACAAGCCCAGTCCAGCCATCCCGGGAATTAACCTCATGAACCCGAAAAGTCACCTATTCCTTTTCTCCAGAGATGCTGTCTGACTGGCTGAGTTACTCCAGCTTTTTGTGTTTATCTTCAGTTTAAACCAGCATCTGCAGTTCCTTCCGACACATGTCATGTTGGACACTGGGTAGCTCCTCACTAAAGGGAGGTGTGCATTTCCTGGAGAAGAGGACTCAGTTGGAGCTAAAAGAGATGGCAGAAACCTGCATAAAGATAGCTTGCGTTGGCAAATATTTAATAAAGTCTAGAGGCAATGTATGCTCTTGTGTTCCACGCAGGGTGATTGCTTGTGACATATACCCATTATTTCTCACCACAAGAATTTAAAAAAACATTAGTTCTAGAATGTGAAGTGTTGCCCTGACAACAGTCTCTCAGTAATTCATTATCATTCTGAAAAACATTAGTTTCAGAATCAGGGGGATGACAATGAAAAGTTCGAAACTGGGCACATATCTGAATATGCAGGGGTTAGCAAGGTAGTGGCAAGTTTTTCCATGGATTAACAAGCTGTCCTTAAAACTTTCCAACATGGTCTTGCGTTAGTCAGTCACCTGTAGGATCCAAAGCTAATGAAAGCTTGGACAGTGATTCGACTCGCTGGCATGCAGTGCCCTCCATAATGTTTGGGACTAAGACCCATTATTTACTTATTTGCCTCTGTACTCCACAATTTGAGATTTGTAATAGAAAAAAAATCACACATGTGGTTAAAGTGCACATTGTCAGATTTTAATAAAGGCCATTTTTATATATTTTGGTTTCACCATGTAGAAATTATAGCTGTGTTTATACATAGTCCCCCCATTCCAGGGCACCATAATGTTTGGGACACAGCAATGTCATGTAAATGAAAGTAGTCATGTTTACTATTTTGTTGCATATCCTCTGCATGCAATGACTGCTTGAAGTCTGTGATTCATGGACATCACCAGTTGCTGGGTGTCTTCTCTGGTGATGCTCTGCCAGGCCTGTATTGCAACCATCTTTAGCTTATACTTGTTTTGGGGGCTAGTCCCCTTCAGTTTTCTCTTCAGCATATAAAAGGCATGCTCAATTGGGTTCAGATCGGGTGATTAACTTGGCCACTCATTGACCATTTTGGGATCATTCTCTTGCTGTAGAATGAACCACCGGCCAATGAGTTTTGAGGCCCTTTGTTTGAACTTGAGCAGATAGGATGTGTCTATACACCAGAATTCATTATGCTACTACCATCAGCAGTTGTATCATCAATGAAGATAAGTGAGCCAGTTCCTTCAGCAGCCATACATGCCCAGGCCATAACACCCCCACCACCGTGTGTCACAGATGAGGTGGTATGCTTTGGATCTTGGGCACTTCCTTCTCCCCTCCATACTTTGCTCTTGCCATTACTCTGATATAAGTTAATCTTCATCTCATCTGTTCACAAGACCTTTTTCCAGAACTGTGGTTGCTCTTTTAAGTACTTTTTGGCAAACTTAAACTGGCCATCCTATTTTTGCAGCTAACCAGTGGTTTGCATCTTGCAGTGTAGCCTCTGTATTTCTGTTCATGGAGTCTTCTGCGGACAGTGGTCATTGACAAATCCACACCTGACTCCTGAAGAGTGGGTTTCTGATCTGTCGGACAGGTGTTTGGGGATTTTTCTTTACTATAGAGAGAATTCTTCTGTCATCAGCTGTGGAGGTCTTCCTTGGCCTGCCAGTCCCTTTGCGATTAGTAACCTCCCCAGTGCTCTCTTTCTTCTTAATGATGTTAGAAACAGTTGATTTTGGTAAGCCTAAGGTTTGGCTGATGTCTCTAACAGTTTTATTTTTGTTTCTCAGTCTCATAGTGGCTTCTTTGACTTTCATTGGCACAACTTTGGTCCTCATGTTGATAGTCAGCAATACAAGTTTTCAAATGTGTTGGAAAGACTAGAGGAAAGACTAGGTGCTGAGAGCTCTCTTCTACCTGCATTAAGGAGGCAATTAAACACACCTGAGCATTTACAAACGCCCGTGAAGCCATGTGTCCCAAACATTATGATGCCCTGAAATGGGGGGACTATGTATAAACACATCTGTAATTTTTACATGGTGAAACCAAAATGTATAAAAATGGAAGGTATTTATTCACAAAATGCTGGAGTAACTCAGCAGGTCAGGCAGCATCTCGGGAGAGAAGGAATGGGTGACGTTTCGGGTCGAGACCCTTCTTCAGACTGATATCAGGGGGCGGGACAAAGGAAGGATATAGGTGGAGACAGGAAGATAGAGGGAGATCTGGGAAAGAGGAGGGGAAGAGAGGGACAGAGGAACTATCTAAAGTTGGAGAAGTCGATGTTCATACCACTGGGCTGCAAACTGCCCAGGCGAAATATGAGGTGCTGTTCCTCCAATTTCCGGTGGGCCTCACTATGGCACTGGAGGAGGCCCTTGACAGAAAGGTCAGACTGGGAATGGGAGGGGGAGTTGAAGTGCTCGGCCACCGGGAGATCAGTTTGGTTAATGCGGACCGAGCGCAGGTGTTCAGCGAAGCGATCGCCGAGCCTGCACTTGGTTTCGCGGATGTAAATAAGTTGACATCTAGAACAGCGGATGCAATTGATGAGGTTGGAGGAGGTGTAGGTGAACCTTTGTCTCACCTGGAAAGACTGTTTGGGTCCTTGGATGAAGTTGAGGGGGGAGTTAAAGGGACAGGTGTTGCATCTCGTGCGGTTGCAGGGGAAAGTGCCCGGGGTTGGGGTGGTTTGGGTAGGAAGGGACGAGTGGACCAGGGAGTTACGGAGTGAATGGTCTCTGCGGAACGCAGAAAGGGGAGGGGATGGGAAGATATGGCCAGTGGTGGGGTCCCGTTGTAGGTGACGGAAATGTTGGTGGATGATTTGTTGGATCCGCTGACTGGTGGGGTGGAAGGCGAGAACGAGGGGGATTCTGTCCTTGTTGTGAGTGGGGGGGAGGGGGAGCAAGAGCGGAGCTGCGGGATGTATAAGAGACCCTAGTGAGAGCCTCATCTATAATGGAGGAGGGGAAGCCCCGTTTCCTGAAGAAATGGCCTTTATTAAAATCTGACAATGAGCACATTAACCACATGTGATTTTTTTTCTATTACAAATCTCAAATTCTGGAGTACAGAGGCAAATAAATAAATGATAGGTCTTTGTCCCAAATATTATTGAGGGCACTGTATGTGAGCCTATAATTAATCCATGCTCAGAAGGGAAGCGGTTTTGCTGAGATTGACCAGAGTAAAATGTGAAACATCTACAATTCTGCTGGAGAATAAGATACTGTTCAACGAAAACATGTTTTGGCATCCAGCAAATATGCCTTTGCATCAGTTAGTACCTGACCTGGGAGTGTTTGATATTGACAATAATTGGTCAGATGAAGTCACAAACTTGTAAAATTCAAAAGCCAGTGCATGAAATGGTTCAGAATTACTCAGAAGGCCTGGGCAAGACTTTGGAAACAGGTTGGTTTCGAGCAGCTAAGATTAGAACTCAGCAATATAAAGTGGATGGCAGTACTGGCGAACTGCAATGATGAATAAATAGCAAGAGAAAATTTGAGGGTGAGGAAATGTATACATGAAAGTTGAGGAAAGAAGGTTAAAACTGAGGATGAGAATGATGAGGAACGGATTATAACAAGGATGAGGGAAGGAATTGTGTTAAGGATGAAGGAGGTTAAATTAAAGTTGAGGGAAGGCAGTTAAATTAAGGATGAGAGAAGCAAATATATCAAGGATGGGGGAAGAGATTATATTAAGGATGAAGGAAGAGTGTTATTTTTTTTAATCAGAGACGGGATTATATTAAGGATAAGGCAAGAGGATGATAGTAAAGATGGAGGAATAGGGTTATATTTAGGATGAGAGTAGGGATTATATTCAGGACGAGGGAAGGCTGTGTATTAACCATATAACCATATAACCATATAACCATATAACAACTACAGCATGGAAACAGGCCTGTCCGGCCCTACCAGTCCACGCCGACCATTCTCCCTGACCTAGTCTCATCTACCTGCACTCAGACCATAACCCTCTAATCCCCTCCTATCCATATACCTATCCAATTTACTCTTAAATAATAAAATCGAGCCAGCCTCCACCACTTCCACCGGAAGCCCATTCCATACAGCCACCACCCTCTGAGTAAAGAAGTTACCCCTCATGTTACCCCTAAACTTTTGTCCCTCAATTCTGAAGCTATGTCCCCTTGTTGGAATCTTCCCCACTCTCAAAGGGAAAAGCCTACCCACGTCAACTCTGTCCGTCCCTCTCAACATTTTAAAAACCTCTATCAAGAATGAGGAAAGGTGATTCTATTAAGGATGAAGGAATACTGTTATATCCAGTAAGGGGTGAAGAAAGGGGATATATTAGGGGATACAACAGGGGAGAGCGATTGGCAGAGAAGTCGTAAAATAATGACATTGGCAAAGAGAAACAAGAAAACTAAATTGCCGAGGAGCCGAGATGAAACGGTTAAATATTCAACAGACATGCAAATAAAATGGAGACAATTTGGATGTGAGAGTATTAGTAGGAGAAATAATGGAATCCCCACCAAAAGGACATGGAAAAAAATTGGAAACAAAAATCAAATCTAATGAAAGTCAATATGTTTTGAAGAAGTATATCATGTTTAACCGATTTCTTAAAGAAAAATGTCTTTATCAAAATTCATTTTATTAGAATATTAGAGATCAAACATTTGTTAGAAATTAAAAGGAGTGGAGCAAAGGGATCTGGGAGTGGACAATCGACTATAGATACCAGTGCAGGTTACGAAGGCCACAGCAGAAGCAAGCGCACGCATTTATTTTGAGACAGACTGCTTTGCAAGGTGCAGATGTTATGTTAAAAACTAACATCAAACCTTGGCCATGCTCGGTACATTGTTCACACCTCAGGGTGTTATTTTTGCAGAGAAAGAAAATAGTATATGGGTGCTAAAATGATGTTAGCAAGGTTAGTAAAAATAATTACCAGATCTACAAAGATATGGTTTTTGGGAAAGATGTAGAGGTCAGATAACAAAGAGAGACACAAAATACTGGAGTAACTCAGCGGGACAGGCAGCATCTCTGGAGAGAAGGAACGGGTGACATTTCGGGTCGAGACCCTTCTTCAGACTCGAAACGTCACGCATTCCTTCTCGCCAGAGATGCTGCCTGTCCCGCTGAGTTACTCCAGCATTTTGTGTCGATATTCAGTATAAACCAGCATCTGCAGTTATGGACAGAAAGAGATACAACTCAGAAGCAGGCCCTTCAGCCCACCAAGTCCCTGTTCACCAACAGCTACCTATTTAAAAACAAGCATCTGCAATCCCTTCCAACACATAGAGAGAGGTCAGATAACATTCTGTGGGGCAATTCACAATCTGACTATCAGCTCCCAAGGGCTTTAATAAAGCAATGTGGTTCATTGTCACCTGTAATAATGCGTTAAAAGAAAATCACAATTTCAATTTTGAAAAAAATAAATAAGAGTAATTGGGTCATTTCATCTTTTCAGGGAATATCCCCAAGCTAAAGTCCTTCGCCAAAGTTTCAAAGGACATTGAAACTTGGGCATAACAGATTTCAAAAGCTGAGTAATTCGGTGGGTATCAGCCATGAAGCCAGGTTTTAAAGAATGCTTCATTTTGTTAAGAAGGAACCAACTCCAACACAAGTCTTCTGCGACACATGAGTAGGAACACATTCTTCTAATGAGGTAATTGGGAGAATAGCGTATATTTAAACAGACTGCGGTTTAATTATATAATTTTTCTACGGTGAAAAAAACCCTTTTACGCTAAAAATAGAGAAAACATTGGCAGCAATAGGGTTCTTGATAGCTCTCAATTCAATTATTTTTCACCTCAAGTTGGTGTCAAATCATCTTTATATCTTTGAACTCTGCCTATTGAATTTTAAAAAAATAAATATCCGATCTAGTTTTTGTATCATTTTCTAATATACGGGAATGTTTTTGTTTATTTTCACCATTACTGGACAGTCTTGATTATTCTAGGGCACCTGCACTTTTTGTTTTAAACAGTGGTTTGCCTCCCACGAGCGTTTTTTTATTTAGACTCCTTGACCTCTTTCCCTCACTGTTATTTCTCCTCTCGCCTTGTTTGTTTAACTAACGCTGTACACTCGTGGCTGGAGCTGTAAAGAGCAGCAGCAAGCAGTCAGTTGCAGATTCCGTATCACAGTGACTGCTTCCCATTCTCGGGGTGGCTTGAGAATACTTGCTCTCTCTCGCCCTGTGAAGCATCAAACGCATCCTGTTACCTTACTGTTGATGTTTTGACAAGGTTGCGTGTACGCACCGACCCATTCCTCAACGCTGTCTGCCACGCTGGAATCACTCACCCCTTGTTATTGTCTTCCTGATCATCCGTCCACTCTCTCCTGCCCACTACGACATCACCTCCCACTCATCATCTCGCCCTTCAGGCCACTCCCAAGTCACGCTGCACTATGTGATGTGGGTGGCAGTAGGGGTTATCTCTCCCCCCACCCCCACCCACAACCCCCCACCTCCACCTCCCCTCCAGACCTTGGCGAGGAACTGAAGATGCTGGCTTTGAACCGTAGACGCAAAAAGCCGGAGTAACTCAGCGGGACACACACAGGCAGCATCTCTGGAGAGAGGGGATGTCACCCATTCCTTCTCTCCAGAGATGCTGCCCGTCCCGCTGAGTTACTACGGCTTTTTTTTGTGTCTATCTTGCGGAGGGATGAGAGTGGACTTAGAGGGAAGATCACGCGGCCAAGCTCATCACCTGAAACCGCGCGGCGACAATTTCATCAATTCGTTCAACGCAAACAGTACCGTTTCTTCCACCGAAACGCGTTCCAAGTCATCCTGGGGATGATGTTGGGAACTGTGGTATCCAACACGGGGAGACGATGCGAATGGGGTTATTTTAAAGCTATTCGCAACTTGAAACACAACTTAGAAACTCCATTCTAACGTCGGAACTGAAAATGAATACAGCTTTTCGTTGTGATTTATATTACACTCAACTGAACGCGGCGTTTCGTTAACTCCACCGGCTCGGTTTGACACCAACACACACACACACACACACACTGTACACACACACACACACACACACACTGAGGGACACAGAGTTTAGCATATGTTCTCCCGGATTAAGCTAATCATCGACTCTGACATTTTCTGAATCATGCTTTAATTTCGGAGGAGGTAATATTTCTTACAATAAGCCCGACTTGTAAAAAAAAATCTGCGCTTAAAGTTATCGATGTCGAGTTAATGAGAATACTTTGTGCAACTTCAACGCGTTTAATTTGGGCTTTTAATGTCGGGGAGCGACGACAGTGATTCTAAATTATCGCGTTAAAAGTTAATCTCAGTTTGACCTGGCACTTCACTCAAATAACAACAGAAGGCGCTGGAATGCATAGGAATTCCCGATTTCTACTTGATATTAAAACGAACGTGACAGGTGAGGCGGTGAGCAGTTCATAAATGAGGGGTAGGCAGATAAATAGGGTGGGCAATTATATATAAGAGAGAGAGAGAGATGTTTCAGATAGCGGGACCGCTGCGATCAAAGAGCGGCTTGTCTTTCGCGATAACCCGCCCGTTATTTTGCATCCAAACTACATTACTGCCTTTTATTCACAAAATGCTGGAGTAACTCAGCAGGTCAGGCAGTCTGAAGAAGGGTCTCGACCCGAAACGTCACCCATTCCTTCTCTCCAGAGATGCTGCCTGACCCGCTGAGTTACTCCAGCATTTTGTGAATAAAAACCTTCTATTTGTACCAGCATCTGCAGTTATCTTCTTATACTACCTTACTGCCTGCCTGCCTGCCCCTAACTTTGGCTTCCTCTCGGCTGTAAAACGCCGGGAGACGTAAAGAATAAAGATAAACATCTCTCCCGCCGCTGAACCAATTCACCAATCCACCCCACCAAAAAAAAGGGAAAAAATTCGCGTTGAGAGAAACAGGTTGACATGTTTTTTAATTAAAAGTGCGCAGGATGAGACGGTTACTGCAATCACTCGCCCTGCAGATACGGGAAGACCAGTGTCCCCCCCCATCGGCTCATTCTCCACAAACTTATCCTTTAGCAGATCGGGACATAATGGCTCGTCTGTCCACATTTTTTTTTCTGGTTGTTATTATTATTATTATTATTATTATTATTAATTATGATTTGTGTTGGTTGTTTTTTGGCTCACCTGCTTCGTCGGCTCTCTCTCTCTCTCTCTCTCTCTGTCTCTGTCTCTGTCCCTCCCGTTCAGACGGAGAGTGTGCGAGGTGGTGGTGGCGGCGCGATGGCCCGTGTACTCCTCCTTTTCCAGTGGGCTGGGGACATTTCAGGGACAGGGGGTCGCCGCTCTCGGGGAAGATTCAGCTGTAAATCCCGCGTCCGAACTTCGGGAGCAGTGCTGGGACCTGCTCATGGCAGCTCGTCTCGCCCCCCAGCTCCCCGGGGTCGGCTCCAGAGGCAGAGAAGAGGAGAGGAGAGGAGAGGACAGGCAGGGAGGGAGGGTGGATCCATGGCACGGTCCGGCCATCCAGCGTGTGGCCCGGCCCGGCTCGGCCCGGCCCTGTGGTGGGGGCGCCGCGGGTGCCACTTGTCACTTTCACCTGGAGTTGCACTTGGAGCTGCGGCTGAGGCGCAACCTGTCCCTGCCCCTGTTCCTCTGAGTCCTCTCTCACCCTGCCTCCTCCCTCTCTCCCCCTCTCTCTCTCTCTTCCCCCCTCCTCTCTCTCCCTCTCTCTCTCTCTCTCTCCCCCCCTCTCTCTCCCTCTCTCTCTCCCTCTCTCTCTCCCTCTCTCTCTCCCTCCCTCTCTCCCTCCCTCTCCGCTGCACAGCCCGGAGTCTGGCCGAGCCACACTGGGAGGTTTTCTATCCAAGCCCAGCGCTACCTGATCCGGCAGAGACCCACCGCAGCCGGCGCTCGGCTGTGCGCATGTTCACTCTCCCTCTCCGCTGGCCCGGGGCTGGGGAAGCTCACACCTGATCACACTCACACCCGACCACACTCACACCTGATCACACTCACACCCGACCACACTCACACTCACACTCACACCCACCCACCGCACTCACACCCGATCACACTCACACCCGATCACACTCACGCCCGACCACACTCACACTCACACCCGATCACACTCACACTCACACCCGATCAAACTCACACTCACACCCGACCACATTCACACTCACACCCACCCACCACACTCACACCCGACCACACTCACACCCGACCACACTCACACCTGATCACACCCGACCACACTCACACCTGATCACACTCACACCCGACCACACTCACACCCGACCACACTCACACCCGACCACACTCACACCCGACCACACTCACACCCGACCACACTCACACCGACCACACTCACACCCGACCACACTCACACCCGACCACACTCACACCTGATCACACCCGATCACACTCACACCCGACCACACTCACACCGACCACACTCACACTCACACCCGACCACACTCACACCTGATCACACCCGACCACACTCACACCCGACCACACTCACACCGACCACACTCACACTCACACCCGACCACACTCACACCTGATCACACCCGACCACACTCACACCCGACCACACTCACACCTGATCACACCCGACCACACTCACGCCTGATCACACCCGACCACACTCACACCTGATCACACCCGACCACACTCACACCTGATCACACCCGACCACACTCACACCCGACCACACTCACACTCACACCCGACCACACTCACACCTGATCACACCCGACCACACTCACACCTGATCACACCCGACCACACTCACACCCGACCACACTCACACCCGACCACACTCACACCCGACCACACTCACACCCGACCACACTCACACTCACGCCCGACCACACTCACCCCCAGCCGGCCTCTGCAGCCCCGAGCGGCGCCGGGCATCCAGCTCCGCTCCATCTACACGCCGGAGCGCCCCCGGTCCACGGGAGAGGGCAGGAGCTCACAACAGCCTCATGCACACACTCGCCTCAATAGCCCAGTGCACACTCATCAACCCACACCCAGTGCACACTCACCCCAATACACCCGTACACACACCTCCACACACTATACACACACTCGCCTCAATAACAGTGCACACTCCATCAACTTACGCCCCTTACACACTCACTCCAATGCACTCCATACACACACCTCAGTATACACTGCACACATTCATCAACCCACACCCTGTGCACACTCACCCCAATGCACCCCATACACACTCACCTGTACACTCTACACACCCATCAACTCACACCCTGTCATCTCAATACACCCGTACACACCTCCGCACACTGTACACTCACCTCAATAATTCCATACACACCCATCAACTCACACCCTATGCACACTCACCTCAATAACCCCGTACACACTTATCAACACATACCCTGTGTACACTCACCTCAATGCACGTCATGTATACTCATCTCAATACACTTTGTACACACCCAACTCACACCCTGTGCACACTCACCTCTATACAGCCTGTGCATACACACCCACACACCCTGCACACACTCACTTCACTAGATCTCTCACCTCAATGCACACTGTACACACTCATCAACACAAACCCTGTGCACACTCACCTCAATACACCCCATACTCACCTACACACCCTGTACACAATCACCTCCACACACCTGTACACACGCACCCCCATACCTTGTACACAGTCACCCCACACACCCCATACACACTTATCCCAATATACCCCATACACACTCACCATACACGCCTATACACACTCAACCCCACACACTGTACACACCCACCAACTCACACACCAGTGCACTAATTTCAAGATGCCCCATACACACTCACCCCACATATCTCTTACACACTCACCTCACACATTCTGTGCACATTCACTTCACGCATACACCCTGCACACACTCACCACACACCCTGTGCACACTCACCTCAATACATCCCATGCACACTAATCCCACACACCTCATACATACCTTAATACTCCATGTACACACTTACACCTCCATACTTGTACACACTCACACCACACACCCTGCACATACAACATACCCTGTATGTAAACACTCAACACACACTCCACACATCTGCACATGCGCACCTCATTGCACCCTGTACACACACCTCCACACACCTTGTACTCACTCATCTCTACACACCACATGCACACTCACCACACACCCTGTACACATTTTAGACCATTGGAACAGTGCTGCACTGGAAGGTCCTTCAGCCTACCTTGTCCTTACGAACATGATGCCAAGTTACACACACACCCATCAACACAACACACTCCTGACACCCATCAACACAACACACGCCTCACACCATCAACTCAAGACACCCCACTCACTCATCAACACAACCCATGCCTCACACCATCAACTCAATACACCCCACTCACTCAGCAGTTCAATGCATTTTACTCACACTCACTTTAACACTGCCACCCATTAACTCAGAACACCTCACTTATACCACTGATGGATTCAACTCAACAGAGCCTGCACACACTCATCAACTTAACACACCTTCTTCACACTTGATGCGCAACACACCGCACAAGCTCGAAAGTTCTTCACACCACATTCACACACAACATACTCACCAACTCACACAAGTCAGTCACAATGAACTGAACACACTGAGTCTTATCAACCCAATGCACAGCACACACTTATCAACTCAACACATCTGATTCACATTGATCTTCTCAACATAACCTCATGTTCATCTCATTCTCAACTCAACACACACTCAGACATGCACTCATGCACATTCTACTTGCTCACAATCAAGTCAACGAAAACCTATTCACAACTCACTAACAGTCAACACAAACCCAGACCCACACACCTATCAACTCAACTTTCATGCATGCCCACTCACACGTATCAACTCACCACACACCATTTAATTAACTCAACATTAATACACATCCCACTCATAATTACACTCAACTCACAGCACACACACACACCCTCATCAGTTCATTATGTTTCAGATAATCTGTCACACTCATGTATATTTACTCACACTCATTCACAGTTTACAGCCTCATAATGTCAATACCATTGTACACTGATATACACACATGTACAGTTGTACATGCTAATTTCCAGCCACATCCTCACACTCTCACCACACAGTTCTACAGAGACACACCAACCCTCACTTGCCCCAGACATACTGATACCCATTCTATAAAATTACATAGCATATACATTTGTACATCTCATCATACGTCACATACTTGTAAACTGTCATACTAAATTTTAAAACACACAGGCATAATCCAACATACTTACACATATCCACACACTCTCCACATTCTGATCCACCTTCATCCATTACAGATACAAAAGCATCCCATTTTAACCCTTAGAGTATCAAACATCATACTATTCTGAAACCCAGGCACACTCACTGACTTCCTCTCCCTACTCTTTGCACCCCCGACAAACCATCAAATATAAGCAAGGAGAAAAGGAATAGGAATAGGTGAAACAAAATACAGAGCGGAGGTGCAGAACCTGGCGGACTGGTGCTCTGATAACAACCTGTCCCTAAACACCTCCAAGACCAAGGAGCTGATCATCAACTTCCGTAGGTCACATAACGGGGAATACGCCCCGATCTTTATCAACGGGGACAGTGTGGAGAGAGTGTTCAGCTTCAAGTTTCTGGGCACTCACATTTCGGAGGACCTAACATGGTCCAATAACACTGCTGCGCTGGTCAAGAAGGCACAGCAACGACTGTTCTACCTAAGAACACTAAAAAAGTCTGGTCTACCCCAACAGCTGCTGACGACCTTCTACCGCTGCACCATAGAGAGCATCCTAACACATGGCATCCCTGTGTGGAGGCAGAGAGGAAAGCTCTTCAGCGGGTAGTCCATAGAGCTCAGAGGACCATCGGAACACAGCTCCCAGCCTTGGAGGGCATCTACAACACACGATGCCTCAGAAAAGCCACCAGCATCCACAAAGACTCTTCACACCCCTGCAACAGTCTGTTCGAACTCCTTCCATCGGGCAGACGATACAAGGCCTTCTACGCCTGCACCTCCAGACTCAGGAATAGCTTCATCCCCAGGGCCATAGCTGCTGTGAACCGGCCCTGCTGAGCCGGATGGTCACATCGCACAGTGAACCAGCACAGATCTACTTGCACTTTTTTCTGTCTTAAAACTGTTACAATTTGTTTCGTTGAGTTGTTGTTGTTTAAATTAATTAAATTATTGCATCGTACAATGACAATAAAGATATATTGTATTGTATTGTATGTTTCAGGTCGAGACCCTTCTTCAGTCTGAAGAAGGGTCTCGAACTGAAACATCACCTATTCCTTTTCTCCAGAGATGCTGTCTGACTTCCTGAGTTACTCCAACATTTTGTGCCTAAACCAGCATCTGCAGTTCCTTCCAATACATCAAATATATCCCACAGAATCATACACACACTTCACAGATTAATACACATCCCAGATTTGTGCATGATGCATAAGTGTAACGCAAGTGTAAACATCCCTTATATACTGGAAATCAGCCATGCTAGGCTATTGTGCTGCAACTCCCCAACCTTGTTTGAATTCTGACACTGTCGCATTGGTATAGCCCCAGAGGTAGTTGTTGAGTATATGAACATAATTCATCAGCAACAGCAGTTGCTCAAGGAAAAAGCTAGCATTACATTAAACATCCTTTCCTTAACTCTGAAAATGATTCGACCATCATTCATGAAGCTTCAACATGGAATGTGTTGAGAACTCTGCAAATGGAGAAGTTTATCCATTTTTAATGTGACTTATGCTGATGTCAGAAAATAGAGAGTAGGATCTCAGTGAGGCTGTTTAAAAAAAGCACTAGACAAATTACTAAAGGGCTGCAAATTACCAACCTTACTGCATCGTGGCAGTCAGACTATGTTTATACAGGGAGCGTGGTATTGTCAGCAAACATCACCCCCTTTGCAATAACTCCTGTTCATGATCTGTTCACAAGCTAGTTCTGGTATGGGTGTTTGACCTGAAGTGTTAGCTCTGTTTCTCCTTCTGCCTGACCTGCTGAACGTTTGCAAAATGTTCCGTGCTTGTTTCGTGTTTCCAACACCTGCAGTTTTCTTGGATTTTAACCTACAATCCTCCTGATCAGTGGCTTCACAATTTTTACAATGAAAATGCTTGAAGCAGCAAAAGATAACAGCAACTCCTTCATAACCACACCAAGCACAACTCACTCCATGCATGTTTTTCATGTCGTGTTTCTAACCCAGTCTCTCCCAAACCCTCTCCCCTCAAACCCGATCATCATATGCACCTCTCCCGTACATAATTCACTCAGAATCAGTAAACGATTGACCTTATTGTAACAATATTCATCGGCACTGAATCTCGACACAGGAGCACAGACTACACCATTTTAATATCTTAATGCCATGAATATTAACATTGACTTGGTGTCATTAATATCTCTTGCAATATATTTATTCACAAAATGCTGGAGTAACTCAGCAGGTCAGGCAGCATCTCGGGAGAGAAGGAATGGGTGATGTTTCGGGTCGAGACCCTTCTTCAGACTGAAGAAGGGTCTCGACCCGAAACGTCACCCATTCCTTCTCTCCCGAGATGCTGCCCGACCTGCTGAGTTACTCCAGCATTTTGTGAATAAATCGATTTGTACCAGCATCTGCAGTTATTTTCTTATATCTCTTGCAATATAGGTAGATACTGCTAGCGGTAGGTATGCCGTATCTTTTGAAACACAAGGACTTCCAGACCAGAAGAGACTGCTTGTCCCAACATCGCTGGTGTTGGCTCTGAGTAAGAAACACTAATTTAATCCTACAACTCTGCTCGGTTATTATTGTTGGTTTATTATTGTCACATGTACCGGGGGGATACAGTGAATACTTTGTTTCGCATCCTCACCCAATTTTCCCTGCCAGCCCTATAATGTCTTACTTTTAGGCATTTATCTCATTCTCTTTCAGAGGTAATGACTGGACCTGTTGCCAGTGCGTTGGCAAGTAGTGCATTCACACTACCTTAACACACTGTGTAAACCTAACACAATCATGCAAGGGAAATGTATCCCACCTTCACCAGAAAACAATCAAAAGTGAGGAGCAGTCGATTCCTAGCCCCTTCACCCTGCCCCACCATTCAACATGATCATGACGGCTTCGGCTACATCTTTGCTTCAGATCTTCATGGTCGTCTCTGATTTCCTCTTAATCCTTTAGGTCTTGGATCAATGGAAGCAGTTCATCACTATCCACAAACGAAACCCTACATGATCTTGAACCCCTGTATTAATATTTCCTCTTCACTCTCCTCATTCTAAGGAGAACATTTGCATCTCCATCAGAAGAATTTTCTTCGACTATTAATCTTTATCCAAATTTAACCCCTCCCAATTATGCAACCATTTAATTTTCATCCCACTGTTCCAATTAGGTGAGAGGAACTGTGCAAGCTGTGTTGGACTGCCACGGCTAATTCTTACCCATTTAATAACAACAACAGGTTCAGATGGCACTTTGAAAGTCATAGAATTTTCCAAGGCATTTCACAGGAGCGGGATAAAAGAATCATGAGCTGTGTGCAGCGATATTTGGACATATGCAGGTGCTTGGTCAAGGAGGATAGTTTTTAAGGAGTAACTCACTTGGGGGAGAGAGAGGTGGAGAGATTTAGGCGGGAATTCCATGGTATGGATGCCAATGGCAGCACAACAAAAACTGGAGATGTGGAAAAGGCTGGAATTGCAGGAAGATAGAAATTATAGTGAGTTGCAGAGCTGTTAAAGGATAGAGAGGAAGGGGGGGGGGGGGGGGGGGGAGAGGAGACTAGTTAAGACCACCTAGATCCCAGAGCCGATGAATACAAGGATCTTTTCGATTAGATTTTATCTTTGAAATTAATGTTTAAATATAACTTTGTTTCTCGGTCTTTTGCTCTTTTAATTTTGGAATTGGAAACTGGATTAGTGGTGGGTGGCTGGGAGTTCAGGTCAATTAACAATAAATTCAGAGAAAATCTGTTTTCATTTCAAACAATGTTAATCTCAAAAAAGGAAGGCAGTAACGAGACACATCCGAAGTGCACAGCAACTGAATTATTAACACAGCCACTACTTTTTGGGTCTGTGTGTTAATACTACATGTAATGTTATATGCTCTCATGATCACAAAAGTCCTGCCAGGTTATTTTAACAGGAAAATACATTCATAATATTTATGAATGGACTGTGTTGCAAGATACTAAAATTAAAGTATGAAACAATGCATCCCCACTGTCGTATCATAGATATTTTGAAAGAAACATGAATTGATTGCTGTTATAATAGTGTTCCACTCTGGGCTGTGAGCAATGTATTGCAATCAATGGAATGTACCCATTCTCTTAATAACATTACCACAGTTTTTGTGAACTGGTTTTACAGATCTATTGCCCACACACTTCCAGCCCTGAGACTTTGTGAAATCACATCTTGTGGATTTTTTTTGCAGGCAGAGGAGGAAGAACGTTTGCACTGATTCGCCAGCTCAAAGTGGTTCACCGGCAGAATATAGATATATTTAAAAATTAGCTTAAATGTCCCTCAACATAATTGATATCAACAAGCAATATTGGATAATTTGACCACCTTCTCCCACCTCATTCAACAGTTGACAGACATTTCCCATCTCAATTAACTGTGGTGAAAAATTTTAAATTTAAAATTAAAAAAAAATATATATATATATATTTAGAGAGGGAGAGAGCGAGAACAAGAGAGTAAGAGGGCAAGAGAGAGCGAGAAGCAGGCATTACAGTAAAATGGAAAGTGCAAGCGAGAAACATCTCAGTGAATGAGTCATAATATAGAATTGAATGCCCTAACCCTAACCCCAAATCCTAACAAAACTCTAGCCTCTAACACTACCTTAATACCAACCCTCTTCTTTGGTAACAAATATCAGGGGGGGCAGGACAGAAATTAATCCCGAAACGTCACCCATTCCTTCTATCCAGAGATGCTGCCTGAACCGCTGAGCTATTCCAGTATTTCCTGTCTTTGTTAATCCCAACATGTTTCCTTCCTAACACTGCTCATTGAGAATCGGAGAAACCCCTTTGAAAATAATCATAATAATGATGGTAAAAATAATAGTGAGAAAGGTTGGCATTGATGTAGAACTATTCACAGCTTCTCAATGCTTTTAACCAATTAAATACCATCACCAGTGTATCTGTATGCTTTGATTTCAGATACACTATGGCTAACCTGTACAAAGCACGTTCCCATATCAGTGATGTTGACTGAATAGTAACTATGAGCCAGGACATGAGGGGTGTCTCATCATGTCTCCAATATGTTTACCAGAGAGGGTAGGTTGGGTCCCTGAAGACACTGCATTCCCTCAGAGGCAGCCTGCAAATGTGTTCCCCTGCACTCTACCCATACTGGGGGCAACTTCACATCAACTGGGCTTGGAAGCATGTGACTCGGGTCATCAATATGATTTAAAGCTGGGTTTAAGAAATGCTCAGGTAGATTAGCTTATTAGTGCCATCCCATTCATTCCAATGATTGAGTTCACTCTCCCACTGTTATGGGAGCCAATGCCCAGAGGACAAAGTGATCATGCGTAGGAAGGAACTGCAGATGCTGGTTTAAGCCGAAGATAGACACAAAATGCTGGAGTAACTCAGCGGGACAGGCAGCATCTCTGGGGAGAAGGAATAGGTAGTGTTTCCGGTCGAGGCCCTTCTTCAAAAGGGTGTCGACCCGAAACGTCAACCATTCCTTCTCTCCAGGGGACAAGGTGATAAAATGACAGGCACAAAAAGCAACAAAACAGTTCAGGATGATTTGATTCTCAAGACAATGACAATAGTGCAAATACATTGCAGTGTGGCTTTGACTTTGTCCAAACACAAAACTTAATTAATGTTTACCATATTTCCTTTTGATATAGATAGAGAGCATCTTGGACCAGCCAGTCAATGATGGCTCAAAGAGCGGTCCAGTTCACCATGATTTTTTCTTGTGACCCATTCCCCCCTTTACCTCCCACCAGATACCACCATTCTACCACAAATTAGAGGCAATTTGCAGTGACTTCTCAAGCTACTAACCTGCACGACCTTTAGGATGTGGGATGAAACCGGAGTACCTTGTCTTAGGGAGAATGTGCAAACTCCACGCAAACAGTACCGGAGGTCTGGATCAAACCTGGGTCACTGGAGTCGCTGGGCAGCAGCTCAACTCAGCCTTCACTGGACGACAAGAACTTGTATTGCTGTAGCTCCTTTCATGTGGCAAAACGTCCCAAAATGTTCCGACATCAAAACAACATGATGCCAAAAATACAAAAAATGCTTTAGGGATTGGCATATCAAGAGGACGCGCTGCCTGGGGAAAGAAGGGGAAATGGTTTGAGAGGTTTAGAAAGGCAAAATAAGATCAGAGACTGGCAGCCTCGATCAGCAATCACAAGAGATCAGATTGAGAGACGTGCAAGGGACAAGCACAGTCGAGTGTCAGTGCTTCAGATGGTTGTGGTAGGGAAGAGTGGGGCAATACAATGGGGCAAACTACCAAGAAGATGGGCGACCAAGAAGCTTTTGCAGATCATTAAGCACAACATAGAAACATAGAAAATAGGTGCAGGAGGAGGCCATTCGGCCCTTCAAGCCAGCACCGCCATTCATTGTGATCATAGCTGATCATCCTCAATCAGTACCCCGTGCCTGCCTCCTCCCCATACCCCTTGATTCCGCTAGCCGCAAGAGCTCTATCTAACTCTCTTTTAAATTCATCCAGTGAATTAGCCTCCACTGCCCTCTGCGGCAGAGAATTCCACAAATTCACAACTCTCTGGGTGAAAAAGTTTTTCTCATCTCAGTTTTAAATGGCCTCCCCTTTATTCTTAGGCTGTGGCCCCTGGTTCTGGACTCCCCCAACATTGGGAACATTTTTCCTGCATCTAGCTTGTCCAGTTCTTTTATAATTTTACACATTTCTATAAGATCCCCTCTCATCCTAAATTCCAGTCAATAAAAGCCCAGTCTTTCCAATCTTTCCTCATATGACAGTCCCACCACCCTGTGGATTAACCTCGTAAATCTACGCTGCACTCCCTCAATAGCAAGGATGTCCTTCCTCAGATTAGGAGACTAAAACTGCACACAATACTCCAGATGTGGTCTCACCAGGGCCCTGTACAACTGCAGAAGGACCTCTTCACTCCTCTACTTAAATCCTCACGTTATGACGGCCAACATGCCATTAGCTTTCCTTACTGCCTGCTGCACCTGCATGTTTACTTTTAATGACTGGCGTACAAGGACACCCAGGTCTCATTGCACTTCCCTTTTTCCTAATCTGACACCATGGAGATAATAATCTGCTGCCTTGTCCTTGCCACCAAAGTGGATAACATCGCATTTATCCACATTATACTGCATCTGCCATGCATCTGCCCACTCACTCAACCTGTCCAAGTCACCCTGCAACCTCCTCGCATCCTCTTCGCAGTTCACACTGCCACCCAGCTTTGTCCCATCTGCAAACTTGCTAGTGTTACTTTTAATTCCATCATCTAAATCATTAATATATATTGTAAACAGTTGCGGCCCCAGCACTGAGACTTGCAGCACTCCACTCGCCACGGCCTGCCATTCTGACAGGGACCCGTTTATTCCTACTCTTCTTGTTTCCTGTCTGCCAACCAATTCTCCATCCATATCAATACCCTACCCCCAATATATGTGCTCTAATTTTCCCCACTAATCTCCTGTGTGGGACCTTACCAATGGCTTTCTGAAAGTCCAGATTCACTACATCCACTGGCTCTCCTTCATCCATTTTACTTGTCACATCCTCAGTGATAGATGGAACAGTGATAGATGGAACTTTAGAACCCCAGCCGGAGAGTTTGAGAAGTTTGGAGAGGTTGCAATGAGGAGGGCCACACAGGTGTGTACCAAAACAGTAGAACAATGTATTACATTGTGGTTAAGATGTCATTGTACTTCAGTCCATTTTTCAGAGGAACTTCTTTTTTTAGTTCCAGTCGTCACAAGATAGGAAGGATGCGATTAAGCTGGAGAGGTGCAGAAAAGATTCATGAGAATGCAGCCTGAATTGGAGGGCTTGAGTTATAAAGAGAGATTTGATCAGCGGGGTCTATTCTCCCTGGAGTGAAGGAGGCCGAAAGGTCACATGATAACGACATCTGAAATTATGAGAGGCATAGATAGGATAGATAGCCAGCGTCTGCTTCTTATTGCAGCGGTTTGCAAAACTAGAAAGCATAGGTTTAACATGCGGGGGAGGCTTTTAAAGGGGATCTGAAGGGTAAATTTTCCTCGCACAGAGGAGTTGGTTTCTGGAATAAGCTGTCAGTTGAGGTGGTGAAAGCAGGAACAGTAACAGCCCAGGCATCTGGGCAGGTTCTTAAAAGTGATCTGGAATTAATCAGGCAAGTGGGATTAATATAGATAGGCATGATGGCCGGCGTAGATACGGTGGGCCACAGGATCTGTTTCTGTGTTGTATAACTCTCTGTCTCAGGAGAGTACATCTCAATTAGTTCCTTATCACTTGTACACAATTGCCAACCCGCTTCTCCAAGGCATGCTGTCAGTACATTTGTTTTACTAACACAGGAGTGTAATCAAAACACCCATATAAGCATTCCCACCGCCTCCTATTCCACACAGTCCTTCAGCTGGCAAACTAAATTTAAACTGTTCATGAACACTTGCACACACATGCACACTCACACACGGACACACACAGGCTTACATGCGCACACTTACACATACCTGAGCATCAGCAGAATATGTGTGCATTCACAGAAAGTCAAATGCACAAACAAATTCACACCCGCCACTCACGTTTACACACACACACACACACAAGGACTAATGCACAGACATACTAACACACACGCACATCCATATGCTAATGTAAACGGCAATGTGCAAAACACTTCTCTTTGGTTTGAAACAGACAGAAAAATTCTTCTAAAACTTAAATATAAACGAAAAGCACTCTTTCCTTTTTTATACAACTGATGTAAACATAAGATGGTGGGGTAGACCACAGAAACTGTAAATCACAACCAATCTGCTCTATTCCTGCTCACTCCTGGTTCAATTAGTGACTCTTGTCATAAAAAAACCTTTGCAAAAACAAAATACGCTAAGTCCTTAAATGCAGTGCTTTACCACCCGACCTTAATCTTGCTTTTCTAAGCAGAATTTGAACAGGAACAATCAAGGGAGAACAAAACAAAGTCACGCAGAAGCACATATTTGATATAGAGGCGATGCTTGTACTCCTTAATAATAATGATTAGATTATATATTTTTTTTAAGTCTGGCAGACACATTCCTAACTCGCCCTGTTTGCTGAGTACCCGTCTAATGCTGACTGTCTGCTGCACTTTGGCTTTGTGTAACTTTAGAGATGAATCTACAAAACGTCGTTAAAAAAAATACTAAAGTTACAAACCTGGGGCCGGTTGCTTTGCTGCAGGGGAAATTAGTGTTGCTTTCAACCCGATGTTAAGCACTCTTGGTGCTGTTAGGGAGGGGGGTCGTGGGTGCCAGAGTGATGGTGGAGAAGGAGGGCGTGGGATAGGGGAGGTGGGTGTGGGGCGGGTGGTTTATGAATCTGCTCGATCAGGCACTGGGAGCAGCAGATGTGACTGTCAGAGGCAGTGTGGTGAGGACAGCAAGTGTCGTTAACTCTTTAGAAAGCAGCCACTAGGCTCTGGAGAGGGAGAGAGGGAGAGAGGGGAGAGGGGGGAGAGGGGGGGAGGATGGAGAGGGAGAGGGAGAGGGGGAGAGAGGGAGAGAGGGAGAGAGGGAGAGGGGGAGAGGGAGAGAGGGAGAGGGGGAGAGGGAGAGGGAGGGGGAGAGGGAGAGGGAGAGGGAGAGGGAGAGGGAGAGGGAGAGGGAGAGGGAGAGGGAGAGGGAGAGGGAGAGGGAGAGGGAGAGGGAGAGGGAGAGGGAGAGGGAGAGGGAGAGGGAGAGGGAGAGGGAGAGGGAGAGGGAGAGGGAGAGGGAGAGGGAGAGGGAGAGGGAGAGGGAGAGGGAGAGGGAGAGGGAGAGGGAGAGGGAGAGGGGGGGAGAGGGAGAGGGAGAGGGACTATTCCGTGCATTTAACCATGCACTGACACAATTCATGCCCCACCACCACACCCAAACCCCAAGCCCCCAAAGCCTGCCACTCCATCTTCCCCGTATAGAATGAATGAATGAATGTTTGATCTTATTAGCATTATGTTAGGATTCTGCTCCTGGCACCAATTAGTCTGTGAACTGGAATGTTGCTTCTCATTTCTGGTTCATCAATTTCCCTGTTACCGTCACAGGGATTGGGAAGGGCAAGGATTGCTGGGTTTTGTTTCTGGTTGATAGTCTATGAAGCCTCATTATCTCTGGTCCGAGCATCTTTGCTTTTCTCATAGAGCTGGAGCGGCACTCCCT
Organism: Rhinoraja longicauda; assembly: GCF_053455715.1. Classification (NCBI taxonomy): domain Eukaryota; kingdom Metazoa; phylum Chordata; class Chondrichthyes; order Rajiformes; family Arhynchobatidae; genus Rhinoraja; species Rhinoraja longicauda. The sequence continues at coordinate 15,231,080 of NC_135973.1, forward strand.
CCTCGCACCCCCTCCTCGCACTCCCCCTCCTCGCACCCCCTCCCCGCACCCCCTCCTCGCACCCCCTCCCCGCACCCCCTCCTAGCATCCCGTCCGAAGCAGTCCGACCGAAACAGCTCCCCGGCCACATTGATTGCCACCCTTGACGACGTTGCTGAAGTTGGCAAACTCTGCTGGCAGACTCGGGGTGAACCCGTTCCAAAGGGTTCAGGACGTCTCAGAAAAAGTGGTTGCGGAAAGACGATGGTGGTAATGGGGACGGGATGGAGGTGGAAGTGGACAGGAGTTGGAGGCTGGAGATGATGGAGAGGGGATGGAGGTGAAGGTGCTTGGAAGGGGTGGAAATGGGAGTGTTGGGGGAGGATGGTGGTACGTGTGATGTAGATGGTTGGAGATGGGGGTGTTCGGGGCAGGTGGAGGTGGTGGTGTTTGGGAAGGGGTGAAGGTGGGAGTGTTGGGGGCAAATGGACGTGGAGTGATGTAGAGGGGTGGAGATGGGGATGCGGGGTGAACAGACATGGGGTGATGCAGAGGGGTGGTGATGGGGATGTGGGAGGGTGGAGACGGAGGTGATATTGGACAGGTGCAGGTAGAGATTTTGAGGAGGGGTGAGGTGGGATGATGGTGAAGGGTGAAAGTGGGCGTGGTGCAGACAAGGGGTGGTGTAATTGCGAGGTGTGGAGGTAAGGGTGTTGCAAAGGGGTGGAGATTGGAATGCTTGGGGCAGATGGAGATGGGGTGATGTAGAATGGTGGAGATTGGAATAATAGGGACAGGTGTAGGTAAAGGTTTTGGGGAAGGGGTGAGCTGGATGGGAGTGAGGTGTGGACGTAATGGTGCTGGAGAGGGGTGGAGGTGAGGTTTGAAAAGGATACTGGGATGAGGATGGTTTGGAGGTTGGGGTGACGTGTTGAGAAGATATCTAGGGGTGAATGAAGGGTTCTGGGGTGGGCTGGTGTGATGGGCATAGTTGGCGGTGAGAGGGGACAATGTGCTGCAGTGGGTGTTGGGAATGATGGAGTGGGATGATGGATCGGGGTAACGGGAAGGAAACAGATGGGGGTGGTGTTGTGGTTGGGAGAGTGGGTGGGGATGAGGGTTTGGTGGGTGGGGTGATGTGGTGGGCAGTTGTGTAGGATGGTGGGAGGAGCTAGATGGTGTGGTGAGAGTGGGTGGGAGTGAGGAGGAGACAGTGGGGGTGTGGTTGGTGGGGTAGGGACGGATATTTGGGACCAGCAACAATGTAATGAGGCGGGACAGGTGGTGGTGGGACGGGCTGGAGATGCAGTCATGGTGTGGTCGTGTTGGGATCTCTGAATGAAAATAACATCGCAAGATCGGAACACGAGAAGACCAAGAATCCCTCACCTCTCTTGGCTTTCGATAAGATGGTGAATCTGTGACCTAGCTCCACAGCTACCGTTGCTGATCAATACTTGTGTCAACAAACCACAAATATTTTCCATTTATGCTGCCTAACCTGACGCATGTTTTCTGCTGTTTCTCTTTTTCAGAGTCATAGGCATTCAGCTCAGCAACAGATCCTTCATCACACCAAGTCCACCACAACCATCAACCACCCATTTACACTAATCCTGCACGGATCCCATTGTAGTCTTCCTGCATTCCCAGCAAACTACCGGCACATTCACCTACACGAGGGGCAATTTACAGCGGCCAATTGTTCTATGAGCTCGCGCGTCTTGAGGACGTAGGCGGAAACCAGAGCACCAGTAGGAAAGTCATGTGTCGGAGCCTGGGTCGATGGAACCCGCGCCCGGTGCTGCGGCCAACGGAGCTGGAGGTCGCGCTGCCGTGAACAAAGGAGGACCTGGCGTGGGGGGACCATGGGTGGGGGAGTTGTGGGGAAGAACAAAGGAGGATCCAGCATGGTGGGACCACTGTGAGGGGGTGGTGGGGGGGGGGGGGGTAACAAAGGCGAACCAGGCGTTGGGGGAACTGCCATGGGGGGAGAACAAAGTTGGCCCTGGCGCGGAATACTTTGTAACTTTGTTCGGCGCTCTTTACGTGGCGACTATTTGCATACCTTGGGTACGCAAGCAAAGAATTTCACTTTGACTTGTCACACGTGACAATAAAGTATTCAATTCAATTCAATTCAAAGTGTCATTCGTTGCAGAGGATGACAAATATTTGCATGCAGCAGTGTTTCCGATCATCGCCCTGAAAGATCTGACTCTAAAGCTTTGCAAGTGTCCTCAGGTTCTTGACTCCAGCTAGCAAGAATATATTTGCTTGACATTATACAATTATGCCAAGAGAGTATTCTCTGCCACCCTTGTTAGAGTGGAATGGGTTAACTGGAATGGTTGCTGATTTGTTCCGCAGGCGAGAAGCTTCAAGTGCGGCACAATTCAGAGAATCCAGCCAATATATATTTCATGTCCTGCAGCTAACAGAGTTTGGAACAATGTAGTAAGCAGGCAGATGTATTCCTGACCAGTTGTGCCAATGGGCAATATTCCCCACTGGGACCACAGACTTGTGAAGCTCTCTCATTGATCATACAACAATAACAATGCACTGATTTTTGGTTCAGCATTAGTTATCGGAAACTAACAGGATAATCCTATATAGACCAAGTTTGATTTCATTCATGTCATTATGAACAATGGTAATGGTCCTCCAGTCTCTCCCGATGTATAACGTGCCCAAGTTTCCTTGCCTTTGAACATCTGACCAGTTCTCACTCTCAGCGCAACAAACCATGTTTTTAAATAAATTCTCCACGGCTCTTTTTGTTATTTGTTTTAAAATGGAGCATTCGATCAAGATCCAACCCCCCCATCTCATCAACTAAAAAGAGAACAGTAAGAAAAGCAAGGGTATTGTGTTGCCGACTGACCTTAAACAATCAGAGTGATCTTATTTTAATAGCAGCAATGAGAGGAAATAGCGATATTTAAAGAATAGTTAAAATCAGAATGAAGACACATAAAGACCAGTGCGATGATAGTCGTGCACGATGCAAGTACAGAAACTGATGATGGTAATCTTGGTAAAGTGATGCTTATATCACATATTTCAAACTGCTTCTCTAGCTGTTTAACAGACGTGTTACCCCGTTTAACATAAAGAGACGTCAGCCCATTTTAAGAACCTGTTTGGACAAAATCAAGAGAAAAATACTTTTTCTGGTGTGAGCAAAGACCTGTTTAATTCGCCCAACCATCCAAACAAACCATGTAAACAGAGCAAGTAGAGAGGAGATTGCAGATCGATGAGTCTTTCCAGCGAAAGGTGGCTCCTCGTATGAATGAACAACTTACCTGTGTGGCTTTGCCAATATAGGTGTGAAGCATGTAGATCTTGTCAAGCAACCCCTCAGCAAAGTGTCCTATTTTCTTGAGAAGTTGCCTTTATATTTTCGAACCCAATGACATCAACAGAAAACAGAAAGCCAAGCCTTCTCTTCCCCTTATATTCAACCCCACCCACCTCTTCACCACTCCAATAACCCCACCCACTACCCCCGCCAAACTTTCATGTACTCGATCACATCCCTCCTGGTCCAACTTTAAGTCACCAGGAACGTCAAGGGGAGGGGTGTGGGAGCCCAGGAGCGGGTGTGGTATCAGTAGGTGGTGCCACAAAATTGGATCGAGTGACTGCAACGTGAGATTTGGACCAATTAGACCGGAAACTCTCCGTGGGTTTTGTTACAGGTATGTTGTGAATGGGAACGAGTGAGCTCCTAAGGCATTGGAGAAGTGGAAATAGGAGGTTTACCTTATGCACCTGCAGTGGGATCATTGAAGCATGGAACATGAGAGAAAGCTTGCATGTGCTCTATCAATTTGATCAGGTGCTTGGAATCTGCAAATATACTGAAATCCTGTATGGTCTGATTGAATGACAATAAAGGGTATTGTATGTGAACTATGTACTTTGCTGTGAATCGAAAAATAGGCAGGAGGATTATCACATGAATTTCTTAATTCTCTTGATACACGATCCAGCCTCTCCTCAAAATAAGAAGACAGTGCACGCATTGATCCATTATTGCTGGTTAATGATCTGTACTGGAACGCCAAGCACTGGAGTAACTCAGCGGGTCAGGCACCATCTTTGGAGGACGGGGATAGGTGACGTTTCAGGCTTATCCATCTATATACCAAAACTCTCGTTTGTTATCCTGTTTGTGACTGAACTTCAGCCAAAACGGTACACGATAGTGCAACAATTTTAGGCCCACCTTACTCACCATTGTCACTTTAGTGATAATGCAAGTAGTTTTATTGAAATCGGTGTTATATTTTTAAAGTTATTCACATTTTAAAGTTTAAAAGGAGGGGAGGGGGAGGGGAGGAGGGAGGGGGGAAGGGGGGAGTGGGGGAGAAGGGGGAGGGGAGGGGGGGTTGAGGACAGAGGAGAGGGGGGGGGAGGACAGGGTGCTGCACCAATGCAAGAGAGGTTTGGGCCCAACGGGTCCACTTTGTCTAGTATCACCTATGCATGTCTTCCGCAGATACTGCCTGACCCACTGAGTTAATTCAGCGTATTCTATGCAAGGTTCAAAGCATCTGCAGTGCCTGGTGAAGTGCCTGTGCACGGTGGCACAGCGGTAGAGTTGCTGCCTTACAGCGAATGCAGCGCCGGAGACTCAGGTTCGATCCTGACTACGGGCGCCGTCTGTACGGAGTTTGTACGTTGTCCCTGTGACCTGCGTGGGTTTTCTCCGAGATCTTCAGTTTCCTCCCACACTCCAAAGATGTACAGGTGTGTAAGTTAATTGACTGGGTAAATGTTAAAATTGTCCCTAGTGTGTGTAGGATAGTGTTAATGTGCGGGGATCGCTGGGCGGCGCGGACTCGGTGGGCTGAAGGGCCTGTTTCTGAGCTGTATCTCTAAATCTAAATCTAAAAATCTAAAAACACAAGAGTACAAGAGGAGGAAACCTTCCACACCTGAACCACTGTCCCAGGGATGAATAGATCTTGAGTGTAAGGCATGTTAAAATGGGGGATGTTGGAGTGAGGGTAGAAAGCTTTGAACTGACAGAATAGATGGGCACAATGGGCCAAAAGACAAGGCACCCCACCTCAAGAGTCCCATCATCAGCCCCAGACCTTCATAACAATGGTGACCTTGATAGAATCAAACCAAGCAACTCTCTTGGGGGGGGGGGGGGGGGCATCAGCCAGTGATGTCTTGGTTATGGAGGAACCAACAGCCACTTGAAATAAAAGTAGTAAATGCTTGAAATACTCAGCAGATCACGTGGGACGTACAGAGTGAGAAAAATAGTTGATGAACCTTTTTCGAAACAGTTCCAATTAAAGTTTTTTTTAACCAGAAACATTAACTTTGTTACCCTCTCCACAGATGAAGTTTGTTCCATTGAGTGTACCCAACCTTTTCTGTTGTTATGTGTAGGAAGGAACTGCAGATGCTGGTTTAAACTGAAGATAGACACAAAAAGCTGGAGTAACTCAGTGGGACAGGCAGCATCTCCGGAGAGAAGGAATGGGTGACATTTCGGTTCGGGTCTGAAGAAGGGTCTTGACCCAAAACGTCACCCATTCTTCCTCTCCAGAGATGCTGCCTGTCCCGCTGAGTAACTCCAGCTTTTCGTGTCTTTCTTTTCTGTTGTTACTTTGATTTCCAACATCTGCAGAAGTCAGCTCTTCAACATATGGCCATTGTCTGAATTCAGATACCAGGCAAAGCAGGCATTGAATAATAAATGCAGCCAAACTCCGAGAATTTAAAAATCAATTTCTGCACTGCACCTCAGATTTAACATAGCCAGATTTGGATGTTTACTCTGGAGCAGCTTAAGATAAAGATTAGAGAAAAAACCCAATGATGCTGACTCAAGCTAATGCACACCCCAACTTGAGTAAATATCAATTATTATATAATTATATGAAAGCATCAAGATTTTCAACAACATACGGTGACTATATTACTGGCAACAAAACGCTGTGGGAGGTTCTAAGGTCATAAAATGTGTTGTGTAAATGCAAGTTATAACATACAATATCCTTACTTGCTTGACGGGGTGGTTGCAGAGATTATCTTTAGCATGGCTGGGGTATAGAGTCATAGAGTGATACGGCGTGGAAACAGGCCCTTCGGCCCAACTTGCTCACACCGGGCAACGTGTCCCAGCTGTACTAGTCCCACCTGCCCGTGTTTGGTCCATATCCCTCCAAACCTGCCCTATCCAAGTACTTCTCTAACTGTTTCTTAAACATTGGGATAGTCCCAGCCTCAACTACCTCCTCTGGCAGCATGTTCCATACACCCAGCACCCTTTGTGTGAAAAGGGTACTCCTCAGATTCCTATTAAATCTTTTTCCCCTCACCTTAAACCTATGTCCTCTGGTCCTTGACTCACCAACTCTGTGCATCTATCTACCCTATCTATTCCTCTCATGGGTTTTATACACTAAATCTACAACCAGAGACCAGCGTGAATGTCATAGGGGGTCAGCTGTTCAGGGAGGAGATGGGGAGAAATTCCTCCACCCAGAGCAATGAATCTTTGAAATTCTCTGTCTTGTGCTTTAGGGACCCCAGTGCAAGTCTGTTCAAGCTAGATAGAGTTTTTAGATAGAGATATATAGAGTTTGGATGTTAATCAAGGCATATGGCAGGAGAGGTCACTGAGATACAAATCAGCCATGAACACATTGATTCTAGGATCAGGCATGTGGGCTGAATGGCCTACTCCAGCTTCTATTTTGTGTATTTTTATACAGTCATAGAAACATAGAGCACACAAACGCATCAGTTGGCCCAACTCACACATGCCAACCAAGATGCCCATCTAAGCTTTTAACATTTGCCTGCATTTTTTTTGTTTCTAAATATTATGTTTATACATTCTTATGTTTTAAGTCGTAGTCATAAGGTCGTGCAGCATAGAAACAGGACCTTCAGCTCATCAAGTCAACACTGGCATCAAGCTCTCATTTACTAATACAAAACTAATCCCATTTTATTTTGCCCATGTTCCCATTCCTTGAATTGATGTATTCAAGAGTTAGATAGAGCTCTTTGGGCTAATGGAATCAAGGGATGTGGGGAGAAAGCAGGAACGAGGTACTGATTTTGGATGATCAGTCATGATCAAATTGAATGGCAGTGCTGGCTCGAAGGGCCGAATGGCCTACTCCTGCACCTATTTTCTAAGTTCCCATGTTTCTATCAGCGTCACCCAGATTCGACCAATTTACCTACACCCCGAGGGCAATTGACCTCCCAACGTGCATGTCTTGGAATGCAGGAGGAAGCTGGAGCAGCCAGAGCAAACCCATGGATTCACAGGGGAAATGTGCAAACTCCAAACGGACACCAGGATTGAGTTTTATAATCCGAAATGCTGCCACCTTTCTTTCCTTCCCTTGAGAAACATTGGCAGATCAGTCTCCGTACTTAAGAAAGGATTTACTGACATCCCAGGCAGCCCATAGCAGATTTCCTGAGGTGAGACAGTGCTTCACAAGCGATAGGAGCAGAATTAGGCCATTCAGCCCATTAAGTCTACTCCACCATTCAATCATAGAAACATAGAAAATAGGTGCAGGAGTAGGCCATTCAGCCCTTCGAGCCAGCACCACCACTCAATATGATCATGGCTGATCGTCCAAAATCAGTACCCCGTTCTGGCTTTTTCCCCATTTCCCATATCACGGCTGATCAATTTTTCCCTCTCAACCCCATTCTCCTGCTTTTTCCCCATAACCCCTGACACCCTTACTAATCAAGAATCTATCAATCTCTGCCTTAAAAATATCCATTGACCCCCCGTCTCCACAGCCTTCGGTGGCAATGAATTCCACAGATTCAACACCCTCTGACTAAAGAAATTCCTCCTCTTCTTCATCGTACAGCCATGTCCTTTTATTCTGAGGCTGTGGCCTCTGGTTCTAGACTCTCCCGCCAGCAGAAACATCCTCTCCACATCCACTCTACCCAGATCTTCCATCAGGTGAGGCCAAGGAAAGTGGTTCTATATTTTTGAAGTGTAAAAGAATGTAGATCTTACTGAAACATAGAAGATCCCAAGGGGTCTCCACAGGGTAGCTGAGATATTTCTATAATTAAGAGAATCTTGAACAAGAGGAGAAGCTAGAAATTCCAGATGCTGGTTTACATGAAAGAACACAAACTGCTGGAGAAACTCAACAGGTCAGCCTCTTGTATGCACTGGAATTTAGAAGGATGAGAGGAGATCTTATCGAAACGTATAAGATTATTAAGGGTTTGGACACGTTAGAGGCAGGAAACATGTTCCCAATGTTGGGGGAGTCCAGAACAAGGGGCCACAGTTTAAGAATAAGGGGTAGGCCATTTAGAACGGAGATGAGGAAAAACTTTTTCAGTCAGAGAGTTGTGAATCTGTGGAATTCTCTGCCTCAGGAGGCAGTGGAGGCCAATTCTCTGAATGCATTCAAGAGAGAGCTAGATAGAGCTCTTAAGGATAGCGGAGTCAGGATGTATGGGGAGAAGGCAGGAACGGGGTACTGATTGAGAATGATCAGCCATGATCACATTGAATGGCGGTGTTGGTTCGAAGGGCCGAATGGCCTCCTCCTGCACCTATTGTCTATAGTCTATTGTCTATAGATGGGTCCTGAATTGAAACGTCACCTATCCATTTTCTGCAGAGATGCTGCCTGACCTGCTGAGATTCTCCAGCACGTACTGTCCTCTTAAACAAGAGGACATAGTTATAAGCTGAGATAAAACTGAGATATCACGGACCTTCCTGCAGAGGGTGGTGAATCTCATGGTGACGAGGATCCATGAGGAAAATGTCACGGGAGGGGGGTTTCATACAGAGGTAAATGTCAGCCCAGCAATCTGTGTGAGTAGCTCTTATCTTTAATTGTCTGAGCACTTTTTTGTCTTATTGTTTTTCGACCAACCTGCACGCCCTAAACCGACCTCGGCACCAGAACTCAGTGAACCACCTCGTGCACTACCATGGACTGATATTTCTATCGTGTTTTGTACCAATGTCTTATTTTTTGCAGTCTTTTACTTTCCACTGTTTTGCAGAATACACGTGTAATTCATACATGATTTATGTATAATTATGTGTTTGTGTGTTGTCTGAGTCAATGAGCTTGCTGCTGCAAGTAAAATCTTCATTATATCTGTGCCTACACTATACCTATACTTGTGGATATGACAATAAACTTAGCCCCCCTCACTCCTTTCTTCGTTTCATTGGCCCCCCATCATCTTTACAGTTATAGAGTCAAAATCATGTAGCATAGAGGAGGCCCTTCAGCCCACCACATTCATACTCTCTCTCTCCATTCCCCCCCCCCCCCCCTCCCCTCCACCCTAGTCGTCCTACTAGTTTCATTATCATCCTGCTTAGTTTCACTGTTTGTATCTACTTGTTATCATCTTTTCCACAGCCAACAATCGATTAGTGGGCTCTACCTTTTCTTGATCTTGGCTTTGATTTGTTCATTCATTTGTTCTTTGTACCTTTTCATACCTCTAGATTCCCTCTCCCCTGACTCTCAGTCTGAAGAAGGGTCTCGACCCAAAATGTCACCTGCTGTGAGCAGGTAAATTACTCTCAAGCCTTGATCTAGTTTTTTCCACATGTCCTCCTGATTTAGCTGTAAAAACACAAACAATAAGTGACTTTATTGATGAAATGCACTTGTAGTCACTTCTGACAAAAACTGCGTCTGAATTAACTAATCGACTTACAGCCCAAGAGACCTGGGTTCGATCCTGACCTGGGCTCGGTCCTTGACTGTATGGAGTTTGCACATTCTCGGTTTCCTCCCACACTCCAAAGACGTGCAGGTTTGTAGGTTAATTGGCTTGGTAAAAATGTAAAATTGTCCCTAGTGTGTGTTGGGTAATGTTAATGTGTGGGATCGCTGGTCGGTGCAGACTCGGTGGGCCGAAGGGCCTGTTTCCACGCTGTATCTCGAAACCAAACTAAACTAAACTTATTAAATAATCTTCAAAAAGTCCTAATCACATGGCACATAAACAGAGCTCATCTGCCCATCGAGTCTATGCTGACCATCAAGCCTTTCGTAATCAGAGAAAGAAAATGTGTTGTTGAACTAATGAGAAGATAGGGTGGAATAATTTCTGATGAAAGGTTTTTGACCTGAAATATTGAGTCCACTTCCCTCTCTACAGCCACTGACTGACCTGCTCAGCATTTCATAGAATCATAGAATCATAGATAATAGGTGCTGGAGGAGGCCATTTGGCCCTTCGAGTCAGCACCACCATTCGTTGTGATCATGGCTGATCATCTACAATCAGTAACCTGTGCCTGCCTTCTCCGCATAATCTCTTGATTCCACTAGCCCCTAGAGCTCTATCTAACTCTCTTTTAAATTCATCCAGTGAATTTGCCTCCACTGCCTTCTGTGGCAGAGAATTCCACAAATTCACAGCTCTCTGGGTGAAAAGGTTTCTTCTCATCTCAATTTTAAATGGCCTCCCCTTTATTCTTAGACTGTGTCCCCTGGTTCTGGACTCCCCCAACATTGGGAACATTTTTCCTGCATCCAGCTTGTCTAGTCCTTTTATTATTTTATATGTCTCTTTAAGATCCCCTCTCATCCTTCTAAACTCCAGTGAATACAAGCCTAGTCTTTCCATCAGCTTCTGTTTTATTTTACATTTCCAGCCGCTGCAGTTCATTATTTTTGGAATAATCTAGTAATGGACTGTCGGAACACTGATAAAAATAATGTGTTACCCATTTTATCTTTCCAAAAGGGCTTATTATGCAAATTATACTTGCAGCCTATTTGGTTTTGCTGCAAAACTGAAGAGCTCACCCACTCCTAACTCGTGCTCAACGCCCATCTAGTCCTGAAAATACAAGAAATCTAAGAAATGCTGCCAGGGATATTAAAGGCAAGGGGTTATAGATAAATGACGGATGTAACTGACAAGGCGAGTGCTCCATTTAATTCAAAGTCCTCATTCTCTCGGAGTATTCTAACTTCTTTCTGCACCCTCTCAAAGACCTTGGCTTCCAAATGCACATGGAATACCTTTCTCCAACTGAGGCTGAATGGATGTTGTGCGTAGGCCAAGTATGCTTGATTTACGGAGCATTTCCATCATCTGTCTTATTTCAGAAATAATTCATTCTTATTAATGAATAGAGTTAGTGGCATTAGAGTCGTAGAGTCATACTGCATGGAAACAGGCCCTTCAGCCCAACTTGCCCATGCTCACCAAGATGCCTCTGTCTCTCCTGTAGAATCTGTACCCTGGAACATTAAGCGGCCAGTCCTATCCCTCTCTTAGCCCGGTTTCCTTAATGGCTGCAATGTCCCAGTAGTATATACCTTTCTTCACCCTGAGCTCATCCACCTTACCCATCACGCCTCTCGAATTAAACAATGCTATTCAATCCAATGGTACTTTCTTGCTCTATGCAGTGCTCATGCCTACTCTGTCCATTGAATTTTCTTGCAATGCCTTTCATGCTGATGTCCAACTTCTTACCTGCCTCAGTCCTGCACTGGATCCCATTAAGGAACAGTAAGGCAAGGGTAGATGGCGTTGATGGTAGGTGACATCTGGACACTTGATGAATCAATAGGATGGTTAAGAAAGGCATATAGACCTTGCCTATCCATACAACATCCATTTAGCCCCAGTTGAAGAAATGTTTTCCATGGACATCTGGAAGCTAAGCTCTTCGAGAGGGTCAGAAAGGAGTTGTTAGAATACTCCGAGAGAATGAGGAACTTGAATTAAGTGAAGAAACCAAAATCAAAATTCCAATTATACTGAGCGCAAATTCATTTTCAAATTCAAATTACGATCATATTAAACCACAGTTCAGTCCATTTCAATCAAAGTCAACCGGAAATTCTGCCTAAAAGACGACTCAGTCCTCATTAACCAGCAAAATAAACCACAGAAATGTAAACAAACCCTTCACCAATCTAAATCCAAGTTTAAATTGAAACCAAACTCAATGATAATTAGATTTGATCCAATTTAATGGACAAATAATGACTAATCTAAGATAAATCCAAATATATGTTAAAGTTTGTGTCAACATATGGTGAAAACGATGGGTGGCATTGACACCAATTTCTAAGTCGGTTTGACCTTACTCCTGGTTAAACCATATTTCAATGCAAACAAGAACCAATGCCATTCAACCATGCCTTGACCCATTACATGTACCTTCATCACAACCAGCCCCACTGCAGATCAACACTCCATCTAAGTCAACCCCACACTCAGAAATAATCACACATATTTTCAAATAGTGTGCTTAAAGACTAATGTATTAAAATCCAATATAAACCTAATAAAAACACATCTGAGAAACAGGGAACTGCTGATACTGATTTGCAAAAAAAGGCACAAAGTGCTGGATTAACTCAGCAGATCAAGCAGCATCTCTGGAGAACATGGATAGGTGACATTTCGGGTCAGATCCTCCGTCAGACTGACCTGATTCTAATATACATCAGAAGACGTTACATAAAATACACATCAGAAATCAGTCAAATTCTGTCCTCACTTGAAATGTCATTTCAATACAAATATACACTATTTCAGTCCAAGCTGAATTAGAAATAAATCTAAAATGAATTCAAACTCTTTTAACACTAAATCAAACCATCCCAAAGTCAAACTCAAGGCATGATATATCTCCAAATCAAACTTTATCTAAACAAGATTCAATTCAGAGGTAATCTAAACTCAAGCCACACTGAAGCTACAAAATCTCTACTTTCAATCCTTACCAAATCTAAATTAAGCAAATCCAAACCAAATCTTGTCTCAAATCAGAATTCAAATGATGCTAGTCCAAGACAAATTCATTAAATAGATTCACAGTATCGAGATAAACCAGGGCCCTAATGAATCCAGGAGTCCATCCAAGTTTAATTACGACCATCAACCTCTTTCAATAACTTTCCCCATTCATTTAGATCACGCAGAAAAATGTCAGCATAATCCTTTCTAGACAGCGGTCTTAAGCCTGGTGACCATGCACAGTCTTCCTGATAGATCTCTGCCCCATTCTTTTGCCATGTTAATTAGCCATGCTGAAGTTTAAACCTGATGTGCGGGGAGCGTTGGTCGGCGCGGGCTTGGTGGGCCGAAGGGCCTGTTTCTGTGCCGTATCTCTAAACTAAACTAAACTAAACTAAACTAAACTAAACACTTTGTTACAACTGGAACTGTTGAGATTTGGAGCTCTGTACCTCTGCAATTCATGTTCAGAAGTTCTAGGAGTAGAAAAAGGCCAATCGGCCCATCAAGTCTACTCCGCCATTCAATCACGGTTGATCTATCTTTCTCTCTCAACCCCATTCTCCTGTATTCACCCCCTAACCTCTGACACCCTTACTAATCAAAAATCGGTCAATCTCCGGCTTAAAAATCTCCATTGAGTTGGCCTCCACAGAATGCAATGCATTCCACAGATTCACTTAAGGCTAATGGAATCAAGGGATTTGGGGGAAAATACGGAACAGGGTACTGATTTTGGATAACCGGCCATGATCATATTGAATGGCGGTGCTGGCTCAAAGGGCTGAATGGTCTACTCCTTCACCTAATTTCTATGTTTCTATGTTGGTTCGTTCCCTACACACACCAGGGATTCTTGTCTTGCATTACAGGTTTCAGGCATTTGAGCTCAAACTAATTTTTGGTGATCGCACACTCTAAGCACTCCCAAAGCAGCAATCTATTTTATAATATATTTAATATTCACATCCATCGCTGTTGATTTTGCCTAATTTGCAACACCCAGCCAAATTCGTTCCTTTTAAATCTTTTTTAATTTCACGGTGTCCTTTACCAGACAGTCCACTGTGTACAAACATTCACTGGATGATTACTGCTAAGTGCATAAGGTGTACCGATTGTCCTTCTTAGCACCACTCAAGGGTTTTAATTCAAAAGTTTGTTTTGTTTTCTTTCAAATTTGGTGTTAGTTTAGATTTAGCAAAATTATTACCAGCACAAAAAGGAATAGTCAGGGACTCGAGCAGCTTCAAGTTAATAAATTCACACTTGAAAATCTTCCTCCTTTAGTTATGGAGTGCATGGGTATAGCCTATCCTGTTCAATGTGCTTCTATAGACTCATTACATGCAGTTGCTGTTTCTCAAGCACCTTTCTATCTAATCCGTGGCGTTACCTTTGCTTCTCACACAGTTCCTTGACAGGCTTCCCACGGCGACAAGCTCGACATCGATGCTTCTATACTAAGTCAAAGGGACAAGCATTAACTCTTGTACTCCAACTTGCGTTTACTCCCAACTTTTGGTGCCTACTATTCTGCCATTTGTGTAGAATTTATGAAGCTAGGCTCTCCATCTTTCATTATTTTGGCATCGCTGCAACAGTATTTATTTTTCACACGATATATTACTTTGGTAACATGTGTTGTGGCGTTCCAACCTGGTGCGACTTGAAACCAAAGGTTTTATCTGCCCTTGTGGGTGATTGAGGAAAATCATTGGTACAGTTCTAAAGCAGCTTATGTGATATCTTGATGCTCGAGGTAACATTTATCCAGGCAACAGATTATCTTCTGAGGCTCAAAATATCCAAAGCAACAGATTATCTTCTGAGGCTCAAAAAGCTGGAGTAACTCAGCGGGACAGGCAGCATTTCTGGAGAGAAGGAATGGGTGACGTTTCGGGTCGAGAGACTGAAGAAGGGTCTCGACCTGAAACATCACCCATTCCTTCTCTCCAGCGATGCTGCCTGTCCCGCTGAGTTACTCCAGCTTTTTGTGTCTATCTTCGGTTTAAACCAGCTTCTGCAGATCCTTCCTGCAGATTATCTTGTTAAGTCCTCATTTTGCATCAAAATTAGCTTTAATATTTTTTTTAAAAGTCACAAAGTGCTGGAGAACCTCAGTGTGTCAGGATAGGTGATGTATCCATATTCTTCAGAGGTGCTGCTTGGCCTGCTGAGTTACCCTTGCACTTTGTGTCTATTCAAGTTTCCCAGAGATGCTGTCTATACTCCGCAGTCAGGTGTGCATGGGTGTGAGGTGGTGAAGGGTATCATACACAATGCTCGATTTTCCTTTCGGATTTTTGTATGTTCACATTCATTTTGTTGAACTTTAATCTCACTGGTAAAGACAGTTCATGTCTGGGAGGCAAAGGGCACCTTGCATTAATCAGTAGCAATTCTTATTGAAGAATTGCATGTACATTCCTCTTTGATAGTGAGACATGGTTTTGCAGAAATGATACAGGACCCATTTTGCAGCTTGCACTCTAGCTTGCTGAAGCTGTGTTCAGTGTCTCTCACACACAGACAGAAGGCAGGTTGATCTGAATCATGCACTCCCAGCCAGATTATATAAACCTGTTTTTTGAGGTAGGTTTAAATCAAAGGGTAGTTTAATTTGACATGACTCACACATACTTAGGTAAGAGTCTCATTCCTTCTTTGTCTAATGTGCGCTTTTGATGCCTTTTTGCATCACGGCTAAATTATACCGCTATTATCTTGTTTATCACTGTGCTGTTTATGTGGGGCTCAGATTGACATTCCACCGCTGCATTTGATATATATTTTTTTGATTGGCTTGATCAACTAACATTTTCCCGACTTCTATTGAACTTACACTATTGCCCTTCATTCCAGATAATGTGTGATGCAATCTGTATGTTGTTCGCCAACAACAACTTCCATTAGCATTGTGCCTTAGGAGCTAAAATTGGCATGTCGCAAATGTAATGCTACGGTGGTTATGGAAGATTTCAACATGCAGGTAAACTGGGAAAATCAGGTTGGTAATGGACCCCAGGAAAGAGAGTTTGTGGAGTGTCTCCGAGATGGATTCTTAGAACAGCTTGTACTGGAGCCTACTAGGGAGAAAACAATTCTGGATTTAGTGTTGTGTAATGAACCTGATCTGATAAGGGGACCTGAGGTAAAAGAGCCATTAGTGATCACAATATGATAAGTTTTACTCTACAAATTGAGAGGGAGAAGGGTAAATCGGAAGTGTCAGTATTACAATATAGCAAAGGGGATTACAGAGGCATGAGGCAGGAGCTGGCCAGAATTGACTGGAAGGAGGCCCTCGCAGGGAAGACGGTGGAACAGCAATGGCAGGTATTCCTGGGAATAATGCAGAAGTTGCAGGATCAATTTATCCCAAAGAGGAGGAAAGATTCCAAGGGGAGTAAGAGACACCCGTGGCTGACAAGGGAAGTCAAGGACAGCATAAAAATAAAAGAGCAGAAGTACAACAAAGCAAAGAAGAGTGGGAAGCCAGAGGATTGGGACTCTTTTAAAGAGCAACAGAAGATGACTAAGGCAATACGGGGAGAAAAGATGAGGTACGAGGGTAAACTAGCCAATAATATAAAGGAGGATAGTAAAAGCTTTTTTAGGTATGTAAAGAGGAAAAAAATAGTCAAGGCAAATGTGGGTCCCTTGAAGACAGAAGCGGGGAAATTTATTATGGGGAACAAGGAAATGGCAGACAAGTTGAACCGGTACTTTGGATCTGTCTTCACTAAGGAAGATACAAACAATCTCCCAGATGTTCTAGTGGCCAGAGATCCTAGGGTGACGGAGGAACTGAAGGAAATCCACATTAGGCAGGAAATGGTGTTGGGTAGACTGATGGGACTGAAAGCTGATAAATCCCCAGGGCCTGATGGTCTGCATCCCAGAGTACTTAAGGAGGTGGCGCTAGAAATTGTGGATGCATTGGTGATCATTTTCCAATGTTTCCTGATATATTTTAGTTTATTTTAGTTTATTATTATTGTCACGTGCACCGAGGTACAGTGACAAGGTACAGCTTTTTGTTGTGTGTTATCCAGTCAAAGAAAAGACTGCACATGATTACAAACATGAATTCAAGCAAAGCTGTCCGCAGTGTACAGATATAGAATAAGGGCATGACGTCTAGTATGAGATAAAGGCCTGTAAAGTCTGATTGAAGACAGTTTGAAGGTCTCCAATGAGGTAGATGGTAAGTCAGGACTGTTTTCTAGTGGGTGATAGGATGGTTCAGCTGCCTGATAACAGCTGGGAAGAAATGGTCCCTGAATCTAGAGGTGTGCATTTTCACACTTCTGTACCCCTTACCTGATGGGAGAGGGGAGAAGAGGGAGTGACCGTGATGAGACCGGTCCTTGATTTATGGCAAAGTCTATAAAGAATATGAAAAAACACAATTATTTGTGCTCTCTGATGTTTCTCCTGGGTATAGCCTACAGCCATGCTGAGCCCATTCATCGTTAATTCCTAGGGATAACAAGACAATCCCAGAATGGGCGGCACCTCTCCTCCGTCCGGACTGCTCTCATCGGGATCAGGTGTAACCTTCCCTGATTTTATGTCATTCCAATATATAAATTTTCTGGTCCATGGGAATTGTAATTGAATAAATCTGGAAATTAAAAGAAATGATAGCTATAAAACTACTGAATTGTCGTTAAACAATCAACTGCCATGCTGATATTCTTCAGGAAAGAAAATTTGCCAACCCTTATCTGATGTGGCTCCAAGCTCACCAGCGTTGTTGACTTGTAATTTCAAAGGGCAATGACAAATGTATAGTCATATAAGACCTCACACAAGCGACGAGTGCACAATGGCTGATTATATGGAGAGCGGGCATTTCTACAAGCATCTCTTTCTTCAGGCACTTTCCTCTGTTCTCTGCAGATGAAGAGACGTATTCATATTCCCTGGATGTATTTTGGAGTTTGATGTGTTGTTCTTTGTTATTGCACGTTGTCAGCATTGAACCTGCCATGTCAGGTGAGGATAGAAGATTGCACGCATCTGTTGTGATGGCAAGCATTGGGGTCATAGAGTCACACAGCATGGAAACAGGTCCTTCGGCACAACTTGTCCATGCTGACCAAGATGCACCATCTACAGTTACAGTTTAGTTTATTATAGACCATAGACAATAGACAATAGGTGCAGGAGTAGGCCATTCGGCCCTTCGAGCCAGCACCGCCATTCAATGTGATCATGGCTGATCATTCCCAATCAGTACCCCATTCCTGCCTTCTCCCCATACCCCCTGACTCTGCTATCATTAAGTGTTCTATCTAGCTCTCTCTTGAAAGCATCCAGGGAATTGGCCTCCACTGCCTTCTGAGGCAGAGAATTCCACAGGTTTACAACTCTCTGACTGAAAACGTTTTTCCTCATCTCCGTTCTAACTCATCAGAGTTTCCAAGCTGCTGAAGACAAATGGAAAGGAATGATTTTAAGCGGCAGGAGAGCCTGAGACTGGGCAGCACTATCAAGAAAGAGGCGGCAGGACTTCCAGGAGGGGCTTAGGGTGCGGGGGGTGGGGCAAGTTTGGGATTTCCCTGCAAGAAGCAAGAAGCAATGATGGTATATAACATTTGGTAATTTTACTGGTCAGGAAGGCCAGCTCTGTCCTGGGTTGCCCCCTCGACTCATTGCAGGCGGTGGGAGAGAGGAGGATGATGGCAAAGTTAACATCGCTGCTGGACAACGATTCCCACCCCATGCAGGACACTGTCACTGCACTGAGTAGCTCCTTCAGTGACAGACTCCTTCACCCCAAGTGCGTGAAGGAGAGATATAGGAGGTCCTTCCTTCCCGCTGCTGTGAGACTGCACAACCAGCACTGCTCCCAGCAGACGAGTCAACAGTAACAGTTAAGCAATACACAGTAAACTGATTGTGGCAGCTCCCAAGGGTCGGGCCATACCACTACCGACCCCTCAGCACGGAAATAGACCAGTCCAGGGGGGCGGTCCGGCACTACATATATAAGGACAAGGTTTTGGGCGCGAAGCCATTCCGGCAGACGACCCGTCTGATAACCGTGTAATAAACCATAACGCCCCCAAAATACCTGGCTCCTTGCCTTTATTTCGGGCCTCTACCGACGCGCCTCATGATAACAATTTGTCCTTGTCTTTACTTTTATTTATAATGAATGATCTCTTGCTATCCACTTTGCTGCTGTAACACTGTAAATTTCCCCGGTGTGGGACAAATAAAGGAATATATTATTATTATTATTATTATTATTATTATTATTATTATTATTATTATTATTATTATTATTATTATTATTATTATTATTATTATTATTATTATTATTATTATTATTATTGTTGTTATTAGATTATTATTATTGTTGTTATTAGATTATTATTATTATTGTTATTAGATTATTATTATTATTATTATTATTATTATTATTATTATTATTATTATTATTATTATTATTATTATTATTATTATTATTATTATTATTATTATTATTATTATTATTATTATTATCTCCAAAATTAATATGTTTCTATAGATAGCTCTGCTAGAACATGACAGTTCGTGAAGTAATTCGCAAGGGAAGAGGGTGGATAGTTGAAAATCAACAGAATGGCAAAACTGTGGGACTAAATGGGAATCTTGTTCAATGAACTGGCAAAGGCATGAAGGGCTGCATGGCTTCATTGTCTGCTGCAGGATTGTGAGGGTGTTCACCTGAAGCACGCAGGCTCCCATCGACAGGGCAGCCAGGCTGTTCCTGGCAGGCAGGACCATCTGGGTTTGGGCAGTGCGTCCAAATGAATCACAAGCAGTTCAGCAGCAACACTGAGGAAGCCCAGTACAAAAGGAGCAGGCGAGCGGCAGTAATGCTTTGCCTCCGCTCCTGGACCACAGGCAATGGTCTGGCAATGCTTCTGCCTGTGGTAGGAGTTTGTCAGATGGTACTGTGACCTCCCACCCTCTCACCTCAGGATTCCCAGCCCCGCACACAACCACTGCCCCGATTTACGAGGCGTTGAAGTGGGTTACATTGAACAAGTTTCGAAAAGGATCGTCGTAGACAGGTGCCGGAGAGTGGAGGATGTGGTGAGCTGATGGGCCTACTCCTGTGCTGCATGAGTCTTTGAGTTTAAAGTAACATGGTTACTAACATGGTTACTAGTAAAGGTATGTAGGTTAATTTGATGGGTAAATGTAAAAAAATTGTCCCTAGTGTGTGTAGGATAGTGTTAATGTGCGGGGATCGCTGGGCGGCGCGGACTTGGTGGGCCGAAAAGGCCTGTTTCCACGCTGTATCTGAAATATGAAATATGAAATGAAATAACACTTGCCCGACAGGAGCCAAATGTTTAACACATCTCATTAAAGAAGTGTGTAGTAGGTTTAGATGTGGACCTTTTGTGGGTTGAGGTGAATAGCGCCCTTGAGTAGAACGTTTTAACTTTCATTCGATGTCATCCATCCAGGACATTGGGTCCACTGGGTGCTGGAAATGTCATATTTTCCAAGCAGATTGTTGAGCTTTCCCCAGCTTAATTTATACATCAGCGTGTTACGGAGGAAAGCGGGGGCCAGGATAATGGGTAAGCAGACTAATGGTTGCCTAAGGTCCTGCCACTGCTAGTGGGAAAAAATATTCAAACTGACAGCAAGCCGGTGATGTTTGATTCCTGCCCACGGGCCTGCTTCCGGGCAAAGACTAAATCCATCGAAAGCTTAATTGCTGAGCCAAATCCTGCAGGAGTGCCCAGGTCTTGTAATGTCCCCCCAAGTCTACCTGCACAAAGATGTAGTGGGAGGTGCCTCTGCTGGCATCTCTCACCAGCTCTGTCCTTAAGCTATGCTATGTTTAATCACGGTGTCAAAAACCTGTGGGCAGCACAGTGGCACAGCGGTAAAGTTGCTGCCTTACAGCGCCAGAGACCCGGGTTCGATCCTGACCACAGGTGCTGCCTGAATGGAGTTTGTACGTTCTCCCCGTGACTTGCACGGGTTTTCCCCGGGTGCTCTGGTACATCCCACACTCCAAAAACAGACAGGTTTGTAGGTTAATTGGCTTCGGTAAAGATTGTAAATTGTCCCTCGTGTGTCGGATAGTGCTGGTGACCAGGGATCGCTGGTCGGCACGGACTTAGTGGACCAAAGGGCCTGTTTCTGTGCTGTACCTCTAAACTAAACTTGATGCCGTTGTAGGAATGCTGCCTTCTCTATATAAGGCATGTCTGGTAGATTCTTTTATTGGTTATGTATACCTCAGAAGCAGCTATGTGTCCCAGTTGGTCCATGATGGTACTTATGCTTCTCACAGGCCTTCTTGTCCTACTCTATCAAAGTGAGCATCATGTACATCGTCAAATTTCCCCTTTGTGCTTCAATACCACGCACTATTTGTGAATGGTGTCGGTACCCCCAAGGAAATCACTCCATTATCCTCACCACTCTCCGAATAACAAATCTCCTTGAATTCTTCACTGCATATTTTCCTAACACATGCATGGCTCCCATTTCTGTTCTCTCTCCAACAACCTTTATACCACGTTCATTCTATAATGGCAAGGACCCCTTTCAGGCTACCTCTTGGGTTTTCTCTGTCAGAGGAAGGAGCCCAGTGCTTCTAACTTTGTTGGTGGTCAAAATATCTTCACCAAACTTGTAAATCATCCCTACGTCTTCTCTCATGCTATTACATTGACCTTGTGTTATTGGGGACCTGAGCCACAAGCTTATTCAGTGATCCCAGTGATGAGCTGGTTATAATGGGAATGTGGGCCAGTGGGTCAGCCCACTGTGTCCATACTAACTCCACCAAAGAGGTGTACCACTCCTCTGCTCCCTTCCCAGAGCCGTGCAGCTTTCTCCTCTTGAAATATACATAGATCTAATTCCCTGCTGAAAGATGCCACACAGATATCTTTCTACCAGCCTTGGGTTGCGGGAATCCCATCGAGTCTGGGGGAATTGGGATGGATCACAGATTCATTCCCACAAATAATTATTAACAAGTCAAAATACACTATTGCAGGCTCTGTATTGTCTCACACAGCAAACACCAAAAAAAATACGTGGAGCCTGTTAGTGTTAATGCATCAAATGACTCATTGTTAATTTACACTTAGTGTGTGTGTTAACTGCAACACAAGGTAATTTTCACCCGCACACAGCTAATTTTAAAGCTAATAATACCAGGACAGTCATAAAATCAAAGCAGCTTCAGAGGGGAAAACAATAGCAACAATAAATCTTGTGGCTTAACTTGGTGATGCCACTTTGACTCAATACAACCTTTTCTCCGGGTGCACCGGTTTCCTCCCACCCTCCAAAGACGTACAGGTTTGCAGGTTTATTGGCTTTATTAAGTTGTAAAATTGTTCTTAATGTGTGTGTAAGTTAGTGTATGGGATGATCGATGGTCAGTGCAAACTCGACGGGTCGCAATGTATCTCTAAACTACACTAAACCTTGCAGTTTCCATGGCCTGCCATTAAACACTGAGCAAATCCTATGACTAGTTTTTTGATCAAGGTGTTTGACCCTTGCTCACTCATTCACCTGTCCCTAAGACTTTGCCCCAATGCCCCCTGCAGGGTCAGTTCCCTTTCCTCAAATTGTCTTATTCTTGATACTTAAAGTAGGATCACCCCCAACGAGTCTGGTTCCCGCGATGGGACAATTCTTCACATCACTGGCCAGTTTCTTCCTTGTGTCGAATTTCTATGTATCTTATATATAACCTATGTATCATTTATATTTGTGTGTGTTGTGTCTGTGCCTGGAATGCTGCTGCAAGCACGCTTTTCATTGTATCTGTACCTCATCATAGGTGCAGATGATAATAAACTTGACTTGAAACAACCTGTTCACTCCTACTATCCGTCTTCTATTTATCAACCAAACTTCTATCGATGTCATCAGGACCATGCCCTCTTCTCGCAGTCACCGTCAAAGCAGGAGATGCAGAAACGCCACCAGATTCAGGAACATCTACATTCCTGCAACCATAACGTACTGGAACTGACCACCACAACTCTAATCCTACCTCGGAAACAGAACACAACAGACCACCTCTTCCACGACCATGGGCTTGTTTTTCTAATTGCCTTTTGCACCATTGTCTTCTTATATTTACACATATCTGACTTATTATACGGGTGGGTGACTATATTTGTATTTATATTTTGTATGTAAATGGTCGGGTATATGTATATATATGATTGGCCTAATGTATGTATATATATCAGATGTAGTTAATATAGACATTATTGTGTAAATAGGTATATTTATATGATTGTAGGGGTGAGTGAGTATATATGTAGTTATATATGTATTTTAGGTATTAGTTATTATAGATAATACTTGATAAATATTGATTAGGGGATGGGGGTAGGATTAAATAAGTTCACACTTCTTCCTACTCCTTTTCGCACACGTAAAGACGTTAAGTAATGGATGAAATTCTTTGTATTTCTTCTGTTTTTTTGTTTATTTTGTTTTTTAATTGATGTCTTTTAACATGTACGAAATAAAATTAAAATGAAAAAATGAATGAAAACATTCTTTTTCCTTTTCACCGTCTTGCATGACCTACGTGCAATTTATGTTTTTGCATGTTGTTCAAGTGTGTGTGTGTGTGTGTGTGTGTGTGTGTCGGTGAAGCTGCTGCTAGCAAGACTTCCATTGTACCTGTGTCTCACCATACCTGTGGAGATGACAATAAACTTGACTTGATTTGATCTCCAAATATATTGACAAGTCTCTCCACATGTGTGGGAAGAGAAACAGAGATAACACATAATATCAAAACACAGTCATCTGTTTAAATCCTTTTCTCTTTCCGTGAATGCTGTCTGACCTGCTGAGTCTGGCCCCGCAGTTGTGCTTGGATTTCAGATTTCCAGCACCTGTAGTATTTCTGATTTTCATTGAACGGTTTTGGGTTGGTTTCAGCTTCTGTTGACACGCTGGCAAGAGCCCAGATCACAACTTAAAGCCAGCATATGATTGCTAGGTTATTGTATCCGTAAGTTTCGAGAAGGTCAGAGGCAGCTGTGTTTAGGATGAATTAACACTGGACCCCAAATTGCTCACTACTCAGAAAGGTTTTAGAATGCAGCGTCAGCCGAACAGTATCCTTTCACAAGCCAACGCCAGCACTCGGAGGTTCCATCCGCACACCTTATAAATGTGGAAATGAGAACTCTCAGCCACGAACCCATTTGAAACTGCATTACAGTTTTAAAGCAGGAGCTGTACAAGAACGAAAATCATAAGAAATAGAACATGTTCTCTGTACAGCTCCATAAGCCACCCCCCAATTTCACGATAATCCCCTGCCTTGTTCTTCTTCCTGCATAAGCCCCATACACCATATTTCCCCAAATCCCCAAATCTATCAATCTCAACCTTGAATATAGACAGCCACGAAGCAACCACTGGCCTCAAGTGCAGACAATGACAAAGGTTTACAATGCCTGACTTCTTGACTTCCTCTGAACCTTGATTCTGGATTATTTCATATTTTCCCTGGGAAAATTCCCTCTGATTCCACAGTCCAGTCAGAGGAGACGGCCTTCCCCTGTCTGCCCTGTTAACCCTCTGGGTATCTTAAATTTGTTAACGAACTCAGCCTTCTGAATATTTGCAATTTTAGGTTTGATCATGCATTCTCCCTTTATTGGACAGCTCCCTACCCTGGATAACAATCATGCAGAATTTGCAATCCGTCTCCTTCAAGCCAAATAAATCTCTTCTTAGGTCCACTCAGTCAGTTCCTTTGGGAACAAAGGTGACCTACTTCCACACTTGTTCTGTGGAGTCTGAGGTTGTTGGTGATGCCAATGTGGGCCCTGTAGACTCTTGCAAAGGTGGGCAGGACATGGAAGACAGGGCAGGCGGCTGGATAGTTTGTATGGTGCTGCTCTCCTTCCACTGCTTACCCGGGGCTTCCACGTGTTCCCAATGCATGTGCTTCTCAAGAGAGCTCCATCTCCATTGGGAGCAGTTATGGACCAGGAAATGTTGATTATTTTTTCAAGGAGCCTTTCAGCACACCCTTGAATCTTTTCCTTTGGATTATCTGTTAATCTGCGCACGGCACAAAACGTGATTTTCGGGGTAATAGAAAGACTAAAATTGCATACAACACTCCACGTGTTATCTCCCTACAGCCCTGTACAAATACGACAATACTTCCTTACTCTCTTACGCCAACACCACTTGAAATAAAGCCCATCATACCATTGCTTAGAGGTTTACCCTTGGCTGGCAATGCTAAACACATGCTGCAATAAAATCAGTGTGATGGACTCTGACTCAAAAGTCCATCTAACGACTTCAGTAGAATGATTTTGGAGTCAGTAGACAGGGAGCTGATGCCACTATTAATCTCATCCTGGGTTACCAACTGGGTATGAAATGCAGGACAGTATTTTCTTGTTAATTTATTTTTGGTATGCATGTTAACTTACTCTTCAGAGAGCCAATTAAGAGGATGTGTCTCGCTGGTATTCTTTTCTACCGCATCTGCAGTATTTTTACTTTCATGGAGGCAGAAAGCCGCACAGCACAGAAACAGGCCCTTCGGCCCACTGAGTCCGTGCCAACCATGAAGCATCCATTTACACTAATCCCACACATCCAATGTTATTATTCTCATATTTTAATCGACTCCCCCACAGATTCTATGACTCACCTACATACTGGGGGAATTGACAGCTTCCAGCCCAGAGAACGTAAGGCTGTAGAAGAAAACCAGAGCACTGCAGGAAACCCGGGCAGTCACAGCAAAAACGTACAATCGATACACACAGTATCAGAGGTCAGGATTGAATTCGGGTCACTACCATATGAATTTTTTTGTTCCATGTTTCAGTACTCCCTGAGGCATGTAAGTCTCTCACTATTTAAAGTGCATGCTATTTTCCTAATACAGTCATAGAGTGATACAGTGTGAAAACAGGCCCTTCGGCCCAACTCACCCACACCGGCCAACAATGTCCCAGCTACACTAGTCCCACTTGCCTGCGCTTGGTCCATATCCCTCCACACCTGTCCTAAGCATGTATACCTGTCTAACTGTTTCTTAAACGATGGGATAGTCCCAGCCTCAACTATCTCCTTTGGCAGCTTATTCCATACACCCACCACCCTTTGTGTGAAAAAGTCACCCCTCAGATTCCTATTAAATCTTTTCCCCTTCACCTTCAACCTATGTCTTCGATTCCTCTACTCTGGGCAAAAGACTTGGGCAGCTTACAGCCCAGCGGTATGAACATTGACTTCTCCAACTTTAGATAGTTCCTCTGTCCCTCTCTTCCCCCTCCCTCTTCCCAGTTCTCCCTCTATCTTCCTGTCTCCACCTATATCCTTCCTTTGTCCCGCCCCCCTGGCATCAGTCTGAAGAAGGGTCTCGACCTGAAACATCACCCATTCCTTCTCTCCTGAGATGCTGCCTGACCTGCTGAGTTACTCCAGCATTTTGTGAAATAAATACTGTCCATCTACTCGATCTATTCCTCTCATGATCTTATACACCTCTGTAAGATAAACCCCTTATCCTTTTGCACTCCATGGAATAGAGACCTAGCCTACTCAACCTCTGCCTATAGTTCAAACCCTCTAGGGCGGCACGGTGGCACAGCGGTAGAGTTGCTGCCTTACAGCGAATGCAACGCCGGAGACTCAGGTTCGATCCTGACTACGGGCGCCATCTGTACGGAGTTTGTACGTTCTCCCCGTGACCTGCGTGGGTTTTCTCCGAGATCTTTGGTTTCCTCCCACACTCCAAAGACGTACAGGTTTGTAGGTTAATTGGCTGGGCCAATGTAAAAAAATAATTGTCCCTAGTGTTTGTAGGATAGTGTTAATGTGCGGGGATCGCTGGGCGGCGCGAACCCAGTGGGCCGAAGGGCCTGTTTCCGCGCTGTATCTCTAAATCTAAATCTAAATCTAGTCGTACCAAACTGGATATCCTCACATTTTCTCAAATTATACTGCAACTTGTACCTTCTTGCACTTTTACCTAACTTGTCTATGTATTCTTTGTGCCTGCTTCGCAGCTCACTCTCGCACCCAGATTTATATCATTAGCAACACTGGTTGGGTTAGCACTCTGTCTTTTCATCTAAGTTATTAACATAACTTATAGAAGAGCTTAGTTTCAGCACCAATGTTTCTACCAGTAACAGCCTGATACATGAACACTGAGACAGAATGGAACTGAGGGAAATGTCAAGCGAGCGAGATGGATAGAGATGTGAGCAGCCTTAAGTAGCAGATAAATTAACTTAGTGTTGATGGGCCTGCTTGCCTGCTTCGGTGCTGTAATATTTAATGCAACTTTATTCAATTTTATGTTGACAATTTTTGAAATTTAGAAATGGACCTTTGGAATAAGAAAACCCAGAAAATGCTGGAAACACACATTTGGAGAGAGAAACTGTGCTAGCGGTTCAGATCTGAAACCCTTCATCAGAAAAGGGACAGAGAGAAAACAAGTTAATTTTAGATAGCAGAAATTTTGCAGGAGGGATAGAAATTTTGCAGGAGGGAAATTTTGCAGGAAGCCAGTTCATTGGCTATATTTAAGAGGGAGTTAGATGTGGCCCTTGTGGCTAAAGGGATCAGGGGGTATGGAGAGAAGGCAGGTACGGGATACTGAGTTGGATGATCAGCCATGATCATATTGAATGGCGGTGCAGGCTCGAAGGGCCGAATGGCCTACTCCTGCCCCTATTTTCTATGTTTCTATGTTTCTAAAACAAAGCGAATATCCCCAACAGGGTGAGACCAAATGGGTTAATGGTTTCAAAGGTTTCTTTATTATCATGTGTATCCAGATAGAGTGAAATACATTTTTTTTGCAGATAGTTTTATAGGGGCGGCCAGCGTGGCGCAGCGGCAGAGTTGCTGCCTTACAGCGCTTGCAGCGCCGGAGACCCGGGTTTGATCCCGACTACGGGTGCTGTCCGTACGAAGTTTGTACATTCTCCCCATGACCGCTTGGGTTTTCTCCGTGATCCCCGGTTTCCTCCCACACTCCAAAGATGTACAGGTATGTAGGTTAATTGGCTTGGTGTAAGTGTAAATTGTCCCCAGTGTATGTAGGATAGCGTTAATGTGTGGGGATTACTGGTTGGGACGAAGGGCCTGTTTCCACGCTGTATCTCTAAATTAAACTAAACTAAATTCAGCAAGACTATCACCGAACGTGAGCATAGTCTTCCAGTTAGACCAGAATGTACAGGACAGCCCGAAGGTATTTATTCACAAAATGCTGGAGTAACTGTGAATAAATACCTTCGATTTGTACCAGCATCTGCAGTTATTTTCTTGTTCAGGACAGCCCATTGAGTTTGTATGCAAGAGGTGGCATTTTGGCGCCATTTTACAGTCCCAGCTGCAGCAGTGTTATCTCTGGTTCTCTTTCCACAGATACTACCTGACTATGAATGTTTTAAGCATTTTCTGCTTTTACATTGGCGATTTAGAATTTGAGAGGTCAGGGTTGGTTGTTTCTTACAGTGGTTGGTGAGCTCCTACCCTGCCGGTCTGGACTTGAGTTAAAGCAAGATCCCTGAGGGGAAAAACACCAGTGTGCCAACTCATTCTGCTGTCGAATCAACCACAATGCTGACGTGATCAAAAACGTGACAGGGAATAAAACCAGGGCTAGTCCATGCCAATACAGGTGCACACGTAACAAACAGTGCAGTGAACTGGAAACCACAAGCTGGAGCAGCTAACAATCGGCCCTTTGACGACTGGATTTCCCCATTATTTAGCAAAGTGATAATCTATTCTTTATTGGCGAACAGCTACAAGATTGTGAATCAATAGAACACCCAGTGGAGAAGGCAGATTTGTGAAGGCAAAATTCTAATGAGTCCAGGCACATTCATGAAGCAAGAGTCTGAAAATCAAATCAGCCTCCTTATTGGTTTATAGTGTCCTCTTGCTGGCATTTTTCATTATCGGGCTGGCAGCTAATGGTGCTAAGCAATCGGCTGAGTGGTTTACATAGTCCCTGATGCCAGCACACTAGTTGCAATCAATTAGGGATGCCTTAATGACCAAAAGCTGGCAGACCACGTACAAATGGTCCCAGGCCCCACTCCCTCCGCCAGTCTCTTCCCTCTACATCTGTCTGGAGATGAGCGGAGTAGGAGATACAGCGGTCCAGGCACAGATGGCCATGTCTCTTACATTGCAGTCTCATGTCAAGTGACGGGCTGCAATGTGAGCAGCCAATGTTCATAAGTTCATAGGCCGTTCGAAGCAGAATTAGGCCATCAGCCCTCAAGTGCACTCCGCCATTCAATCATGGCTGATCTAGCTTTCTCTCCCAACCCCACTCTCCTGCCTTCTCTCCATAACCCCTGACGCATCAGATCCATGTTAGGATCTATGAGGAAAGGGACAGGGACAAACAAAAGCAGGGCAGATATCGAGATTAAAAGACTGCGTAAGAAAATAACTGCAGATGCTGGTACAAATCGAAGGTATTTATTCACAAAATGCTGGAGTAACTCAGCAGGTCAGGCAGCATCTCAGGAGAGAAGGAATGGGTGACGTTTCGGGTCGAGACCCTTCTTCAATCTGAAGAAGGGTCTCGACCCGAAAAGTGACTATCTGACTCTCTGACTCTATGAAAGCCCAATACTGTAGATGTTGAAGCATTGAAACAAAGGAAACAGAGGACCAGATTTTCAGGTCCAGCATAAATGAAGATGCTGTGGGTGGACTGAGGAATCCTGGCTGGGTCACTTCAGTCTGAAGAAGGGTCTCGACCCGAAACGTCACCCATTCATTCTCTCCTGAGATGCTGCCTGACCCGCCGAGTTACTCCAGCATTTTGTGTCTACCTTCGATTTGAACCAGCATCTGCAGTTATTTTCCTAGATATAGATGGTGAAATATGCCAGCACCTCGATGCATCAGTCTTTGGCTGTTTGAGGAAAGGAGCGTTTAAATGTCAAGACCACAAATCAGATGCCAAGCTTACTGCAGCAGTGATGGCTGACCTCCTGCAGGCCGGCCTTGCGATGGCCTGTGGCAATGTGCGGGAGGAATGCCAGCAACCCTCTGTCTCCTCTGGCAAGACAGGCTAACTGATGCTGGCGCACTCACCCAGGCTGATGCCCTCAACCCTGACGATCTGAACAGGCTCAGGCAGTTCCAATGGGAGGCTCGTTTTGTCCATGTGCCCAACATCAGACTCTCTGAAGATAGACACAAAAATGCTGGAGTAACTCAGTGGATCAGGCAGCACCTCTGGAGAAAAGGAATAGGTGATGTTTCGGGTCGAGACCCTTCTCCAGAATCTGAAGTCTTGGGGGTAGAATCTTGACCCGAAACATCATCTATTCTTTTTCTCCAGAGATGCTGCCTGACCTGCTAAGTTACTCCAGCATTTCATGTTTATCTTTGGTTTAAACCAGCATCTCCAGTTCCTTCCGACACCAGAGTCTCCAAGCTCTGTCAAAGCTGGAGATTACCCGGGGGGACAGGGGAAATTATTAAAGAATGTGGAAATGAACGTGACTGTCACTGACTCCAGGGAAATGCCAGATCATGGCTACTCAAGATGGAGAGTACTTGCTCAGGATGGCACTGAGATCCTCCAGACTCTACAAAGAGATCACACAGGGTGTTGTGTCCAAGTTCAAGCAGACCGGAGAGTGAATAGTGAATGCCCTGTGGCATCTGTGGAGGTGCTTCTATAAGGATACTCACTGATGTGGACATTCATCTTTCAAGCAAGGTGCAAGCCCATTGTCATTTGCTTTGTGGTGCAAAAGCTGGGCAGGAATTGAGATTCCAACTGGATTAGCCACCGTTCAGAAATCACAAAGGTCTGCATCCCTGGAGGGGCTGCAGCTGACCACTGAACAAGTGCCCTACTGCCCTCTTGGTGCATTGGCTGCAGTGCATTGTAAGAGGCCGCACTGTGCTGCGTTGATTGCATTGCACTAATTGAATTGCAACATATTGATTGGATTGCAAGGGATTGCATTGTATTAAGTTCATTGCATTGATCACATTGCAATAGATTGCATTATATTAATTGATTGCATTGCTTTGCAAGAGATGGATACTCTGGGGTAAGAGATGGGAAGAGAAACAGACGGGAAGAGAAACAGACTCAATGGCAGACATAAGCCAGAGAAGCGTCAGCAGTGTGTCGGGTGCAGTAAAGCTAAGAACCAGGAGAAAGATTGTTGTGGGCATATGATGGAGGCTCTTTGCATAATAAAGGAATCAAGTGGGGGCATGGAGTCATACAATTGTAACCCTACGTTTTTGGCCTTGATTTACTCCAGTCTCTCTGGGCTGTAGGTAATAATAGGGTTACAGTTACGTTCTTCCCTTCCTTATAATCACAGCTATCACAGTAGCAGGTAACTCAACAGGCCATCTCCATGTGTCCTCCAGGGACACATGGAGACACAAAGTATGTCCTCAAAGCAACAATTGCCAGTAGGAACCAAAATTAAAGCGGAACGAGACTGACTGACCAAAATCCTACACAATAGTAATAATATATTTAGTTGTCATATCATAATTACTAGAGGAACAATATAGTGTAGAGTATTATAGTGTACTGGAGCAATAATGTAGTATTATTACAAAACCTTACAAAAAAGAAACACAATGCAATACACTCAGAGTGCAGAATTGTAAAGGCCAGAATTGTAAAGCCTCCCATTGGTCTATGAGCTAGTAAAGGAAGGGTGATGCAGACCAATCCACTCTCCGATTTTGACTGAGGCAATTGCTGGTGACATGCTAGAACCTTGTTTTCTTTAAAATGCACAAGGCATTTTTGTGTGTGAAAGCCTCTTGGGCAGAAGTTTAGGCCTCACCACTCGTCCAGCGTGAAAGAAGTCCCCTAATACCAGTCTGCCAGCTGCTTTAAATCTAAACTGGGCTGGAAACGAGATTCTTAAATGATTAACCACCAACTAGAAGACTCCTGAGGGAAAGAGAGGCATTGAATAAGCAGAGAAAAACAGACATATACCTCTTGAGCACTGTTCATTGTTTATTTACATGGAAGCACGTGACCGCTGCACTTAAGGATTAATTGCTTATTAGTTTCTGGGAGAGAAGCAGAAGCATTTTTTTTTTTTTTCTTCTCAGCTACTGTATCGCTATCACTCCAGAGATATGAAACACAGTGGTGATATTCATGAAGACAATATCAGTAATTAGGTGCACTTTTCATGTAAATTGCAGCTTGAGAAACAGTGCATCAATCTTTTTCCATCACAAATCCCAGCAGTCGCTGTCACCTACACAGCCATACCTTCTCACTGAAAAGGCAAACAGCCCCAGATTTTAGCATCATCTCGAAGCCAAGGAGGACACGTGGTCAAGCTGTTAGTCTTAGTGTGCTGCCTCGAGGGTCGTGTGAATTGTTGAAAGCCACCACTGCAGTAACAGCAGTGTTTATTATCCTTTCCAAACCTTCAGGCATGTG
The DNA here is from genome assembly GCF_053455715.1 of Rhinoraja longicauda. NCBI lineage: Eukaryota > Metazoa > Chordata > Chondrichthyes > Rajiformes > Arhynchobatidae > Rhinoraja > Rhinoraja longicauda. The sequence goes on from NC_135973.1 coordinate 15,263,325, forward strand.
ATTCTTAGAACGAACAAGGCCGACAACAACTGGCTTGGCTTTTGGAAAAGGCACAGCAACTTGAATTGACCCAGTTTCCAATGTTGCTCTTGGGATGTGGGTTGCAACATCCCTCTCCCCCTCCCCTTCCCCTCATCTCTTCCCTCCCCACTCCATCTCCCTCAACCCCCCCCCCCTTAACCTCCACCCAGAGAGTTGTGAGTCTGTGGAATTCTCTGCCACAGAAGGCAGTGAAGGCCAATTCACTGGATGTATTCAAAAGGGAGTTCCAGCAAGGTGTAGCTCTTCGGGCTAACGGAATCAAGGGATATGGGGAGAAAGCAGGAACTGGGTAGTAATTTTGAATGATCAGCCACCACTGCAGTAACAGCAGTGCTTATTATCCTTTCCAAACCTTCAGGCCTGTGATTCTTAGAACAATCAAGGCCGATCATATTGAATGGCGGTCTGGCTCGAAGGGCCGAACGGTCTACTCTTGCACCTATTTTCTATGTTTCTATGTTTAAGGAAAGTAGTTAATGGAGAAGGAAAAGATAGGGGAGGGAGGTCAGTGGTTATGCGGGGCAGCTGCTGGAGTACAAGTAGGAGGTGAGTAATCCCGCGCAATTGCAAATGCTAGAAAGGATTCCGAACATGGAACTAAAAACCTCTTGCGTCGAGGTTGCAACACGCAGTCCACAAAAGTACGGGCTAAGCCTGGCACAAAGGTCCTGACAGCATTTTTTTACACATCTGAGTGCTGTACGAGAAGTTGTTAAATGTCAGGCAATTTAGAAAGACATTTGGAGCTGAAGGTCTCTGAGCAGCCATTTTACTCTCTCAGTTGCAATACCCACTTAGCAATTGACTTCTATTTCTCTTTGCCAACATACTTTATCCCCTCCCAATGTGTTTTTGCCTAATGTGAGTCATCAGCTTGAGTGGAATTGAAACAATATCATTCATTTTAGACGAAAAGAATGGCTCGAAGAAACATTTGATTGCATCAGTGTAGGAAGAAACTGCAGATGTTGGTTTACACCGAAGATAGACGCAAAATGCTGGAGTAACTCAGTGGGACAGGCAGCGTCTCTGGGATGTCAGAGATGCTGCCTGTCCCGCTGACTTACTCGGACATTTTGTGTCTATTTATTTGTATCGCCTGCCCATTGTTGTAGAAAGCTGGTTTGTTACAGACGCTAGTAAATACTGGAACCTGGAGCCACAGGCAATCTACTGCAGGAACTGTGGAGTGAAATGGACAGTCGATATTTTTCGGCCTTAGAAACAGAGAAACATAGAAAATAGGTGCAGGAGGAGGCCATTTTGGCCCTTCGAGCCAGCACCGCCATTCATCGTGATCATGGCTGATCACCTGTCATCTGGACTGAAAGTGTAAGAGGGCCGATAGCAAGTGGAAAGAGTTGAGGGGGTAGTTGGTTTGCTAGAGATGGCAATTGATGTGTGGATCCAAGTGAGGCAGTGTTGATTTGCAGATGGAGTTGGGTGGGGGGAGAGCAGAATGGTGGTGACAGCGACAGAGGCTGGATGGAGATTAGTGGAGGCGGCTAAGAGCTGCAGGTGGTGGAATCTGGTAAGAAATGAAGGTAACGCGTGGAACCAAATAAGCAAGGGAGGGTGGGCAGGTAGAAGCAGTGGATGGGAGGGGGTCCATTGGGAGGAGTTTGTGGGTGGAGACTTTAGTCTTTTTAGTAATACAGTGCAGAAGCAGGCCGTTTTGGCCCACCGAGTCCGTGCCAACCAGTGATCCCCGCACACTAACACTATCCTACACATTAGGGGCAATTAACCATTTTACCGAAGCCAATTAACCTACAAATCTGTACGTATTTGGAGTGTGGGAGAAAACAGGAGCACCCAGAGAAAACCCGTGCAGGTCACGGGGAGAACGTACAAACTCCATATAGACAGCACCCCTAGTTAGGACCGAACCCGGGTCTCTGTCAATGGAGGAATACTATTTTCTTAAAATATGGTTCTGATCTAATCAATATGTTCATGGAAATTGTTTTATTCAACAATTAGTATCAAGAATAAATAATTTCCATGTTTCAAGTTAATATAATCGCCAGTCATATTCTGTTGCTCCTGGTAATAGCAAATGCATGAGTCTTCATCGGTCCTTGACATCACTCAGCCACGTGCTATTTGAGACACCTTCTGCTCACTCAATCCAAGAAACACTCAGCTCCTGCAAGTAAAATCCATCAATGGTCTCACATCCCTTCTCTGCCCCAAAGCCCTGGCAACAGCAAATAGGTGTATCTTCTCAGATTTAGTCCATGGGATTATTTTAACCTTGAGTCCAAATATGTTTTAGACAATAGACAATAGGTGCAGGAGTAGGCCATTCAGCCCTTCGAGTCAGCACCGCCATTCAATGTGATCATGGCTGATCAATCACAATCAGTACCCCGATCCTGCCCTCTCCCCATACCCCCTGACCCTGCTATCATTAAGAGCTCTATCTAGCTCTCTCTCTCTCGCTCACCTCGGGGTTTAGTTTAGTTTAGAGATACAGCACGGAAACAGGTTATTCGGCCCAACGAGTCCGTGCTGAACAGCAATCCCTGCACGCTAACACTGTCCTACACACACTAGGGACAATTTACATTTATACCAAGCCAATTAGCCAACAAACCTGTACGCCTTTGGAATGTGGTAGGAAATTGGAGGACCTGGAGAACATACAAACTCGGTACAGACAAGCACCTGTAGTCAGCATTGACACTGTAAGGCAGCAACTCTACCGCTGCGCCACCGTGCCATCTTCTCTAAATCAATCCAAATTAATGATCCAATTCAGATATGACTTCTAAATTCCCCAGTTCCATCAGCCAGCATTCAAACGCCGCTTTCGTACCTTCTCTCACCGATTCTCCACAATGGAAGACCTGGCAAATGAATCTGTCAAAGGCTCCTCATTCATGAAAGAACACACATTGTGCATATAGTTAATGGTTTACAGAACCTGTCAGCAACTGGAGGCTTCTGCACTGCAACCACTGCCGCAATGTACAGAGAGCAGGTCATATTCTATAATTCATAAGCGGCATACACTCGATTTTATGTAACAAGCCACACAGTGGCTCCTCGAGGCAGTGGAGCAATGTCACAAAATAACTAATGATCTCACAGGTAGGCACAAAATCCTGGAGTAACTCAGCGGGACAGGCAGTATCTCTGGAGAGAAGGAATGGGTGACGTTTCGGGTCGAGACCCTTCTTCAGACTGAAGTCAGGGGAGTGGGCGGGACAGAGATAGAATGTAGTCGGAGACAGTAAGACTGGTGGGAGACTGGTGGGGGAATGGGGAGGGGATGGAGACAGAGGGAAAGCAAGGGCTATTTGAAGTTAGAGAAGTCAATGTTCATACCGCTGAGGTGTAAACTACCCAAGCGAAAAATGAGGTGCTGTTCCTCCAATTTGCACTGGGTTTCACTCTGACAGAAGGGTCAGATTGGCAATGGGAGGGGGAGTTAAAGTGCTGAGCGACCGGGAGATCTGGTAGTTTGAAGCGGACTGAGCGGAGGTGTTCATCGAAACGATCGCCGAGCCTGCGCTTCGTCTCGCCGATCTCACAGGTTGCATGAAGGTAAAGAGCACATTGCTGAAAGGACTGCTCTCTCCTACAGCCCCTTGTGCAAGTTTCTGATCTTGTCCACATCCCAATCATGGCGGTCAACACACTGCATCAATAAACAGGTAGAAGAGACCAGTTGACGCATAAATTTGGCTGTAAACATCACACCAGCTGCGCCGACCTTAACACATGACGGCACGGTGGCGCAGCAGTAGCGTTGCTGCCTTACAGCGCCAGAGACCCAGTTTCGATCCTGACTATGGGTAGCGTCTGCATGGAGTTCGTACGTTCCCCCGTGACCACCTGGGGGTTTTCCCCAGGCACTCCGGTTTCCACCAACATTGCAAAGACGTACAGGTTTGTAGATTAATTGGCTTTGGTAAAGGGCCTTTTTTCCTGCTGTATCTCTCAACTAAACTAAAAACTAAATGTATGAATCCCTGTTTCAATTGCTGAAGTGGCATGCGACACCTTCTCTGCATTCTCTGTTGAGAGGCACATTCTTTAAAGAACTATGACCTCTGCACAAAATGCACCCTCCGCAAACTTCTGCCGTGCACATATCAACATTGTTCTGGAACTTTGATCATTCTTTTGAAAAATAGCGTTCAAGTCAGTCAATCTGCTTCCAAAGTCATTTGATTATCAACGCCAGTTAAAATGGTGCAAAGGTAGATATCAAGGCTGTCCTGTTGTAGAGGCTTTGAATCCACTGTTTAGTCATCACCCACTCCATCTTGAGGACAGCCATGGCAGACAGGCCATGAGGTTGATCAGTACCGTGGAGTGACAAAAGGCAGGAGCTTCCATGGATAAAGGTTGAGTAAAATGTTGCAGCTAATCAGATCGATCTCTTGGAATTTTAAGCCTGCCTTAAATCCCTCTTTAATCTTCTGTGATCTAAAGAGACAATTGCTGCTTCTCTGTTTTTTCATGTCACAGATTTACTTTAATCACACCTGGTCGAGGTGCCTAAAGGAGTTGCAATGATGATCAATGCGGCTCCAACTAATTAGTTCAGTTTAGAGATACAGCGCAGAAACAGGAGCTTCGGCCCACCAAGTCCTTGCCGACCAGCGATGCTAACACTATCCTGCACACTGGGGACAATTTATAATTCTTACCAAGCCAATTAACCTACAAACCTGTATGTCTTTGGAGTGTGGGAGGAAACCGGAGCGCCTGGAGAAAACTCACGCGGTCATGGTGAGAAGGTACAGATTCCGTACGGACAGCACCGGTAGTCAGGATGGGACTCGGGCTCCTGGCGCCGTAAGGCAGCAACTCTACCGCTGCCCCACCGTGCCGCCCCACAGCCTCCTGAGTCAGCCGAATGCCTCACTCAGCCTCCAGGACTGGTGATGCCCACATTCCAGCTGCCCTGTGAAACGGTATCTGTACAACCGGGGATCCGACGCACCAGCGAGGGGACAATTTAGTGGCTTGTGTTAACACTGGCACAAAGGCCCTCTGCATTTCCGTGAAGGTAATCGGCTGGGCATGGAGACGGCTTGCAGCCGGGCAAGTGCCACAGTCAGCGAGTGATGGCTGACAGCGCTGGGAATTGAATGAATAATTAAGGCGCAGAGGAGAAAGCGGCAGGTTGTGTACCCAGGGCTGCCAATACCTGCAAATCCTCTGCTAACTTATGATTTTTTTTTTTCCTTCTGCAGCTAGCTCTCCTTTAATATTTTGATTCGCTGGATTGGAGAGATTGCTGCTCTTTGCTGTCTCTTGTTCTGTGTAAATCAGATGGACAAGACTGTAGTGGAAAGTCAATAAATCATTTATGGTATTGCCAGATAGAATCTCTAATTAGTTCCGAATTTCCATGGCTTAGTGTTAGGCTTAACTGCTCTGGCAAACCACTGAAGCGTTAGAAGAAAGTAAATGGGGGAAAAAGCACCAATTATACCTCCGATATCAGGATACACAGAGAGGAACGGCACACCTCTCTCAAATGTTAACCGTTTAATTTTTCAAGATCATGATTCCAATGGGATATTTGAGATCAAGCTATTCTCCAATCCCATCTTCCACTTAATATAAAGTTTGTACATTAAGTCTGCGGTTTCCTTTATTTGGTAGATACTGGTAGCATAGGTGGTGAGAGCTGGTATTGAGGGGGTTGCTCTGGGATGCCAGAACTAACTGTTAAGGCTTCCCGAGGTGTTGTGGGCCTAACTCAACAAAACACCAGTGAATGGAGGTGACCACTTGATAACCTCAATAACCACTTGATAACCTCAATGACATACTTGCATCTACACGATCATTTTTTAAAAAGTATGCTTGTTAACATGTAGGTAGCTGATTATTGCAAATGAAGTTATTATTGTCCTTCGCATAAGTTGGCATAATCAGTTTATTTAGTACTTTGGCTTTAGGCTTGATTTTCTTGGTTGAGTGCTTATCCTGGTGTTATAGCACAAGTACTTTGTGTTTTAATTGCAATTTATTCGTGAAATCAGACTTTATTTTCATCCAAAGCTAAATAACCTATAGATTTTTGGGGAGGAACACTTATTTTAAATCTGGTAAGCCAACACCTGTAGTAAGATGAGTTAATGGAGGGGGGGAAATCATATTTGGTTGTTAACACTCAAAGTGAAAAGATGTAAGTTATTTCCCAAAATAATTGGCTCTGTGCAGGTCAAATGATCGCACAGTGGCACAGCTGGTCGAGTTGCTGCCTCACAGTTCCAGCAAGCCAAGCTGGATCCTAACTTCTAATGCCATCCGTGTGAAGTTTGCATGTTCTCCCCGTGACTGCTTGGGTTTTCCCCAGGTGGTCCAGGTTCCTATCTTAAACTGAAGGCAGGTAAATTGCAGGCAGAAATTGCAATGTAAATTGCAGTCTGAGGAAGGGTCTCGACCCGAAACGTTACCTATTCCTTTTCTCCAGAGACGGTGCCTGACTTGCTGAGTTACTCCAGCTATTTGTGTCTATCTTCGGTTTAAACCAGCATCTGCAGTTCCTCCCCTACACAAGTAAATTGCCCCAGGTATGCAGATTAGTGGGAAGATCTGGAAAAGGGAGTGGGCGGAGCTGTGGGGGTAATAAAATGGCACAGACACAGTGACCAGATTCTGTCCTCTGTCTCTCTATGACGCTAAAAATTGAGGTAATCATAGCTGGCACACTATGCAGTTCCATGTGTTCTAGGCTTGAGATCAAAGATGGATCTCTCTCAGTCTTTGCTCGCATTCGAAATGTTGACCCTGTTTTTCTCTCTCCTTTGTTGTAGAGTGTCTCACTGACCAATTCCATCACCATATTTAATATTCTGCAGTTTTCATTTCTCCAGTTGAAGTTTTGTAATAACACTCCGGTTCCTATTCAGAAAGGTGTGGGCCCAAGGGTGGCTCCATGGTCAAAGTCAGGCACAGCATGGGCATCAGTAAAAGAGTGCCAGCTTGGGAGGTGCAGGTAATTGTGTTGGATGTTCAACTACTGTTCTGACCGACCTCTCGGTCAATGTAAAAATGTCCACAGGAAGAAATGTAGAGTTCTCTCTGGTGTATTGGCAACCATGACTAAAGTAGGTAACCAGATATTTATCTCATTGCTCTACATAGGAATTTACCAAGCTCAAACAGACACGTGGAATGAAGTTATCTCTGAGTCCATTTGACTTATTCCAATTTATGTTTGACCTCAATTGGTTCTTAATGAAGAAGACCAAACCATCTTGCGTTATTCACGAGGTGGGCTGTTTAGCTAAACAATCGAAACAGAAAGGTTCCATGGCAGCTTGAAGAACAGTAGAGGTTTTCACCGTTTTACCAGCATTTATTAATCAATCAACGTCCAAAACAAATGTTCAGGCCAAATAAATGTTTTGTAGTTGCTGTATTTCCTGCATTACAGGACTAAGTTTCGATATTCATTCAAAACAATGGACTCTTCAGTAATGAAGACGTACAAGTCATGTTTCTGAAGAAGAGTCCCGACCCAAAATATCACGCATCTTTTTTTCTCCTGGGATGTTGCCTGACCCACTGGTAAGAACTTTGTGTCTATCTCTGGTAAAAAATAAATCAGCATCTGCGGTTCCTTTCCACGCACTCATGTTTCCTAATGATTGTTTCTTCTGGAAGTATTCTGGGCTCTGCTTTTAAAAGGGCGAGTCTTCCTCTGAAGCTTGTGTTAACAATATGACAACGCTGGCTAGAAGGGACGGGATTTGATACCAATCTGTTCTGCCTCACATTGTCACCTTCCCTTTCCTAACCCTATCCCTTCTACAGTATAAAGTTACATTTGTAATAGAACATGTTCATGAAGGTTTCCACCCTTAAGCACCTGAGTCCCTTCCCTCTCTCTTCCTTGTCCCTTATGATGACATGGTCCTTTATGTTGTTGCTGATCATCGCTTCTTGGCCGAATAGTCTCTTTGATCCTTTCTGTCCCAATGGAGTATGGTGTGCAGTTCTGGTCGCCAAATTATAGGAAGGATGTCGACAAAATGGAGAGGGTATAGAGGAGATTTACTAGAATGTTGCCTGGGTTTCAGCACTTAAGCTACAGAGAGAGGTTGAACAGGTTGGGTCTTTATTCTTTGGAGCGTAGAAGGTTGAGGGGGGACTTGATAGAGGTTTTTAAAATGTTGAGAGGGACGGACAGAGTTGACGTGGGTAGGCTTTTCCCTTTGAGAGTGGGGAAGATTCCAACAAGGGGACATAGCTTCAGAATTGAGGGACAAAAGTTTAGGGGTAACATGAGGGGTAACTTCTTTACTCAGAGGGTGGTGGCTGTATGGAATGGGCTTCCGGTGGAAGTGGTGGAGGCAGGCTCGATTTTATTATTTAAGAATAAATTGGATAGGTGTATGGATAAGAGGGGATTAGAGGGTTATGGTCTGAGTGCAGGTAGATGAGACTAGGTCAGGGAGAATGGTCGGCGTGGACTGGTAGGGCCGAACGGGCCTGTTTCCGTGCTGTAGTTGTTATATGGTTATATATGGTTAATGCGGGTGGTGCAATGTTGTACCACTCCCCACACTGCCAACCGAGAGCGTCTATCACAATGGGGTTTCTCTCGTCCAAAGACACCACAGCTGATCCATTCTCCGCAAGTTCATCGCTTATTGGATTTCGCAATATACCTGTTCTCGAGTGCTAACAATCAGTAAGACCATCTAATATTAATGGTGGAAAACTAAAACACATCCTCCTTTTATTTAGTCGGCAGCAGGAGTACTTTGTGAAAATGATACCAAGGCATGTTTGGCAGTTTAACACTAACCGGTGGTATTGGTTTCTGCTCCATGGTGTGTCATGTGTCAGACCATGAGGGCTGATTAACAGACTTCATGCAATTACATTTGTAACAGAATACTTGAGCAGTACAAAATATTTGCACAGTGTACCATTAGGAAAGACATTGCCTCACAAAGGAACGGAGGAACTAAATGGATCAGGCAGTATCTGTGGAGGGAAATAGACAGTCAACATTTTGGGTCGATGCCCTTTATCTGCACTGAAAGAGTAAAGGGGAAGAAGCCAGTGTAAAAAAGGAGTTGGGGGAAGGGGCAAGAGTTAGCAAGTGATAGGTGGATACATATGAGGAGAGATTGAATGACATGGAGTTAGTCGGGGGATATCCTTGATATTATTTTTATTAATTTTCCACTACACTTTTAATAACGGTAGAATAATAGGGTTTTGACCCAAAACATCAACTATTCCTTTTCTCCAGAGATGCTGCCTGAGCCGCTGAGTTTCTCCAGCATTTTGTGTCTATCTTCAGTGCATAAAACCCTCATGGTTTTATCTATATACTAAACCTCTCATTTGTTTGTTTGTTTGTTCCTGAATTCCAGCCAAAACAGTACACGATAGCGTGACAATTTTAGGCCCACCTTACTGACCGTCGTCCCTTTGGTGCTACTGGAAGAAGTTTCATTGAAATCGGTGTTATATTTTTAAAGTTATTCACATTTTAATGTTTACATCTATCTCCTCGGGAGGGAGAGGAGAGAGAGGAAGGGGGGGTGGAGGGAGGTGGGGGGAGGAAGGTTAAGGGGGGTTGAGGGGGATGGAATGGGAGGGAGGGGAAGAGGGAGGTGGAGTGGGGTGAAGGGGGGAGGGGAGGAGGGAGGGGATGGGGAGGGGGGAGGGGGAGGAGGGAGGGGGAGAGGGGTGGGGGGAGGGGGAAGGAGAGGGCACTTCACCAATGCAGGAGAGGTAAGGGCCCAACGAGTCCACTTGGTCTAGTTCACTCCTGAGCCTCCAATGCTCCAGAGTAAAAAGTCCCAGCCGACAGTGGTTTTCCTTATGTCTGAAGCCCTCAAGTCCAGGCAACATCCTGGTGAATCTTTTCTGCACCTTTTCCAGCTTAATGCCATCCTTTCTACAGCGGGTTGACCAGACCTGCATATAGGACACCAAACGTGATCTCCCCAACAACATCTCGTACAGCTCCTAATTCTAGTTCTAAAAGATCAGATAGTCTTCTTTGAAAAATTGCCAATAAATTGGCGTGAAGCTGTCTGCAAGTAGAACAGTCTGCTTTGTAAGCAGCAGATATATTCATTTCAAACTTGGTCAGCAGAGCTGGGTAATATGGACAGGGAATGTGTGACGTGAAGCATATTTGAAAGGTTTGGGAATCCATTCTGTACACAAGGCTTTTAATAAACAGTAGTTACAGATTACACTAGATAGATTTGCAATCAATATCCTACGATTATTAAGTGTAGGGATAATTACACATCGAGTTCGCAGCACAAGCTTTTAATATCTGCCCTCAAATCACTGCTCCTAAAGTTAGAACAAAAAGGAGTAAAATCCTCATCTTACAATAAATTGATTTCACTTCACGAGGCTGTAAATCAGTCACGCTCAGCTGCTGCAATTTATGGTATCATCTAATTCTCTTTATGATCATTCTATCCATAAATTAAACTGGGGGTGTTCCAATGTATTTCACACATGTTTCTTTTTGCACTCCCCCTCCCCCTCCCCCTCCCCCTCCCCCTCCCCCTCCCCCTCCCCCTCCCCCTCCCCCTCCCCCCCAATGGTCTGGAAATACTCACAATGTGCAAATTGTGCATGAGGTAGATAGAATACACAGTTAAGGAACCCTCAGACTTTCTGTGTAATATAATACATTGTGAGTAAAGAGGAATTGATGCGGTAACCACAGGCCTATAATTAAGCATCTGGGTCATGCATTAAGTGGCCACCTAATGAACTCGACATCTGCAAAGAGGAGTTCACATCTCCGTGTAATACCTATCCCTTAATATCTCACTGTGGCTTGACTCAGTAAGGTGTGGGGAAATCAGATACATCCTGAGGGCACCATTAGCTTGTGCCTGTCAGTGGCAACTTCATTGCTTTTGCTTGGAGAAATAATTATTTATGGAAGAGCTCCAAGCTCTCACCCTCAAACTCGCCCTTCTGTTTCCCAGAAGTTATTAATCTTTGTTGTGGCTATGTTTTTCCGCCGTCTCTCGCTGCTGTGACTATTACAGTGAGTACAGCGCCAGGAAGCTTCTTGTGTCTGGAAACGCGGTCGATGTGGGGCGGCCTGCAAGTAAGACTAAAGTGCAGAGGGCTACAACAGCTCCCCCTTCCTCCCCTCAACACCCTCCTCCCCTCCCCCCCCCCCCAACCCCCCCCCCCTCCCCCAATTCCCCTCCCGACCCCACCATCCGACGGGCAAGGCTGATTTACCAAAGAGAAACGAGGGAATGCCGTGTGCCCTGTTTCACAGAGACATGGCTCACCCCAAGCTCCCCAGTCTCAGCTATCCAGCCCCAAGGATTCTCCATTCATCGCATGGGCTGAATGGAGGCGTCAGGGAAAGGGAGAGGCGGTGGCATCTGCCTCATGGTTAACTCCTTTTGGTGCTCAGACGTAGCGGTCCTGTCCAACCCCTGTTCACCGCAACTGGAGCACTTGGTAACCTCCCGAGGAATTCACCTCCTTCATCATGGTCTACATCCCACCCCAGGCGCACGTTCATTTCGCACCGGTGGAGCTGTACCCTGCGGTCAACAAACTCCAGAAGGCGTACCCCAACACCCTTCGTATCATAATTGGGGATTTCAATGCCCAGTTGGAAGCAGTCATTTCCAAACTACCACCAGCACATGTCCTGCAGCACCAGAGGATCATCACCCTTGACCACAGCTATTCCACCCTCAAAGATGCCTATTGCTCCATCCCCCACCCTTACTTTTTGAAATCTGATCACCTGGCGGTGTTCCTTCTTCCAGAGTATAGACAATGACTGAAGAGCACAGCCCAGGGAGCAGAGCACAGAGCTGGACAGGGGTGGCACAGGAATGACGTGGGAGTCAGTAAGACTGGGCGATGTTCAAGAACCCAACCCAATTCTGGAGGCCCACTTTAACCGCTGGCACTTTACCAAACTGACAGGGCAACAGGCAGAAGGTTCCGCTCAAGGACTGAGGTGCAGCAGCAGCAGAAGAAGCTGATCAGCAAGGGGCGTGGTGGCGAAAAACGATAAGATGAACCCTGCTGCCTGGACCAAATGAGGGCTTTCCTGTAACAGTCTCCAGAGAGGGCTTCACACTGGCATTCTGGGATGGGCTGACCCGTCAGTCTTTCTCCGACAGTAGAATCCAGAATTAGAGACCATCAGGTATATTTCCTGTTCCTATTTTTGCATAGGAGGAGGAGGAGGAGGAGGAGGAGGAGGAGGAGGAGGAGGAGGAGGAGGAGGAGGAGGAGGAGGGGGGAGGAAGAGGAAGAGGAGGAGGAGGAGGGGGGGAGGAAGAGGAAGAGGAGGAGGAGGAGGAGGAGGAGGAGGAGGAGGAGGAGGAGGAGGAGGAGGAGGAGGAGGAGGAGGAGGAGGAGGAGGAGGAGGAGGAGGGGGAGGAGGGGGAGGAGGGGGAGGAGGGGGAGGGGGGGGGAGGGGGGAAGGGGGGGAGGGGGGGAGGGGGGAGGAGGGGGAGGAGGGGGAGGAGGAAGACAACAGGTGAGAAGGAAGACAACAGGTGAGGACAGTATGCTATCAGGTACATCTTCCAACCCCGAGTTTCACATTAACTCGGGTCCAGTGAGTAAATCTGCTTTGACCTTGCTACCATTTACTACCATCAGACCCACGTTATCACCATGGGACTAGCATTGGCTGTCTACAGCAAATGGACATTTCACCATTTCCCCTGATCTGTTCCATTGTTAACAAACCCCCAAAAATCAAACCAGACACTCAGCGAGTCAGCCAGCATCTATGATGAGAGAAACAGAGGTAGCATTTCAAGTCAATGCAACACCACTAAGATCAATCACTTGGTTATTCTAAGATCGCTGTCTGTGATCCTTCCTGCGGAGATTGCCAGCATAATGTTCTGTATTACAACAGTGGCTGCACTTAATTGAGCACTTTATTGGCCGTACAGCCTTTAAGAACGTCCTTAGGAGGAAAAACATACACTGCAAATCCATTTTGATATCAATCTTCCTCTCGGATTTTTAGCAGGGTGTCACGGTGGCGCAGCAGTAGAGTTTCTGCCTTACAGCACCAGAGAACCGGGTTCAATCCTGATTATAGGTGCTGTCAGTGTGGGGTAAGTGCTTTCTCCCCATGACCTCTGATGGTATTCTCCAGGTGCTCCAGTTTTCCTCCACACTCCAAAGACTTACAGGTATGTAGGCTAATCGGATTGGCAAAATTGTAAAGTGTCCCTAGTGTGTGTGTGTGATAGTATTAATGTGCAGGGATTACGATACGATACGACACGATACGATATGATGCGATAAAACTTTATTCATCCTCGGGTGGAAATGATCGGCACAGACACGTGTGTTGGCCAAAGGGCCTGTTTTCGCGCTGTATCTCTAAAAAGAGTAGGTTTTACAAACCCCTCAAACTTGCTCCATCTTACAGTGAGATCACAGCTGATCCAGAGCCATTTGTAGTTTATCATGAGCCCCACGCCTTCTGATTTCCTCAGCATCCAAAAACCTATCCCTCACAGCCTTGAAGTTACTCAATGATTGATCCAGTGGAAGGGGGAGAGGGAGAGGGTTCCAAAAAACGTCCAGCTCCAAAGGGTTAATCTTTTTAAAAAAACTTTGAAACCACTTCTCACAAGAATAATTGAATTGTTTCACAGCTATTTTCTAAGTTTCTGGAATGAGAATTAAAACCCACAACCTGCTGACTCAGAAACCAAAGTACCACCCACTGAATCATGACTGACACTAATGGGAGAGTAGCTTGAATGCACTAAGGATCTAACCGTGATCAGATGCTCAGCTCTCTTCATGAGGAAGGCACCCGCCAGCTTTAAGCCAAGAGCACAGAAAACCAAAATCAGATACATTCTACAGCTCTATCAGGTGCCTGGGGGAGCATTGGATTTCATATCTGCCTTCCCACTCAGAGTTATACAGCACCGAAACAGGCCTTGCAGCCCATTGAGACCATGCCCCATTTATACTCCCTACCTCCTGTCTTGCAGAGTGGATAATCCAGCGTGACAGTGCCAAGACTTTAGAGCCACTGGCTTGCAACATTAGTAACTCGGGTTCAATTCTGACTTGTTCCCAATTTCCCATTTGTACTAGGAAATAACACTGCAGATGCTGGTTTAAATCGAACACAAAATGCCAGAGTAACTCAGCGGGTCAGGCAGCAGTTGGGGAGAGAAGGAATGGGTGACTTTTCGGGTCAAGACCTTCCTTCAGCCTGAAGAAGGGTCTCGACCCGAAACGTCACCTATTCCTTCTCTCCCCTACAGCTGCCTGACCCGCTGAGTTACTCCGGTATTTTGTGTCTACCTTCCCATTTATACTAATCTGACACATGTCCTCTTTTATTTCCCATCAACAGCGCTCAGACTTTTCCCCTTCATCTACACCCCGGGAGGGTCATTCACAACGGCTAATGAAGCCACCAACTTGCATGTCTTTGGGAGCAGCGGAAACCCAAGTAGTCTTAGCGTGAATGTACAAACTCCACACAGACTGTGCCAGAGAGAGGTCAGAACTGACCCCGAGTGGCTTATTATGTTAGGTGGCAGTGGCTCTGTGAGTTGTGGCACTCTCGTGCCCTATTTCCCACACTGCAAGATTGGAGGTAGGGAGTGGGAATTTTTTCCCGGTTTCCTTCCCAATAAGAACATGGACAAGAGCGTAATGCAAAAAAAGAAAAGGAATTATTTTAATCGCAAGTAACAGCGAGACAAATTTGATGAAAATATTATTGATGCATTGAAAGGGGAAACTGGCTGGAAGCAGTTTGGTGGTTGTACGGACGGAGCGGTAGGAAGCTGAGACACATTTTAATGCTGGAGATTTTTCGTAATTCTATTTGCACAGATCAATGTCACTGTTGCTTGCTTAGTTCCGGAGTCGTATCCTCGTGATGTTCCTGATCATCAATCATTAGCCTGTCACATCAGGAATAATTTGTGTCTTGTAAGCAAAGTGTTGTGAGTTGAGCTGCCTGTGTATTGCAGAGAATGAAGGCATTATAATGGGAACGCGCTGCCCGCTGTGCAAACGTCAGTAACCCGCTGCGCAGGTGGAGCTGGAACTTGGAGTTCAGTTGCGACGCTAGTGAGAGGTATTTTGAGTCTGTTTCCCCACTCACTGAGTGGTCCCCATTCCCACACTGACCTTTCTCTCCTGGGCCTCCTCCACTGTCAGAGTGAGGCCAAAATTGGAACAACTGCACTTCATATTTCGCTTGGGCAGCTTACTTGGACTTGAAGTTAGAACATTGATTTCTCTAACTTCAAGTAACCCTTGCATTCCCTCTCTCTGGGACCCTCCCCTGCCCTAGTCGTCGAATTAGTTTCACTGTCCTCCAGCTCAGCTTGACTGTTTGTATCACTCATATCACCTTTTCTACAGCCAGCAATGGACCATTGTGGGCTCCACATGTCCTTGATCATCGTAGCTGGCTTTGATTTCTCCTTTTGCATACCTTTCACTCATTTGTTCTCTGTACCTTTTCATATCTCTTGTTTTCCTCTTCCTTGATTCTCAGAATGAAGAAGGGTATCGACCCAAAACGTCACCTGTTCTTTTTCTCTGAAACATTCCCTGAGCATCTCGACCCGAAACGTCACCCATTCCTTCTCTCCCGAGATGCTGCCTGACCTGCTGAGTTACTCCAGCATTTTGTGAATAAATCCCTGAGCATTTACCCCTTATTTGTTGTAAGGAGATCATTTCTCTTTCTGCTAAGCGAGAGAGTGTTTTATTCTCACTGTGTTCCAAAACTACAAACTACTTGGGTTGCACGAGCAACTCTGGGCTTTATTATGTCTTTGCATTATATAGCTTTTTTAAAAACTTTTAAAAAAACTTTTTTTTAAACTTTTTTTTAATGTTTGTTTTATTATCTATTGAGCACAAACCTTTTGTGCTGCTGCTGAAAGTAAGAATTTAATTGCTCTGCTTCGGAACACAGTGAGAATAAAACACTCTCTCACTTAGCAGAAAGAGAAATGATCTCCTTACAACAAATGCTCAGGAAATGTTTCCCTTGGTGGGTGAGTCCAGAACTCGAGGCGATAGTTTCTGAATAAGTGGTCACCCATTTGAGATTGGGCTGAGGAGAAATATCTTCATTGAGAGGGTGATGAATTTCAAGAATCAGGAGTGTTTTATTGTCTTAGGACAATGAAATTCTTACAGCAGCACAACAGAAATGTAAATGTAGTACTCTGTAAACACCATAATAAACAACAAAAATAAATTCTGCATATAATAAGAAATAAACAAATAATAATGGTGCAAAGATAAAAAAAACAATCTTCCCCAAGTCCATGTAGTTCAGAGTTTAGTTGGACGTTGGAGTGTTTAATAGCCTGATAGAAAAATTAGAGAGGAGATGAGAAAAATATGTATTTGTGCATGGTGAGCAGTAGGTGATGGTGACACACATTAACTTTAGGCAGCAGGATGAACATGAAGAGCTGCAATCTGCAGGGCCACTCTTGGCTAAACTGAGATTGTTAAAGTCCATTTGGTGGCTGTCATAGATACCCTATGTTAGAGTAAATGGCCTCCTTGTCTGCCATAAATGTATGATTCTCTGGTGGTAACTGGTGGTGGAGAGAGTTGAGGAGCAAGACCTAGCAAGTGAAAGGTGGATTCAGGTGAGGAGGGATTATTGACAGAAGAATCTGGTAGGGTAGAGATGGGTGGTGAATCTATGGAATTCAGTGCCACAGAAGGCTGTGGAGGCCAGGTCAATGGACATTTTTAAGGCAGGGATTGATTGATTCTATATTGGTATGGGTGTCAGGGGTTAAGGGGAGAAGGCAGGAGAATGGGGTTGAGAGGGGAAGATAGATCAGCCTTGATTGAATGGTGGAGTATACTTAATGGACCGTATGATCTAATTCTGCTCCTATTACACTTCCTACGAACATGAAATGAGATAGTAACCAAGGCCAGATGTGATAGGTGTCAGTGACCGAGGCTGGACGTGAAAACAGCTATCTCCCCTCTACTCCATCAGTCTGAAGAAGGGTTCCAGTCTGAAATGTCGTCTGTAACTACCCCATACAGATGCCGCCTGACCCATTGAGTTCCTCCAGCAGTTTCATTTTATTTAAGATTCCAGTATCTGCAGTCTCTTGTGTCTTCATTAGCAGTGGTTGTGCTCATGAAAGGAATTCATTAAAGGGAATCAACTGCTTTTATTTTGGGGGAGAAGTAAGTTTGAGGGGTCTTGGGCAACTCTTGTTCCTGTTCCCACTGAGTGTCCTCACAGCGATGCAGATACCGGACCTCAGTTTTGGGGCACAAATGTAATTTACCCCTCTGTGTCTGGTGGTTCCACTGCTGCATGGTGCATGTTGCAGCACGCACAGGATACACAAGGCCAAAGAATGTGGAAAGAGTCCTTCTACAACTTCATTTGTCCACCTCATCCATACATGTTGAATCCCTCGCTTCTCTGAAGCCCACTGACGACTGTGACACATGTAGGTGGGGCCCACCATTCTTTGCAGAGTGTATGGAAACCCACAAAAATATAAGGACACCTGCTAGAACAGATAGATATCTATTTTATGAAGGGAATCAAGTGAGGTTAGTACAGGATTGTGGAGCCCTGGAGATCAGCCACAATCCCTCTGAGGCTGGAGTAAACATCAAAGGCTCATCCTTGCCTGTATTCCTTATGTTCTTATGTTACCAAGCGTGTGGTTTATATAGCTCTCTCTGCACACTGTGCTTGTGCACATAACAGCATACTTGTATGTCGTTCATTTGACATTCAATAAACTGCCTTCTCCTCTTTGCTAAAAATAATGCTGATATCCAAATTATGAACAAAATGTAATCTATTCATGGTTTTTCTCAGTCTCTTTGATCTCCGGAAAGGGGCGTGTTGTTGCCGTTGTTTCTACTCCCTGATCTGAGGAAGGTTTTGCTTTCCTGACTCTCTTCAAGAGAGTACATTCTGTCCTGTTTCTTCCACATTCCCCCACTGGATCAACATCAAATGATCACACAACTCTCCAAAATACCTTTGAGTATCTTCTGTGAGAATTAAGTGACACCTCCACGATCGCTCCACCGTCCTATGTCCGAGCATCAGGTTTCATAGGTGGTGTTATTTGAATTGTGCTTCTAATCTTTAGGGCGGTCACGGTGGCGCAGCGGTAGAGTTGTTGCCTGACAGTGCTTGCAACGCCGGAGACTCGGGTTCGATCTCGACTACGGGTGTTGTCTGTACGAGGTTTGTACGTTCTCCCCGTGACCGCGTGGGTTTTCTCGGAGATCTTCGGTTTCCTCCCACACTCCAAAGACGTACAGGTTTGTGGGTTAATTGGCTTGGTATAAATAAATATAAATTGTCCCTTGTGTGTGTAGGATAGTGTTAATGTGCGGGGATCGCTGGTCGGAGCAGACTCGGTGGGCCGAAGGGCCTGCTTCCACGCTGCATCTCTAAACTAAACTAAACTAAACTAATGACTTAAGTCATTATTTTATTGCTTTCTCAAAACTTCCCCTCTTTCTTTCTCCTCTCTCAGCCTGACTGAGTGAAGCTCAGTCTGATTCTGATTCTTTAACATGTTAATGACGTTAGTAATACCATTTGTTTAGTAAAGTGCACAGAGAGCAATGAACAGCAATGATATTGATTTTCAAAGTCCAGTACAACAAGTGAACCATCACACGAGAAACCGGATCAAGGGTTTGACAGTGCCCTATTGGAGTGCAGAACCCAACATGATTCATCTTGATCCATTTTGAAAGAGATAACTGTGAGAACTAATAAGTTATCCTTCAGCCCCCTTCTCATGAAGATCAAAATGTTCTCTGTGGAAAGATCTTGTTGGCTTTTTTGCTACTTTGGAAATGGTGCCTTCATTGGCTTGCCGAGAATTCTACCAGGTTGACTCCCGTGTCCCAGTTCTTCTAGACCTTTATATAATCCTGGCCGAGAGACAAACCATCTGACTTCATGCTCCAATCTTGAGGAGTTCTTGCCAGAGTGAGGCCACACGCAAACTGGAGGAACAACACCTCATATTCTGCCTGGGTTGCTTACAATTCGATGGAAGGAATATTGAATTCTCCAATTTTAGGCAACTGCAAACCCTCTCCTCCTCTCCCTTTCTCCCCCATTTAGCCCTCCATTCTCCCCCGCCTGCCCTGTGCCTCACCTCATCTCACACCTCTCCTCCCCTACCCCCCTCCCCTTCCCATTACGTTCCTTCCTCTAGCTTCACAATTCGTAACTCTTCAATCCTTTTGTCACACCTTTTGCCTTTTCATCTCTGATTTCTGATCTCCAACCATCTTCCCGTAAAAAAACCTTCCTCCTTACCTGCCAGGCTTTGTACTACCCCTCATCCCTTCCAACTTTCTTTCCACTCCCCCCCTCCCCCCCTCCCCCCCCCCCCCGCCCCACAGCAATCTGTCTAAAGAATGGTCTCACTCCGGACTATCATCTACCCTTCTCTCCATGTTCTGCAGAGTTGCTGCCTGACCGTTGAGTTATTGCAGCACTTTGTCCCTTTGTTGGTGTGGCCAACTTAGTTTACAAAAACTGCCTGTTCCGTGACTGAAGTAAACGTTCTGGATCTGCTGAGAGATTTTTGACTGGAAGTTCACACCAGAAGGTAGTTTTGTGCAAAGATACTAGAGGAACAAGATAGACCACTCGACCCTAAAAACCGCACTACGTCATGGCGCCATTTTAGTAGGCAGAAACTTGCAGAAACTTTTTTAAAGAAAAAGAACAAAAATCTGTGAATTGATAGATGAGATATATTCTGCATTTTAATAGTATCATCATGCATACTGTTCCCCAAAACACTGATTACATTGCAAGAGGCATAACGGACGGTGGGTTTTGCCTACTAAAATGGCTCCTTTGCATACTACACTTCAGTATAGGCGATTTCAACAGAGTGATCCATCTTGTTCCTCTAGTACCTTTGTTTTCGTGTAGGAGTTGTGTCTGTGTTAATTTTCAAATTTCAATGGCCGACCTACTTGCAGCATAAGTGGCAGATCCGATTCGGTGAAATCTTTGGCTCCTGTCAATTTCACTTATATTTCCCTTGATGTAGGCAGTGAGCTTTGTCATTGTTGATTGTCAACTGTATGTTCAATGTATGTTCAGTGCCACCTTCTAATTGCCAAACAGTGGCATAGATGCACATAGAAAGCATCCTATCCGGATAAATCGCCTGGGTTGGTATGGCAACTGCTCTACCAAAACCGCAAGTTTGCCTTAGTGCTGCCTTACAGAGCCAGAGACCCAGGGTTTGATTCTGACTACGGGTGCTGTCTGTACGCAGTCTGTACGTTCCCCCTATAACCACGTGGGTTTTCTCCGGGTGCTTTGGATTCCAAAGACGCGCAGGTTTGTAGGTTAATTGGCTTCACTAAAACTGTCTCTAGTGTGTAGGAAAGAACTAATGTTCAGGTTGATTGCTGGTCGGTGCTGACTCAGTGGACCGAAGGGCCTGTTTCCACACTGTGTCTCTAAACTAAACTAAACTAAACTAAACTAAACTAAACTAAACTAAACTAAACTAAACTAAACTAAACTAAACTAAACTAAACTAAACTAAATTAAACTAAACTAAACTAAACTAAACTAAACTAAACTGTAGAGAGTTGTGAATGCAGCCCAGTCCAGTGGTCCAGTCCATCGCACAATCCAGCCACCACGCCCCCACGATCTACGCTTAACGTTGCCTCAGGAAAGCAGCTGACTATCGACAGCTCATATCCTGGTCATTACCGCTTCTTCCCTCTCCTGTCGGGCAGAAGATACAACAGCTTGAAAGCTCACATCACCGGATTCAAGAACAGCTTCTTGGCCACATTTATCAGACTTCAACGGACTTTTCATATGCCAAGGATAGATTCTTGATCTTCCAATCTACTTCATTGTGGCCCTTGCATTTATTTTTATCTGTACTTTCTCTGTAGCTGTGGCACTATATTCTGCACTGTGTTTATTTTCTCTTTCGCACTGCCTGATGTATTTATATATGAGATGATCTGTCTGGATAGCACCCAAAACAATTTTTGTTCACAGTATATCAGTACAAGTGGAAATAATAAACTAATACCAAAACCAATATCAGACTTGTCCCCTGAGGTAACACCAAGTGTTGCTCAGTCACTCTGGCATGACTTCACTAGAACTCCACTTCATTCTAATTTAACAGAGTCTTCCTCTACTTGCTTCCTCTAATTTCCAGAGTCGGTCTTTGTCCATCACTGTTGGTTGATCAGTGTAGCCACGTACAACGTTCGGTTATTTATATTTGTTAACCATTGTGATCAATGAACATTAGATTGTATGTAGACACAAAATGCAGGAGTAACTCAGCAGGACAGGCAGCTTCTCTGGAGAGAAGGAATGGGTGACGTTTCGGGTCAATTAGGTTCTATGTAATCAACGAGCGGGCATGATAATACTGGCCCATCCACTTCCACTTCAAATTAAGTTCACATCTTATAATGTGATGCGCAGTGGATATTTCTATATTTAACAACAGAAATTGACTTCTCAAGGTACATCCTACAATCTGCCGTTTTTTTACTCACAGCACAAGATGAACAGTCTGAAGCAAGTCGACAAGGAGAAGTGAATCAAAGGAAGCCTCTGGGACATTCCTACATGCTCTGCCTTTGGCCAAAAAAAAAATCCCAAACAAAGATCACAACGTCTCTGTATTTTGCAGCTCGGCCCAATGTAGCTGAGATCACTGCTTCCACCATAAGCCTTTACCTGGTTGTTTCTTGGGACAGACTGTGGTTGTAACAGCCACACAGGAGTTTGCTGTGCTGCCTTCTCCCTCTTCCTATTTTCCCTGACCACCATGGCAGCTCTTTACCTGCTCTGTTCCATATCTGACACATGTCCCTCTGGCCACCATGCGATAACCTGTCGGCTGTTAGACACAGGTAAACCTTTGTGCATGATTTAGGGTGTGAATCACCCAAAATAAGCATTCACTGAGTTTGTCTCCATTATCCTGTGATTGATTACTTTTGATGTACAAACTAATTAATCCTCCAAAACTCACGACCTCTGGTTTTTATGCAAAGCATCCTCGGCTTTCTGTAGTGTTAGAAAAATCTTGTTCTTCAGAAAAATTATATTCCTATTCTCTTATATACTGTCAATTTGTGCAGAGGCATTATCACCATCACCATCAACGTCCACCATATTATTTCCTCTCAAACGATATATTAATGCATTCATTTGTGAACTGAAAGACTAAGATACTTAGTCATAGCAGTCAGAGTTTTCGTGGAATAGCTTGAGTCTGAGCAACAATTTTGCCCTCTTACCACTCTTGCAATGATCCAGTACACAAACACACTGTTTTCCCTGCACTTTTTGTCCAATTACTGCTTCTTCCAGAGCAACAGTCACTTTGGGCGGAAACTAATCCCAAAGTGGGAACAAAGTTAAGGCCAGGGATTGCAGGCTTCCAGGCTCACCCTGAATGCTCATCCACGGAATTGAGATATTTACTTGTTTCAAGTTGACTTTCTATCCCCATTACCAATTTTGGTGGGTGGGTGTGTGTGTGTGTGTGTGTGTGTGTGCGTGTGTGCGTGTGTGCGTGCGTGCGTGCGTGCGTGCGTGCGTGTGTGTGTTCTTGCATCAAATGCAAGCTTTGCAGACTACAGAGAGAGAAATGCAAAAGATTCACGGGAAGAACATGTGGAGCTACTTCATTCAACCGTTTCTGTTACATGTTTACGTACACCAACAGCACATGTGAAAGCACTCCATTATCCAAATTGTGTTCCAGGTTTTGGCTACCCTTTGTGCAAAAGAAAGTGCATCCCGATTTCACTCCTGAGTAGCTCAAATCTGATGCAACCTGCACCAGTTCCCTCAACGTGAGAGAAGGGATTCTGGATATCATCGAGTCCCTGTGGAATTGTTCCATATGCACAATTCTATAATCTAGTGTGGGCGGCAGTGAAAGTATGGGAGGGTAAAATAGAAAGAAAATAATGCAAATGGATTGGAAATGAAGAGGGTGTCAGATGGTGGCCGACCTCCAAACTAAAATGGCTCCTTTCCAGTTCTGAGGTTTTTACTGTAAATAACCTATTGTCAGGCAGAACTGTTATTTGTTTTTGTGGCTGAGGTTTTTTTTTCCCCCTGTAAATGAAAAGTGATAAAGCAAGTCAATATTCCACTCGGCGAACAGGGAGATATTGCAAGATATTCCTCCAAGTAAGATGCAAGCAAATGTTGGTGTGTGGGTTTTCTCTGAGATCTTCGGTTTCCTCCCACACTCCCACAAAGACACACAGGTTTGCAGGTTAATTGGCTTGGTATGAATGTATAAAGGTAACACTGTCCCGAGTGTGTGTCAGGTAGGGTTAATGTGTGAGGATCGCTGGCCGGCGCGGGCTCGATGGGCCGAAGGGCCTGTTTTCGCTCTGCATCTCTAAACTAAACTAAAATTAATTGATGGGTAGAGAAGGCAAGAGAGTGGGTGCTAAGTGGGTGCCTGAAGTACACTTTGTGTCAGGCTTATGAAGAACAAGACTAAAATAGATGCCTGGAAACAACTCACAGCGCATGTAATCAAGTTAGCCCACAATGCTTGCCCTGGTCCTTATAAAGGCATGCGGTTTGATCGGTCAGCATAATCGGCCACCATATATTGCGTCAACGATGTAGGTGCACGGAGAATATGTTGATCGAATGTGTGAAGAGTAAAGTGGGATTAGTATAAATGGTATTTATAGTTTAGTGTAAACGGTACTCAATGATCGACATGGACTCGGTGGGCTGAAGGGCTTGTTAGTGCGTCATAATTATTGCTGGGCGAAGACTTGAATTCAAGAGAGCAGCAATTTTGCAGCAGCCTAACTAAACATTGTTCATTTCATAAGTGGAGAAATGTGAACAGCTCTGACTGGACGGTTGGAGAAAGTGCACCATAGATATCCTGAAATTGCATGAGAAAGTTTACAGAAACTGGGGATAAAATCCATGTAAGCCAAAATGATTACTAGGGTCAATTTTCACAACCTTAAAGGAAGCCGGCAGAGATGGAGAGAGAGAAAGATTCGTCGCAGGTTAGGTGATGAGGAATGAAATGGACAGGCGATGTTTCGGATCGGAACCCTTCTTCTGACTGGAGAAGGGACCTGAGTTAAAATTTGCCTGTCAAATTTTCCTCCACGGATGCTGTCTGACCCACTGAGTTTCTCGAACAGCTCATATTTTACTAAGGAGGGTAGAAATTTGGAATGGTTCTTCTGCCTTCTTGGATTGATAGGTTTTTATTCATCAAAGATATTGAACTTAACTTTGGGGTGAATTCAGCAACGGCATCTGGCCATTCAGTCACCAGCTGATCTCACATTCCCATGTGCACGCTGCATAACTGGGCAGTTCCATAGTGATAGGCAGGTCCAATGATAGAGCTCAGTCTACCTGGAATTCCATAGGTTTGCGGCTCTTAAATCCTGCACCAAACTGGAGCCGGAAGTGTATTTCAACGGGCATTCCGTACATGTGGAATAAAATGCAAAAACGAAAGGCAAGATTCTCTTTTTAGTCACCTTATGTTAGTTCAGTGTTGTAAATTATTCCTGAGTGTTTTATGTGGTGTTAATTAACTTTTTTTAAGTTTTATTGATTTGTTCATTTGCTCCAGTTTTAATATTCAACAGCGCTGAATATTTTTTAATTTTCATGACCAATGACAGGTTTGACAGAACGCAACGCTCCATCTTCCACAACTGGATCGCATGTGTTTAGTCGGATGGGGGTCACAGCTGACAACTCTGGGCAATGGGAATGTGTCAAGCAAGGCCGGATTCATTAATGGGTCTGGAAAAATAATGGGAATGTGGATTCCAGCCAGTTCCTGATGGGATGGAGTAATTGTTTCAAGAGACCATTATTCTACTGCACTATCATTGCCAGGCTCATATCTGTTAAAATATGTTGCTGTTTTCCTCAATGAATGGTTCCACTGAATTAGCTTCCTCCTCCCTTTCATCTACGTCCTCGCAGATCCATGGGAAATGAGGACCAATATGCAGACTGGGATTCAAGTGCCTGGCTCAGTAACAGAACATTGGCCATTTGATCATTTTGCCAACTGAGACCCAGTGGTGGAATCAGGAAAGGTGGGTGGGAGGGAGAGGGGTGTGAGACGAGCGGGTACGAAAATAACTCTTCTTGCTTATCGCACAAGGGACATGTGCTCACACATTCAAGTGAAACTCGGAACACTGGAGTGCTGAAATAAACAAGGAACATGTTGGAGGCAATCAGCAAGTCAACAGCATCTCCGGTTGACAAAAGGTCTTCTGCCTTAAATGTTCGGTCTGTTCATCTCCCCATAGATGCAGCCTGACCTGCCGAGTGTTCCAGCATACTCTCTTTTTATATTAAGCCAGGAATTTCTACAGACCTGATAAAAGGTCATTTACTCTGTTTCCTCTCCACTAAGTATTGCTGACAATAAGTCTCGCTAAGACATTCCCCGACATTCTCTTGTTTTGTTCTATTTCAGGATTGAAAATTTGTTGGGAAGAGAAAATAAATGGAGAGAGGTGGCAGAGACTGGTGAAATCTGATGACAAGACAAGAAACAAAACACGAATCTTCCAGGCGTGCATATGGGAATAATAGTATAGAAGGATCAAGATATCAAACTAGTGTCAGGGTGCATGTGGTAGAGCTGATGATTCAAAGCTGCAGTGAACCAGGTTCAATCCTGACTTGCAGTACCATCTGTGCCGAGTTCGCCCTGTGACCACCTGGGTTTCCACCAGATGCGCCAGTTTCCTCCCACGTCACCAGGATGTGTGGGTTGGTAGGTTAATTGGCTTCTGCAAATCGCTCCAGTTGTCGAGATGGATGGTAGAATCTGGGCAGAATTGATGGGAATGCAGGTAGAATAAAATTGGAGGGGCGTAGGATTGGTGGACGTGGTGGTCAGTGTGGGGTCTGTGGACTGATCGTCCTGCTCCTGTGCTGAATGACTCCATGACTGCGATAGAAGTTCCATTCAATAAACTCTGCTGTTTCAGAATCTTTTTGGGCTTCATACCCTGGTTATTAAGGACTGTGATGTCTTGAGAGGTCGGGAGCTTTTCTCTTGAAGGTTGGGAGGTGTGGGTGCCGGAAATGAAGACAGAAAAGTTCTTGTTTTCAAACTTAAATTCCATATATTTAGTCTTTTCCAAAAACAGGTAAACTTAATTGTTTGCAGACAGGTACACAAAACCAAAACAGGTAGTTAAATCAAAACTGTAGCTTGCTGCCTTCTTACAAAATATAACTCTAACACTGCTTCTCTCCCTCTCTGCTCCAGTCATTGCCTCTCTGCCTCTCTGCCTCTCTGCCTCTCTGCCTCTCTGCCTCTCTGCCTCTCTGCCTCTCTGCCTCTCTGCCTCTCTGCCTCTCTGCCTCTCTGCCTCTCTGCCTCTCTGCCTCTCTGCCTCTCTGCCTCTCTGCCTCTCTGCCTCTCTGCCTCTCTGCTCCAGTCATTGTCTCTCTTTTTAAATACACTACTTCCCTTCCCTTTTAGCTCTCTCATTGAGGCAATCAGCTCACCTGGTTCAGCTGGGCAACAATCAGTGTCAGCAGCAATCAGTGTCAGCAGCAATCAGTGTCAGCAGCAATCAGTGTCAGCAAGGCAGGCAGCCCTGCTGACTATGGGTTTTGTAATCTTTTGCTGGCAGCCATGATGGTTTATAGTCCTTGTTGCATCCACCGGGAGGAAATGTACCTCCCCTCTATGACTCTACCTCTCATGATATCACAGGACAGAGTGGGAAATGCCATCCATCCTACTGCAGGACTTCCCCATTGATCCCTTTGCCCATCCATACCCATGGCTCTGCAACAAAACCTCTCCTCTCCTTAGTGTATCCCAGTTATGATGGAAGGGCACCAGCCTGGAACGTTAACGCTGCCTCATCCTCCACAATACCTGCCCGACCTGCTGAGTATTTCCAGCACCCTCTGGTTTTATTTCACACCTTTGATCAAACAACAATTAGATAAACACTCCAATGCTTGCAATAAATTTTCTAATATTAGTAATAGTTTAATAGTGTTGGTAATTTTCAGCTTTGGCAACGTGTTTAATTCTTATTTTAGGAGAGGAGAGGAATCAATAAAATAACTTAACATCACCAAAGACGATTGATGATAACAGTGGCTTTCCATTCATACATTTCAATCCACTTTTCTTAATCAGAAAGAGTAATTTGTGTGCAATTTTTAATATGCATTTTAAAGAGCTTTGCTTAGCGTTTCTGTACAAAGAGGTCCAGTTGTTGCATCCTCCATCGACTGAATGATGATTTTGTAATTGCTGTTGGCCTCGTGACAAAAGGCCAATTGTGGACGTACTCCCGTTAAAGGGCCATCTTTCATGAACCATGAGATGTGCTTCTTCAAGAAAGCAAGCACAACAGAGAGGGAGTGGAGCCATATCAGTGTCCATGACAAATTTTCTATTTTCGTTTAGTTTAAATTTGAGATACAGCGCGGAAACGGGTCCTTCAGCCCACCAAATCCGCACCGACCAGCGATCCCCACAAATGAACACTATCCTACACACACTTAGTGACAATTTACATTTATACCAAGCCAATGAACCTACAAACCTGTACTTCTTTGTGGGAGGAAACCGGAGATCTTGGAGAAAACCCACAGAGGTCACAGGGAGAACGTACAAACTCCATACAGACAGCACCAATAGTCAGGTAGACACAAAATGCTGGAGTAACTCAGTGGGTCAGGCAGAATCTCAGGGTGACGTTTCGGGTCGAGACCCTTCGTCTGAAGAAGGGTCTCGACCCAAATCATCACCCATTTCTTCTCTCCTGAGATGCTGCCTGACCCGCTGAGTTACTCCAGCATTTTGTGTCTACCTTAAATTTGAATCAGCATCTGCAGTTATTTTCCTATGCACCCATAGTCAGGATTGAACCCGGATCTCTGGCGCTGTAAGGCAGCAATTCTACAGCTGCGCCACTGTGCCGCCCTTAAGATGAAAGAGTAAGATTCAACGAACATGCCACACAGATCCTTCCTCGCTGATGCTGAGCTGCAAATCACTTTCTGTCTCGTTCTTTGATATTATTATTCACCGAGTGAGAGGGTGGTAGTTTTGCAAAAGTGACAGAGGTTTCAAACAGAGGCGTCCAAATTTAACTCCAAGCTGAGAATCATTTGCAAAGGAGTGCAATAAATAAGTACAAACAAAATCAAGCTGAGTTAATGATGTTTAATTAAATTTCAGCAGATGATATCAATCAAAGTAAACCTTTTAAATATAAATGTTAACATGAATTAACTCTGGAATAACACTGATAACAATTAAAGTACAAGTCACCTTTAAGCTGTGTTGATAGTTCAGGATGGAACTTCAACCGTTCAAGCTACGAAGATGGCACTTATGATCCGTGGTGATAGAACTGACCTCCTGCGAGGCTTCAGACTGCCATTGGAGTTGGCACATCAACCCAAAATTGGAGAGAAAAATTAAACAGAGTTTCCTCCCCTGTTCTCTACTGCATAATGTGTGTGTGTGTGTGTGGATATGTGTGGGTGTTCATTATGAATTTATGCTTGCGTCTACTTATAAATTATTTCTCCGAGAAGCAATTCCTGACAAACCTTCTTTTACTTGAATTACATTCTGCAGCTGCAGAATAAATATTAATTGGTTCGTTCAACCAAATCTACCAGCGTAATTCAAACAAATTATAATGTCAACTCGCCCTCTATTTTTGATTTGCATCTTAACTTCACAATCACGTGCGCATATTACCTGGTTCTAGTTAATAAGACGAAGTATTTCAAGCACAGTGCAGTGAAAATGGCTGATCTCAGCAGTAGGGATCCAAACACAAGATTGGAGAACTTGCGATCAGCTAGAAAAGCTAAGTGAATAATCTACCCTAGACCCGCCATCAAAAAAGCCAATCTTCAACCAATTTGATTCACTTCGTGCGATTTCAAGAAATGATCGAGATTGGCACGTTGGCGCAGCGGTAGAGTTGCTGCCTTACAGCGCCAGAGACCCGGGTTCGATCCACACCACAGGTGCTGTCTGTACAGAGTTTGTACTTTCTCCTCGTGACCTGCGTGGGTTTTCTCCAGGAGCTCCGGTTTCCTCCCACACTCCAAAGATGTACAGGTTTGTAGGTTAATTGGCTTGGTATAAATGTAAAAATTGTCCCCTCAAGAAGTCTTTGGGGTCTTGGTGCGAACTCAGTGAGATGAAGGGCCTGTTTCCATGCTATATCTCTGTGATATTTGAGGCTCTTTGTGGTAGAGCTAACATTCTCATCTACTTAGTCCACTGCATTCATTTAAATCAGCCTTAAAATTAATCAATGAGCTTCCTTCCATCATTATGTTAGAAGTAGGAAAATAACTGCAGATGCTGGTACAAATCGAAGGTATCACAAAATGCTGGAGTAACTCAGCAGGTCAGGCAGCATCTCAGGAGAGAGGGAATGGGTGATGTTTCGGGTCGAGACCCTTCTTCAGACTGATGTCAGGGGGGCGGGACAAAGGAAGGATATAGATGGAGACAGGAAGATAGAGGGAGAACTGGGAAAGGGGAGGGGAAGAGAGGGACAGAGGAACTATCTAAAGTTGGAGAAGTCAATGTTCATACCGTTGGGCTGCAAGCTGCCCAAGCAAAATATGAGTTGCTGTTCCTCCAATTTGCGGAGGGGCCTCACTATGGCACTGGAGCAACTCCATGACAGAAAGGTCAGACTGGGAGTGGGAGGGGGAGTTGAACTGCTCAGCCACCGGGATATCAGGTTGGTTAAGGCGGACTGAGCGAAGGTGTTGAGCGAAACGATCGCCGAGCCTGCGTTTGGTCTCACCGATGTATTGACATCTAGAGCAGCGGATACAATAGATGAGGTTGGAGGAGGTGCAGGTGAACCTCTGTCTCACCTGGAAAGACTGTTTGGGTCCTTGGATGGAGTTGAGGGGGGAGGTAAAGGGACAGGTGTTGCATCTCCTGCGGTTGCAGGGGAAAGTGCCCGAGGAGGGGGTGGTTTGGGTAGGTTTAGAAGTGATCATTACGTTAGCTTACTGATTGCATATGTTCGTCTATTCACAACTCTTCCACAAATGAAGCCCCGTGCGTGCATGCAGTAAGTCCGAGACAATATTCAGACACGGGCTGATATGTGGGAAATAACGATTGTGGCACAGAAGTGCCAGACAAAGACCATTTCCAACAAGAAAGAGCCTAACCACCCACTCTTAACATTCATTGCCATTGCCATTGCCATTGCCATTGCTGAGTCACCCTATCATCAATATCCAAAGATTACTCACTGACCAGGCGCTCAAATGGACCAGCCATGTAAATAGTGTGCCTAGAAGAGTGGGTCAGAGGCTCGGTATCCTGCAGTCAGTGATTCACCTGCTGAAGCCACAAAATCCTTCCACCATCTACAAGACGAGTTGGGAGTGTGCTCAAAGAACTCTCAAGAAACCAACCCATGCAAGTCAAAGAAGTCCACTTCCCAAAGCCAATCCCTGGAAGCAAGAAAAACACGAGTAAAAGCATGGGAAACATACTTACAGTCAAGCACTGTTATTACTGGGAAATATATCACCAGTCCTTCATCATCACTGGGTCTAAATCCAAACTCTGACAACTACAGAGTAACTTCATCAGGACTGGTTCAAGGCAGAGTTTCACCGCCACCATCTCAAGGGCAATTAGGGATGGATAATAAATACTGGCTGACCAGATTTCTATAATGAATAAACAGACAAGGACGGCCATTCTTGGCTTTGTAGAACAGCTAAAGAAAAGTTTGCTGCAGAATTGCAAATAGCCATTCGGTCTATCAAGTCCATGTAACCCCTTTCAAGCAGTAGTTCAGGAAGGCCACCATTCCAAATCTCTGCAGTATTTTTCCTCAGACTGTTTTATCTACTTCTCTATTGATTCCAATCAATATATAAGTATCCACCAAGCCGTTACGGAGTCCATTCCACGTCCTTCACAGATGAACATACATGCATTCAAACATATGAACATATGAACATATGTATCAGGAGAAGGAGTCAGGCATTCAGCCCCTTGCGTCTGCTCCATCATTCAATACAATCTTCGCTGGTTGGTTTGTCATCTGAGCACCATATTCTTACCCTGCATCCACTTAAATCACCCTTAAAATTAATCAAAGCCTCTATCTTCTTTAGTCTTTGAAGATAGCCAATTATTTTCACTTGTTTATTTAAGCTTTATCGTCTTTAATAATTTTGTCCTCATATGACTTCTTATTCTTTTGCTAATCACATTTAAATCTGTGCCCTCTGGCTATTGGCTTTTAAGCCTCTTCTTATTAACACTTAACAGCGTTTTCTTTTGAAGACCAAAAGGTGCCGGCACATACCACAAAAAAGACATGTAGATAGACACAAAAAGCTGGAGTAACTCAGCGGGACAAGCAGCATCTCTGTGGAGAAGGAATGGGTGACGTTTCGGGTCGAGACCCCACTTCAGACTCGACCCGAAACGTCACCCACCCATTCCTTCTCTCCAGAGATGCTGCCTGTCATGCTGAGTTACTCCATCCTTTTGAGTCTATCTTCGGTTTAAACCAGCATCTGCAGTTCCTTCCTACACTAATAAACATGTGTCATATTGCTGGAAAACAAAATAATGGCATTTAACTTATTAGAGGTGCTGGTACATCATCATCACGAAAAAGCACTGACTGTCCAACCCTTTGTGGTTTTAAATACCATTATTAAACTTCCTCTTCATCTCATCAGAGCTCAGGACGACCCCAGCTTCTTCAGGCTAACCTTGTTGCTGATATCCCTCACTCTGGAACTATTCTGATAAATGATATCCCCACTCAAGCCTGGACACCCACATTGTGCCTAAGGTATGGCACCTCGGACTGAACCCAATGTTCGTATAGTTTTGTTTAGTTTAGAGATACAGCACGGAAACAGGCCCTTCGGCCCACTGAGTCCACACCGGCCAGCAATTCCCATACACTAGCACAATCCTACACACAAGGGACAATTAATCTACAAACCTGTATGTCTTTGAAGTGTGGTTGGAAATTGGAGCACCCGGGGAAAACCCACGTGGTCACGGGGAGTACGTACAAACATTGTACAGACAGCGCCTGTAGTCAGGATCGAACCCAAGTCTCTGGCGCTGTAAGGCAGCAACTCAACCACTGTACCACCTGCCGCCCCTTCTTAACTAACTCGATTTAAACCCAGTCCCTTTTCTAGGCTTAGCAGAACTCTCTATTTTTGTATCTAGTCACACTATCTCTGAAACCCATCATCCTATTTGCTTTATTAACTTTGATTCATCTGCCCTGCTGCTATAAGAGACTTGTGCCCATAGGTTTTAGGTCTAGAAACCGGATGGAAGTCTGTAAGCTTTGTGACTCAGTTAAGAAAATAATCAATGGTGAGGAATCGATGCAATCTCAATAGGTTGCCTCAGTGGTGGAAGATGTGCACGTTTAGGGTGGTGGAGGGGGAGTCAATAAAAATTGTCTGCTTTAGTCCTGGATCGCGTGGAACTTCTTAAGAGTTGCTGGCGCTGTGTTCGGGGAAGTGGAGAGCATTCTATCGCACTCCTGACTTGTATATGTGCGGAAGGGCTTTGGGAATGTCAGTAGGTGAGTCACTCGCTGTGGCTGATGACCTGCCTTGGAAAGGCCACGCAGAGTATCTGTTGCACCATAGTTGTGAATCAATGACCTTCCAACTGAACAGACCCTTTAACAGATAACATCTGAGCCACCGTGCACAATAACACAAAATCACCCTCCTGCCTGAGCCCACATCCGTAATCAATTAGAAATACTTTCCATTAACTTCTTTTTATTCACAAAATGCTGGAGTAACTCAGCAGGTCAGGCAGCATCTCGGGAGAGAAGGAATGGGTGACGTTTCGGGTCGAGACCCTTCTTCAGACTGATGTCAGGGGGGGCGGGACAAAGGAAGGATATAGGTGGAGACAGGAAGATAGAGGGAGATCTGGGAAGGAGGAGGGGAAGGGAGGGACAGAGGAGCTATCTGAAGTTGGAGAAGTCGACGTTCATACCACTGGGCTGCAAACTGCCCAGGCGAAATATGAGGTGCTGCTCCTCCAATTTCCGGCGGGCCTCACTATGGCACTGGAGGAGGCCCATGACAGAGAGGTCAGACTGGGAATGGGAGGGGGAGTTAAAGTGCTGGGCCACCGGGAGATCAGTTGCGTTAATGCGGACCGAGCGCAGGTGTTCAGCGAAGTGATCGCCGAGCCAGCGCTTGGTTTCGCCGATAATGGTTTAGCCATTAACTTCTGTTGGTTATTTCAGGAGACCCGACTGAATTTTCAACGTGCCCAGAGCCAGCTGATGTCCACTCGATTGGAGTCCAATCGCAGGGTGGAAGAGCCCCTCTCTATTTTTAGTGGGAGGATTTACATTTGGACCAAGTTCTCCTTCTGACGGAGCGACCAAAATAGATTGGACAGCAATCCGTATGGTCCGGAAGCAATATCGGAACTCATACTGGACCAAGGAAATATTATAACATCCTGATCCAGGAGATAATGTCAGCAGTGGGACATGGCTGTAACCATATTGGTGATGGACACTTCCATTGCACTCTTCACAGGAATAACTTAAAATATAAACAACACTGATCTGCATTTTAAAAAAAAGTTAAAACTAGGTCTAAGTCTTTGTTAAATATTACGTTTTTTGAAAATAATAAAGGAGTGATATAGAGGTGAGGAGGTTCAGGGAGGGAATTCAGCCAAGGGAATTAAAACTGTGTAAAGGATACTCCTCCTTTCTGAAAGAGTTAGCATGGTGTGTTATTAATCTTGTCATCATATGAAGATACAAATTAGGAACAGGAATGGGATATGTGCATGGGCTATTACATAGCACCTTCGAGATTGCCACACCATAAGACACAATCATGGTTAATTCTAACCTGGACTCTGCATTCCTGCCTGCCCGTAGTAACCTTCACCCCTGTGCTAATGAAGAGTCCGCCTCCCTCTGCCTTGAAAAACATTCAAAGATTCAGTTTCCATGGTTGTTTGAGGAAGAGAAAATATTTCACCTCACCTCTGTTAAATGGGTGAGCCCTTAAATTGAAACAGTGAGCCATTAGTTATGCGTTCTCTCACAAGAGGAAGCATCCAGCTGCTAGGGCTGCTGCCTCACGGCACCAGAGACCCAGTTTTGATCCTAACCCTGGATGGTTTCTCTGTGGAGTTTGCACATTCTCCCCGAAACCACGTCAGTTTTCGCTGGGGCCCCGGTTTCCTCCCACATCCCAAAGATTGTTAATTGGTCTCTGTAAAAATCTAAAAAATGCCCCTATGTGAAGGGAGTGGATGAGAAAGTGGGATAATATAGAACAAGTGTGAACGAGTGATCGAGGGTGAACTTGATGGGATGAAGGGCAGGTTTCCATGTGGTATCTCAAACTGAAATCACAATATCATCTCTCTACATCCACACTCCTCAAAATCGTATGCATTTCACATCACCTCGCACTCTTTTAAACTCCAGCAGACACAAGCCTTGCCCAACTTCTCCACATTAGACAACCTGTACACCTTCAAAAGAAAATGTGTAAAAAATATTATGACCCATCACCTGTTGTTGAATTAAGAGATGACAAGGTGTCAAAGCTTGAAGACTTTACAAATCTAAATTCAGTTTGTCCAGACAATTCTTTAGCTCCCAATACTGTTGATCACAGATAGCTGGGTGTAATAAAGTTCATGTTAATACGGACTCAACTATTTGTCAACTCAGCAGTTAGAGGTTTTGTATTCTCCAGTGGTGAGAATATGTTAGCACCAGAAAAGGTTCAGAGGCCTTGCACCATGGTGATCAACATAGTTGATATACCTTACTGGCAATGGAGCTTCACTGGCAGTAGAAGATGGGCAGATGTCTGTCGTTTTGGGTTGAGATCCTTCATCTGCATTGGATAGGCTGGGTTGGTTTTCCCTGGAGTGGAGGAGGCTGAGGGGGGGGGGGGAGGGGGGGTGGAGGGGGGGGGGGGCGATGGAGAGATACAAAATCACAAGGGGCATAGGGCATGGGAAACAGCAAGAATCTTTCTCCCTTGGTGGAGGTGTCAAAGACAAAAAGTCAGGGGCATAAAGTGACAGGCAGAAATGTTTAGAGGGGATCTGATGGGGATTTCTTTTTTCTCAGAGACTGGTTGGAATCTGCTTGACAAAGTGATGGAGATAGATACTCTCACAGTATTGAAGAAACATCTCGACAAGCACTTGAATTACCAATATAGTCGAGAGTTACAGACCAAATGCAGGGAAATGGGACTAGTATAGAATAGTGCAATGATTGATGTGGATGTGGTGGGCAGAAGGACCTGTTTTTGTGCTGTACAACTCTATGATTTTATTTCTCGAGTGAATGAAGAGACTGTTGGAACCGTCTGCTGCCAGACCCATCCTCACGTAGACCTGGAAATCTCCTGCCCTCCAGCACAGCGGATCTCTCTCCCGGGGACATTTATTTCTAATGACCATGTCTAGATCTCTCTTACCACATCCATCCCTTTGCAACCTCTGACTACTTAGCAGCATCCATGGTGTGTGTGTGACCTCTGGCTGCTGACCACTTGGTGCATGCTGTCTGAAACTCTCGCCTGAAAATACCTCTCATTTCCCTCTCCCCTGACTCTCAGTCTGATGAAGGGTCTCGACCCGAAATGTCACCCATTCCTTCTATCCAGAGATGCTGCCTGTCCCGTTGAGTTACTACAGCATTTGTGTCAATTGTCTGAGACTGTGCTGGATTGGGCCATGCCCCATCAGATGCTGCATAGGCCCCACTTTAGTTCTTGCCTTTGAATGTAAAACACCCTAAATGCTGCAAACCTCTCTTTGGTCAACTTTGTTATTTTTCGTGCGAGCTCCATTTGTCATTGGCTAAACACGGTGCTGCTTTATCCCATCGACAGAGAGCGAAACTCAATCACTCCACATCTGTTCAATGTTTTTTGTAGGTTTAAAGAGGATAACATCACAACTTTAATACTTTTACATCCATTAGCCTGTTTTCCTCATTCGTTCAATCTATTAATATCCCTCAGACTTTGAATTCTTCCACCTACATCACCGAGCAATGTTATCTGCCTTTTTTGGTCAGTGGAAAATTTGGATATGTGACTTTCAATCCCATCATTTAAGTCAATAATAAATATTTGAATAGTTGAGGCCTCAACACAAATCCTTGTGGGACTCCACTAGTCATTTCTGGATCTCTTCGACAAACATCTCTCCTTGATGGATGGATAACATTTGACAAATGTCGTCACGTAACACGGGTTGAGACTGTCAGGCAATGAAAGAGATAAGCAAATAAAAATCTACAAAACTCATCTACAATTCTGACAAAGGTAACTTTCTAGCGTGTGAAGCGGCATTTCTAATGTTAGCAAAGCCATGCTCTCTTCACCGCACAGCTATTTCTGGATTGAAGAGAAATGCGTAAATCACACACGCACTTGGAACCAGTCACTCGATTTTACTTCTGTAAAATACAAGCTAATCCTCCATGGTATTTTGTTGGTGAAAGTCTAAGCCCATTGAGTGATTGGGGAACGAGTGCGAGAACACTCGAAGACTGAGGATTTCCCCGGTCACGAGCAGCATAAGTCAGTTTGCTCAGGAGGTGCATCTCTGGGCAGGATAAACGACACAAAGGTCCTGGGTTCAAATCCCACTGTGGCAGCTGTAGAATATTGATTCGCATTCATTATCTGGAGTATTTAAAGAATAAATGTGTCCTCTTGAGAAAGTGATGTTTCCTCGAAGTCTTCAATATCTGATAGGCATTCAAGGACCCACCCTTCCCACCCCAGACAAGGACGAGATATTTTAAGTTCAGTTTTTTTCTAAGGATTGAAACAGGATTGAACCTGGTCCCTGCAGCCTCAGGAGTGATGCAACAGCTCTACCAGCTGCACCACTGTGCCGCCCCAATGTTATTCTCCAGCAAAAGAAAAGTTGTAACGGTTGACTTTGGTCAAGGGCACCAGATGTTTCCAAGCTCTTGAGTTTGAATAAGTGAGGCCAGCCAGTGTTTTGTTGGAATCAACTCAGTGGGTCAAGCAGCATACGTGGGTGGAAAGGTCAAAACCCTGCCTCAGCACTTCAAACCTAAACAGCAACCATTCCTTTCCCCCTGCAGATGCTGTTCGGCCTGCTGAGTTCCTCCAGCAGATTGACTGGCAATCTCCAACCGCACCACAATCCCAGAATTGAGCAACTGGGTATTGGAAATCCCAGTGTGAAAGCCATTCAGCCCATCAAACTCCTTCTATCAGTATGCAACCTGTGATTGACCTTCAATAGATTTTCTGTCCACACTCCTCAATTCAATGACACTCAGTGGAATAACCACTGACTAATTTCTGTGACCACTCAGTGTCTCTGAATTTATTGCCAGGGAGTCTATTCCAGCATATACCATTATGAGAGGTTTAGTTAGGTTGGACAGTCAGAACTTTTCCCCAGGGTGGGAATATCAAGTACAAGAGGACATTGCTTTGAATAAATAGGGAACATTTTAAAGAAGATGTGCAGATAAGTTCTTTACATAGGGGGTGGAGAGTGCCTGGAATGTGCTGAACAGAGACTTTTGGATAGGCACACTGCTAGACAGGGAAGAGAGTGACGTGGATTATGTGCAGGCAGATAAGATTTGGTCTTGGCAATATGTTCGGCACAGACATTGTTGGCCAAAGAGCCTGTTCCTGTGCTGTACGGTTCTACGTTCAATATTCCATGTTTTATGGTATGAGATTTTCCTTCAATGCCCTAACCAACACAAATGCTTGAATTTGGACTATCCACCTGTATTGCTAAGTATCTCATCACTTCCCACTCATTTTGAGGGCATGCAGCGTAGGTTTACTAGGTTAATTCCCGGAATGGCGGGACTGTCATATGTTGAAAGACTGGAGCGACTAGGCTTGTATACACTGGAATTTAGAAGGATGAGAGGAGATCTTATCGAAACGTATAAGATTATTAAGGGGTTGGACACGTTAGAGGCAGGAAACATGTTCCCAATGTTGGGGGAGTCCAGAACAAGGGGCCACAGTTTAAGAATAAGGGGTAGGCCATTTAGAACTGAGATGAGGAAAAACTTTTTCAGTCAGAGAGTTGTGAATCTGTGGAATTCTCTGCCTCAGGAGGCAGTGGAGGCCAATTCTCTGAATGCATTCAAGAGAGAGCTAGATAGAGCTCTTAAGGATAGCGGAGTCAGGGGGTATGGGGAGAAGGCAGGAACGGGGTACTGATTGAGAATGATCAGCCATGATCACATTGAATGGCGGAGCTGGCTCGAAGGGCCGAATGGCCTCCTCCTGCACCTATTGTCTATTGTCTATTGTCTATTTAAAATATGGATGTTTGATAACGACCCAAAACTTGGGAAAAACATGGCTTAGAAACTTGCTTTTCTGCAAACAAAGCCGTAGCATAATGGGATGTAAAACAGAGCAAGTGCAACCATCAAATATTCCCACCTGGGCCAGCGAACAGAATGCTCCTTGAATTTAACAGCAGAAAATCATCATGTTTGCAATTCTGCAATAATTTAGGATTAATAAGGTACTAAAACTGTATAAATCACGAAGGTGGAGGAATTCTTGGCTCTGCAG
Organism: Rhinoraja longicauda; assembly: GCF_053455715.1. NCBI lineage: Eukaryota > Metazoa > Chordata > Chondrichthyes > Rajiformes > Arhynchobatidae > Rhinoraja > Rhinoraja longicauda. The sequence goes on from NC_135973.1 coordinate 15,302,065, forward strand.
ATGAATGTTGACAGTCGGAGCTAATTTTACCTTTCTTTCATCTTGTTTTTCAGACAGTTACACTGCTTCAGAGTAATGCAGGGAGGTAGCTAGGTTCTGCTCGATCACAAGACAAATGCCTATAATAAAAACAATGTGACCCTTCACACTTTCCAAGGTCAGTAAATGGCTTTTGAAATGTCCGGGCTCATGTATTATCCTACGGTCGGCATCTAACCTTACCAGTGCTCACAGCCTCGTGACCGCTGACCAATATTTCACCCAACTCCACCTGTCACTCCACGTTAAAATGCAACGCAATGATTATGCTTCACCGTTCTTATTTCTTTAACGTCCAAAAGCCTCCAAACCCAGCACACGTCTGAAGTCAGCTTTATACCCTAGAGTCGTCCCTGTGGAACCTCACCCGTGCTCTACACCCCTCCCTATCTCTGTAATCTTCCCCCGCCCTGCACCCCCTACTCTTCTGCCCACTTCTACAATCTCTTCCAGCCCCTACATACCCCCCTAATCTGTAATCATCGGCAATATCTAGCAGTAAAATGCGTTCCTTACTATTTGCCGCGGGTATACATTTCAGCTACCTTGAGAGCAGGCTCCATCTCACCCAATGCTGATGCTAAGCTTGTACTGGGTGAATCCACAAACCACTGACAGTAGCCCAGAAATAAAGTACCCCCCGACCATGTTCATAACAACTTGGCCATGATCATTTAAACCAGGCCAAACTTAAAAGTGTGTTACCAAAATACTATTAGTACATCCTGTGTCCCACCAAAGGCAAAAACATCCTCAACCAGAGCTCCACAACCATCAAAGATGCCTACCCCTCCATCCTCCAAGCATGATTTGGAAAACAGGACCACCTGGCTGTGCTTCTACTCCCTACTTCCAGGCAGAAACTGAAGCAGGAGGATCTAGTACAGATAGTCATACGGTGCTGGTTTACTTTAGTTTACTTTAGAGTGTGAAACTGGCCATTAATCCGACCGAGACCACGCCGACCAGCGATCACTCCGTATCTCACACAATCTTGCACGACGGTCTTCCCTGCCTGTGGAACCTCCTCCATGCTCTACATTCCCCCCTATAGAAACATAGAAACATAGAAAATAGGTGCAGGAGTAGGCCATTCGGCCCTTCGAGCCTGCACCGCCATTCAATATGATCATGGCTGATCATCCAGCTCAGTAACCTGTACCTGCCTTCTTTCCATACCCCCTGATCCCTTTAGCAAAAAGGGCCACATCTAACTCCCTCTTAAATATAGCCAATGAACTGGCCTCAACTACCTTCTGTGGCAGAGAATTCCACAGACTCACCACTCTCTGTGTGAAGAAATGTTTTCTCATCTCGGTCCTAAAAGCCTTCCCCCTTATCCTTACGCTGTGACCCCTGGTTCTGGACTTCCCCAACATCGGGAACAATCCTACACTATCTTACACAAAAGAGGCAATTTACAATTTACAGAGCCAATTAACCTACAAACCTGTACATCTTTGGAGTGTGGGAGTTAACTGGAGCACCTGGAGAAAAGCCACGTGGTCACAGGGAGAACATACAAAGTCCATACAGACAGCACACGTGGTCGTAGTCAGGACAGCATCCGTAGACAGGATTGAACCCTGGTCTCTGGCACTGTAAGGCAGCAACTCTACCACTGCGCCACTGTGCCTATGCGGCCTGAAAAAATAGATGACATCCTTTGCAACTGCTTTGATTCAGGAACTAGTCCACATTCAAGGACAATCAACCACCACAGACTTCAACAGTAAGTATGTAAATGAATGAGTGCGAAGAAGACACATCACGTGTTCCTTAGGCAGAAACCATGGATGAGCTGTGAGGATCACTCCTAGTGAAGTCGAAGTCTGCAGTGTTCAAGTCAAACAATCTCGAGCAGTGCGAGAAATCTATTTATGACCTTTGCAAAGCTGTCAAAAATCCCAAGTGGAGATTCTGAACCAAGCTGGAGTCCATTGATTGTGGTTCTTACCGATTCTTACCAACCTCTACAGATGTAACGTAGAAAGCATCCTATTCGGATGCAACACACCTTGGTTTGGGAACAGCTCTGCCCAACACCGTAAGAAATAGCAGAGTTGTGAATGTAGCCCTGTCCATAACACGGACTAGCTTCCTCACCATCGGCTCCAGCTACACTTTTCACACTGCCTTGGGAATGCTGCCAACATAATCAAGGACCTTTCTCACTGTGGTCATTCCCTTTTATCCCTTCACAGCTCATCCATGGTTTCTGGTTCGGGAACACTAGTATTGTCTTCTTTGGCATGTATTCCTCTACATACATACTGTTATAGTCTGTGACAGCAGTGGCAATTTCATTTAGATCGATGACACTCTTCCCTTTCTCTGATACAGATGAACATTTATGATGCAGGGAAAGATATGGGAACTTTAAGGACAACTGGAAAAGAGAAGAGAGGGAAGAGATCCCATTAGTGGGTTGAGAGGCAACAACGGCATTGACGAAGGTTTCTACAGCAGATGAGCTCAGAAGGGTGGAAGGAGGAATCCTTTAGAAATTGAATAGGGGATGGATGGGGGGGGGGGGGGGGGTGGTGGTTGAAGAGGGCAGGGAGCAGCGATCCAAATTTGATGATGTTGAGCGACGTGGGTCAGTTTCAGACAAGAGAGAGGAATGGAATCAGCAGAACTAGACGCTGGAGTAGGCCATTCAGCCCCTGGTGACTGCTCTACCATTCAACGCGAGGATGGCTGATCTTTTACCTCAGCACTAACTCCATACCCCCTGATTGCCTTAATGTCCTATCAATCTCTGAACTGAACATTGATTCTCATGTAAGATCATCAATCTGAAACGCTGACTCTGCTGCCGTCTCTGCAGGTGCTGCCTGACCTGTTAAGTACCTCCAGCATCATAATTCCCCCCTCCTTGCTCTGCTGCAGTCCGGGTGGTGAAAATTCTGCAGGGTGCAAGGAGGTGCAGGCAGGGCTGGGAAATTAGCTGGGCTGCATCTGAATGAATCCACAAATCTATCGCATTGTTGTGGGCCTAAGGAGTATTCAACCAATGTAACTAAAGCAGATAATGTGCTCACACACATGTGAAACTTTGCTGTGCCTAAATCCACATCACAACAGAAGCCACACTTCAAAAGACCTTTAATGGATATAAAGTGCTCGGAGACATTTTGAGGTCACGCAGTATTTTCATCTCCGATGCAAATTTTTCATCTCCGCGCAGTACTGACTGAAACTTCTGAGGCCCTGATATTTCTCCTGGGCTCTGAAGACTACTAAGCAAAATTCCAGGCTATAAATGTTGCATTTCAACGCGCAGCATTTGACTGAGGCAAGTTCCGTTTAGCAGATGATATTGCCTTGTTCTTGAGATTCACCAGAGCTATAGTGTTTCAGTGCCTTCCAAACGCTGTGCAAGTTGTTTCCAGTATCTGATCCCTCTGGGAGACTCTCTGGGGGAAACTATTCAGAAGGGCTATAATGTTGCTGACCAAAGGGGATTATTGGTCACTCTCCAAAAGTAAGCAGCAGTCTGATGCATAAGAGCTTAACCCACTCAGTGAAACTCATTGGAAAAAGTGAATGGACAGTTGTTGCTTCCTAACTAGGAAGGCTACTTTCTGGATGGAGGTTTCTTCACATGACCTCCCATTCAGCACCTTCCTAACCCATTCATTCCCCTGGGTCCAGTGACCTGGAGACTTCAATTACTAAAGACTCCAGTACGATCAGAGGAAGGGAAGGAAAGGGTTTTAAGGAAAAGGATATAAGCGGAGGAGAGAAAATAACTGCAGATGCTGGTACAAAGAAGGGTCTCGACCCGAAACGTCACCCATTCCTTCTCTCCCGAGATGCTGCCTGACCTGCTGAGTTACTCCAGCATTTTGTGAATAAATAAGCGAAGGAGAGGTTTGGTGAGCAGCCATTTTGAGAGTAGAGCAGAGCATTTTTTCCCTAAAATTTGGCGGGCGAGTCGAGAAAATAAACTGATAGTGGGCTGCTCCTCCCTTTTAAGTTGATAGATTAATTGTCTACTGTGATTTGCCTTGAGTGCGTTGGTGAGTGGTTAGATTCTGATGAGAGTGCGGAGAATTTTTTTTTAAGGAATTTATGTAGGATTTGTGTTGATGTCTAGACTCAATGGATCAGAGGGTCTTGTTCCCTGCTATGTGTCGCTATCGCTCAATATGAAAAACCAGCAGCAACTATGATGTATTTGTGTGCGTACTGTTGAATCCTCAAAAGGAGGGACTCCATCAGTGTGTGGCAGGAATGGACACGATGCACTAATGATTCGATGTTGTACCATATATTCTGCTTTTTCAGTAGGAAGTCAAATGCAAGTTAGTTAGTTGCAATTGATTATAATTAACGGCCTCAAACAGCACTTCACCTCAACAAAACCTCTCACCCAACATGGCCGCTCCCAATATTGCCGCTCTATTTAGTTCAATTTAGAACTACAGCACGGAAACAAACCCATCAGCCCACCGGGTCTGCGCCGACCAGCAATCCCGGCATATACACACTATCCTACACACACTGGGAACAATTTTTACATTTACCAAGCCTATTTACCTACACACCTGTACGCCTTTGGAGTGTGAGAGGAAACTGAAAATCTCGGAGAAAACCCACGCAGATCACGGGGAGAACATACAATCTGCGTGCAGACAACACCCGTAGTCGGGATCGAACCCGGGGCTCCGGCGCTGTAAGGAAGCAACTCTACCGCTGGGCCACCATGCCGCCCTCTGCTAACCCTCTTTCTTTTATTGGCTCTCATTACCTCTCATTAAGCCAATCAAGCTCCTGGTTTTTAAAGGTCTGTTTGGAGCAGGGCTGTTAATATCATAGACCGCAAGTAGAAATTTATGACCTGTCCATTTTCCCTATTTGTATAAACTCCTTAAGCTAGCCTGCAGTGCCCAGAGATTAGCTCAACTACAAATCCTACTCCACCAACACTGGAGCCTTTGTGAAGGCACCAGGGACTGCAGATGCTGGAATCTGGAGTCCTGGTGCAGGCTGTCTAATGCAAAATGGTGGCAATCCCATTACCTCCACAGGTGCTGTTCAACTTGCTGCGTTGTTCTTGCACTGTTTATTGTTCCAGAACCTTTGTGATGAAAGTTAACAGCACAGTTCTTTCGTGCTCATGCTTCATTAGCTGCCAGTTACTGGCAGGTGGAAGTGTCAGACCCCATTGCATGGGAACACCACCATTTACAGGTTCCCCTCCACCAACCTGACTTGAGTCTAAATCTGGGAATTTTCTGTCCAGCAGCACTTTGTGAAAACCTTCACCAGAAGGGCTGCAGAGGTTCAACAAGATGGCTCCTTACCATGGGTGACGTTTCGGGTCGAGACCCTTCTTCAGTCTGAAGAAGGGTCTCGACCCAAAATGTCGCCCATTCCTTCTCTCCAGAGATGCTGCCTGTCCCGCTGAGTTACTCCAGCATTTTGCGTCTACCTTTGATTTAAACCAGCATCTGCAGTTCTTTCTTACACTAAACGTTATTCCCATATCTGTATCTGTACACTGAATGCCTCAATTGTAATCATGTATTGTCTTTCTGCTGACTGGTTAGCACTCAACAAAAGCTTTTCACTGTACCTCGGTACACGTGACAATAAACTAGACTAAAACTGGACAATAAAAGCTAGCCTTGCCGGTGATGCCAAATTCTGTGAATAAGTAGAGCTATCAGCCTTTGTCTTTCATGTGTGGTATATTTAATACAAATAAATTGGAAATTGTCAAAGAACATTTTTAATGTCTCCTAATTTTTCCCTGTGTTCAATCCCAGCACTGGGGTCAATCGCAGCATTGAATCATAACATGGGTCAACTTGCTGTGTGAGGGAGTTCTCCCCATAGGCCTTGGCCAACATTAACTCTCAAACAACATCAAGGCGGCAAATCATGGCCGCTCCTGGGAGCTTGCTGCGTACAAAGTGGCGGCTGTGCTTTCTACATTACAGCAGTGATTATGCTCTGGAAAGGTTACTGTGCCTATCAGTGAAAGGAAGCAAGTCCTTCTCTTTTCGTGTTCTACCTCAAGCATCACCTGCCCCCTCGGGCATCTCGACCTCTCCCCATGCCCCTCCTCATCCAACCAGATGGAAGCCCCTGCACTGCTGCTGAAAAAGAATAGTGCTGCCAGTTGTGATGAAGGTTTGCTGCAGTGCACCATTAACTAACTGTCTTATCTCCACAATGCTGCCTGACCCACTGAGTGTTACCAGCAACTTCTAGTTTTATCTCAGACTTTCAGCGTCTGTAGTTTTTTGCTTTTCTCTTTCTATTTCGACTAAATCCCTTTGTCCAGCAGACTCGGTGGTAGGAAAAGAAGGAGCTCAGTATTGATCAGTTAATTCATCAGTTGATGGATCAAATGGCTTCCTTCTCCACTCAGGCCAGCACTTTGAATTGACTACCTAATTAATTTGAGACAGTCTCTCTCAAAAAAAATTTTTTGTAAGCATTTATGAAATTGCCTTTTAAAATATATTGTTGGATCTGCTGGTACCAACCTTTCAGGCTGTGTGTTCCAGAGTGAGAACAAATACAGACTGATAGAAGGGCTGAGAGGGAAGATTAACCAGATCCCAGCTAATGCAGGTTATAACAGGATGAGGAGGGGATGACACTGTCATGTTTCCACAGTTGCCAACTGTTGTCCACTTCCATGCCCCTGATCTCTGAATGATATCTGGGTCACCGGTGCTGCTTTTTCCTTTGGTAGAGGAGACCAAATTTCCAACTTCCAGAAGCGCAATAAAGTGAAAGTGGCAATATATGGAACTGCAGATGCTGGAATCATGTGTAAAACACAATGTGCTGGAACGACTCAGCAGGTCAGGCAGCATCTCTGGACGACACGGATGGGTGACATTTTGCGTCAGGACCCTTCTTCTGTCTGATTGTAATAGGGAGGAAAAAGTTGGAAAAGAAGTGGGCCGGCACAAAGCCTGGCAAGTGAGAGGTGACATGTGTAGGAAGGAACTGCAGATGCTGGTTTAAACCGAAGATAGACACAAAAAGCTGGAGTAACACAGCTGGACAGGCAGCATCTCTGGAAAGAAGGAATGGGTGATGTTTTGGGTCGAGACCCTTCATCAGAATGGTTAGGGATGGCAGTCTGAAGAAGGCTCTCGACCCAAAACGTCACCCATTCCTTCTCTCCAGGTCCAGTGCCTATTTTATAGCAATAAAGGTGCTGGCACACACAATCAATAAACATATATAAACAATAGGTAATAAACAATGCACGGTGGCACAGCGGTAGAGTTGCTGCCTTACAATGCCAGAGACCCGGGTTCCATCCTGACTACATGGAGTTTGTACATTTTCCCCAGGACCCAGGTAGGTTTCCTTCAAGAGCTTTGGTTTCCTCCCGCACTCCAAAAATGTACAGGTTTTTTAAAAATATATTTATTTTTATTGAAGGAAAGATACAATACGAATGATGTAATGCATTACATTCTCCTCCATTTTGTTTTTTATATATAACAACAAAAATAACCCTCATCCACCCTCCCTGGACACCCCTTTGCAGCTGATGTGTTCACAATACATCATATCACAAATACAAATGCACAATTTGACAGCAAAACCTCTACATTCTTCCAAGGCGCAGGCCCATACATATCTACAACATGTCAGATGGTTCAGGATACACTCATTCATTATGCATCAGCCATCCTGTGAGGTAATCGGCAATTGTGTAAACAAAAAAAAGTAAATAAACGTACAGGTTTGAAGGTTAATTGGCTTCGTATAAATGTAAAAATTGTCCCTGGTGTAGGATAATGTTAATGGGCGGGGATCGCTGATCGGTGCGGATTCGGTGGGCCGAAGGGCCTGTTTCCACGTTGTATCTCTAAACTAAACTGAATATGTGTCAAGTGGCTGAATAACATTGTAACATTAACTTTAACTTTAACATTGTATGGGTGCATACCAACGCAAAAAAAAACATTGCCCTTGTTCGATGTAATTGTAGCTCATTCTCATGATGCACCTTTGGCCAACAATAGAAATGTCACAACCTCTTCACTCGAGCTCAGCCCAAATAGAAAATCGCAGTTGATGGATTGTAAAAATCGGCACAATATTGATATGGAGTGACAATAGACAATAAACAATAGACAATAGGTGCAGGAGTAGGCCATTCGGCCCTTCGAGCCAGCACCACCATTCAATGTGATCATGGCTGATCATTCTCAATTAATACCCCGTTCCTGCCTTCTCCCCATACCCCCTGACTCCGCTATCCTTAAGAGCTCTATCTAGCTCTCTCTTGAATGCATTCAGAGAATTGGCCTCCACTGCCTTCTGAGGCAGAGAATTCCACAGATTTACAATTCTCAGACTGAAAACGTTTTCCCTAATCTCCGTTCTAAATGGCCTACCCCTTATTCTTAAACTGTGGCCCCTGGTTCTGGACTCCCCCAACATTGGGAACATGTTTCCTGCCTCTAATGTGACCAACCCCTTAATAATCTTATATGTTTCGATAAGATCCCCTCTCATCCTTCTAAATTCCAGTGTATACAAGCCTAGCCGCTCCAGTCTTTCAACATAGGACAGTCCCGCCATTCCGGGAATTAACCTAGTAAACCTACACTGCATGCTCTCAATAGCAAGAATATCCTTCCTCAAATTTGGAGACCAAAACTGCACACTCCAGGTGCAATCTCACTAGGGCCCTGTACAACTGCAGGAGGACCTCTTTGCTCCTATACTCAACTCCTCTTGTTATGAAGGCCAACATTCCATTGGCTTGCTTCACTGCCTGCTGTACCTGCATGCTTCCTTTCAGTGACTGATGCACTAGGACACCCAGATCTCGTTGTACATCCCCTTTTCCTAACTTGACACCATTCACATAATAATCTGCCTTCTTATTCTAACCTCACACTTATCCACATTAAACTGCATCTGCCATGCATCCGCCCACTCACACAACCTGTGCAAGTCACCCTGCAACCTCATAGCATCTTCCTCACACTTCACACTACCACCCAGCATTGTATCATCTGCAAATTTGCTAATGGTACTTTTAATCCCTTCATCCAAGTCATTAATGTATATTGTAAATAGCTGCGGTCCCAGCACCGAGCCTTGCGGTACCCCACTAGTCACTGCCTGCCATTCTGAAAGGGACCCATTTATCCCCACTCTTTGCTTTCTGTCTGTCAACCAATTTTCTATCCATGTCAGTACCCTACCCCCAATACCATGTGCTCTAATTTTGCCCACTAATCTCCTATGTGGGACCTTGTCGAACGCTTTCTGAAAGTTGAAGTACACCACATCCACTGGCTCTCCCCTGTCAATTTTCCTAGTTACATCCTCAAAAAATTCCAGAAGATTAGTCAAGCATGATTTCCCCTTCATAAATCCATGCTGACTCAGAACGATCCTGTTACTGCTATCCAAATGCTCCGCAATTTCGTCTTTTATAATTGACTCCAGCATCTTCCCCACCACTGATGCCAGACTAACTGGTCTATAACTTACTGTTTTCTCTCTCCCTCCTTTCTTAAAAAGTGGGATAACATTAGCTACTCTCCAATCCACAGGAACTGACCCTGAATCTATAGAACATTGGAAAATGATCACCAATGCGTCCACAATTTCTAGAGCCACCTCCTTACATACCCTGGGATGCAGACCATCAGGCCCTAGGGATTTATCAGCCTTCAGTCCCATCAGTCTACCCAACACCATTTCCTGCCTAATGTGGATTTCCTTCAGTTCCTCCATCACCCTAGGATCTCTGGCCACAAGAACATCTGGGAGATTGTTTGTATCTTCCTTAGTGAAGACAGATCCAAAGTACCGGTTCAACTCATCTGCCATTTCCTTGACCCCATAATAAATTCCCCAGTTTCTGTCTTCAAGGGACCCAAATTTGCCTTGACTATTTTTTTCCTCCACATACCTAAAAAAGCTTTTACTATCCTCCTTTATATTATTGGCTAGTTTACCCTCGTACCTCATCTTTTCTCCCCGTATTGCCTTTTTAGTTATCTTCTGTTGCTCTTTAAAAGAGTCCCAATCCTCTGGCTTCCCACTCTTCTTTGCTACGTTATACTTCCCTTTTATTTTTATGCTGTCCTTGACTTTCCTTGTCAGCCACGGGTGCCTCTTACTCCCCTTAGAATCTTTCCTCCTCTTTGGGATAAATTGATCCTGCAACTTCTGCATTGTTCCAAGGAATACCTGCCATTGCTGTTCCACTGTCTTCCCTGCTAGGGCCTCCTTCCAGTCAAATCTGTCCAGCTCCTGCCTCATGCCTCTGTAATCCCCTTTGCTATACTGTAATACTGACACTTCTGATTTTCCCTTCTCCGTCTTAATTTGTAGAGTAAAACTTATCATATTGTGATCACTGCCTCCTAATGGCTCTTTTACCTCAAGTCCCCTTATCAGATCAGGTTCATTACTCAACACTAAATCCAGAATTGTCTTCTCCCTGGTAGGCTCCAGTACAAGCTGTTCTAAGAATCCATCTCGGAGGCACTCCACAAACTCTCTTTCATGGGGTCCATTACCAACCTAATTTTCCCAGTCTACCTGCATGTTGAAATCTCCCATAACCACCGTAGCATTACATTTGCGACATGCCAATTTTAGCTCTTCATTCAACTTGCACCCTATATCGAGGCTACTGTTTGGGGGCCTGTAGATAACTCCCACTCGGGAGTGGGGGTTGAAGTCACCATGGCAATAACCTTTGTCATTCTCTCCTGACATTTGGTGTTACAACGATAGTGTTGGCCCCATTTACTACATCATCTCACCTTGCTGACTGACTAGATATTTTAGGACACGATCGATTAATTTCATTACGCTTTGACTCGGGGATGTTCACAAGAAATTGGAGCTAGCTGCTCAGAAGCTAAAGCAACAGAATCATTTCAGTAAATAAAATGAACCCACAACACTCTGGGCTCGGTGGCAAAAAATAGCTCATCCAAGAGCCCCTGAGGTCAGAGGATTGTGTGTAATTACTGTAGCAAATAACTGTAGTCACACAGAGCAACACTGTCCACGGAGCCTCTATGGAACTGTGAAATATAAACTAGCGGAGAGCAGCAAAGGAGTCCAAGAAGGAATCACAAATAGGATTTCGTGAAATCTGGCTAAATCTCTAATAATCCCCAGTAATATCCTGCCAATAAATTTATCTATAACATCAGGGGAAGGATGTCGCTGTTGTCACCAATGGCAGCAGCAAATATTTGCTGAGTATGGTTTAGGTCAAATACCAACCTTCCTCCAGTACAAAGAGGATCATGGATTTTATCTCACATGACAAGTTCTATTCTTCTGACATTTTTCTTGGAAGCTAAAGCCACGGGAACAATGGATATGATGTAACTCTTCTGGTATAACCCCAAATTCCAGTTTAAGCTCAAACCAGCTAGAAGCACAGAAACCCAACTAACAACTGAGCCAATTCGGGTCAGTGATCAGACTTTAGAAGAGCAGTCATAGATATGGTGAAACCGGGTCATCGGAGTAAGTGGATTGGAAATATGTCAACTGGAAAATAGGATATTAGGTTGTAAAAAAACATGTATTTGTAAGCACATTGCAGAAGAGATTCAAACAGATTTTATTTGTTGTTTGTGGAGCTACATGTCAATGCGAGTGAGGTAATGTCCAGCGTGATAATTGCAATATCTAAGGCTTCCCAGCCATGGTTTGGGGGTGAGCGTTGGTGGCCATAGACTTTCCTAATGCACATTTAGTTCTCGAAGTCTATTTTCACTTTGCACAGGAGATCCCCTCTCTAGAATCACTCTCACCACCCTCATTAGGCCAACAAAGTGGCTCATCGTCAAACCACCGTCTCCTCACCTCCTCTGGCACAGCTTCGTCTTTCAAGCATAGGTTCATCATCCACTTGCATCTCAGTTTAGATTCCAATCCTTTTCCGCCCTCACATCCCACTGCTGTGAAAATGCTTTCACACAAATATTTACAGTGGTCTCCTCCCTTGCCCCATGCTTCAGTGGCTGCTGGCCCTCAATACTTCAGTGACTGCCCTGTTTTCCCGTCCTATTACCTCACTGTCCAATACCCTTGTCTTCCCCATTTCATGTGACCTTATTAATACCATTGGTTTAATCATAGACAAGATTAAATACCTTGACCACCCTCACCCCCCACCCCCTCCCCCCCCCCCCCCCCACCCCCACCTCCACTTATAACGGAATTTTAAAACTTGCTTTCTTAAATCCATTAAATCCTTTCATCAAAAAATCCTTAAATCTAAATTTTTCTGCAGCAGCCAACCTGCCTACAGACATAGCTCTAGATTTGTGGCATGTCCCAAATAAAGGTTTCTCTTGTCCTGGCTGTTCCCATTATCTTGAGCCTCACCTCACATCTAAGGGATGTTCATAAATCATAGGATTGAATTAGGCCACTCGGCCCATGGAGTCTACTCGATGTGAATTTGAATGGGTACGTATTCTGATTTAACAGCTCTCTGCCTAGACCATGTTCACTTTTTCATGATCATGCTGGAAGATATAGAACATAGAACAGTACAGCACAAGCATAGGCCCTTCAGCCTACAATGTCTGCGCTGAACGTGATGCTGAGTCATCTCTTATCTATCTGCACATAATCCATATCTCCCCATTCCCTGCATATCCTTATGTCTATCCAAATCCCTTTTAAATGTCACTATCGCGTCAGCCTCAAATACCACCCCTGGCAGCAAGTTCCAGCCACTCACTGTCCTCTGTGTAAAAAACTTGCCCTAAACATCTCATTTAAACTTTGCCCTTCTCACAATAGACAATAGACAATAGACAATAGGTTCAGGAGTAGGCCATTCAATGTGATCATGGCTGATCATTCTCAATCAGTACCCTGTTCCTGCCTTCTCCCCATACCCCCTTCAAGCTATGCCCTCCAGTATTTGATTGTTCCATTCTGTGAAACGGGTTCTGACTGCCTACACTCCCAGGGTTTCAGAGATAATTCCCAGCTTCTTTTCCCTACTCCAAACTGGCATGTTGACCTCTCTCTTCAGCTTCCCACAAAACTAAGTGTTGGATTCCAGTGATTTTGTTGATATAAAATCCAGCCTTCTATCTCTGTCAACTCAAATTATTCCCCTAGTCCACTGGGCAAACCTTTTGTGCCTAAGCAACAGAAGGATAAGCCCAACCCGTACAATCACTTGCCCAGTCCCATCAGCCCTGGTTTAGATACTAACCTCCTCATCTTCTCTCCGAGTTCACTCTGTCCATGAGAGCCATCTACTGGTGGCCCACCTCCATGACTTGCCGGAACTGACCACGCCCAGAAAGAGGCGTGATATTCCAAACAGACGGAGGCTGGATTTCCTCAGTAACACAGCCTTAGAAGCACATCCTACATGACTGCAGGCATGACAACACTTTACACACAAGATAGCAACTATACGCCAAAGCCCTAACCTGCTGGGAAAGAGCAAATGTCTCCAGTGGAACCACAAAGACTGAGCACAATGTTTCCTCAGGGAATGAGCACATCAGCAACAATAGGACTGAACACTGTAGAGTCATCGAGACGTGGAAACAAAGGGTTCAGCCCATTGAGTTTGTGCACTAATCTACACTAATTCGACGCTGATCCCTTTTTTTATGGAACCAGTAAGAATCCGTTTACAGAGGCATACTATTCCCAAAAGATGGAGGCATTATTTTCTCAGTAACAGCTTTAGAAGCACACCCTGCATGATTGCAGGCATGATACCACCACGTTTCAGAATATTATCCCATCAGGAATAGAGAACTGCAATGAGTCCACGGGGATTAAGCACAATGCAAATGGCGGGAATTAGTGTGAAGGAACATCGGGAATGAGAACAATGAGTACACTGGCAGTGAACACAATGGAAGCATTGGGAATAAGTGTTATGGGTCCATGGGAGCATACATGATGGAATCAATGGCAATGAGCAGAATGGGGCACTGGGAATTAGCATCAGTGGCTCTAATGGGAATAAGCGTGTTGGAACTGATGGGAATGATTACGAGGGCTCAACTGGGACCATGCACAGTGGGAACACTAAGGATGAGCACGATGCCTCATTGGCAACGAGCCCAGTGGCTCCACTGGAATGAGCTTGGTGGAACCACAGGAATGTGCCATTGTCTCCTCAATAGATGGGTGCTATAATAACAGTGGGGATGAACACTGTGGGTCCACTGGGAGTGAGTACATTGGTCCTCTGTGAATGCTCTCAATGTCCACGGTGAGAAATAAGCACAACAGCCCAGTGTGCATTTGTGCAAGACTAACACTGTTGATAAACACACTGGAAACACGGGCAATGAGCACATAGGAAATGCCAGGAATGATGTACATTAGCTCCATTAGGAAAGAGCACAAAATCATCCCTTTTAGAGCCATGCACACCATATAAAGAAACTTTCCTGTCATCTGGAATACCTGAAGGTTTCATTCATGCCGAGATGTTGTTCGCGCTTTATTTGAGCGCAGTGACTTTCATGGCATGGAAATTCCATGGATTTATGGAAGCCTTCCCAATACAATCGCCAGAGTTCAATTTAAACAGCGAACTTTACTGTGCTTTGCCAAAATGAGGACATAGGTGAATTTCCTGCATCTACACCTGCTGTTCACACATGTTCACACAACAGTAGGAATCTCTTCATTGTGGTCCTCTGCCAAACACTGGACTTCTTAACCTCTTAGCTTGGCTCTTTGTCAAAATACCACATCGGTGTTGATGGTTTCTCCGCTGGCTGGTACAGTTGCCAAGTGATGTTGATACTGATCTCATAATCCAGAGCTTCCCACCTACGCTGGTACCTTATGGTATAACGCACCTGACCAGCCATCAATGACAGCTGCTGCACAGACGGTCTGGCACACAGAACACTCCCACTCCTTTGAGATAAACATGGGTGGGAACTAATCACGATTTAAAGGATACATCGATCATCAGACCTATCTGATGCTGTTCGATCAAAAGGTTTTGATTCTGTCAACTCTGTCCCAAAGTGCTTCCCCCACATCCTTTCCAAGATTGAATTCCATTTGCTCTGATTTATGCCGGCTTTGCAGTCAATTTAAATCTCTTTAAGCATCAAATTCTTTCCTCACAAACAACCACATGTCTAATTTTGTTAACAACAGTAATTGTTCTACATTCCCTTTAAATCTCCTACCTCTCATCTTAAACTTTTGCCCCCCCTACCTCTCATCTTAAACCTTTTAGATACCCCTACCAGGTAAAAGAAATGTTTAACTATCTACCCTCTCTCTTCCTCTCATGAGCTTACACACCTTTATCAGTTCACTCCTCAGCTTCCTTAGCTCCTGTGATAACAAGCCACATCAATCTCTCCCCATATCTCCCATCCAGGCAACATCATAAGGTCATAGGGTCATAAGGAATATGAGTTGAATTAGGCTATTCGGCCCATCAACTCTTCTCCACCATTCAATCATGGCTGATCTATCTCTCCCTCCTTACCCCATTCTCCTGCCTTCTCCCCATAACCTCTGACGTACTAATCAAGAGGTATTAGTTCATCCTAGTGAATCTCCTTTGCACTCTCGCCAGCACAACTATATCATACCCAAGGTGTTTCTGATCAATCTGTCATTTATCACTATCCTACACACACGAAGGACAACGTTTACAATTATACCAAGCTAATTAGCCTACAAACCTGTACGTCTTTGAAGTATGGGAGGAAATAGGAGCACCCGGAGAAAACCCACGCAAGTCACGGGGAGAATGTACAAACTCCGTACAGGCAGTGAGTATCAAATCGGAGTCTCTGGCGTTGTAAGGCAGCAACTCTACCACTGCACCACCGTGCTGCCCATTGTTGTTATATAACATCCCAGTGCATTTCATGATGTTGTCTGCCGATATTTTCACATGTACTTATCTCAGATATTTTCTTACCACAGGTAGAGGAATCATTGAGCCCATGGAGTCCATGCCAGCTCTCAGAGTGTTCCCTCTGTCTTACCAATTTACTTTCTATTTTCTATTTTCAGGCTTTCCATGGTGTTGAGCATTCTTTACATTTTCCCCGGTCCACCCTGTGTGCATTAGCACCCATTGTGTGCTAGATTTGGGAGTTCCCATTATTCTCGTACTGCATCACTTTTGGCTGAACTCTCACTGTCCTCCCAATGTGCTGACACTGATTGACCTCCAAGCTGCTCTTTGCAGTCCATTATCATTAAAGCAATTCTCCACCTGGTAAAGGGAGCTGTGTTCAGGTTCAAGCTCATACTCCCAGCCCATCATTTCCCTTTTTCCAAAACAATGCAAAATCTGATCAAATTGTGATCATAAAAGTGCTGTCCCATTTCCACCCCCTCCATTTGCCTAAATCTGTTTCTTAAAATGATACCCAGCATTGTCCCCTCTCCTGTTAAGCTGCTCCATACAAGTTATAGTATTTTTCGGAATGAATTCCAAGAATTCTGCATCTTCCATATCCTTCGCACGGTTACTGTCTTATGTACTGTTGGATAATTATGATCATTAACCAACACTGCATTTTTATTTACCCTATTCTCAGAAATAAATCTGTATATTTACTCTTCCCTCTGCTTGTAAGAGAAGCATTATTTCACTCCCAGTGATTCCCAGTTTTGTTTAGTTTAGTTTTTTGATACAGCGCAGAAACAGGCCCTTTGGCCCATTGAGTCCACACGCACCAGTGATCCCCACACACTTGCACTATCCTACACAGAGGGGACGATTTACAATTTTTACCAAAGCCAATTAACCTACAAACCGGTAAGTCTTTGGTGTGTGGGAGGAAACCAGAGCACCCGAGAAAAGCCTACGCAGTCATGAGAGAATGTACAAACTCTTTACCGTCAGCACCTATAGTCAGGATTGAACCCAAGTCTATCAGCACTTCCTGCCATTCCTTTCTTTCCAACATGCTTAACTAGCTTCTCCCTATATCAGTTATATAAGATGTTGGTGAGGCCGCACTTGGAATACTCTGTTCAGTTTTAATCACCCTGCTACAGGGAAAATGGCATTAAGCTGGATAAAGTGCAAAGATTTACAAGGATGTTGCCAAGAATCGAGGCCCTGGGTATAATTGGGAGAACTTTGGCAGGCTAGGACTTTATTCCTTGGAGTGTAGGAGGCTGAGACGTGATCCTAAGGAGGTGTATAAAATCATGACTGGAAGAGATAAAGTGAATGCACAGACTTTTTTCCAGGGCAGGGGAATCAGGAACCAGAGAGAGCATTGGTTTCAGGTGAGAGAGAAAAGATTTACTTGGAACCTGAGGGGCAACTTTTTCTCACAGATGGTGTT
Organism: Rhinoraja longicauda; assembly: GCF_053455715.1. Classification (NCBI taxonomy): domain Eukaryota; kingdom Metazoa; phylum Chordata; class Chondrichthyes; order Rajiformes; family Arhynchobatidae; genus Rhinoraja; species Rhinoraja longicauda. The sequence goes on from NC_135973.1 coordinate 15,319,419, forward strand.
GGCTATATGGAATAAGATGCCAGAGCCCGTAGTTAAGGCAAATACAATAACAGCATTTAAAAGACGCTTGGACAAGTACATGGATAGGAAATGTTTAGAAAGATATGGGCCAAACATGAGTAAACATGAGATGGGGCGTTTTGGTCAACATGGGCAAATTGGGCCAAATGGCCTGTTTCCTTAATGTGACTCTAACTGCAAGTCTGCTATACATTTCCTTCATTCTTTGCACACTTATTACTCCAACAGGTACAACTGTTTCTCGTTAAATTTCTATTTGAGCTCTTACGGACTATCTTATATTCATGATTCAATTGTTTTATTTTTGTCTTTTGCATTGTGCCAGGATCAGATGAGTGAGAAGAATCCTAGCCAGGAGGCGTCACATTAAACTTTGCGGGGAGCGGCTGCTGCCATGTTTTAAACGGGAACAAAGAAAGACGTGCGTTTACAGAGCGCGTTTTGCAGTGTCCCGGAGTATTTACCTGTCTATTAAATGCTTCTGCAGTGAAGTCACCGCCGCAGGATGACAACACAGCATCCAATTTGCAAGGTTCCACAAATAGAAAAACGATAATGACGAGATGCATCACCTTTGGAGATGTTGACTGAGTGATAAACAATGAACAGGACGCCTAGAATAATAACTCCCCTGCTTCGAAATAGAGCCGCGTTATCATTTACATCCACGTGAGAGAGAAGACACATTCCATCCGAAAGGCATCAGCTTCAACCAGTACTTCAGCTGAGAATATGCTGCCCAGTCTCTGGAGTGGGACTAAGTGCACAACCATTGGAGTCAGAGGTGGTGAGTGCTACAAGCTGCTGAAATCTCCACTGAGCTCACATTTGACTTTATACTGTCAAGCGACAGGCTCGGCGATCGTTTTGCTCAACACATTCGCTCAGTCCGCCTTAACCAACCTGATCTCCTGGTGGCTGAGCACTTCAACTCCCCCTCCCACTCCCAGTCTGACCTTTCTGTCATGGGCCTCCTCCAGTGCCATAGTGAGGCCCACCGGAAATTGGAGGAACAGCACCTCATATTTTGCTTGGGCAGCTTGCAGCCCAGCGGTATGAACATTGACTTCTCCAACTTTAGATAGTTCCTCTGTCCCTCTCTTCCCCTCCCCTTTCCCAGTTCTCCCTCTATCTTCCTGTCTCCATCTATATCCTTCCTTTGTCCCGCCCCCCTGACATCAGTCTGAAGAAGGGTCTCGACCCGAAACATCACCCATTCCTTCTCTCCTGAATTGCTGCCTGACCCGCTGAGTTACTCCAGCATTTTGTGAATAAATATCTTTGATTTGTACCAGCATCTGCAGTTATTTTCCTACACTTCCTCTTTAAATTGACCTCAGCGTCAATTCATTTCATTTCCATTCATTTCGTACAAGTAGAACAATGAAAGTAAAAATTACCATCCATGCTAAAGGAAGACTATTAGTGGCATCTGGGATTTGCGGAAGTTGTGAATCATTGAGTCCAACTGAGAATGTGACAAACGCTGGAGAACAATTTAAACTGTTCGTGTTTTGATCATTTAGTTCTCACTTTCGTAGATGGAGACTGAGATGCTGATGAACACTTCAATTCAAGAGGGTGTCAGAAGACACAATAGGAAGAGATTAAATTTAACAGGGCCACGTACAAAACATGGTGGTTAAATGCGTCTGCTCAATGCCTCTCCCTCCTAGTTTGATATGCTCCTATGAGATGATTTGAATTAATTAATTAATTAATTAATACGTTTATTGGCCAAGTATGCAGATACAAGGAATGTGCCTTGGTGCTTCGCTCACAAATGACAACACAAACATACAGTTAACAATTAAGAATAAAGCATAAACACATCAAAACAATAAGGATACACCATTACGGTCTAAACATGTGGGTGAAAATAAACCAGAGCAAAAAAGAGACTACAGACTTTGGTTATTGAGTAGAAGGTATTACAACATTAAAGCATTTAATGTAAGTTGAAGATAGACACAGCGGGACAGGCAGCATCTCTGGAGAGAAGGAATGCAGTTCCTTCCTACACATGTAATTTAAGTTGGTGTGGTGATGGGTTTGTACTAACACCCACCTCTGAATGGTGGAGAACCCCAATGATATTTTGCTCGCAGATTGAATGGGGGAGCCCCACCATTACATGAAAAGCAGTGTCACTTTCCTCTTATTTACATTAAAGCCTCATTTATGCCCACGTTATTCTATTTGCTACGGTGTTCATCCCAAACAGATTCAAATGAAGCCCATGTCAGTGAAACGGCAACCCTTTTCCCCCCAACGCTGGTGTCATTACCCTCATAAATAATAACCCATTTCTCCCAACCAAACTCTGAGCCATGCATTCAGCTCTCTGATCTTGTCTAGACCATGGCAATTTGCTTGTGCCTCAGATAGCAAAGCAGAGGCCACAACCTTTGCGGTTCTGCTCTGTATTTTGGTCACAAAGTCCTCAAACATCTTCAGCATTCTTACCCGATGCTGTTGGTTCCCAAAGGACCATGACAACCGCATCTTTCCTCTCCAAGTCCAAGTGCCTCTGAGCTGTGATTTCTTGGTTTATCTCTTTCTTCCACTCCCAACAATGGTAGCCTTTCCAACCTATCTACATAAAGCAATTTTACTCGTACTCAAGAATGAAGAAAGTGCTGGAGGACGTCAATGGGTTAGGCCGCCTCAGTGAAGGGAACTGAAGGACCATGATCTGGAACAGTGTCTGCCCACTTCTCTCCACTTCTGGCCAATTGAGCTCTTCCAGCACTTAGTTTTTTTACTCAAGGTTTCATCATCTGCAGTCTCTTGAGCCGTCACTTTAGGAATTAGCCTAGTAACTTTCCCTGAACTCCTTTCAAAGCATCAACTTCCTACCTTAATCAGTATCCAAATTTTGGCCTCACTGATGTTCTGTAACACTAAATATAACACATCTTTCCCTACTTTTCTAACTGATTCTTCTTGCAAGGACAGCACAGCGGCACAGCGGTAGAATTGGTGCCTCATAGCGCCAGAGACCCGAGTTCGATCCGGACTATAGGTGCAGTCTGTACGGAGTTTGTATGTTCTCGCTGTGACTGCATGGGTTTACTCCTATTTCCTCCCACATTCCAAAGACGTACAGGTTTGTAGGTGAATTGGCTTCAGTAATTTAGATTTAGATTTTTAGAGATACAGCGCAGAAACAGGCCCTTCGGCCCACCGGGTCCACGCCGCCCAGTGATCCCCGCACACTAACACTATCCTACACCAACTAGGGACAATTTTTACTTTTGCCCAGCCAATTAACCTACATACCTGTAGGTCTTTGGAGTGTGGGAGGAAACCGAAGATCTCGGAGAAACCCCCCGCAGGTCACGGGGAGAACGTACAAACTCCGTACAGACGGCGCCCGTAGTCAGGATCGAACCTGAGTCTCCGGCGCTGCATTCGCTGTAAGACAGCAACTCTACCGCTGCGCCACCGTGCCGCCCTCGTCTGTAGGATAGAACTAATGTATGGGTGATTGCTGGTCGGCGTGGACTCGGTGGGCCCGAGGACCTGTGTCCACACTGTATCTCTACGCTAAACTAAACAATAACATTCTGATAGTTGATGTGCCCGCACACCGGTCTTTGGCAAAGCACGCACTGGGGCTCCCAGGTCCCTCTGCATTTCAGTCCCCTTCATGCTTTCACCATTCAGGTAATGTATTTATTTTTATTCACCGAGAAGTCAACAATTTCACAATTTCCCTTTTGTATACTCCATTTGCAAATTATTTGTCCACTCACTGAACCTCTCTGTATATCTTTGTGGTCTGTTTTTACATCTTCTTCACATTGTATGTTCCGACCATCATTGTAATTGTAATCATCAATATATTTAGCAACCATCCTTCAGTGTCTCGATCCAAATCCTCCTGTACCTTTTCTCCAGGCAGATGTTGGTCGGAACATCAAAACCTCATTGGAGATTGGCGAGCAGTCCTCTTTTGACTGGCTGCTCCCCCTCTACTTCACCCCTCCTCCCCCCCCCCCCCCCTACTTCACTCCTCCCCATCCCAGAGAACTGGGTCCCTCAGGGGCTGAATTTCCCAACTTGGGTGTAGAGTGGCAGCCCTCCCTTACTATTACCACATTCAGCTGGGAGTTCGTTAACAATCCTGGAACAAATGAGCAAGAACAGAAATTCTGCCTCAATCTGAGCGTGGAGTGCAGGAGTCAGGGTCAGGGAAGGGATATATTGCAAAGCATTTGGCCTCATAGTTGGGGGAGTAGACACATCTTGCACGCTGCAAAGTCAATTTTTATCTCCTTCCTTAAGATGGTGGACATGGTAAACCCTAGCCATGTTTGCCAGCTGGAACGTAATTTAAGGAGCGGGCTCGGTACACACATAGGTCCCATGACAACTAAGTGCACAGGCATGAAACCTCACCAAGCATCATATGGCTTGAGGAGCTGTTGATCAACAGGTAGCATCCACTTCACCAGAACCCTTGTCTTGCCTTGCTTCTTTTGCAGTCTTCTTTCTTTTAGATATGTGAATGGATGAATGGATGAATGAATGAATGAATGAATGAATGAATGAATGAATGAATGAATGAATGAACACATTATTTGTCATATGTGACGGGTCACAGTGAAATTCTTTGTTTCACAAACACAAGGTATGCATATAAAGGGTGCCGACAAAGTTACAAAGTATCCCCCGCCAGGTCCTCCTTTGTTATTTGTAATGTTATGTGTTAAGTTATGTATAATTTGTTTTTGTGTTATTGTCTGAGTCCATATGCCTGTGTTGTTGTTGCATGCAAGGTTGTCATTGAAACCCGTACCACACTGTACATGTGCGCAAGTTACAATAAACTCTACTTGATGTGGGTTTGTGAACTCGCGTTGAGAGTTCGGTAAGCTCAGTAGATCAGGGGCATCACGCCTCGTGGCCACAAGCTATGGAAGTCACGTACCACAACAACTCCTGAACACTGGCAAGTAACCAGCTCCATTGATCTTGGTTAAGGGATAAGTAATGGGCTGGGACTGTATGGAAAACTCTCAGTCCGAAGAAGGGACCCGACCCGAAACATCACCATCCTTTTTCTCCAGAGTTGCTGCCTGACCCATTGAGTTACTCCAGCATTTTGTGTCGATCTTTATTGGATCTCAATCTCCCTTTGGACTCAGACTCTTGAACCTAAGGAACCTGAGCATAAAATCTGGGCAACACTCTCTGAAGGAAAGCTCCTTTCCCATGTTATCATATCATATCATCATATATATACAGCCGGAAACAGGCCCTTTCGGCCCACCAAGTCCGTGCCGCCCAGCGATCCCCGTACATTAACACTATCCTACACCCACTAGAGACAATTTTTACATTTACCCAGCCAATTAACCTACATACCTGTACGTCTTTGGAGTGTGGGAGGAAACCGAAGATCTCGGAGAAAACCCACGCAGGTCACGGGGAGAACGTACAAACTCCTTACAGTGCAGCACCCGTAGTCAGGATCGAACCTGAGTCTCCGGCGCTGCATTCGCTGTAAAGCAGCAACTCTACCGCTGCGCTACCGTGCCGCCCTACTCAAGGCCTTGTTCACAGTGTCATCACGAAAAAAACAGTCTGGCACCAACCATATGTTCGGACGTCACTGCTATTGACTGGATACCACCCTCACTTTTGTGGAGCTCAACTCAATCTGCACATACTCTCGGGACACAGGGCATGAGGTGCAGAAATGTGGAATATTGTGTCACGGGATTTGAAAACGCTTTCATAGAAACATAGAAACATAGAAACATAGAAAATAGGTGCAGGAGTAGGCCATTCAGCCCTTCGAGCCTGCACCGCCATTCAATATGATCATGGCTGATCATCCGACTGGATGCACGTAGTAAGGTTCCAGACTGCAGCCAAGAAAGAAAAATAACTCAAAGTAGGTCTGGGGCTATAAATACATCAGTTCTTGCCGAGAGGGTTTGGATGAAAGGCTAATTTAGGAAGAGTGATTACAGTTCCATTTGTAACTTCAGCCTGAAGACAGAGTTTGGGCAATGCAGGTGTGCTTCTTGTGTTAATCATGGGCCCTGGAGGCTTCAGAGTGAATCATTAACTTGCAGAATAAAATTTCTGCTTAAAATAACAGCAAAATGCACAAGCCTTTCCTCAGGGAGGGACTTTGCTCTGCTTCTGCCGAGCATGTTGGTGTGCAGCTTTGGATGATGATGCAGCGTTGCAAGATTGCACCACAACGTTCGGAATCCTTTGTCAAAGCACCACCTTCCCATCTGTGGAAGGTGTCCCTTCCACTCTCCCAGTGCCTCGGGTTTCAGAAAGTGTTAGCTCAGCAAACTTTGTGGCAAATTTCAGGGCAAAATTAACCGAACTGGCCGAATGGCTGGCATCAAGAAGGACAAAGGTGATTTAATCAATTTGCTAGATATTGAGGGGAGCTCAGAAAGAGGGAGGGAGACAGCATGGAAATAGCGCCTTTGACCCACAAAATTCATACTAACCCCATTTACACTAATCCAAAATAAATCTTTAAAAAAAAATTCTCCCCACAATCTTAACAATTATTCCCAGATTCTACCATTTACATTCACACTAGGGGCAATTAACCTGTCAATCCGCATATCCTTGAGCTGTGGGGGGAAAGTGGAGCGCCCGGAAGAAACCCACATGGTCACAGGGTAAACGTGCAAAAGCTATGCAGATAACACCTAAAGTTAAGAATGAGCATCCAAACTTCACACAGGGAGCACCCGGGCTCAGGATTGAACCCAGGTCTCCAGATTTGCAAGGCAGCTGCTCTACAAGGTTTTCCACTTCAGTGCCCAAAACCATTGCACCTTCAGCTAGCAAGACCCTGGGCTCTGAAAGTCCTTTCTTAAATCTCCCTGCCTCTTTCTTCATTTAAGCTGCTCTTTAAAACATATCATTTTGGTCAACATTGTAGTCATTTGCGTCAGCATCCTGTGAAATACCCATGGCCATAATGATCATGTTGTGCAGATGAAGGTTCTTCCTGGTTTTACAGTATATTGTGCTGCCAATTGAAAGGATAAGTTGCTACGTTTCACAGGCAAGTGTAAGAAAACTGGATTACCTGAAGGGACGAGGATGGATTAGGTGACCTAAGATTTAAATGAATTTATCTTGAGGTCTCTAAGTGAAAGCGAGGTGGAGAAATGGCTGCTTTGCGGAGGGAATTCTGAAGACAAAACCTTTCATCCACATGCATAAGCCTGGGTCAAACTCACATATCTAGAGAATGGTTTGACACAAGCCCATGAAGCTGCAGGTCCCATAGTACTGACATTAAGATGCAGAGTGTGTAAGGTGGAACTGCAGATGCTGGTTTAAACCGAAGAGAGATACAAAAACTCATCAGAAGAAGGAATGGGTGACCCGAAACGTCACCCATTCCTTCTGTCCAGAGATGCTGCCTGTCCCACTGAGTTACTCCAGCTTTTTGTGTCTATCTTAAGATGCAGAGTGATGGGATACTCATAAAGCCAGGCAGCGTCTCCAGAGAAAGAAGTGGAGTTAACACTTAAGACCACTGACCTTTAATGAATTGGAGAATAGCACTAAAATAGATGTTTCAGACTGGACAATGCACAGAAATCTCTGGAGCACGACTGGTATCTTCATTCTTGTGGCTACGAAAGTCATCCCTAAACATTCTGTATTGTAATGGATACTTATTGCAATCTGCTTCTAAATTTCAGCTCAATTGGAGACCATGTGATGTTGCTACTCTGTAGTGTGTGTAACGTTACTGCCCAGGAATTGATTTCTACTTCTCTGACTCAGAGTTCCTCATCACACTGACACCTCACAGAAGCTCTTACACTTGACTTATTAGGATTCTGCTGCGGTGTTTAACTTCCAAAACAATATATTTCTTCCAAATTTTAATACCCTGCAAGTGACTTATTTCTTCACATTATTTAATCTATTCATTCTGACAGTGCTTTGTCTTTCACACTCTTTAATCCTTACTTCCCCGGCCTCTGTACTTTAAGACCAATAGTAATTTAGAATAATATAATCATCACTCTTGGGAAACTTGAAAACTACTAACAAAGTGCCATTGACCTGGTGAAATAACCTTATATATTTTTCTCTAAGATTCTTGTCTAACTGTAGACAATAGACAATAGGTGCAGGAGGAGGCCATTCGGCCCTTCGAGCCAGCACCGCCATTCAATGTGATCATGGCTGATCATTCTCAATCAGTACCCCATTCCTGCCTTCTCCCCATACCCCCTGACACCACTATCCTTAAGAGCTCTATCTAGCTCTCTCTTGAATGCATTCAGAGAATTGGCCTCCACTGCCTTCTGAGGCAGAGAATTCCACAGATTCACAACTCTCTGACTGAAAAAGTTCTTCCTCATCTCAGTTCTAAATGGCCTACCCCTTATTCTTAAACTGTGGCCCCTTGTTCTGGACTCCTCCTACATTGGGAACATGTTTCCTGCCTCTAACGTGTCCAACCCCTTAATAATCTTATACGTTTCGATAAGATCCCCTCTCATCCTTCTAAATTCCAGTGTATACAAGCCTAGTCGCTCCAGTCTTTCAACATATGACAGTCCCGCCATTCCGGGAATTAGCCTAGTAAACCTACGCTGCACGCCCTCTGAACTTGCCTTTAGTTCCTACTCTGCTTATTTTATGTTCAAGTTTTAGTCCCTGTGGCTTGATTTTACTCCACAAATAATATATTGTGGTAAATTGTGCTGGCTGTAACACACAGTAAACTTTGTATGGTTCTGTCCTGGGCCTCCTCCATTGTTAGAGTGAGGCCCAAAGCAAATTGAAGGAACAGCACCTCATATTTCGCCTGGGCAGCTGACACGCTCGTGGTATGAACATTGACTTCTCTAACTTCAAGTAACCCTTGCTTTCCCTCTCTCTCCATCCTTCCCCTTCCCAGTTCTCCAACCAGTCTGACTGTCTCCGACCACATTTTATCTCTGTCTGCTTTGTTGTTACCTTCTTCCAGCAAACAATGATCTGTTCTGCATGTTCCTTGATCCGCATCCTCTTTGTCCAGCGTTCAGACCTTACACATCCTTATCTATGTAACTCCCTCTCCCCTGACTTTAGTCTGAATAAGGGTCTCGACCCGAAACGTCACTTATTCCTTCTCTCCAGAGATGCTGCATGTCCCGCTGAGTTACGCACGGTAAACCCTCAATCTACGCACAGTAAACCCTCAATTTCATTTACATTTTAAGTCTTTGTCTCACTGACAAATGCAGGAGAGTTTAGGGAGGATGTGCTTGCCTGATCACTGGGCATATCCAGCCCTTCATCCCAGACCTGCACAGCCACAAACAGTGCCCCCTTTTGCTGGGATCCAGCATTGCACTAAAATGGTACAGCGTCTGTCAGATCTATAGTAGGGGAGCGGCTCACTTCCAAGGCCAACTGGGTCAAGACGAGATGGAGAGACCAGTGGAAGTCAGCGGAACCATCTAGGCTACACCGCTACATCGGTGAACCCATGGACGTCCCTGGCCAGGACCTGCCCCGAAAGCAGTGGATAACCCTCAACCGCTTGAGGACAGGCATCGGGCGCTATGGAGTAGCGATGAAGAGGTGGGGTCTCGTGGACAGTGCCTTCTGTAAGTGTGGGGACCCAACACAGACAGTGGAGCACACAATTACCAGTTGCCCCAAATACCGGCCACTGAATGGTGAACGAGGTCTGATTGACCTGGACGATGACACGTTGGCCTGGCTCGCCTCAACGGAGCTGCAGGTCCAAAAGACGTACGACAGAAGAAGAAGGCTCAGTGGCACAGCGGTAGAGTTGCTGCCTTACAACGCCAGAGACATTTGATCCTGACTACTGGTGCTGTCTATACGGAGTTTGTACGTTCTACCCGTGACCTGTGTGGATTTTCTCCGGTTACTCTGGTTTCCTCCCACACTCATACAGGTATGTAGGTCGATTAGCTTGGTCTCGTTGTAATTTGCCCCATGTGTGTGGGATAGTGTTGGTGTGTGGGCATCGCTGGCTGGCATGGACTCGGTGGGCCAAAGGGCTTGTTTCCCCACTGTATCTCTAAACTAAACTAAACTGAACAAAATAAACGAATTCAGGGACCTCTCGATTTCAATGAGGACTGTCAGTTAGTAGATTACCAGGCAGTGGGAAGGACTTGTATTCTAAATCGTTTTACCTTTGTTTAATGGTTTCAAGAATTTTTATGCATTTTTATTAACTTTTCATGTAATATATATTTTAGAGCATCCACCATTTAAAAGGTGTTGAAAGCTATGATAGTTGTAACACTAGACACAGCTCTGCCCCTGGACTGTTCTATGTCCCTTACAAAAAAGGCAGGAGTGGCTTGGGTCCATGTGAGTGCACCTCTAATCTGGAGAAAGTGAGTGGAGTTGAAGGATCCTCCAACATTTCCGTCACCTCCAACGGGATCCCACTACCGGCCACATCTTCCCATCTCCTCCCCTTTCTGCATTCCGCAGAGACCGTTCCATTCGTAACTCCCTGGTCCACTCGTCCCTTCCCACCCAAACCACTCCCTCTCCAGGCACTTTCCCCTGCAACCGCATGAGATGCAACACCTGTCCCTTTACCACCTCCCTCGACTCCATCCAAGGACCCAAACAGTCTTTCCAGGTGAGGCAGAGGTTCACCTGCACCTCCTCCAACCTCATCTATTGTATCCGCTGTTCCAGATGTCAACTCCTCTACATCAGCGAGACCAAACGCAGGCTCGGGGATCGTTTCGCTCAACACCTTTGCTCAGTCCGCCTCAACCAACCAGTGGCTGAGCACTTCAACTCCCCCTCCAACTCCCAGTCTGACCTTTCTGTCATGGGCCTCCTCCATTGTCATAGTGAGGCCCACCGTAAATTGGAGGAACATCACCTCATATTTCACTTGGGCACCTTACACCCCAGCGGTATGAACATTGATTTCTCTAACTTTAGATAGCTCCTCTGTCCCTCTCTTCCCCTCCCCCTTCCCAGTTCTCCCACTGTCTTCCTGTCTCCAACTACATCCTTTCCTTGTCCTGCCCCCTCGCCTGACATCAGTCTGAAGAAGGGTCTCGACCCGAAACGTCACCCATTCCTTCTCTCCTGAGATGGTGCCTGACCCGCGGAGTTATTCCAGCATTTTGTGATACCTTGGAGAAGTTGTTCATTGTGAACAATACCACCATCTTTGGTGTCATCTGCAAACTTACCAATCATGTCTTGCACGTTCCCATCCAAAGCATTGATGTAGATGACAAACAGCAATGGGCCCAGCACCGAACCCCGAGGCACACAACTCGTCACAGGCCTCTCGTCCGGAAAAAAACCTTCCACCATCACCCTCTGCTTCCTTCCGTGAAGCCAATTTTCTACCCAGTCGGCTGGCTTTCCTTGGATCCCATGCGATTTAACCTTCCAGAGCAGCCTACCATGTGGAACCTTGTCAACGCCTTGCTGAAATCCTAATATATAACGTCTACAGCTCTGCCCTCATCAACCTTTATGATCACATCTTCAAAAAACTCAGTCCGGCTCCTGAGACACGTTCTCCCACATACAAAACCATGCTGACTATCTTTAATCAACCCCTGTCCATCTAAATGCAGGCAGTTCTAATCCCTCAGAATACTCCCAAGTAACTTTCTGACCACAGACGTAAGACACATTGTCCTGTATTTTCCAGGCTTTTCCCTGCAGCCCTTATTAAACAGAGGCACAACATTTGCCACCCTCCAGTCTTCTGGCACTTCTCACTCGTTTTTAATAATAACTTGTAAATCTCAGCCAGGGCACCTGCAATCTCCTCTCTAGCTTCTCACAGTGTCCTTGGATATATCTGATCAGGCCTACCTTCATACGCAAAAGGACCTTCAGCACCTCCCCAACCATAATACTGACTGCCCTCAAGACACTTCCATTGACTGCCCCCACTCCCCGCTCCTTGTGTCTTTCTCCACGGTAAACACCGAGGAGAAATACTCATTGAGGACCTTGCCCATCTCCTGTGGCTCCACACAAAGTTGACCACTTGATTCCTGAAGGGGTCCCATTCTCTCTCTGGTTACCCTTTTCCCCTCAATGTGCTTATAAAATCTCTTGGGGTTATTTGCTAGGCCTATCCCCCGTCCCACTCATTCCCTCCCGATTTATTTCTTTTGGGTGCTTCTTGGGTCCCAAAACTCCTCTGGGGATACACTTGATCCCAGCTGCCAATACCTGCCCCATGACTTCTACTTATTCTTGACCAGAGCTTCAATTTCTCTCGTCACCCAAGCTTCTTTACGCCTACCTGCTTTGCCCTTCACTCTAACAGGAGCATGCAGGTATTGAATTCTTGTCAGCATACTTTTAAATACATCCCACTTTCTGGACATTCCTTTTCCTTCAAACAATCTGCTCCAGTCCACTTGAACGAGCTCCTGTCTAATACTCGTCTAATACCTTCAAAGTTGGCCTTGCCCCAGTTTAGAATTTTAACTTGTGGGCCTGCCCTGTCTGTCTCTCTCCATAACTAAAACCTAAATCTCTATCCATGACTATAAAATTGGGGTGGCACAATGGCGTAGCGGTAGAGTTGCTGCCTTACAGCGCCAGAGACCCGGGTTCGATCCAGACTATGGGTGCCGTCCGTACGGAGTTTGTATGTTCTCCCTGTGACCGTGTGGGTTTTCTCCGGGTGTTCTGATTTCCTCACATACGCCAAAGATCTGCAGATTTGTAGGTTAATTGGCTTCGGTAAAACAAAATTGTAAATTTACCCTAGTGTGTAGGGTAGTGTTAGTGCATGCGGTGATCGCTGGTCGGCGCGGGCACGGTGGGCCGAAGAGCCTGTTTCCGCGCTGTAACTCTAAAGTTGAAAGTCTAAAACAAAGGTCAGTATTGCATCCAAGTGCCAGTCTGGATGATGCATCAATGTCTCTGGGGTGGGCCTTGCATCCATGTCCCCGTGACTCGGACGCCAGTGCCTGCCTCTGCTCCAGTTTTGCTTCCATTGAACAAGAGGGTCTGAAACGCGGTGTGGGCGTAAGGGTTTCGTGAATTAAATTTCACTTTAAGTGAGAAAGTTAAAGCATATGCCCTGGAGAGGGGAACTCGGAACCTTTGATAAGGCCGATAAAAACATCAGCCGTCGTATTGATCTCACAATTCAGCTGCAAAGTCGGTGTGCATGTGCAGAATTTGTAGTCTATTGGTGAAGTCATATCCACAATCATATCTGATGGGAATAAGAGCAGAAGTTTGTTCCAATTGTTATTCTGCCTATCCTTGCAACAGAAAGAAACTTTTGAACAAAAGAATGTTCCATGAGTCATCGACTATCCATAACAGGTTCTTTACAAAGTGTATTGGGGATGACAGATTTCACACTCTCAGGAGATCTGATTGGCGAAATCCAGTTGTATCGATTTATCTGTGATTTACCACACTTACAAGCACACCAGAGCAAATAAATCCTATACCTTCACCAGGAATGATCACGTTGTGGAGGTTATTACTCCGTGTCACATAGATCAAGAGTCCAATTCAGACCTCTCTTGAACAGGCACCACACGCGCTATTGATATATTCCTGATCTTCCAATCTACCTTATTGTGGGCCTTGCTCATGTTTTGTTTCTGCACTTTCTTTGTAGCTGCAACACTATAGTCTGCACCCTGTTTCCTTTCTCTTTATTAACTACCTGTTGTGCTTGTGCATGGTGTGATTGTACTCATGTATGGTATGACTTGTACAGCAAGCATGCAAAGCAAAGCATTTTACTGTACCTCAGTGTACTTAACAACAATACAATAAACCAACACATGATCTACTTCAGTACTGGAAAGCGCAGGGATGGAGGCACAACACCATAATTCTGTCATCTCATTTTTGGATACAGTGGACATATCAGTGGATATTTTTAAGGCAGCGATAGATAGATTCTTGATTAGTACAGGTGTCAGAGGTTATGGGGAGAAGGCAAGAGAATGGGGTTAGGAGTGAGAGATAGATTGGCCATGATTGAATGGCGGAGTAGACTGGATGGGCTGTATGACCTAATTCTACTCCTCTTCCTTATGTCCTTTGGTGAGATTATGTCCTTATGTCCTTTGGCTCGAAGGGCCGAATGGCCTCCTCCTGCACCTATTTTCTATGTTTCTATGTTTAGTTCCATCTCTTCTCTGGTGAAGTTGTGAAAGTCTATTCCTGCTTGCTGGAAAGGGGAGTGGACTGTTTCTCAGCTCATGCCCGCAATATCAAGGGTGGTTGATTGGGGAGGCTCCTGGAGTCTGTGCCTATGGCGAAATCAAATGGTTTCAGGAAGTTTGACGTGTCGATATCAGTGCTTGATATCCCAAGAAAACCCTTAAACTATCTAGAGTCATTAAATCAAACAGCACAGAAAAAAGGCTCTGAGGCCCACCATGTGCACCAGTTACTCGTCCACACTTCTCTCATTAATTAGTTCCTGCAAATGAGACTTTATCACATTCGACTCGTCCCAGCTCAATGTGCATTTCCCAAACCCTAGCAAAGGATAGACACCAAATGCTGGAGAATCTCAGCGGGTCAGGCAGCATTTCTGCAAAAAAAAGGAATAGGTGACATTTCAGGCCGGAATCCTTCTTCAGATTGATGCTGATCTGCAAATGATCTCCTCTTGATCCCTGCTAATGATCGCCTTTCAAACATATATCCAGCTGTCTTTGTAATGCTGATTTTACTGCTACAACCCATTCTTACAGTGCATTACAGACAATAATAAGAGTCATGTCATAAATGACAGGAGCAGAATTAGGCAATTTGGCCCATCAAGTCTACTCAGCCATTCAATCGTGGCTGATCCAACTCTTCCTCCTAACCCCTTTCTTCTGCCTTCTCCCCATAACATAGAAACATAGAAAATAGGTGCAGGAGTAGGCCATTCAGCCCTTCGAGCCAGCACCGCCATTCAATATGATCATGGCTGATCATCCAAAATCGGTACCTGGCTCCTGCTTTCTCCCCATATCCCTTGATTCCGTAAGCTCTAAGAGCTATGTCTAACTCCCTCTTGAAAACATCCAGTGAATTGGCCTCCGCTGCCTTCTGTGGCAGAGAATTCCACAGATTCACAACTCTCTGGGTGAAAAGGTTTTTCCTCATCTCAGTCCTAAATCGCCTACCCCTTATTCTCAAACTGTGACCCCTGGTTCTGGACTTCCCCAATATCGGAAACATTTTTCCTGCATCTAGCATGTCCAATCCCTAAAGAATTGTATATGCTTCTATAAGATCCCCTCTCATCCTAAATTCCAGTGAATATAAGCCCAGTCGATCCATTCTTTCATCATATGTCGGTCCCGGGAATTAAACTGGTGAACCTACGCTGCACTGCCTCAATAGCGAGAATGTCCTTCCTCAAATTAGGAGACCAAAACTGCACATATTACTCCAGGTGTGGTCTCACCAGGGCCCTGTACAACTGCAGTAGGACCTCCTTGCTCCTATACTCAAATCCTCTCGCTATGAAGGCCAACATGCCATTAGCTTTCTTCACTGCCTGCTGTATCTGCATGCTTACTTTCAGTGACTGATGTGCAAGGACACCCAGGTCTCGTTGCACCTCCTCTTTTCCTAATCTGACACCATTCAAATAATAATCTGCCTTCTTGTTCTTGCCACCAAAGTGGATAACCTCACATTTATCCACATGAAACTGCATCTGCCATGCATCTGCCCACTCACCCAACCTATCCAAGTCACCCTGCAGCCTCATAGCATCCTCCTCGCAGCTCACACTGCCACCCAGCTTTGTGTCATCCGCAAACTTGGAGATGTTACATTTAATTCCTTCGTCTAAAGCGTTAATACATATTGTAAATGACTGGGGTCCCAGCACTGAGCCTGGGCACCCTACTAGTCACTGCCTGACATTCTGAAAAGAACCCATTAATTCCTAACCTTTGCTTCCTGTCTGCCACCAGTTCTCTGTCCATGTCAATAACCCCTGACACCAGTACTAATCACAAATCTATCTCTGCCTTAAAAATACCCATTGACAGCCTTCACAGCCTCCTGTGGCAAAGAATTCCACAGATTCACCACCCTTTGACGAAAGAAATTCCTCCTCATCTCCTTCTAAAAGGAACATCCTTTAAATTGGAGGCTATGACTTCTAGTCCAAGACTCTCCCACTAATGGAAACACATTCCACACCCACGCTATCCAAGCCTTTCACTATTCGGTAAGTTTCAATGAGGTCCCCCCCTCATTGTATGTTTCAATGATATGGCCATCCCAGTTTGCTCCTTGTGCAGAATTCTTAACACAAGCATGAAACATTCCCTAATTATCCACATGACTGCAATTATCACAGCTACTGCGCCATGCACCACGTATAATTAATCACGGACAAATTTTATCTTGTGGACAGCAGCATTACTTAGGCTGGTTTAATAAAGATGTTTACTACTGTTGGTGTCAGTACTGAATAAAGCGATATGTGCAGTCTTGTTGAAGATTCTATTTTGTTTAAAATTCTCACTGAAGTAATGCTGGATCATCATTCCAATTTAGGATCAGGCAAAGGTAGATACAAAATGCTGGAGTAACTCAGCGGGTCAGGCAGTATTTCTGGAAAAAATGGGTGGATGACGTTTTGGGTCATGACCCTTCTTCAGTCTAAAGAAGGGTCCCGACCTGAAATGTCCTCTACCCATCATCTCCAGAGGTGCTGCCTGACCCGCTGTGTTACTCCAGCATTTTGTGTCTATCGTTGATATCAACCAGCATCTGCAGTTCCTTGTTATTCGTCTCAGGCAATCCTGGGTCAGATAACAGCCAAATCGTAAAGCAATGCTCCTCTACTTGACGTTGGTTTTGGACTTCACTCCCGAATATTAAGCTTAAAAGACAGTCCTTCATCTTGAAATTTCAGCATCTTTTGACTAACATGGTTTATAGAGCTAAGGTAGACACAAAGTGCTGGAGTAACTCAGCCGGTCAGGCAGTATCTCAGGAGAGAAGGAATGTGTGATGTTTTGGGTCGAGACCCTTCTTCAGACCTAATGATAGATTATAATTATATTTATATTTTAATATATATATTTAAATATATATTTAAATATAATTGTAGAGTTCACATGGTTCTACAATATGAAAACAACCCCTTTGGCCAAACTCATCCAAGCCAGCCAAGTTATGTAACTGTGCTAGTTCCTCAATGCCTGCACCTGGCCCATATTGCCTGTAAACCTTTCCTATCCATCACAGAGTCCAAGAGCTAAACTTCAGCCCTACAGTTTGATAGATATTAAGGGGACTTCATAGAGAGATATCGCAAGGAAACGGGGCCTTTGGCCCAAAAAGTCCATACTGACCATCAAACATCCATCTGCACTAATCGTAGATTAATCTCCCCACATTTTTATCAACCTCCCCCCAGATACTATGACATTCATACACTCTTGGAGCAATTTACAGCATTCAATTAATCTACCAACCCACATGTCTTTGAGAGGTGAGAGGAAACCGGAGCACTCAGAAAAATCCCGCGAGCAAATCAAGAACTTCTTTTTGTCACTTCAGGATGATCACCTTGACAATGACTGACTAAATTGGACTTTCCTTTCACAAATCCTGACCTTCCATCTGATGGCCTGATATTGTTGTGCATGTGTGACGAGATCAATCAGTTAAATAAACATTTGAATTCCTACATTTTTCATGAACCCTGATATCACAGTAAAACCCTTGTAATGAAAGGCTTTATGGATGTAGCCCTGCTCATTCCACTCAGTTCAATCGAAATCTGCAGATTGCGTTAGGTTTAGTAGAAAAACTTAAATGTCACATTGTTGACACATGCCTGAAACCTGCACATTGGTGCCATCTGTTCAACAGATTCAATGATGTGCATTATAACAGTAGACCTGGAAGTCATTGGGAAACTCAAATCATTATAGGAAAATCAGAGAAATTACCAACCATTTATCAGTAGGATCTTGATCAACCATCATTTAATGCTACATCTGAATGCAGTCTTCAAAAATTACACCTTGGTCAATAATTACCCTGAACACAAATTATTTTGTCACATTATTTTAACTTCCAACTAGAATTGCCTTTCAACACAAGGAACAGTAAATTAAATCGACACAAAAGGACATCAGCAAAGCATACAGAAAATAGCCTTCACTGCCTCCAGCTAATTTTTCACTGACATTTTACAGAAGTTTCAGGCAATATTAATTTATTTCCAACTCCAACTGGAAGTTGGTCTTTAGGAACGATGATTGGCATTGCCAAGGCTGAATCCAAGGTAGACACAAAATGCTGGAGTAACTCAGCGGGACAGGCAGCATCTCTGGAGGGAAGGAATGGGTGACGTTTCGAGTCGAGACCTTTCTTCAGGCTTTGAATCCGAGGCTCCAGATTCAATTCTGATCCTGCACACTGTCTATGTGGAGTTTGCACGTTCTGCCAGTACCCATGAGAATTTCAATCCGGTGTTCCAATTTTGCTCTCAGGCCCCAAAGAAGCGTTGGCAAATTAATTGGCTACTGTAAATGACACCCGTGTTGGTAAATGGCAATTTAAAAAAATCAAAGGGAGCAGATGTGAGAAAGAAAAAAGAGAAAGGAAGTGGAGATAGGGAATTGCTCCCTGATAGCCCGGATGGACCCGATGGGTTGAATAGCCTCCTTCTGTGCTGTCAGGATTTACATTTAATTGCCCACAGGGGGTTGGAAACAGAATCATTCAGCCCCGATTGGAAATACCTCTACAGATTTAGGAGATAACTCAGGGCAGAGAAAGGCTGTGAATGTTCTCCTAGGTGCTATCATCAATCCAATGGGCCAAATGGGCTCCTTCAGTGCTGCAGTGTAGTTCTCATGCCCCTCCCACATTGCCTGCCCTGCTTCCTCTGAAGCAACGTTACGTCCCATCCCTTCCTGTTCTGATGAATAATCAACCCAGAATCTAACAGTTTATTTCTCCATAGATGCTGCCTGTCCTGCTGAATCTCTGCAGCATTCTCTGTTTCCTTGTGTGCATTCACAATACTTTGCTTAATAAGTGGTGGTAACGGGGTGGCACGGTGGAGCAGCGGTATAGTTGCCGCCTTACAGCGCTTGCCGCGCCAGAGACCAGGGTTCGATCCCAACTACGGGTGCTGTCAGTGCGGAGAGAAGTGGAGTGAAATGTAAAGCCAGGGAGAGGAATATAGGTGGAAGGAGATGTAAGGGGGAAGTGAAGGGCTTCTGATTGATTGGGCCGTGTTCAACACTCTCTGTAGGTTTAGGCGTTCAAGAGAAGACCAGGCTGAGATGTATCCCATCAGAATACTTTGTACAGGATATCTGTAATGCACTCCTGATCACAGCAAGGTGTTGCATAAATAAAACACCTCCATCATGTTCTTTTGCCTGTTGTTCAAACCTGTCTTTTCTGCTTTTTCCAGATTTTCACTGTTTTTAAATCCCTTATCCCAATGTGTTACAGTGTGTTACCAGGCCCTGCTGGCAGGACTAGAACTAATGTCCTTCCTTCTTACCCTTTACTGGGTTAATCTAATATGTCTTGAAAAGATCCATCTTGAGACTAAATGAGGCTAAACTTCAGCATAGTGAGGGGAATTCTGGATTTGAAGGCTTGAATTGAAATGTTATGATCACAGCTTTATGGTGAATGGTACTGTTAATTGTTACGTTTGAGAAACTGGTGTGATGACTTCTGACAGTTTAAACTCTTGTGCTGGCAGAGCATCATAAAACAATTAAACCAACAAATAAAATAAATAAACAATAAAAAAAAATTTCATTCCCACGGTGGTCTCAATCCGTGGGAATAAAATTTCCCAATTACACTGTTAATTGGTTTGTTACCAGTTAATGTTCAAAAGGAATATTTAAATCCCCTTTCCTTCATTACTGCTAATTATGCTCAAATATTAATTGTTACAACGTTCCTTCAGGCGACAGTTTTATAATTAATTTTGTCTCTGATGGCATCTCAAAACATGGAACCCAGAGGAACTTGCTCCATACAAACACTGCTAAAGACAGCGGGCTTCAGATCAATGAAGATCTATTAGTCAACAACACAGGAGTCAAGGTGAACGTGGAAATGGCAATAATAGCTATTCCATTCTGTTTGATGTACTATTAAGGAAAAGTCCACACCTATTTCTTCTGTAGTGTTATGAACAATCAACAGCCTCAAAAATATATATTCTGACCACAATCCGGCTGTTGGTTAAACTGCTGTAAATTAATAGCAATCCGCATTTCAAGAGGGGCGCAGTAGTAGAGTTGCGGCCTTACAGCGCCAGAGACCCTGGTTCGATCCTGACTATGGGTGCTGTCTGTACGGAGCTTGAACGTTCTCCCTGTGACCTGCGTGAGTTTTCTCCGGCTGCTCCGGCTTCCTCGCACACTCCAAAGACGTACAGGTTTGTAGGTTAATTGGCCTCGGTAAAAATTGTAAATTGTCCCTCGTGTGTAGGGGAGTGTTTGTGTACAGGAATCGCCGGTCGGCGCGGACTCGCTAAAATGACGGGCGCTGTATTCTCTAAACTAAACTAAACCAAAGTAACGTTGCACAAAGAGCAATAAACTACAAACGTCGTCAGGTCCTGGGAGTTTTGCCCAGAAATCTATTTTTTTGGTGGGAAAATTCAATTTTTTTCCAGTGACATTACAACACAATTAGATTTTCCTGGCCCATACGGTCAATGGATAGACCACACAGTCCAATCCCACACCTCTGCTCAGTCCCTCTACATTCCATGGAAACATAACCTCATTTAGTAGAATTAACTCTGTCAAGTATTGGTCTTAAATGAAATATTTTTCCTCACAGATTTTAAGTTCTGGGAAGTTAATTACCAAAATTGGTTTAAATGGAAAGTTAACAGGGTTTTGAAGATGAGGAACTGACAAGATGCAAGATGGTGAAACGAGGCAGGAATGTTTGAAAGAAGCCTTCTTGAAATGGGAGCAGTCCCAATGGTGAAGGAACATCAAAATTATGGGCGCTTCATTCTCTGAGGAAACAGAAACATAGAAATTGGGTGCAGGAGTAGGCCATCGGCCCTTCAAGCCAGCACCGCCATTCAATATGATCATGGCTGATCATCCAAAATCAGTACCCCGTTTCCCATATCCCTTGATTCCCTTAGCTCTAAGGGCTAAATCTAACTCTCTCGTGAAATACAAATGGAATTGAATATTGCACAGTCTTCAGTGCACATCACCTCTTGACCATGTAATGGAAGGAAGGTCACTAATGAAGCAGCAGAAGATAGTTGAGGCCAGGATACTGTCCCAATGGACTACTGTAATGATGTCCTGGGTTGGGAGGATTAATCTGTGACAAACACAACCAAAGTTCCTCATGCAAGGTTTGACTCCAATGCCCATTGTCTTCAACTTTATCAGGGCTCTTTGCTGCCATACTCAGTCAAGTGCTGCATTAATGTCAAGAACAGCACCCTCATCTCAAAACGAGCGTGCTTTTACAAAATTCATTTTCTTAAGCAAGTGATTCCCACTCAATGTCCTCTATGGCACCAACTTCAACAACTGTTTTTGCAGCAGAATTCCATATTCTAAGCACCCTTTGTTGATGTCCATTCTATAGCACGGCTTAACATTTCTATCTATGTTGTCTGAGCTCTTGCACCACTTTACATAGTACATAGATCAGTATTGTACAGGAACAATCCCTATAACCCACCATGTCTGCGCCGAACATGATACCAAACTAAACTAATCTCTTCAGCGTGCATTTGATCCATACCCCTCCATTCCTTGCTTATCCATTCACCTATTTAAAGCCTCTATAACACCACTGTTGTTTCTTCCCCCTATCTAACCTTGAAGCCATTCCCTCTAGTCTTTGACATTTCCACCCTGGGTAAACGATGCTGACTGTATGCCCGATCAGCACTCACTTGTTGAAACAATCTCATTATTCCCACTGCCCACCCAACTGAGGAGATTTCAGTTTAATGCTTCCATCTGACAGATGATGCTGGCTGGCATAGTGCAATGCTCACTTTGTATCTCACCTGATTAAGTTGGGTACTGGCTCAGCAAGAGAAAGAAAGCAGCAACATCATCTATTTTCTCCAGCTATCGCAGATAAATAGAAAATTGTGCAGAGATTGAGTGAGGACTGAAATAGGTCTCTTACAGGAGCCACGGTCCCACCCTTGAGTCATGTAGCCCATTTTCACACAATGCATCCGCCTATATCATTGAGGATACTTGGCTCTGATGACCATGTTAAATCCTTGCTGAGGCACTGTTTCATATTCAGAAAGGGAATGTGGTTGTAAGGAGCAAATTAATTAAATCAGTGCTATTTGACAAATTTATTTTGTAATGTTAAAATCATAAGAAGGCTACAGATACTGGAAATCTGGAATAAAAACGGAAAATACTGCAAGTGTTCAGCATTTTTAGAGAAAGAAACTGAATCACTGTCTCGGGTCAATAGCCTTCTTTCAGAACTGACCTGGAACATTAACAGCGATTCCCTCCCCACAGATACTGTCTGACCTGCTGAGGGTTTTTATTGCAGTTCTGTAATAACGTTCATCTCTCACAGGATTGAAGCAAGAATTGAACGAGAATGAATATTCTGCAGTCCACAATTTGTACAAAAATAGCTGGGAGAAGAAAATAGGGCATTTGATTAATAACCACGTCTCAGGAAGCAGCTTTGAAGCCAAGAGAGGCTTAATTTTAAATAGAAGCAGAAAGTGCTGGAACCATTCAAATAGTGCCTGTGAAGTGAGGAACGGGGCTAATATTTAAGGTGAAAGACTGTTATGCTAAAGGACCTTTGACTTGTGACATTAACTCTGTGTCTCTTTCCACAGATGCTGCTGAATATTTTCTGGGTTCGGTCCAAAATTCTACCATGTGCAGTTTAGGTTTTCATTAACCATGGCTTGAATTTGCAAAGAAATAGGAATCTTATCAATGGTTAAAGCTTCCACTGGGACTTTGCTGGGAAAATACTGTAATTTCTGCTCCATGTTAGTGGAGGTTTATTACAGTTCTCCACTAGTTGCTATGTGTGGGCATAAAAAAAACGAGTGCCTTGCAGAAGGACCAGGATAAAACATTTTATTGATTGCAGATTCTCAGCCTTTAATTTTCCACACACTCCCATTTTTCCACCCTATATTGACAAGCAGTCTTACTTCCTTGTCCAATGCGTCAACTCATAACCTGTAGATGCGTGGTAAATGACGGGATCTGGTGGAAACGTGGAGGGAATCAAATGGATGCAGGATTATGCAGGATTAAATCAATGCAGGATTAGAGTGAATGGTGATCTGTCTGGGTCTGAAGTACCTATTTATGTGTTGGTTCACTCTAAGGTTCAGCTTTAACATTTCGGGAAGAGGTTGAGATTGCAAAAATTTCAAAGATTTGATTTAAATTTCAAAGTTAATTTGATTTAAGACGGAGTTCAGAAAAGTTCAAATTTTGGCCGGTTCCAATTGATTTTTATTCAGACCACATTGACATCAGAAAAGGCAATAAGGTTGGTACACTCACCTCACCATCAACAGGTCTTTGTGAAACACTTTTGATGGAGCAAACACTACAGATGCATCCATGGTGACCTATGCTGATTTCAGGTATTAACAGTGATTGCTGTTAGAATTTGACAGAAGAAAATAGGTTAAGGTAATTTGGATCAGTCAGGTCAAATTGAAAGAATAGCTTGAAGGGAATAGAAAGTAGGGAGAGTATCAGTTAAAGGGGCAGATTCTATTGGTGAAAATGTAAATATCAAAAAGCGCAGAAGACCAGATTTGGAGGAATATGAGGAGCAAGAGAGTTGCAGGGACAGAAGTGCCACAGATGTAGGGACGGATAAGGGGCTACAGTGCTTTACAGAGACAATGAGGGGTGTCGGAGATGGACAGAGTGATACTGAGGGGAATTAGGGCCAGGTCATTTTGCAGAGATAGAGTGGTGTTGAAGTGGTCTGTAGAGTCACGGAGTGGATTAAGGCTAAGTAATGGTCTTCATGGACATTTAGAAGGATATGGATGAAATGCAGGCAAATGGGAGCAAGCCAGTTGGTCCTTTGGTACCTTCCCCCTTATTCAAGAAGATCATGGTTGATCTTTTACTTCAGCACCACTAGGGGTGGCATGGTAGAGTTGCTGCCTTACAGTGCCAGAGACCCAGATTCGATCCTGACTACGGGTGCTGTCTGTATGGAGTTTGTACGTTCTTCCCGTGACCTGCTTGGGTTTTCTCCAGGATCTCCGGTTTCCTCCCACACTCCAAAGGCGTACAGGTTTGGAAGTTAATTGGTTTTGGTAAAGATTGTAAATTGTCCTTAGTGTGTGTAGGATAGTGTAAGTGTGCGGGGATCGCTGGTTGGCGCGGACTCGGTGGGACGAAGGGCCTGTTTCCGTGCTGTATGTCTAAACCAAACTAAACTAAACACTTACCTCCACTAACCCCATATCACTTGATTTCTTTAATGTCCCAATAGAAGATTTATTAATCTCTGTCTTGAATGCACTTGGTTTTGCAACCTCCATAGTCCTCTTGGAATTGACACACTGCGGTCAAATCAGCAGCATGTGGAGAGGGAAGCTTACCTTTCCATCAAAATCCCCTTGGGTTGAGGTGTAGGCAGCCAGGTACAAACTTAGTATTAATCTTTGTTAACTGGGAAATCCAGCAATTGATATTAGCAACAGCATGACCCCCATATAAAATAATGCAGCATTGCCCCAACGTTTTTGGAATTTAAGAATAAATGTTGGTCCAAATACCAATTTGTTTTCTAAACATTGTCAGGGCATCTTCTGCCTACACCTGCCTTAAATGAAAAGCCTCTGGCAGTGTAACACTCCCTCAGTACTGCACAGGAGTGGGCAAGTCCCTGGAGATAGGCACAAACTGCAACCTTTTCTTTCAGAAATCAGTGCTTCCATTGTACCTCATTTCAGCGAAATGAATTGCAATTAACCCATTCAAAGCCAGAACCAACAATCACAGATCTGCAACAGAGAGGCATTAACACAGAACTCAGTGCATTGCAAACCTGCTGTATTCAGTGTGTTTTTTTACAGCCTTATGAGACAAGCAATTCATTTCTAAAAACACCTATGGAAGAAAAAAAAATCCACAAAAATCACAAAGTCCTTAACATTTTCACATACAACTTGGTCTAATTAACTCGAAGTTAATACACCCAATCTGTTACCAATACTCACAGTATTATATATCAACATAGCCTGGTAATTACCTTGGATAAAGACTCCTGAGCAATTAGTTTTTAAAAAAGGGACATTCACCTCAATCTATTTAATGTGCATCCAATTTGAATAGTTGAGTCCAGGTTCCCAGACACTAAGAGCAGTCAAAACAGAGGTGGGCACCACACTCAGCTTCTGGTGCAATTGTCAGTAAGATTGGTTCAGTTCATTCTCACTCATAACCGGGGAGCATTGATGTAAAACGGAATAAAAATATTACCCAGTCATACAGAACAACCCAAATATAGGGGAGCTGAAAATAGACACTCTATAAAAGGGATTCTGGCTTCGACAGGAGACAAACTATCCGGATGAGTGCAGCCGAGAGGGATGGCTGGAGTGTATAACAGCAGGAGTTAATGCTAGAATATCTTTACACTTCCTATCACTTGGTGTTCATTTCATCCCTCAAAGGTCAGGATAATCTGTCATGGTGGATTGTACATGTCCTACACTTGAGCCAAAAGACCCATCGATAAAACTTAAAGCTCAGGGAGGAAAAGAAGCTCCCGTGTGGGAAAGGAGACAGGTGACAGCCACTTAATGCACCGTACAATACTAATAAAGCACACAGCCGGAGCTATCAACATACTGAGGCTTGCAGAGTTGCTCAGGATCAAAGGACCAATGCAAACATTCGAAAAAAAAGAATCGTGCTCAGAAAGCATTATTCACAACCTCAAGGTAGTCCAAAGACTTATTGCAGCCAATTTGATACACCGATGGAATGTAGTCAGTGATGTGCTGGAGGAAATAGAACATAGGACAGAGAACACTACAGCACAGGAACACGCCCTTTGGCCCACTATGTCTGTGCTGAACATGATGCCAAGGCCAACTCTTATCTGCCTGCACATAATCCATATCCCTCCATTCCCTGTATATCCATGCGCCCATCCAAAAAGTCTCTTAAATGCTAGTCTCTTAAATGCCTCCACCACCACCCCTAGAAGCACATTCCAGATACTCAAAACCTTTTGTGTAAGAAATGCAGCAGTCAAGGAATTCCCCTAGATTCCTCGACATGATGATAATCGGATAATCTATCCTATAGGTGATGTGTTGATTGGGAGACATATATTGGCTGAGGCATCAGAGAAAGCTGACATGCTCTTCTGCGAGGCAGTGTCATGGGATTATGTATGTCCACCTGAGAGAGAACACAGGTTTCGGCTCTTCTGAAAGAGAGTTTGTCCAACAGCGCAGGGCTGTCTCAATGCTTCACGTGGCGAGTCAAGCTACATTCTACTGGGTGTAGAGTGGATGTTGAAGTCCAAAGTTGCACAACTGTAGCTCTTAGTCATTTTCGGCATTAAATTTGGAATATTTGCAAGGCACAATCTGACAGCACAGTGACAAATTTGCGCTCACAGCTCCGCTTGGCGCAATGAGGCTCCTATCACAGGAACACAGGCCACGTAATCCTAGCCGCTTCCAGATGGTTCCTTCAGATCTTTCAGGAAGCAGGTGGCACGAAAGAAAAAAGAAAAAGAAAACCTCTCTATTTAGCATGGGCTCGTTGAACGTCAT
Source organism: Rhinoraja longicauda (assembly GCF_053455715.1). Taxonomy (NCBI): domain Eukaryota; kingdom Metazoa; phylum Chordata; class Chondrichthyes; order Rajiformes; family Arhynchobatidae; genus Rhinoraja; species Rhinoraja longicauda. The sequence continues at coordinate 15,346,231 of NC_135973.1, forward strand.
TACGAATTGCAGTCTCTTGTCTAGAAATTCATCCCTGCTCAGGACCCCTAACTACGTTTAGTTTAGCTTAGTTTTGAGATACAATGCAGAAACAGGCCCTTCGGCCCACTGAGTCTGTACCGACCAGTGATCCCCGCACATTAACACTAACCTACGCACACTAGGGATAAATTATTTTTATAGCAAGCCAATTAACCTACATACCTGTACATCTTTGGAGGAAACCACTGCTGTACAGATGTATCAGCATGTTCCACTGTGTTTTCAGTAGAACATAAGGAATAAAGCCCCTCATGCTTCATCTACCATTCATCAAGGTGTGCATTTTAATTGCGGTGACGCGATGGCCCAGCGGTAGAGTCGTTGCCTTACAGCGCTTACAGCGCCGGAGACCCAGGTTCGATCCCGACTACGGGTGCTGTCTGTACGGAGTTTGTACGTTCTCCCCGTGACCTGCGTGGGTTTTCTCCGAGATCTTCGGTTTCCTCCCACACTCCAAGGGCGTACAGGTTTGTAGGTTAATTGGCTTGGTATAAGTGTAAATTGTCCCTAGTGTGTGTAGGATAGTGTTAATGTGCGGGGATCGCTGGTCGGTACGGATATGGTGGGCCGAAGGGCTTTGTGGCAGCAGCACTACCTGTCCAGGTACACTGTTCAAAGAATGTCCCACAAGGACAGGTTTTTGTTTTTATAAAGCTGTGCCAGGTACTTCCTTGACGTATCAACCTCATTCCCCATTGCATCTTTTAGCCCCTCGTTTGGTCTCCCAGATACACTCATTTAGGACCACTTGTTAGTGTGGAAGAACTTAATTAGGGTGGAAGAACTTAATTAGGATCGAGATATTTTTGGAGATTAAATTTTGAGACAAGATTGAAAGTCTCTGCAAGCTCCAGAAATGATCGCAATTACAACTATGAAACCTAACTTTCCTAGCATTTCCAGATTGTGGCACTGTCTTCCAATCCCAATTCTATTCTTAATTTTTGTTTTGTATACCAAATCTACGTTAGAAGAAATTTGAGATTTCTCTCAGAAACCAGCATATCCGAGGCTAATTAACAGCCTTGTGCTGAACATGCAAAAGGCAAAAGGAAGCAAATAAACCATTTACCATTGCAGTTTCACCTCCCTCTGCTTGAGCCTTGATAATCCCAGAATTTCCCAGTTATTCCTTTATGACAGTCGAACAATCTGCAAAGCAAGGTGTTGGTGCTGGCAAGTGGAGCCCTGTCCTATTTCAGTCTTCCAATGTAGATTCCAGCACTTTCAGTAAGTTGCAGTACTTCTTGAAGTATTATAAGGCTCCCTCTGCTGCCCTGACCATGTTCCTCAATCCCTAGCTCCAAAGATCCACCAATATTAACTAGCTTTTATTTCAGTTCATGAAGGATTCATTGCCTGACTCTTGTGATCCTTGGAACAGGTTGGATAGTTATGCCAGTGCAAAGACCACTTGACGGTAAAATACATTGTCAGGCCCGGCAACAATGCTGATTTCCTCCGCAAAGCACACCAGTAAACAGTGAGGCTTCGACTTAACTCACCAACGTTTGTTCACCATCTACAAAGTCTCGTCACGAGTGTGATAGGTCCTCATCTCTTGCCTGGATGAGTACAGCTTCAACAACACTGAAGAAGCCCGACACCAATCAGGACATAGCAGTCCACTCCGAAGGCACTCCATTCACACAGTTCACTCACTCCACACCGACACATGGTAAAAGCAATTGATACCATCTACAGGATTGACTGCAGCAACTCACCAAGACTTCTTCCACAGCATCTTCCAAACCCACGACCTCTACCAGCTAGAGGTACGATGGCACCACCACCTGGAAATTGCCCTCCATACCACACACCAGCCCGACTTGGAGATATATCGCCGTTCCTTCAGCGTCGCTGGGTCAAGATCCTGGAACTCTCTCTCTTACAGCATTGTGGATGTATCCAAGAGTTCAAGAAGGAAGGAACTGCAGATGCTGCTTCCTGCAAGAGTTCAAGAAGGCAGCTCACCATCACCTCCTCAAGGGCAATTAGGGACTGGCAATTAACTGCTGGCTCAGCCTGCCATGCCTTGAATTAAGACAAATAAAATGTGGGGCAGGTGAGAAGGAGTAACATCCCATGTCAGGAGAACCCGGTTGAACATCCCGATGCCGAAATGCACGCTTCCTCTCCCACTGCCGCTCATCATGCCTCCCATTTGCCTGCTTTCAAAATGATACATGTGAAGTTAATTTGTATTTCTCTTTGCTGCTTGTTAGGTGACTAATGGTTCACTCAGCGCTTGGAGAAGCTCACGATAGCTCACACAGCAACGTGCATCAAGAGTAAACTGGTGTCAGAGAGCAGGTGACAATATGAGCTGCCCCAGTGATGGTGAATCTATTAACCTTCACTGCCATCACTCACATGGATTTCCATGCAAACTCAATCCAAGGCAGCAATTTACAGAGTGCTATGTTTATTGTCATGGACACAAAATGCTGGAGTAAGTCAGCGGGTCAATAGGCAATAGACAATAGACAATAGGTGCAGGAGTAGGCCATTCAGCCCTTCGAGCCAGCACCGCCATTCAATGCGATCATGGCTGATCACTCTCAATCAGTACCCCGTTCCTGCCTTCTCCCCATACCCCCTCACTCCGCTATCCTTAAGAGCTCTATCCAGCTCTCTCTTGAAAGCATCCAATGAACTGGCCTCCACTGTCTTCTGAGGCAGAGAATTCCACACCTTCACCACCCTCTGACTGAAAAAGTTCTTCCTCATCTCCGTTCTAAATGGCCTACCCCTTATTCTTAAACTGTGGCCCCTTGTTCTGGACTCCCCCAACATTGGGAACATGTTATCTGCCTCTAATGTGTCCAATCCCCTAATTATCTTATATGTTTCAATAAGATCCCCCCTCATCCTTCTAAATTCCAGTGTATACAAGCCCAATCGCTCCAGCCTTTCAACATATGACAGTCCCGCCATTCCGGGAATTAACCTAGTGAACCTACGCTGCATGCCCTCCATAGCAAGAATATCCTTCCTCAAATTTGGAGACCAAAACTGCACACAGTACTCCAGGTGCGGTCTCACCAGGGCCCGGTACAACTGTAGAAGGACCTCTTTGCTCCTATACTCAACTCCTCTTGTTACGAAGGCCAACATTCCATTGGCTTTCTTCACTGCCTGCTGTACCTGCATGCTTCCTTTCATTGACTGATGCACTAGGACACCCAGATCTCGTTGAACTCCCCCTCCTCCTAACTTGACACCATTCAGATAATAATCTGCCTTTCTATTCTTACTTCCAAAGTGAATAACCTCACACTTATCTACATTAAACTGCATCTGCCATGTATCCGCCCACTCACACAACCTGTCCAAGTCACCCTGCAGCCTTATTGCATCTTCCTCACAATTCACACTACCCCCCAACTTAGTATCATCTGCAAATTTGCTAATGGTACTTTTAATCCCTTCGTCTAAGTCATTAATGTATATCGTAAATAGCTGGGGTCCCAGCACCGAACCTTGCGGTACCCCACTGGTCACTGCCTGCCATTCCGAAAGGGACCCATTTATCCCCACTCTTTGCTTTCTGTCTGTCAACCAATTTTCTATCCATGTCAGTACCCTACCCCCAATACCATGTGCCCTAATTTTGCCCACTAATCTCCTATGTGGGACCTTGTCGAAGGCTTTCTGAAAGTCGAGGTACACCACATCCACTGACTCTCCCTTGTCAATTTTCCTAGTTACATCCTCAAAAAATTCCAGTAGATTCGTCAAGCATGATTTCCCCTTCGTAAATCCATGCTGACTCGGAATGATCCCGTTACTGCTATCCAATAGCATCCCTGGATAGAAAGAATGGGTGATCCCTTGTGAAACACTCTTGACTCTTGAAACCATCATTCTCGGCTTCTGTGGTGAAGGTGGCTATCAGGTGGGTGGTGGAATTGGTTAGAGGGTGGGTTTGGGGGCAAATGATCAACATTTTAATGAATCCTTACCCACCCCATCGCCATCCCTATCCCCATTCCCATCACTGGAAATCATCTGAACTGGCATAAATGTCAGGAATTTATAAATCAGTCCCACTGTAAAATATTTAGAAATTGTTAAATCAGAGGCTTAACATTTGAGGCAGCCAGAAGCTAAAGAACAGCTTTAAGCCTGTGTTTTGGTATTCTCATACAGGTACATTTCAAAATAAAAGAAATGTAATATTTTTTATGTTTAGGTTTCAGCGTCTACCATCTGCGTGCATTCTGATATTTACTTTACACTCGAGAAAATGTTTAATAAATGAGATAAAGTGGTGTGGCTCTGGACTCCAGTGTCACTGAATGGCCATTGCACTCAGAGTCAGAGTATAGTTTAGTTTGTTTTTAGTTTAGAGACACAGCGCGGAAACAGGCCCTTCGGCCCACTGAGTCCATACCGACCAGTAATCCTCACACCTTAACACTACGCTACATTCACTAGAGACAATTTTACATTTATACCAAGCCAATTAACTTACAAACCTGTACGTCTTTGGAGTGTGGAAGGAAACTGAAGATCTTGAAGAAAACCCACGCATGTCACGTGGAGAATGTACAAACTCTGAACAGACAAGCACCCATTGTTAGGATCGAACCCAGGTCTCTGGTGCTGTAAGGCAGTAGTTCTACCGCTGCGCTACCGTGCCACCCAGTCTTAGTCATACCAAGTCAGAGAGCTATGCAACATGGACACGGGCTCTTTGGCACAATTGTTCCATGCCGGCCATGCTGGCATTCTGAGTTGGCCCTATTTATCTGCAATTGGTTAATATCCTTATAAAACATTAATATCCATGTAATCTGCTTGAACGTACAAGGAATTGTATTTACTGGTTTGCAATAATGATGGCAATAATGATGCATGGCAGATGCAGTATAATGTGGCTAAATGTGAGCTTCTCCACTTTGGCGGCAAGAACAAAAAGGCAGATTATTATCTGTATAGTGTCAGATTAGGAAAAGCAGAGGTGCAACGAGACCTGGGTGTCCTTGTACATCAGTCACCGAAAGTAAGCATGCGGGTACAGCAGGTAGTGAAGAAAGCAAACGGCATGTTGGCCTTCATAACAAGAGGAGTTGAGTATTAGAGCAAAGAAGGCCTACTGCAGTTGTACAGGGCCCTGGTGAGACCACACCTGGAGTATTGTGTGCAGTTTTGGTCTCCTAATTTGAGGAAGGGCATTCTTGCTATTGACGGAGTGCAGTGTAGGTTCACCAAGTTAATTCCCGGAATGGCAGGACTGACATATGATGAAAGAATGGGTCGACTAGGCTTATATTCACTGGAATGTAGAAGGATGAGAGTAGGAAAAACACACAGTAAATAACAAAGCTTGATACACGTTTGTTAAAATACAAAGTGCAGGCACATGTTTAGTTTAGTTTAGTTTAATTTACTTTAGTTTAGAGATACAGCACGGAAACAGGCCCTTCGGCCCGCCGAGTTCGTGCTGACCAGCGATCCCCTTACAGTAGGACTATCCTTCATACTGGGGACAATTTACAATTTTGCCCTTGGGTCTCGACCCGAAACATCCCTCATTCCTTCTCTCCTGAGATGCTGCCTGAACCGCTGAGTTACTCCAGCATTTTGTGATACCTTCGATGTAGATCACGAATACCTTGCTCCCATTGTTAAATCACACGTGATACTGGATTAGCACACCATCACTGATCCTCGTGGTGCCACGCTAGTCTTAGGTTGCCAGCCTGGGAAGGAACTATTTATTATCAAACTTTGCCTTCTGTTCGATAACCAACTCATTCCAAGTTAGTACATGGACCCCACTCCTTGAAAATTGTCCATGTCCTGTTCTTTTCAACTCCATTTTAGAAACCCCTCTGCTTTTCTACTTTGTTGTTGTTTGCAACTTGTTCTCGAGTAAGACCGGGACATCCAGTCTATGTTGTTTCGACGTATGTGGAGATGACTGATTAGACCAAATTAGGCTCAAAATGTTCCTCTAGCTTTTGTCACGTGCCACCTCCCAACCTTCGTACATTTGACAGCTTCTTCTAATCCTCCCCCACTGCCAGCATCTTTGAGGTATGTTCCGAGACTCCTCACAAGAGGTAAAGGCTAAACTCAAGTGGATACTAATACACAAAGTTAACCAGGCCATTTTCCAATCTCTGCCCTGTACCCTGCACTTACTGCAACCTCCAGCAACTACTTAAAGAACAGCAAATGCGAACGAAATTCTTAAGAACATTTTTAAGAAAGTTAAATTCCTAAATCTTTAATACAACAGCCGGTGTTGAATAAAGTATGCTAATTATATAGCCGTCGTGAATGCTCTAGCACAAGGCACTCAAACTGCTATGCAACACTGTTCGATGCATTTGAATTCCAAATATAGACTGTATCACTGTGCAACATCCTGAGTAGATGTTAAACTCTCTCTGCAGAACTCCCTTTCGCATTCTCTCACAGTGCCTCCTGCCTCCACGTACTGAACCCTTCCATGTCTGTCTCCTAGTGATTTCCAAGTCACGAAGTCATACAGCGTGGCAAACAGGCCCTTTGGCCCAACTTGCCCACACCAACCAACATGCCCCATCGACACTGGTCCCACCAGTTCTCCTCTGAATTGAAGAGCATTGGATATATCCCCAGAAATCCTCCACTAGGTGCAAAGAATTTGGGGATTGCTTTATGTCTAGGGCTAGAAACAATCGTTGCAGATTATTTCCTCCCCGTATGTCCTGTCCTCATCTCTCATTTACTTGACTTTATTGTACTTTAGAGATACAGCTTTGTAACAGTCCCTTCGACCCAACTGTGAGGTCCTGGGAAAATCTATCCTTGTTCCATCTGGAGGGTGGGGTAGCAAGAGTAGAACAACGGGACATAGAGAAGATGTGGGTGAGGGATCCATCTATGACAGCAGGTGGGGAAACACATGGACTGGTCGGTAGTTTTTAACTTTGTCGGCGCCAGACATGCGCCGATACTTGTATACTGCCAAGCTTGTATGAAGAACAAAGCGTTTCACTGTGCCTAGGTACCCTAGGTACACAGGACAATAAAGTATCATAAAGTCATGAAGAGAGAGGATATCTCAGATGCACGTTACCTCTCTTGATGCTCCTCCGACCTTCTCCTGGATTCCTGCACAAGTACTTCCCCGAAGATCTTTTCCCCGTTCAACCACCCTTCCAGAGCACCTAACTAAGCTAACTAGCATTCTTTCCAAATTCTCTCTCCAATTCTCACTCTGTGATAACTCACAGGTCTGCCACCTGGGACCTTGGACAATAGTACTGGCAAACCTTACAGCTGTTCAGGCACAAACTCAGACTTCTATGGATGTCATTTATTCACAAAATGCTGGAGTAACTCAGCGGTTCAGGCAGCATCTCGGGAGAGAAGGAATGGGTGACGTTTCGGGTCGAGACCCTTCCTCAGGCTGATGTCATGGGGGGCGGGACAAAGGAAGGTGGAGACAGGAAGATAGAGGGAGATCTGAGAAGGAGGGGAAGAGAGGGACAGAGGAACTATCTAAAGTTGGAGAAGTCGATGTTCATACCACTGGGCTGCAAGCATCTGCAGTTATTGTCTTATACTACTCTATGGAAGTCATGATTCACATCATCTGCAGTCAATACCACATATAGAAGAACTACCAGGCAAACATTAATTGCTTCATCTAAAGCCTTGGCACTCAGCATGTTGAAAGAAATCTGTTCTTAGTTTCTTCCCTTATGGATTTATTCTAATTTTATCAATGTTTGTTTCCAGCACACTGTTGTACCTTTTTAACTCGATGCAATATTCAATCAGTACATTCACCCAGCCAAGTACAATTAGCTTCTGCTTTTCTCCCAATTAAGCAACTCAATCTTGCCCTTGGCTTGTGTATCTTTATTCTCTTCTCTCAATTCACCAGGATCTCGGCTGACCCATCCTGGGCAATCGTCCAGGCCTTCTAGTCATCGCTCCTCTATTGGTAACTTTTACTTTCAGATGTCTCGGCATTAAACTTCCCTTCCCTTGCTAGGGAAGTGTCTCCAATGATTCTCCGTTATTTATCCCATTGGTAGTGTCCCACACAACGTAATGGACTTTGTCAAGAAGGAGACTGAGGGGAGATTTAACTGAGATGCAAAAAACTGCAATAGACCTGGTCAAAAGATCGTGGGTGTGTGAGGCTCATTGTCTGAGTGGGTGTTCGAAACAGAAACCTTCCCCAATTTTTAAATATACTTTGAACAGTTTTTAAACTATCTGGAAAATGCTGGAAAATGGGAATCATCTAAATTGCGTCATTTTAGTTGTCATGGGCATGGTGGCAAAATTGCTCCTTCTGTATAGTAGGTTTTTACATTTAAAACTAGTCTAAGATCTAATGAAAGCAATGGGCTAGGCAGTGAACTGAACTCAGCACATACTACTGTAAATGAAATTCAAAGCACTCAGACTTGATGCCACACCATTCCACAGAGGTCACAAGGCAGCCTTTACCCAATTCACAATTGATAGCTGTGGCTTCCTCAGAACAGCACTTCCTTCCTGACACGCATACTCACCAAATCAATCATTAGTAAGCTTGCACTGTGAGTAACTCACGGAAGTTCCTTCTCATTACGGGTAACATTATTGTCACGTGTACCGAGGTACAGCGAAACAGATACAGATACTTGCGTGCCTTCCAGTCAAATCAAACCAAACACGAGTACGATCCAACCGCACACAAATACAACAGGGATTGCATCGGGAAAAATAAACAGAGTGCAGAACATGGTGTTACAGCTACAAAGAAAGAGCAGATAAAACAGAAGGTGCAAGGGCTGCAACGAGGTATATTGGGAGATCCGGATTACATCCTGAGCTGATGAGAAGCTGTTCCTGAATCTGGCTGTACGTGCTTTCGCTTTTGTATCTTCTACCTGGAGGGAGAGGGGAGAAAAGGATAAGACCGATTTCTCTGAGGGTCTGCGTTGTGGTTGCTAATTTAAGTCATGATATCCAGTTGTCAGATTTTTTATCTGAAGAAGGGTCTCGGCCAAAAACATCACCTATTCCTTTCCTCCGGAGATGCTGCCTGACCCGCTGAGTTATTTCAACATTCTGTGCCTATTGTCAGATTTTTGTGTTGCTTCCTTTTGCTACGATTCATTTGCTACAGCTTACTTACTGGCAGAAGGAGGCCACTTATTTGATCAATTCTAGGTATATGTCAATTGCCATCACTCCCATTCCTCTTTTTCTTCTTTCGTAGAGTCATAGTCATAGAGTGATACAGTCTGGAAGCAGGCCCTTCGGCCCAACTTGCCCACACTGGCCATCATGTCGCAGCTATGCAAGTCCCACGTTTGGTCCATATCTCTCCAAACCTGTCCTATCCATGTGTTTCCTTTTAGTTCTGCAACCTATTCTCTTTCATGAGCCCATCAATTCCCATCTGATTATTTTGCTACTTGGCTACACTACAATTTGCACAAGCCAATTAAACTAGCAGGAGTATTCTCCCAGAAGAATATAGTACTGAAGGTTAGGGACTGAGAAAATTTATTGTTCTGCCATCAAAATAATCTTGCATTAAAAAAAAACCTTTCAGAAAGTCAGAATGTGCCAAATTATTTCCCAATGAATTCAGGACTTTTGAAGAGTTATTACAATTGCAATGTAGGAAACACAGTAACGGAGGTGGTGAGTTGTTGGCAGAGGAAAGTGGAGCCTTGTTGAGGACATAGTCAGGATCATTTTTCAATGATACCATTGGGGCACGGTTCTAAAGCGATTCCCGTCATGTGAGCCTGCAACCCTGAGAGGTGTCAAGTCTCCAAAGCCAGAATAGAAGTTATTTTTAAAGCAGGAGTATGACAGAGAGCACAAGGAAAGCAATGGATGACGGTGAGCACAAGGGGAAACAATGGGGAACAGTCAGCCTAGGGAAACCAATGGATAACTCCTCGTGCAGGGAAACCAATGGAGGACAAGGAGCAAAGGGAAACTAATGTGTGACACAGAGTATGTGGGGATCAATGGAGGATAGGGAGCACAGGGGAACCAATGGAGCACAGGAAGAACAGGGGGAGCAATGAAGGACAGGAAGTACAGGGGGAACAATGGAGGACAGGGTGCCCAGGGGAACCAATGTGTGACAGAGAGTACAGGGGGACCAATGGAGGACAGGAAGTACAGGGGGACCAATGGAGGACAGGGCGCCCAGGGGAACCAATGTGTGACAGAGAGTATAGGGGGAACAATGGAAGTCAGGGCGCCCAGGGGAACCAATGTGTGACAGAGTACAGGGGGACCAATGGAGGACAGGAAGTACAGGGGGACCAATGTGTGACAGAGAGTACAGGGGGAACAATGGAGGTCAGGGCGCCCAGGGGAACCAATGTGTGACAGAGAGTACAGGGGGACCAATGGAGGACAGGAAGTACAGGGGGACCAATGGAGGACAGGGCGCCCAGGGGAACCAATGTGTGACAGAGTACAGGGGGACCAATGGAGGACAGGAAGTACAGGGGGACCAATGGAGGACAGGGGCAACCAGTGAACAGAAAGGAATATTAGACATGGGCATCGGCGATTTGGATAGGTTCAAGGTTACAGCAGATGTAAGGGAATCCAACAAGGAATCTTTTGGAGCAGTAAGTAAGAGCCACAGATATGGGTTTTACTGGGCAATAGGCTGAACAGAGTGAGGTCGGGCTATGTTACTGAGATGGTTTGAGGGATGGGGTGAATCTACAGTCAGGGGTTCATCGGTGGTTATTAAGCCAGCCCCAGAGCCATGGTTAACACTTCCTCTGTCAATGCAACCTCTCGCATTGACCATCACCCCTAGATATTCTCCCCAACTCTCCGAAGAAAGACTTTAGCCCACGGACTTTTAACACAGTACAAAACCAGTACACACTACACTTACCCCCCGCACACTTCACAACCCCTCCTGCCCAACCCCCACCCCCCCTACAACACACATACGATCTCATGTAATTTCAGAGATAGACAATTAGCAGAGCAAATCTAGAGTTATTTAGTGATGCAAAACTCTTAACAATTTCCAACTAAAGGACAGTGAATAGTAGTTTTGGCAGTCACACAAGATTCCTTCTTCCACAACAAACACTCTCTGAGCCAAACAATCGGACATCCTTAACGTTACAAACAAAGCGTTTCAACTTGGCAACAACAAAGAAGAAAACTGCCAATATTTAGGAAGTACAAATAATTTAATCACCATCACTGCAGGGCCTTAAATTTCCATTAAAAGTTTATCGCAAACTTGGCAGTAACAAGGACAAATCTAATAACTCTCTGCAATTCTGGGTTCCAGCATTATTCAGTGTGAAGGCTTTTTTTTTTTCACTTTTCAGTCGTCAGCAGCTTTATGATTGATTGCAGTGGAAAAGTAGGGCATCCTAGAAAGAGGCACAAAGCGGCAGCTGATCGCTGAATTATTGTTGCACCCCATTTATCAGGACTTCATCCCCAAAGTGTAAGAGGAACCTGTATCCCCGATGTTTATAAATTGACCAAGAACCTGAGCTTCAGTGCAGTTTGGTTGGTAATCCAGACGTGGGCACCACGTCGTTAATGATCCCAAACTAAACCCTGCCTCATTCAATCATCTGTTGTCCATATCCATTGAGGCCCACCCAGTCCAATGCTCACTCATCCACACTATCTGCTGGTCTGGTAAGACCACAATCGTGTTTCATTCCATGTTCCTGCCCTTCTCCTCGTCCCTCAGCCCTTCAACCTCTGAGAAGCATCTTGTCCTCCTTCAGGTCATCCTTAAATCACTCCCAAGCCTTGGCAACTCTTGAACCCTGTCTGTCCACCTCTCCCGTTTCCCAGCCTCAAGCGAGTGAACCCAATCAGCATGCTTTGGGGGAGGGCCATCAATTACAGGGGCAGGTGAAGCTTTAATAATATCGACGTTAGTTAAAAGATGCCAACAAAAGAAGTAAAGATGAAAGCGTAGTTGCCATATTTACTGCCCATTTCTTGGGAGTATATAAAGCAGATCCAACACCCGAGAGAAGGAATGGGTGACATTTTGGGTCGAGACCCTTCTTCAGGTCAGGTCTGAAGGTCACCAATTCCTTCTCTCCAGAGATGTTGCCTGTCCCGCTGAGTTACTCCAGCATTTTGTTTCTATCTTTATGTTAGCTCAAGGTCAGTTCCCTATTTTGTAATCCTATTATATCATAGAGATATACGCTATAGAACCAAGCCCTGTGGCCCAATGAGTCCACATTGACCATCAAACACCCAATTACATTAGCCCTGCACTAATTATACATTATTCTCCCCACATTCCCATGAACTCCCTACAGATTCTACTACTCATCTGCACATTGCAGTGACATATTAACCTACCGACACATTCATCTTTTAAATATGAAATGAAACTGAACCACGCAGGGGAAACCATGAACTGTAACATGGAGATGGTGCAAAATCCATAGAGATTGCACCGGAGATCATCTTTGAACCTGAATCACCGAAGCTATGAGGCTGCAGCGATGAGCCATTGAATATTGCAAGGTGTAATGATTTATTCACTTCCATGGAATTTGATAGGATCTGTGCACAGAGAGAGACTCCTGTGTCTATGCTGGTCTTCGAAAGAGGTGGTCAATTTAAACAGCCTTCCTCGAGTCATAGAGTGATACAGTGTGGAAACAGGCCCTTCGGCCCAACTTGCCCACACCAGCCAACGTGTCCCAGCTACATTAATCCCACCTGGTCCATATCCCTCCAAACCTGTCCTATCCGTGTCCTATCCGTGTCCTATCCGTGTCCTATCCGTGTCCTATTCGTGTCCTATCCATGTCCTATCCATGTCCCAAGTCCTCTTCAACCTTTCCTCAAAAACCTTATTCCTCCTGGACAAGTACCATCCAATGTTGCTTTAAAAGCTCCATTAAATGTCTTTCCACTGTCTACGCAAAGTGACTTTGAAATCAGCTGTGTTAAAAAGGTCTCTTAATTCATGAATATATGAAACCTATTTCTATTTAATAATGATGTCAGATTCTGCTGACTTTTTTTTAGCAATGTGTAAACTGTAACTTGTGTTATAGATTGAAAGGTAAGTGCGGGATTTGCAAAGATTCCCCTTCATATCTTAAATTGTAAAGTCTTTACAGCCAAAATGTCTTTCATAAAGGTCATTACTTATATTTAATTCAATATCGTCCAACCTTCAAGAAAAAGGTCAAACTGTATTGGATAGAGCCTTCCCACGAAGGCACTCAGTATGTCAAAGGGGCTAGTCATTGACTTCAGCAAGGAGGCCTGTGTACACGCCCCAGCCTGCATCAATGGTGCTGATGTGGAGATTAGTTGGGTTTTTTTTATAGTTTAGAAGTACAGTGCAGAAACAGGCCCTTTGGCCCACTAAGTCCGTGCTGGCCAACACTAGCACTATCCTACCATATAACACCATATAACAACTACAGCATGGAAACAGGCCTGTCCGGCCCTACCAGTCCACGCCGACCACTCTCCCTGACCTAGTCTCATCTACCTGCACTCAGACCATAACCCTCCAATCCCCTCTTATCCATATACCTATCCAATTTACTCTTAAATAATAAAATCGAGCCAGCCTCCACCACTTCCACCGGAAGCCCATTCCATACAGCCACCACCCTCTGAGTAAAGAAGTTACCCCTCATGTTACCCCTAAACTTTTGTCCCTCAATTCTGAAGCTATGTCCCCTTGTTAGAATCTTCCCCACTCTCAAAGGGAAAAGCCTACCCACGTCAACTCTGTCCGTCCCTCTCAAAATTTTAAAAACCTCTATCAAGTCCCTCCTCAACCTTCTACGCTCCAAAGAATAAAGACCCAACCTGTTCAACCTCTCTCTGTAGCCTAAGTGCTGAAACCCAGGCAACATTCTAGTAAATCTCCTCTGTACCCTCTCCATTTTGTCTACATCCTTCCTATAATTTGGCGACCAGAACTGCACACCATACTCCAGATTCGGCCTCACCAATGCCCTGTACAATTTTAACATTACATCCCAACTTCTATACTCGATGCTCTGATTTATAAAGGCAAGCATACCAAACGCCTTCTTCACCACCCTATCCACATGAGATTCCACCTTCAGGGAACAATGCACAGTTATTCCCAGATCCCTCTGTTCCACTGCATTCCTCAATTCCCTACCATTTACCCTGTACGTCCTATTTTGATTTGTCCTACCAAAATGCAGCACCTCACACTTATCAGCATTAAACTCCATCTGCCATCTTTCAGCCCACTCTTCCAAAAGGCCCAAGTCTCTCTGTAGACTTTGAAACTCTACTTCATTATTAACTACACCACCTATCTTAGTATCATCTGCATATTTACTAATCCAATTTGCCACACCAGATCATTAATGTAAATGACAAACAACAGTGGACCCAACACAGATCCTTGGGGTACTCCACTAGACACTGGCCTCCAACCTGACATACAATTTTCAACCATTACCCTCTGGTATCTCCCATTCAGCCATTGTTGAATCCATCTTGCAACCTCACTATTAATACCCAACGATTTAACCTTCTTAATCAACCTTCCATGTGGAACCTTGTCAAATGCCTTACTGAAGTCCATATAGACAACATCCACAGCCTTGCCCTTATCAATTTCCCTGGTAACCTCTTCAAAAAATTCAAGAAGATTAGTCAAACATGACCTTCCAGGCACAAATCCATGTTGACTGTTTCTAATCAGGCCTTGTTTATCCAAATAATTATATATATTGTCCCTAAGTATCTTTTCCATTAATTTTCCCACCACAGACGTCAAACTAACAGGTCTATAATTGCTAGGTTTACTTTTAGAACCTTTTTTAAACAAAGGCACAACATGCGCAATGCGCCAATCTTCCGGCACCATCCCCGTTTCTAATGACGTTTGAAATATTTCCGTCATAGCCCCTGCTATTTCTGCACTAACTTCCCTCAATGTCCTAGGGAATATCCTACACGCTAGGAACAATTTACAATCTTTACTGAAGCCAATTAATCTACAAACCTGTACGTCTTTGGGGTGTGGGAGGAAACCGGTGCACCCACACAGGTCATTTTTTAGATTTTAGATTTAGAGATACATTTCGCGGAAACAGGCCCTTCAGCCCACTGAGTCCGCGCCGCCCAGCGATCCCCGCACATTAACACTATCCTACACACACTAGGGACAATTTTTACATTTACCGAGTCAATTAACCTAGATACCTGTACGTCTTTGGAGTGTGGGAGGAAACCAAAGATCTCGGAGAAAACCCACGCAGGTCACGGGGAGAACGAACAAACTCCGTACAGATGGCGCCCGTAGTCAGGATCGAACCTGAGTCTCCGGCGCTGCATTCGCTGTAAGACAGCAACTCTACCACTGTGCCACCATGCCTCATGAAGAGAATGTACAAACTCCACACAGACAGCACCCGTCATCAGGATCGAACCTGGGTCTCTGGTGCTGTAAGGCAGCAACTCTACCGCTGTGCCATCGTGCCGCTCAAGAGATGATCAAGAGTTTCAAGTTCCTAGTCTAAATATCACCAACAATTTGTTCTGGTCTGACCACACTGAATCTATGACCAAGGAAGCACCAACTAAGGAAGTCCAACATGTCTCCAATGACTCTTACCAATTTCTTGTGATGACACATTGACTCCTTCTTTGCTTTGCACTGCATCGGGAAAGGACCATTCACACCCTAGACATTCACTCTTTCTTCCCCACTATTAACAGACTACTGAACGAGCCTCTCACATGATATGGATGTATGCCCTATCTTCCAATCTACCTCATTGCAACACGTGCACTTTTTTTAACTGCACTTTCTCTGTAGTTATAACACTATATTCTGTTCACTGTTTCCTTTCTCTGTTTGTACTCATGTATGGCATGTTGGATGGAATTGTGGCACAGAGCAGTGGTGCAGTGGTTGAGGGCATCGACAATATCATCTAGCCAGGCCCACCCTTGCAACTCCAATCCAGTGCTGCCCCAAGGACAACAAGCCTTCACGGCCAAGTTAAGGATCTACATTTTTAACCACTTTGAGTGTGAAGGATATAAGATAGCGCTGGAAAGTGGCGACTCTTGCATAGTACCTCATTCTAATTTGCTATTCTTACACTCGTGCACGTACGTATTATTCTCCCTGGGTATAGCTAGAGTTTTACTGAAAATTATTCAAAAAAAGAATTTCACTGTACGTAAGGAGATGTGACAATAAATTACCATTTACCCATTAAATGCAAAACAAAGTTTTTGCATGAAGGTACACATGAGAATAATAAATCAATACCAATACCAATACCAATAGGGCGGCACGGTAGCGCAGCGGTAGAGTTGCTGCTTTACAGCGAATGCAGCGCCGGAGACTCAGGTTCGATCCTGACTACGGGTGCTGCACTGTAAGGAGTTTGTACGTTCTCCCCGTGACCTGCGTGGGTTTTCTCCGAGATCTTCGGTTTCCTCCCACACTCCAAAGACGTACAGGTATGTAGGTTAATTGGCTAGGTAAATGTAAAAATTGTCCCTAGTGGGTGTAGGATAGTGTTAATGTGTGGGGATCGCTGGGCGGCACGGACTTGGAGGGCCGAAAAGGCCTGTTTCCGGCTGTATATATATGATGATGATGAATACCAATACCAATACGAAATTCAAGACAGAAGGCAAAAACTGGAATAGATGAACATTGGCTGCACAGAAGAGCCTACATATTAAAGATGTACCTGATAATCTGGTCCTTGCTTATATATTCTCTTGTCTACTGCTTGGTGAAACTCATTTTTGAGCACATAGCTAAACTGCTCACCAAATATGTTAGTAAAAGAAGTTAGCAAGTGGGTGATACGACAATATGTTTAAATTAGCAACATGTCCTTTAAATTCCATGAATCATCCACCTCTGTCTGTCACACATGCTCACTTTCGTCTATCCTTGCGTGGTTACATCCTCCGACTCAGATTCACTGACCTGAATAAGGCACAAGGACAGAATTAGGCCTAACAAGGCTGCTTTGTTTTATTTTTTTCAATCTGATTAAGCTGAAGAAATGAGGTCCAGCAGACATGAAAATAAACTTTTCTAAACTGGGGCAAGTTAATATAAAAATATATTAAATCCCTTGAAAATCGTCAGCTGTGCTGGGTTAGATATGTGCCTTAACCTTAGTGTATCAAACAGTTGCATGTTTAAGCTCAGACACCAGCAGAGACTGGTGAGTGATTAGGAGGCAGTGTTAAACCCCTGTCCCACTTAGGCAATTTTTTAGGCAACTACAGGCGACTAGGCTGTCGCCACATGGTCACCAGGGTGTTGCCTGTATGGTCGTGAGTAATCTCCAAAGAGTCGTAGCGTTTTTCTGGTCGCCGCTGGATTTTGAAATGTTTAAAAAATTTCGGCCACTGCTGGTTTGACGCCAATGATCATAGCCTGAAGTCTCTTGACGTAGGTCCTGTCGTAGGTTGTCGCCAGGTGACGTAGGTTGTCGCCGGTGCTGACTTCGGTGAATTCCATTGGCGACTACCTACGTCAACTGGCGACAGGTACCGGCGTCAAAACCGGAGGCCAAAATGACGTGAATTGTCTTCACTTGTCTTCAGTTGTCGCCGACAGGGTCGTAGCTTGTCGTAGCTTGTCGCAGGTAGACGTAGGTTGGCCTCAGTTGTCGTAGGTTTTTGCCTGCGTGGCCGTAGGTTGTCATAGGTGTGGTCGTAGGTGGCTCGTCCTAAGTCGCGACGACTGGGTCGCAGGTTGTCGGTAGCTTGCCGTAGCTTGACGTCGACTGGGTGGTAGTTGTTGTAGCTTGTCGTAGACATTGTCGTGGGGGGGTCCAGTCGCTGTTTTTTTGGCGAACTGCTACGACTATGACAGTCGCCGGCAGTCGCCTAAAACAACGCCTATGTGGGACAGGCCCCTTACCTGCACCCCACAGGTAGTTGTTGTAGGTCCTGGCCACACAAAACATGAACAGCATATTGATAAGCATTCTGACTTGCAAACATTTTGATCGACAGTACATAGAACTTGCATCTACAGCACTGGAACAGGTTCCTCCGACCGCAATGTCTATGCCCAACATAATGTCAAAATAAACCGACCTCATCTGCCTGCACATGATCTATACCCCTCCATTCCCTGGATATCCATGTATCTCAAGTGGGGTCACGACCCGATATGTCGCCCATTCTTTTACTCCAGAGTTGCTGCCTGACCCGCTGAGTTACCCCAGCATTTTGTGTCTACTGCCTATCTAAATGCTTCTTAAATGCCACAGGATGCCTCTGCCTCCACCACCACCCCTGGCAGTGCATTCTAAGCACTCACCATCCCTGGTGCAAAGATTTGCCCTGCGCATCTGCTTTAACTTTGCCCCTCGCACCTTAAAGCTATGTCCTCGAGTCTGACATTTCCACTCTGGGATAAAGGTTCTGACTGTCTACCCTATCTATGCCTCCATTAGTTTTATATACCGAGAGGCGTACTGTATGATGAGGAACAGTTTAACTTTTCACAAGAAACGGCTCCATTAATAAATCAATTGTAGTACCAACGTGGTAACAATTAAATGCTACGTCCATTGACAGTGCGTAGAATGTAACTGGTGTTCGAAGTACATGGCCAATTTGGCAGCCCATATAGAAACACCCCACACTACATTGGGAAATAATTGTTCTACATTGTAAAATGTTTGTCGTACATTTGGAGGAGCAGTTAGCAGTACAATGAAAACATTCTTTTCCAGCTGTTGGCAAAGTTATGCTTTATCTACTGTACAAACAAACGTTGATGAAATGAGGATATTTCCTCTGGCTGGCATGCCTTGAATGAGGGATTATAGTCTCAGGTTACAGGGAAATGGATTAGGATCAAGGTGAGGAGAGATTCTTTCACTCAGAGGGTGGTGAACCGACAGAATTTTCTATCAAGGCAGCAAACGCCACCTCACTGAATATTTCTGTGAAGGAAATAGGTACATTTCTATGTAGTAAAGGCATCGAAGGAGACATTGGGAGAGAGCGGGAATATGGTACTGAAACAGAGGATCAGACATGATCATATTGAATGGCAGAGCATGGGTCTGCCCTTTAACTTTACCCTTTACTCATTATCCTTTATCAGTATAATGTGGACGGCTCGATTGTAATCATGTATAGTCTTTGCTTTGACTGGATAGCACGCAAAAAAAAGCTTTTCACTGTATCTTGGTACAATGACAATAATAATAAACTAAAGTAATAAAACTTAAAGTCTGAAGAAAGGTCTCGACCCGAAACGTCACCTATTTATTTTCTCCAGAAATGCTGCTTGACCCGCTGAGTTACTGCAGTGCTTTGTGCCTATCTTCTTTAAAGTAAAGTAAGGTTTGAATAGCCTGCTCCTGTTCTAGCAGTCAATGTCACTGAATGGGAGCAAGTCAATAACAACATTTGGCAGAGGAGCCTACAACACAAAACAATCGTTGATTTCTGGATGAAAGGATTTCTGAGCAAATTTTTACTTTACTGTTAGTAAAGTAAAGACGTACTCAAAAATCCTTTCATCCAGAAATGAAAGATTGCTGCTTTGTTGCAGCATTGTTCAGCCATCAGAGATTGAGCTGCCTGGACATGTCCAGCAGAACACAGTAGGTCAGGTCTGTGCACTGGACACCCAAACTAGATGTTTAACATTTCAAGTTTTCCCTTTTACAGCCTGGCATTACATGATATCTTCCAGCACTGCTGTTCCTTGTTCAAGTATGTGTGACAATTATAAGGATGGAAGGTCTCGACCAGCAACGTCACCCATTCCTTCTCTCCAGAGATGCTGCCTGACCTGCTGAGTTACTCCAGCATTTTGTGCCTACCTTCAATTATAAGGAAGGGTTTGTTTAATGATGTTATGCGGATGTGATCCTTTAAGATCCTTTATGATGTTCACCAATGCACTTATGTTATCTCCACCTCTGTACGGGACCAGCTGGAGGATCCAAACTCCTCTGACCACTTGGATCTTGGAAGAAGAACTGGCTGAGGTCCACATTGGGTGGAGTTTCAACCATGAGCAGCAGGAGGAAACGACAGGGTAATTAACCACTAGTGTACCAACTAGTGGTAGAAATTTTGGGGGAGGAGAGTGTGGGAGTGTGGGATATGGGATTAGTGCAAATGGCTGGTTGATGATAGTGCACACTCAATGGGTTGAATGGTCTGTTTCTTCGCTACATCTAAGTCCTCAAGTGAGAAATTTCAAATAAGAGATGGTTGAGACAAAGAAGGTAGCTTTGCAAAGATGGGGAGCAGGACATTACAAGGAGGAGACAAGACAACATGTCCACTTGAGTTAGCATCCTGTAAAGGCCCACGCGCAAATTCTCTGTCATGGATTCCTTCCAATTTTCATGGACATTCTTCACCAAGCTGTTCAAGTTTTCCCTGGCAGAAGCCAAGTTGAGATCACTCAGGTTCAAAGACTCCCTGCGCTGAGACCTGCCTTGGAGCCATGTGTTGCTGCCACTCAGAGCAACAAGGACCGCCAGCAACGCGCACGCACAACTCCCAGGTTTCTGAAAGCGATCTTCCCCTGGCATCGGAGAAGCAATTTTTGTTGTTGTTTTGCAGCAGCAACGTTGATATATGGGAACCCATGGCGACAGTGAGAGGTTAGGGCTTAAAAATAGTCGCAAAGTTCACCCGTGTACATTTGCACTGTGCTTCAGTTTACCAGCCAGAATGCGTCCGAGCCACGCAAACCGGGTCGAGTTTGGACTAAGAGCATAGTAACAAGGTCAGGTTGCTTAGACGTACATCCCTTGAGATTAAAAGATCAAACGTGTGAATAAGATAATTAGTAAGAGAGGTGGAGATTCTGTTCCCTTCCTGGGAGTGGGAGAAGAGGGTGGGGAATGGGGGTGGGGGGAGGGGGGAGTTCCAAATGAGGAGGGATAACTTGAAAATAACTATGAGTTCTATCAGGCAGGCGTAAATAAAAACAGAAAATATTGGAAGTCCCTCTTTAACTATAACATTTAAGAAACAGTTAGACCGATACATAGATAGGACAAGTTTGGAGGGATATGGAACAAGCGCAGGCAGATGGGACTCGTGTAGCTGGGACATATTGGCCAATGTGGGCAGGTTGGGCAGAAGGGCCTGTTTCCACACTGTATCACTCTATGACTCTATCCAACAGGTCAGGCAGCAACAATGGAGAAAGAAGCAGGTTCAGTTAACGGTTCAGTTTGCTGATTTTTGTCTGACCGAGTTCAAAAGAGGGAATGCCTCTGATAGAGTGGCTGAATGTCAGGAAGTAGTGGTGTCCCTTTGGTCAGACTAGCTGGATTATTCTTTTGCAGAACGAGTACAGTCATGCTGGACCAGATGCTCTCCTTCAGTGCTGGTTTTGTATTACCTCAGATTTCTAGCATCTGCAGCATTTCCAGCAGTGATTATCTCTCTTCTGTTCTCATTCATCTCCATCTATTTATACCTTGGTCAGACAGACCAGCTGTTATCACCAGCTGCCATCATACTCCCAGCCAGCACTACCAATGCCTCAAGTCTATCACTGATTCTTAGTCTCCAACTTATCACAGGCACTCTCTCCTCTTCTCCCTCCCTCCCTCCCCGTTCTCAGTGACATAGAACATAAAGGTAAAGGTTTGTAGGTTAATCGGCTGGGTGTAAATGTATAAATGTAAAAGTGTCTCTAATGTGTGTGGGGTAGTGTTAATGTGCAGGGGTCGCTGGTAGGTCCGGACCCGGTGGGCCGAAGGTCCTGTTTCCGTGCTGATTCTAGAAACTAAACTAAAACTAAAAAATCTTCCATAATGCAGGTTCCTGTAACACAAATTGGATATAACATGAGTATAGAATTAAGAACACTATTTCCATTACGCTGGCTGAATTAGAGAAACACTTAAAAGTCACTTTGTAAATTAACAAACAGAGAAAAAAATTAAACAGTTAAAAGGGAGAATTTTTTTTTCCATGTAACCTCCCTGCTGTAATCGTACATCATTGACTTAAAAATGCAGATGCTATTTTAACCAGGAGTGGCTATTCAAATAGACAAGTAATCGTTTCTATTCACACTTGTGCAGTAATACTATATAGAACAATGCAACATACAGCCTTCAGTATTTCTGGCTTACAGTAACAAATATAAACTTATTACTATTGAAAGGACCTTTATTTGAGAAAATCCTGCGGAAAAAGATATATTTTTTATCGTGAGTCTGAAACTCTAGCCCCTATAACCACTTACCACCCATTGAGACAATTAGAGTTTTGGAGTTTTTGAGACACAGCATGGAAGCAGGCCCTTCAGCCCACTGAGCCACGCCGATCATTGATCACCTGGTCATTACTTTCAATCTCCTACACTCGAGGGGCAATTAACAGAAGCCAATTAACCTACCGTATAAGACTGCATGTCTTTGGAATGTGGGAGGAAACCGGAGCACCCGGAGAAAACCCGCACACTTACCGGGAGAATGTACAAACCCAGCACAGAAGCACCCATGGTCAGGATCGAACCGGGTCTCTGGCCTGGCACCGTGCGGCAGTAGGTCTACCGTTGTGCTTCTGTAATTCCTATAATGCAATATTTCTTGGGAACATAATTATTGCGTTAAAGCTGAAATATCTGTATTTGATCACCAATGTTTCCTGATTCCGATGAAACATCATTGACCAGAACATTTTTAATCTCCCTGAGAAGCTTTTTAAAATTTCAATCAGGCCCAACGCCAGAAAGGATTTCTCCTGATAAATATCTGGTGGCAGAAAATGTAAAACTACAGGTGCTGGAAATGTCAAATAGAAAGAGGAAATCACTCAGCAGGTCGGGCAGCAAATTACTTACCCTAGACTTTAGTATCTAGAGATACAGCATGGAAAAATGCCCTTATGGAATCGCCCAGAGATACACCCAACGTCTTCTACAACTGCAACATGACCTCCCAACTTCTATACTACTCATAGGCCTACTCCTGCACCTATTGTCTATTGTCTATTGTCTATTGTCTATACTCAATACTCTGACTGATGATGGCCAATATGCCAAAAGCCTTTTTGACCACCCTATCTACTTACGACTCGACCTTCAAGGAACCATGCACCTGCATCTCCTCTGAACTTTCCCCCTCTGACTTTGAAGCTATGCGTACTAGTGTTTGACATTTATGCCCTGGGAAAAGGTTCTGAATGTTCTGAATACCCTACTCTTGATCAAACATCTCATCCAAATCATTGATGTAGTGATTGGGTGCAGGTGTGTAATGTTCTCCCTGTGGCCACCCGGCTGCTCCGGTTTGATCCCACATCCCAATGACATTGCGGATTGGCCTCGATTGTAATCATGTATGGTCTTTCTGCTGACTGGATAGCACGCAACAAAAGCTTTTCACTGTACCTCGGTACATGTGACAATAAACTAAACTGAACTGAAACTGGATGAGTGCAGCTCTCCTAAATGGAACTCTATCCACCACATTGAACTTGTCCCCCCCCCCCTCCCCCCCCCTCCCCCCTCCCCCTCCCCCCCCCTCCCCCCTCCCCCTCCCCCCCCCCCCCCTCCCTCCATCACCACCACCACCACCATCAGTGTCCAATGGTTGCAAGGTGTGCTTTCTGCACAAAGTACTGCATTTTACCACTATGGGCACTCCAACAGCCCTTCCCAAACTGGTGATCTGGTACACCAGCAGCACATGAGACCCCTGCCATACTGCCTCTGCTCCCTCGTAAGGCTCGTATACACCTGAGGTGGAAATATACCACTGCTCCCTCCAAATCCTGGAACTCCCACCCCAACAGCATCCATGGAAAGATCTCTGGAAAGGCTGCAGCGGTTCAGGTGGCCCATCACCACCAACCTCCCATGGGCAGTTTCGGGTGGGCAATTAATGCTGACCTTGCAAATGATGCTCAGACCCCAAATAGTGAAATAAGACATAGTGCCTGGACCACTGAGTGCTTCCTGCATTTTGTGTTTTCAAATATTTGCAGTATTTTACTTCTGTAATTATTTTTAACAATCTGCACAGTATAAATAGACAATGCATATAAAAGTGTAAAGTGTCTATCTCTATTTGCTGCTGAGTATTTCCTAGGCAACCTCATTTATAAAATTATACTAGCTAATTATGCACAGCTTGTTCACATTACCCATGCGTTCAAGCATTCCCTAAGAATCGATAAACTACACACCACAGGAAAATTCCCTTTTGCCAATCAGGCCCAGGACAGATTTTGAAAACTTTATCCAATTATTGCCCGCCCACACCATTTTCTCCAAAGCTCCAGTACTTTTATGCAAATCTTTTTCAGAAGTTACCTTTGAATCTAATTCCTTCAAGGAAATTCATTCCAGATCATGACAACTAGTGGATTCAATAAATAAATTCTGACCTCCCTCTGACTATGTTGCCACAATACAGCTTGTTCCTCCAATGCTGGGTGGCGCAGTGACGCAGCGGCAGTGTTGCTGCCTTGCAGTGCTAGAGGCATATATGCAGGGGTGCAATGCTGCCGGAGCTCACCGGACAAAGCACTGCGGCACCTCTGTAAAAAAAAGCCAAAATAAACAGCGGGGAATTTTAACTAGCGAGGAATTTAACAGCGACCGCTCTGGCTCCTAAAAAATTAGCACTGCAACACTATATATATATATATATATATATATATATCTCTCTCGTTTATTATATTGTTTACACTGTGCTATGTTTACATATTCGGTTGTGCTGCTGCAAGTAAGAATTTCATTGTTCTATCTGGGTCTCATGACAATAAAACTCTCTTGACTCTTGTCTGTACGGAGTTTGTACGTTCTCCCTGTGACCATGTGGGTTTTCTCGGGATGCTGCAGTTTCATCCCCCACTCCAAAGACGCAGGTTTTGTAGGTTAATTGGCTTTGGTAAGTTGTAAATATTTTCCCTAGTGTGTAGCATAGTGCTAGTATATGCGGTGATCGCCGGTAGGCGCGGACTCGGTGGGCCGAAAGGCCTGTTTCTGCACTGCATCTCACAAAGGTTTAATACAACCCGTTATAATTGGAGAACAGTTAAAACAAAACTCATTCCCAATTGGTCATAATAAACATCAACATAAGCTCCTGTGTCCACTGTACTCTTGTATCCAAAATGCACTTAATTGAAATCATTCCTCATTTACTAGTTCTTCGTGTGGAGGCTACACTGTGAGACTGGCACATATTCTCCATCACTAATTGCTGCTGAAATGTGGAGGAAGTGCTTTGGTGAGTGTGTAGCCACACATAGGCTCAGGTGAGGATGGCAGAATACTTTTCTTGGAGGACAGTAATGAATTGGCAGAGATTTTACAACTTTCCAGAAGATCTTACAGTTACCCCATTGCTGAGATGAGCCTTTTAAAAAAATTAAAAATCCATGTTTTGTTGTATTTAATTACTTAAATTTAAATTCCCCAGCTGCCGCCGTGGGACTTGAACTCGTGTCTCCGGATCAGTGGTCTAAAACTCTGGCACCAAGCCCGGTAACTGAACCACTGCACCACTGCGGCCCAGAGTGAACACATTTTGGATACGGTGAACTGAGGTGACCTGTTTGGCAGTTCTGATCAAGGGTGAACTTCTGGACATGTTTCATTGCAAATAAGGTGCAAGATGTAGCAGAATATGATTATCGTCAGCTACGTAATGTGATGTTGCTTTCCACTCGTGCAACTGGACAGTTAACATTTGTCCCTATCTAAATCATTGTCCACGTGTGGGATTGACACAGGCTCTCTCTCTGTCCCAGTGCCAGTTGGGCTTTACTCTCACATCCATATACTTCAGTTTAGTGGCTGACAAGCTGAGCTAAATTAAGGCAGGTCACCGTGGAACTATCATATCATATCATATCATATATATACAGCCGGAAACAGGCCTTTTCGGCCCACCAAGTCCGTGCCCCCCAGCGATCCCCGTACATTAACACTATCCTACACCCACTAGGGACAATTTTTACATTTACCCAGCCAATTAACCTACATACCTGTACGTCTTGGAACTGTAACCAAGCCATGCAGTATTGTTATCTCGCCTCAACCTACCCATGCCCAGTTCACTGCAACAGCTCAGTTCAAGCCTTTAACTGTGCCCTTGTGCATTACTTTTATTTTAACATCCATTCGCTGTGACTAAGAATCACTGCTGATCAAAATGCCATTTGAAGCTGCATTTCTCTGTTAAAATGTCATCTATTTATAACATTGTGCAGAATCTGTGTGAGTCCATTATGTAAATCTGCTTGGGTTCTTGGAAGGGAGGGGGGGGGGGGTGGATGTTAAGGGTATTGTTGGAAGTTAAGGCAAAGAATCTTCTTGCAGACAGTTCCTTGGGATCGATGATGACTTGCTTCCACTTGTGTTCTGAGGATGCTGCCAATATGGGAACCATTTGCCCCACCATAGCTGGGATAGAGGAGTGGGTATTGTGGGACTCGGTGTGTTCCTTCTACAATTTACTCGGGGCTTCTGTGTGCTCCTGATGAATGGCCTTGAGATTCTCAATATCCTCCCATGTACTCCTCCTGCATTTTAGAGCAGTCATGAGCCAAGGTATTTTCAGGAGTCCTGGATAATCTTGCATTTCTTCGGCAGTTGATCCTTGAATCTTTTCCTCCGTCAGTCTAATAACCGTTAATAGCACTTAAAATGGAGAGTTTATCACGTTCGCAAGCTGTAGTAACAGAATTAGGCCAGTCGGCCCATCGAGTCTACTCAAACATTCAATCATGCCCGATCTATCTTTCCCTCTCAACCCCATTCTCCTGCCTTCTCCCTGTAACCCCTGACAGCCATCAAGAATCTATCAATCTCCACCTTAAAAATATCCATTGACGGCCTCCATGGCCTTCTGTGCCAATGAATTCCACAGATTCACCACCCTCTGATTAAAGAAATTCCTCCTCGTCTCCCCTCTAAAGGTACGTCTTTGGTGAGTAAATAGCAATAGAAATACAGAGTGATCTCAGAAGGACCAGGATCATTGTGGCATGGTGGAGGCACCATGGACACCTTCCAGGAACACACTGCTTGACTGTCACCACCGATAACTTTCTTTTATATGGTGTTACATCACTTAAGGTGATGAGTGTAATGCGAGGAATAGATCTGGTAAATGCACAGTCTGTTGCCCAGGGTAGAAAAATCGAGAACCAGAGGACATAGGTTTAAGGGGAGGGGGGGTGGGGGAATGATTTAATAGGAACCCGGGGGTTAACTTTTTTACACAAAGGATGGTGGATGTCTAGAGCAAGCTGCCGGAAGAGGTAATTGGTAGAGGAAGAGGTGCTATCATAATGTTTAAGAAACATTAGACAGGTACATGGATAGGGCAGGGTTAGAGGGATATGGACCAAAAGCAGGAAGGCGGGACGAGTGTAGATGGGGCATGTTGGTCGGTGTGGGCACGTTGGGCAAGCTCCCAGAAGCTCAGGGTCACTCCTCTGGACTGAGTACAGCCGTAATGCAAAGCCATCATAGTGGCGGAGCGGTTAGCACTGCACCAGTGGCCTGGGTTCAATCCTGCCCTCCAATACTGCCTGTGTAGAGGTTGCATAGACTTCCTGTGGCTGTGCGAGTTTCAACACCCCTCCTGGGTGCTCTGGTTTCCTCACACATCCCGAGGTTGGTAGGATAATTGCCACTGCAGATTGCCTTTAGTGATCAGTGTGTGTGTGTTGAATCTGGTGAGGCGAGCTGATGAAAATGTGGGAATGATAAAAAACTAGATTAACGTAGGGTTGGTGTAAGGGGTTGTTCACGGTCAGCTCCTACTCAGTGCAAGGCCTGTTTCTATGATGCGTCTCTATAGAAACCAACCTCATGGACGTCACAATGGCAAAACTCAGCACTGCCGTTCTGTTACCTTTACAAGCAGAAAGCTCACTCCATATGTGGCTTACGTACACAATGTTAGGATGACCCACAATACTGCTTTAAGGTATAAGCAATGGCACAGGGAATAGCTGAATGACTAACGGATTCAATATGAAATAGCAAGATTATTCACTGGATGTTTTCAGGATCCTGAGAACTCAATGGATATTTAAAAGGCGGAGATTGATAGATTCTTGATTAGTACAGGTGTCAGGGGTTATGGGGAGAAGGCAGGTGATGGGGTTGAGAGGGAAAGATAGATCAGCTGTGATTGAATGACAGTGTAGACTTGATGGGCCAACTTGCCTAATTCTGCTCCTATAATTTATGAACTGTGACCTCCAGGTTCAAGAACAGTTTCTTTCCATCAACTATCAGGCTCTTAAACCACACTGCTCGATCCTAACCTCAAACCTACCGACTTTGCACAGGTTACACCATGTATGTCAGCTTTCACAATTAGGGCCAGGTTACCTAATATTACTGACAATTTATTGTGTGGTTGTTAATTGTATATTTATTTGTTGATAGATACAAAATGCTGGAGTAACTCAGCGGGACAGCAGCATCTCTGGAGAGAAGGAATGGGTGACGTTTCGGGTCAAGACCCTTTTTCAGACCCGAATCATCACCCATTCCTTCTCTCCAGGTATGCTGCCTGTCCCGATGAGTTACTCCAGCATTTTGTGTCTACCTTCGGTGTAAACCAGCATCTGCAGTTCCTTCCTACATATTTATTTGTTGTGACAGTTACGTTACTGTGCCTGTAAAGCTGTTCTATTCCCAATGCATTTGATCGATAAGTACGCATGAATGTGGGCTCAGAATATAGCCAGTGACTGAAGGATATGCACAATTGATATGGGAGAGCAAGTTACGCAACTCGGTTCCAATGTGGGTCTGCAGTCCCTTCACCAGGACTCTCCAGCTAGAAACTACGCAGGGAAAACCCCACAAGGTCATCTCAAACAGAAATTTGCAATTGAGTTTCTGGCCACATGAGGCAAAAACACCTTAACTTGGAAGACAACTCAATCAGCTGAGAAAAATCCGCAAAAATTAGGAATTTCGTCCAGTTTTCATTAGACGTTTTGCTCAGCAGGAGCAAATTTGCCATTCAGATACATGCAATTAGATTTAACAAAAAGCCTTCAAAGGAATCTTTTTAATTATGGACTAGATTTCGAGGCCCAAAAGAAATGTAACATCCCACTCATTTCATGTATTGACATTAGATATTAGAGGTTTTTATGAAAATTAATTTGAAGATTGGCTTAATCCTTTTACCATCACATTGAATTTCCCAGCAATTAATTTTGAGAACATTTTTATTTGATTAGATTTTGATCAGCAGTTCCAAAGAATATTTTTGGAATTGAAACTGAAAGATTGGCTCTGGTATTGCTTTATTAATGGTTTATTAGTTGCTTGCCACATATACCGAGATAATTTGTTTGCTTGCTATCCAGTCAAATCAGACCATACATGAGCACAATTAAACCACGCCTGAGTACTACAGGTAGTGTAAATAGAACAATAGCAGGACACAGAATATAGAGTTACAGCATTACAGCGTCGCAGTTACAGAGAAAAATAGAAGGTCCACAATGAGGTAGGTTGGAATATCAGGACTACACCCTAGCCTATGGAAGGACTGTTCGCAAGTCTGATAACAGCAGGGAAGAACCTGTTCCTGAATTTGGTGGTATGTGCTTTCAGGTTTTTGTATCTTCTGCCCGATGGGAGAGTGGAGAGACCACATGGCCTGGGTGAGAATGGTCCTTGATTATATTGACTACTTTCCCAAGGCAGTGTAAAGTATAGTGGGATTTGATGGTGGGGAGGCTGCTCTGTGCGATGGGCTGGGCTTTATCCACTACAACGTGGTCAACCAATCTACTCTAAGTTTCTCCAATGTATGCGGAGACCACATTGTGAACAATGAAGTCGATACACAGGCAGAGAGTTGTGGGTTAAAGCTCTACAAGAGCTTCAGCACTCAGACTGCTGGAGTGACCCTGAGCATCTGTGTGCCTGCAGCTTTAATCCCACTCCTGCCATGACCACCCTGTCTGAGATCTCCTGCACTGTTACAACGAGGATCAACGCAAGCTCCAGGAACAACACCTTAACTTCCACCTGAGCTCATTGCTGTCTGCAGGACTCCAACTTTTGATAACCTACTCCTCCTTTCTGTTTGTATCAGAACCGACACTTCAACCTTCCATCATTTGGCTCAGTCTACTTGTTTCTTTTCTTTATGCTCGGGAGGCACAGTGGCCCAGCGGTAGAGTTGCTGCCTTACAGCGCCAGAGACCCCAAGTTCGATACTGACTATGGGTGCTGTCTATACAAGGTTTGTACGTTCTCCCTGTGACCACGTGGGTTTTCTCCGAGTGCTTTGGTTTCCTCCTTCACTCCAAAGACATACAGATGTTGTAGGTTAATGGGCTTTGGTAAAATTGCAAATTGTCCCCAGTGTGTAGGATAGTGTTAGTGTATGGAGTGATCGATGGTCGGTGCAGACTCAAAGGGCTGAAGGGCCTGTTTCCATGCTGTATCTCTAAAGCCTAAAGCCTAAATCCACTGTCTGTATAGTCTAGCCTTTTGGACATGAGCGCATTACACAGCGAAAGCTTAAAATATATTAGAGCATGCCGCTCAAACTAGTCAGATTGCATATAGCAAAGACTGTCATTTTTAAGAAATAGTCAAGCACTAAAAACTTGTTAACTATAATTTTAACGGAATTCATATTGTCTCATCCATTACTGAAGGTGATGTTTAGTTTAGTTTAATTTAGAGATACAGCGCGGAAACAGGCCCTTCGGCCCACCGAGTCTGCACTGACCAGCGATCCCTGCACACTAACACTATCCTATACACACTAGGGACAATTTAAACTTATTGCAAGCCAATTAACCTACAATAGACCTGTACATCTATGGAGTGTGGGAGGAAACCGAAGATCTTGGAGAAAGCCCACGCGGTCACGGGGAGAACGTACAAACTCCATACAGGCAGCACCCGTAGTCGGGATCGAACCCGGGTCTCCGGCGCTGCAAGCACTGCAAGGCAGCAACTCCACCACCGCGCCACATGCTGCCCATAATGTGCCTATTATTTAGAATGTATTAGACTAAGTTGAGTGATTCAATCTTCCACAATCATAGAACTCTTTCACTCCTGGTCTGGGAACAAAAGAGTGGAGACAGGTATCTCTGAGCAGTGAATAATTATCAGTAATTCATTTTGGTCATTTGTCTTGCCTAAGTTATAATTACACAGGCGGGATAATGGCCACGATTTTGTAGCTTACCCAATGATCCATTTTATCTCCAACTTGACAAGGGAATAAATATCCACACACTTTATCATTCAATTATTCAGTACACGATTTAAGTGTATCTGTCCTTTTAAAATCTAAACATTTATACACTACATTCATAATTTAGGTGATACTGGTTTAAAAAACGATAAATCTTCAAAATGAATCAATTGTCTGTCTTCTTATTGATCTAAAGATCTTGTTGAAATATCAAGATCTTGTTGAAATATAAATAAGTAGCAGCCGGAGATAATTTTAGAAAACAAATCATAGCACAGGGAATTGAAAAGCAAGCTCCTCATACTGCAAATCTTTCCATGCTCCATGTAATGTTATCTTCAAAAAGCTTTGGAAATTATGTGTGCTGCTGGGTCTGTCTTGGAAATGAGAAGACAATTTGGGGTAAAGGTATTGTAAACTTACAGTATATGGGGTCACAGTGAGCAACATGTTGTCAAAGATGAATTTTAAAGTGAATCCAATCTTGAAGTTCAAGTGGCATTCAAGTACATTATTCGTTGAGTTGTTGGTTTTGATCTCATAAGAAAAGCAATGTCCAAATTCAAGCTTTGTAACCTACCCAGAATAATACGTTTACAGGCCGGAGTAAAACTGCCCAATGTTCACCATTGATAGTATCATTCCAGCCAGTGCAAACTTGATTAGATGGGGCAAAAATGACAACCATTGACTTTCAGAGACACAGCCCAATGAGTCCATGCCGACCATCAATCACCCTGTGCACTAGTACTATCATGCACACCAGGGACCACTTAAAATTTTACCAAAGCCAATTAACCTACAAAACAGTACAGAAGAAGGAGGGCAAATTTTCTTACATCTATAAATATATCATGAAACAGGAGGCCATTCAGCCCATCAGGGTTCCCAGTAGATCAATCCTATTTGGCTCATTCCCCTCTCCCACTCCAGTATAATTTATTCTCTCTCACACATATCGATCTGGTCCTCAGACAACTTTCCCATCCCCACCCTTCAATATTTATAGGCCGTGATGTGTTTTATTGTAAAAAACGGAACAATGAAATTCTTCTGCCTCCTATACCTTCTGAATGGTATTTGTCCCAGGAGAGTGGCATGCCAAGATGGAGCTGGCAAGTGTGCAGGAGGACGGACGTCCATTCCCATCCTCCCCTCAAATATCCTTCACTAATCTTAGCCAGAATCATGGAGCCACGTTGTAAATCCAACTCCACTAAGGACGAGGGGACAGAGGAATTAGAAGCTGCCGATTAACTGAAATCCAAAGGAAAAAGGTCGCCCTGTATCATTGTGCCGAAGCCTATTAAGTAGCAGTTCACATCAGGGCAATACAGGGGCAAGAGGCAATACTTATGAGTGTGTTTCACAAGGAGACGCACATGGAACTTACAGCAACAGACAGACAAGAGTTCAAATGGCATTAATACACACTTGCCACACTTGAATCCAAAACAGGGAATAATTTAAAAGAAGACCAAGTCTAAATGGGTTCCAAACTGCCAGGGGCACTGTCTGGCCGCTCAGAGAGAAAGCTCGAGATAGCTGATAGTAATGGAGTGTTTGTCTCCAATGCAGCTGCAGAGATTGCTGGCTCCTGCAGCCAGCACCGGACATTAGCAGGGTGGAAGAGAGACTTTCTTATTTTCGATGCTCTGCGGTACACTGACAACATAGATTGCATTTCACAACATTTTATTCATCGGCTTCCGATGAGCTTCATCATAATGTTGGTCCTTGTTTTTGAAAGGTGGAAGAACTAATCAGATCCACAGCAACAGGCACACATAATAACAAGCCGTGTTGTTCTGTTCCCCCAGAGCCTGCTTGTTAATGAATGAATTCCCTTGATTACAGTTCAGAGGAAGCAAGCTCTATTTACTGAGTGAGTGGACCTTGAGAGAATATTCAATATTACAATTTCTAACAATCATTCAATGAATAAATCCCAGTTCTGCAATATAATATTCAATATCAGATACAACAGTAGATCAAAAATCTATTATATTGATACATCCCATTGTATATATTACACTCCTGGGCTTTTCGTTACTGCCTGAATTGCCGGTCAAAGAAAATTAAATTCAGTTTTCTACAAACATTTCATCTATTGGAAGAAGTTGGTAAATGTCTTAAAAAGTGGCCCACAGAAAAGTTTAGAGTTAGGTATGTTTAGGTTGAGGTCTATTATTATTATTAACACTTTTTCTAAGGTACAGTGAACAGCTTTGATTTACATACTATCCAACCAGATCAGATATTACCATACATGAATATAATCACGTCAAACTCAAGTACGATAGGTAGAGCAAAGGGGAAGATACAGGGTACAGAATATAGTTCTCAGCATTTTAGTTTTTAGAGATACAGCCCGGAAACAGGCCCTTCGGCCCACCGGGTCCGTGCTGACCAGCGATCCCCGCACATTAACACTTTCCTACACCCACTCAGGACAAGTTTTTTTTTACATTTACCAAACCAATTAACCTACAAACCTGTACGTCTTTGGTGTGTGGGAGGAAACCGAAGATCTCGGAGAAAACCCACGCAGGTCACGGGGAGAACGTACAAACTCCGTACAGACAGCACCCATAATCGGGATCGAACCCGGGTCTCCGGCGCTGCAAGCGATGTAAGGCAGCAACTCCACCGCTACGCCACATGCAGCCCATAATGTGTCTATTATTTAGAATGTATTAGACTAAGTTGAGTGATTCAATCTTCCACAATCTGTGTGATGGACTGGGCTACATCCACAGCACTCTGCAATTTCATTTAGTCTTGGGCAGAGCTGTTCCCAAACCAAGCTATGATGCAACCAAAGATAGACACCAAAACCTGGAGTAACTCAGCGGGACAGGCAACATCTCTGGAGAGAAGGAATAGATGACGTTTCGGGTCGACAACCTTCTTCAGAAGAAGGGTCTCTACCCGAAGCGTCACCCATTCCTTTATGATTTCCTTTACAAACATCTCCTTACACTTTTTATACTCTTCACGATCATTGTCATAGAAACATAGAAGATAGGTGCAGGAGTAGGCCATTCAGCCCTTTGAGCTAGCACCGCCATTCAATATGATCATGGCTAATCATCCAAAATCAGTACCCCATTGCTGCTTTTCCCTATATCCCTTGATTCAGTTAGCCCTTAGAGCTAAATCTAACTCTCTCATGAAAACATCCAGTGAATTGGCCTCCACTGCCTTCTGTGGCAGAGATTTCCACAGATTCACAACTCTCTGGGTGAAAAAGTTTTTCCTCATCTCAGTCCTAAATGGCCTACCCCTTATTCTTGAACTGTAACCCCTGGTTCTGGACTCCCCCAACATCGGGACCATTTTTCCTGCATCTAGCCAGGTTTTGGTATGCTTGTTACCTCTGGCATTCTACCTCCATAGGAACATTTTTGCCCTGAACTCTTGCCATTTCTCCTTTGAATGTCTCCTGAAAATGTATCTGAAAACACATTTTTCATCATTTCCCTTTCCACTAATTACTTTATGTCTATGGCCCCTTGATTTATATCACCCTGCTAAGAGAAATAGCTCATTCCTCATTACTCTTTCCAAGCCCTTCATAATACTACACATTGCAGATCTCACGTTTGTTTAAAGTAACAACCCCATCATACCCAATCGTTCCACACCTACCTACAATATACAGTACCTGTCCTGATAACAATAACTCTAATGTTCTCTGCAACCTCTGCAGCCAAACCACAATTTTCCAATTCAATGTAGTGACTAGATGTGTGTGTGGGTTGCCCAAACCGTGGTCGAATTATTGTCGTGTAAACGTGGCAGGCTCCTCTGTTGCCTTCATCCGGGGACCCCAGCAGTCCTTCCAGGTGAAACGGAGGTTCACGTGCACCTCATCTAATCTTATCTACTGTACCTGGGGTTCCCGATGTGCCCTCCTGTATATTGGTGAGACCAAGCACAGACTTGGTGAGCGTTTTCGCCGAACACTTGCGTTCGGTCCACCAAGGCCTACTGGATCTCCCGATTGCTAACCATTTTAACTCCTCTTTCCATTCCCATACCAACCTTTTTGTCCCGGGGTTCCTTCGTTGCGACATACAAACTGGAGGAACAGTACCTCATACTCCACTTGGGCAGCTTACAGCCCAACCTGTTGAGTTCTCTCATTTATTTGAAGGGGAGTATCCTGATTTTTCTTTCCTCTCCCACTCCGGAATGGCTCCCAAGCTTTGTGCCGATTTCACACCTTCTCTGGGCTACTTATCCAGAATGGTATGGAGGTACAAGGAACTGCAGGTACTGGAATCCTGAGCAAAACTCAAAGTGCTGGATGAACTCCACGGGTCAGGCAGTATCCGTGGAGGGAATGGACAGGTGAGGTTTTGGTCGGGACCCTTTCTCAACATGGTATGGGATAGGCTCAATGGGCCAAAAGGACTTTTTCCATTCCATCATTGCTCATGTGTACAGTCTTTGTGCCTGACCGTTACTGCTTATATATTCATAACCAGGTCCAGCACTTCACAAGGCAACTGCAGAAGGAACACTTTCACCTTGAGTACACAAAATAAATAACTTTGCCCCAGAGAAGTATCAAACATGGCCTCGTGCTTCTGTATGCCATGCCTTAGCTGGAAACCTCCGCTCTCAGTAGTTCCAAATTAAATGATTTACTGCACAGCGACACAGACAGAACTCCTGAACTCTTCCAGATACATCAACATCAACTGCAAATTTAAAGTACTAGGAAGGATTACAATGGACATCAAAATTTATTTTCCCTGTCCATGCCTTGTTGACTTTAATGGCAAGCTCTTAGACGTGTTCAGCAATAAATCTGCAGCCAAGTATCGTAGCGGGCTGATGGTGTTTTATCCAAGAAATGACCTGACTTATCACAGATCTCGGGATACGTAGCCCTGAGCAGTTACAAACAATCCTGAGCTCAATACATCTCCGTTAATAAGGCCACTTTAGTACCAATGCATCAGCTCCAGTGCAAGAAAAAGCACGTAGAGAGACCAAGGGATCAAACCTGTGATTATCTGTCACATTCACCAGATGTGAAACGGAACAATGAAATTGTAATCTGCTGCATCTTTACAGGTGTAACAACAGAGGTCAGGTACATTAGTGGGACACTACATCACAGTAAGAGCCTGGTACCTTCTTGGGGCAATGCACTGGGCCCACGGCCCTAGTACATGCATGAAGGGTAGAAATATTGAGCACATATAGAAATATGTGCTCAATATTTGGATACTCCAAAGACATACAGGTATGTAGGTTAATTGACTGGGTAAAATGTAAAAATTGTCCCTAGTGTGTGTAGGATAGTGTTAATGTGCATGGATCACTGGGCGGCGCGGACTCAGTGGGCCGAAGGGCCTGTTTCCGCGCTGTATCTCTAAATCTAAAATCTAATTCTAAATCTAAATCTAAAATACTGTTACTGTAAGCTATTCTATGTTGCTAACCCTTTCCATCACGCTTCTGGTGTCCAGTCGCGATGTCTGAGTGTATCCTAAGTGTTTCTCTGCTGTTATCTTTGTAACAACAGAAAGAATAAATATATAGAAAATATAGTTATTATCAGTTATTCTAAGTAAAGCAGAGGTTAAGGTTATGCAGGGTGATTCAGAAACCTGTTGGTTGAAGGAAGAAGCTGATCTTCAAGCTGGAGGCAACAGTTCTTAGGCTCCTGCAACTACCTCCCGATGGTAGCATCGAGAAGAGAGCATGGCCAGGGTGATGTGAGTCTTTGATGATATCATTGTGTTCCTGAGGCAGTGCTCTCGGTAGATCTCTCTGATGGTGGGGATGTCAGCACCCGGAATGGAATCATTACATCGACATGATTATTTAACAGGAGCTACTGAGACTGATTGAACAAGGAAGCTAAAGCAACAGGTGGGGATGAGGTCGATTAGCTCTGTCAGGACCAAGATGGCTAAGCTGGAACTTCTTATCAAAAGTTCCACGGTGGCACAGTGGCAGAGTTGCTGCCTTACAGCGCCAGGTTCCATCCTGACTATGGGCCTGTTTCCTTGCAGTATCTCTAAACCAAACTAATCTCTAAATTAAACTAAAAAACAAGCTTAATTTTATTAGTCACTAAGCTCCAGTTCCTTTGAAAGAGATCTGCTATGGGACAGAGGAGGTGGCCGAAACATTGGACAGGCTAGTGGGGCCCAGGCCTATTCCAGATCCAGAAATAGAGGACTTCCACTGATGCTTGGCACAGTACCAAATCAAATTCAAATCAAATCAAATTGCTTTTATTGTCATTCAAAAATAGATTTGAATGAAATTGTCGTTACCATGCAGTCATAAACAATAAACAATAAAGAACACAAGACACACAATTACAGTTTAACACAGACAACCATCACAGTGTTTCCTCCAGGCACACCCTCACTGTGATGGAAGGCAAAGAAAAGTCTTATCTCCTCCTCTGTTCTTCTCCCGCCGTCAGGCAGTCAAACTGCTGCTTCGAAGCGTTCGAGGCTCCCGACTTTTGAAACCCCCGCCGGGCGATGGAAGGTCCCAGGGCTGAGCCGAACAGGCCGATGAAGGTCCTGCGCCCCCACCGGGCGATGGAAGGTGTCGCGGCCGAGCCACGCAGGGCGATGAAGGTCCTGCGAACGGGTCGATCGAGCCTTACGATTCGAGGCGGTCGAAGCTGCTACGGCTGGACCTCCCGAAAGCCAGTCGCCAACCAGGGACCTGCAAGCTCCCGATGTTGCAGTCCACAGAGCCCGCGGTAAGTCAAGGTAAGATGGTGAGTCCAGGCCCTGCGACCAGAGCCTTCAAGGTCGATCCCAACTCCACGGTGTTAGGCCGTAGCGCGAACGGAGATACGACACGGAAAAAGGTCGCATCTCCGTTGAGGAGGAGATTTAGAAAAAAGGTTTCCCCCACCCCCCCACCACCCCCCACATATACACAGCTTAAATAGGTCAATACATACATTTAAATGCTAACAATAGACAAAGACAGAAAAAAAGACGGACAGACTGCCGGTGAGCCGCAGCCGCAAGGCGCAGCCACTTCCGGAACCAAAGGAACGTCTCAACTCTGGAAGTGCCATCTTTTGGAAGAGATGTCACAGTAAGTCCCCATCTGACCCTCCATCCCATTCAAAGCATGCCGTGGCACTATACTAAGCAGAGAAATAGCCCTGGTATTCACCAATATTTGTCCTTGAGCCAACGTCACCATAGAAGAGATTGTGTCATCCTTGTCTCTCGCAGTTGGATGCTACGTGTCTCTTAAATATCTCATCGCAACAGAGATTCCATTTCCAAAGGACCTGTAAGGCAGTTGAGAGACATCTGAGGTGCATTCTAAACCAAGATGGCTTTATTTCAGATCAACTCATCCATAGGATATCTGAGATGTGCAACGAGTCTAAAAAAAACTGGAATTGATTAAGAAGCAAGCAACACAATGGGAGAGTCATTGGGAATTGTTGGACGTGGGAAGTAAGGCAACACAAACTACTCCTGAGTCAATAGCTGTGACCATGTGCTAGCAGATATTACATGTGAAGGTACAGGAGCCTGAAAACTGTAACGTCCAGGTTCAGGAACAGCTACTTCCCTAAGGCCATTCAGCTATTAAACACTACAACCTCAAATAAGCTCTGAACTACGTAGATTATTATTGTTATTATTGCACTATCATTATTTGTTTTTTTTGTGTGTACATATGTGTGTGTGTGTGTGTGTGTGTGTGTGTGTGTGTGTGTGTGTGTGTGTGTGTGTGTGTGTGTGTGTGTGTGTGTGTGTGTGTGTGTGTGTGTGTGTGTGACCTATATATATATGTGTAATTATGAGTATGTGTATATATACACACACTGAACTTTATTTTCTCTTGTTTATTATATTGTTTACAGTGTACAACATTTACATATTCTGTTGTACTGCAGCAAGTAAGAATTTCATTGTTCTATCTGGGACTTATGACAGTAAAACACTCTTGACTATCTTGACTCTTGGCTTTCAGTGACTTTCAGTGGAGAATTGGGATGGAAAGTTGGTAGATCCAAGAATGACTAAATCCAAGATCCAAGATCCAAGAATTACTGAATCCACCAACATCAGCTTCTCAACTCAGCCTCTTACAGTTGTCAAATTGTACAACTCCTCCCCCTTCTTAGTTTAGTTTACTTTAGTTTAGAGATACAGTACGGAAACAGGCCCACCGGATCCGCACTGACCAGCGATCCCCGCACATTAACACTATCCTATACCAACTAGGGACAATTTTTACATTTACCTGTACGTCTTTGGAATTCTGTCATAGGGTAGGCTGAGACTGTGACTTTATGACTGCTGGCAGATCAATTTCCTTCCTGGGATAAATAAAGTTCTATTGTATCGTATCGTATTGCATTGTATGGTATCGCTAATTACAGCCTAAATGCAAATCCGTATTTTTGGAATGTTCATTCCACTTTGGCCATTCACGTAATGACCCGTAAAATAAAAAGCATCTCCTTTCCATGGGCTCACAATCTTCTATTTGATCACGGGATGTGGACATCGTTGACATCCTGAATAACGTTCCGAATGAGGAGACCGCTAAGAGCCAACCACACTGGTAAGTCTGGAGTCAAGGATAGGCCAGGCTGGGTGAAGGCAGCAGACTTTGTTTCCATGTGTAGGAAGGCACTGCAGATGCTGGTTTAAACCGAAGATAGACACAGGGGTCTCGACCCGAAACGTCACCCATTCCTTCTCTCCAGAGATGCTGCCTGTCCCGCTGAGTTACTCCAGCTTTTTGTGTCTATCTTAGACTTTGTTTCCATCATGAATTTGAAGAACCAATTTGGGTTTTACAATATTCTGGTAGTTTTATGTTCACCGTACTGGATTTCTTTTCAAACCTAGTTTACTGAATTATTTTAATTTTTTTAATTCCCCATCTGCCATGGTAATTAAGGGAGCGATATTTAATTTCAGGTCTAAAAATTTAATTTCACATACCATTTGGGAAGTGCATTTTATTAATTCATTATGACTGTTGTCTTAATTTCAGATCCAATAAAGTCCTCCAATGTATGTTCATTCACTTGGTTAGCCAAACCTACACTGTAATTTCAAACTCTTTCTTACATCTAGTACACATCTAAAAATAAATCAGCCCTCTTTAAAAGAGTGGTCTAGGTTACAAGGACAAATAAAAGCAAATTGCCTTGCACTTAATATGTAGAAACGACTTTAATGTGCAACTTGCGACACAGATTCTGTCTATTGATCTTGCTACTCTTGTAATTAAGATTTCTGCAGAAGCACAATATTTTGGCACTTTTTGGACCTATTCCAAACATCAAGCACTCCCACATCAGGCTTAACACATGCTGGGTGTTGGGACACCGAGTACCTGGAGTGAACCCACTACATCACAGAGAGCGCCCTCTGCTGTGCCGAGAAACGTTTCCATCTCCCCCGCAACCCATGCTTATAGCGGCACCAGTATCAACAAATGTCCCATTACCAGTCTCAACACTCAACAATAAAGATCTTTAAAACACACTTTACTCAATCGTTTCCTATTAATAAAGAGTTGGATCCAGTTCCCCCCCCCCCTCCCCTCCCCCCTCCCCTCCCCCCTCCCCTCCCCCCTCCCCTCCCCCCTCCCCTCCCCCCTCCCCCCTCCCCTCCTCCCTCCCCCCTCCCCCCTCCCCTCCCCAATCCACTCCCCTCCCCCCTCCCCCCTCCCCTCCCCCCCCCCTCAAGTTGTTAAGAAGCGATGCAACCCCTTGGCTCTCGATGGTGAACAGACAGGAAAATAAAAAAATCTTGCCTGGATTGAGCAGGTTTCCATTCCCTTTCAGGCTGTTCCTCACCACTTTACAACCAAGGAAGGGTGAACATTATCTAAACCAGGAGCTGCAGCTGGAGATGTGTGCAGAGCAGGTTCTCATTGTGTGATAATCACCATTAACGAGGGATTAATGTTGCCCAGGACTTTGGGAAAATTAACCGGCTCTTCTCCAAGAGGCAATTGTGGATTCTTTGGATAAGTAGAAGTGGCCTGGTGTAAGGCCTCATTCAAGAAAGAAATTGCTGGGGGCAATTTTGCTTTCGCAAGATAATGTAAGATGAGCAATATCGTATCGCCTGATTAGAAACATCATTCCAATGATTAATTCTGCTTTTGTACATTCTGCTTGACGGGAGATGGAAGAACAGGGAACAACCAAGGTGGAAAATGTTCTTCATTATGTTGGCTGCTGAAGCAGCCAAAAGGAAATTGCAGGGAGTTGTAGATGTAGCCCAGACCATCGCACATATCAGACTCCCTGCCATTGTCTGAAGACAGGTCTCGACCCGAAACATCACCTATTCCTTTTCTCCAGAGATGCTGTCTGACCCGCTGAGTTGCTCCAGCTTTTTGTGTCCATCTTCCCAACCATGGACTCCATTTACACTTCACGCTCCACAGGGAGTCCTCACTCAATAGTAGGGAGTCTGGAATGTGTGATGGGACTGGGCTACATCCACAACTCTGCAATTTCTTTAAACCAATCGACTTTCTTTGAAGCAAGGTGGAAGAAGTACTGAGATGTTCCTCAACCATGAGGCAGCAAGATGCAGGCCTTTAATCAGTCATCATCCCCACACTCTCCTTGAAACTGTGTGGTTTCTCTCAGGTGCTTCTTTCTAAAGACATGCGGTTTGGTAGGTTAATTAGTTACTGTACGTTGTCTCTCATGTGTAGATGGGTGGTAGAATCTGAGGGGAGTTCATGAGAAGGTGAGGGAATAAAATGGGATTAAAGAATGATTATTGTAATGAGTGGTCAGTGCTGACACCATGAGTGGAAGTGCACATTGCTGTGCTGTATCTCTCTTTGCTTGTATGACCCAATGTCACAAAAGCAGATTATCTGAGTTAATGGATCATGCTGTGCATGATCTGAAGTGGCTGTATTCCCTACGCTGCATTTTGCACAGTAGCACATTGTCTGCAAACCAGTCAAGAAAGCTGAGCTCATGACAGGCAACACACAGTATTCTTTTAGCAGCTCCTGCTCAGTTTTCATACAATTGCTCTGGCCTGACAAGACGCGGCCTGTTCTTCATTTGACTTGCACTAGATGTGATGCAGAGCATGAAATGGCTCTGTTCCCTCAGCGTGAAGATTAGATGGATGAAAGTGACTGAACTACAGTGCAATTGCATCTAGCATATTGCGATTCTGCAGTGGAACTGTTGTGGAGATGGAGGACTACCAGGTTGGCAGGCTTTTAAAGCAAGTCCATGAAAATGCAGATGAAATGACCAAGCCCTCAGTCTCCCCCTTATCATGGTCCGTATGCTGGGAGACATGTCCGCTGTTGTTATCATACTTCAGCATTTCACTAGACTGTCAGCCTGGTTACCAGCAGACACATGTGCCCACAACCTTCTGGCATGGATGCCCGGCTGACACCTTAGAGTTAAGGTTTACCTCCAATTATAGCAAAAAGATGCTCACTTTTCTCTTTAAAACAGCTTACAATTAATCTCTGTCATTTAAAGCAGCAGATGAAGACAAAGAGGGTTGTAAGGATAAGACAGATGTTTGGTTGATCTGGGCGTAGTGGTACTGTGCTTGCTCATTATATTGTTTGGATCAATGCCCACCATCTGCAAGTAAAATCAATGAAAGCAATCGCTCAATCCAACTCTCTGCACCACAATTACAAATTATTGTAAGTTTAACCAGGAGGCACCTAATTGGCAGCATGGGCAGAACAGATTATATCAAAGCATACTCTTGCACAACTTGTGTTCTGCAGCTGAAGGCAGTGGCTTCCAAAGACGTCGACATGCTCACAACATTTGAAAAGGTTCTAGATGAGAAGTTGCAGCGGTTCTTTTGTGACGATACACACCAGTTCAGCATACCAACATCTCCAAAGTGTTAAACGTCGCTATTTAACACGTATCTTTATTGGTCGTACATATCAGCATTGTTTTGTGAGCAAACCGAAAGCACTGGAAAGGCTGTGGCTAATTAGGTAAATGGGATTAGCATGATTAGTAGTCGAAGATCGGCATGGACATGGTGGGCTGATGCCTGCTTCTGTGCTGTATGTATTAATGAATATTTCCAGTGATTGCAGTGTTTCGTTTCTACAGTTCCACCATTGTATTGTCTCTATCTCTCTCTCTCTCTGGAGTCACATCCTATTGACATCTCCTCCAGACAGATAAATTGCAATGATCAACTCTACACTCCATCACCACTACCATTTATATCATTCAGCCTCTCCAGGCCTCCACTCTGCCACAGGTGTTTCCTATGTTTCCCTCCACCCCTCCCTCTTCTCTACAACTTATAAAACATGCTTCCAACTTTTCTGGTACTGATGCAAGCTCCTTGACCTGAAACATCAAATTTGTTTCTCTCACCACACATGCTGTCCGACTAACTGAGTAAATCTGGCAATTTCTGTTTTTGTTTCAGATTCCCCAGCATCTGCAGTTCTATCCTTTTCGATAATATGATGCACAGGCACATCAGAGAGATTGTTGTCTATTGTGCTGCACTGTGCAATAAATCCATTAATTCGCACTTCTGTTTCATCGCATTGAATGCATGACTATGATAAACATTTACCATGCATTACATGGTAACATGTGACTGCAATACATACTACACGATGATTCAAATTGGCAACACAACTCGGCACTTGAGCAAACATAAACCTGCTTTTATATATCAAATATTCTTAAATAAAATCCAAACAGATGTTCTTTCCTCCTTAAGCAATGTTCTTGGCTCTTTTAATGATGTCTCTTCAAACCTTCTCAAACTCTTTTTCTAAAGTTTTAATTCAGTAAATTTTGTCCTCGCATCAACCCAATGAATCTACCATTAATAGCCAAAGTTCGTCAGATTTACATTAATAATTTTCATCTGAAATACCTTAAATATGGTAAGGAGCAGAGCAAATTTTCCACAAAGCATTATTCATTTCAAGATAGATTGAGTGAACACTAATTAGTATGCAGGCAATATTTGCACACCTCATTTTGGTCGAGTGTTAATCTGTTTCTGTTAAACCAATCAATATGTCAAATAATATGGAGATGGTAATCATGTTCACAATGATTTTGAAAGCAGTGTGGAATGTA
This sequence comes from Rhinoraja longicauda, assembly GCF_053455715.1. Classification (NCBI taxonomy): domain Eukaryota; kingdom Metazoa; phylum Chordata; class Chondrichthyes; order Rajiformes; family Arhynchobatidae; genus Rhinoraja; species Rhinoraja longicauda. Next base: position 15,390,586 of record NC_135973.1, read on the forward strand.
AAACTATTCTCTACCGCAACACAATTATGTTGCCATTCACAACAGGGCAAGATCCTCAGGGTAAACCAATAATGAGTGAGCCACCATCTAGCTCATTGGAGACCCTCAGACTTTGTCTAATGAGGCTTTACTGGACTTTACCTTGCACTAAACGTTATTCTGTTATACTGTATCTGAACACTGTGGGCAGCTCAATTGTAATCATGTATAGTCTTTCTGCCGACTGGTTAGCATGCAACAAAAAAGTGCTTTTCACTGCACCTCGGTGACGTGACAATAAACTAAATTAAAGTAAATTAAAGTTGAAAACCAGCTATGAAAATCTTTTCCTCTCGCAGAGAACTGAAATGTATTTTGGGATACCAATCTCCAAGTATTGGCTGGCCAATAGAACAGATGCCAGGAACATTTGGCCTATTCCAAGGTGTGAAGCCACATCTTCTCATATATGACACATATCACAACCATCAGCTCAGTAGCTCCTATCCAATGCCCAGGGACCAACAGGACCTGATGGGTCCCGACCTGAAACATCGCCTATCTATGTCTTCCAGAGATGCTGCCTGACCCACAAAGTTACTCCGGCACTTTGTGTTCTAAGCAGGACTTCTTCGGTCTGAAAGGCAGGGTCTCAGCAAGTAACACAGTGAGCTGTTATGTAGGAACATTGGAAGAGTTCACATCTCACAAAGGCACCAGCCCAATGCCCACAGGCAGCCCCATTTCAAACATAGGTGTTTAGTCCCACAGCACTTTTATTTACGCTGAATATGAGCCAACCACTATGGCATAACTGTGCACTGACTGTTCCAATTACTGTGCACTGACAACCTTAATCAAGATCTATCCACAGAAGTAATTATTGAAAGCCACTTGCTACATGAACAGATGCAAGTCTGAAGAGACCTATATCTCAGATCACTTCAGAGCCAACTCAGTCGCAGTGTTGTTAGAGGACAATTAGTTAAGCTTATGTGCCAGGGTAACACTTACAATCAAGGTGAAATCAGTCATTGCAAATATCTAGAAGAAGGGATGTGGCAAAAATGGATCTTAGAAAGGGACCGAACTATTTGAATGACGTGCATAGAGTTCTGACAATGTCAAATAGGGACTTGGTTCACGTGGCTAGGCCAAAGAGCCTGTTTCTGTGTTGTATGGCTCTATGTGCTGGTTGCTAGGTTAATAGGTTACCATGAATCTCGCTTGATGAAGGTGATCAGCCAGAGAACCGGGGGTAGTTGATGGACAGAGAATGGGTTAGAGGGAAATAAGTGAGGCATTGTCATCCACGAACTCTCTGTAGGTCGCTCAGATAGGGAGAAGCGTGAGGAATGTTGAGGACATAAGCTTGCAGAAAAAGAAACGGGTCTGAGAAGATCATAAGATCATAAGGAATAGTAGAATTAGGCCATTCGGCTCATCAAGTCTACTCCACCATTCAATCATGGCTGATCTATCCCTCCCTCCTAACCCCATTCTCTTGCCTTCTTCCCATAACCTCTGACACCCGTACTAATCAAAGATATATGGTATCTGCTACCCCTCAATTCGGGCACTGTGTGGAGTTCTCTCTCTGACCGCCTTGGTTTCCCTCCCCACTCCTGCCCCCCACACAGTTTCCTCTCAAACCTCAAAGACACTAAAATAGCTGGTATCATCGTCAGGGAAGAAGTTTATCAAGAATTGCAGCAGGATCTTGATTAGTTGGCTATGTGGGATGAGGAATGTCAAATGGAGTTTGACCTCGAAGGTCAGTTTTGAGGTCGGGGTCATGGTCAGGATTAATTTGCATGTAATGCAGAGCACGGCACATATATCGTGAAACTAATTCTTAATCACCACGTGCTGTATGTAACTTCTACAACTTCCAGGGTTCTCAGTAGTTTCCTACCTTGAATCTCCAGCGATGAGGCCAGTGAGCGCCAGAGGAATATTTGTCCCACTACCCACATGACACCCGAAGAAAACAATGGGCGGCACAGTAGCGCAGCGGTAGAGTTGTTACCTTACAGCACCAGAGATACGGGTTCGATCCTGACAACGGGTGATGTCTGTACAGAGTTTGTACATTCTCCCTGCGACTGTGGGTTTTCTCTGGGTGCTCCGGGTTCCCTCACATTCCAAAGACGTCCACATTTGTAGGTTACCTGGCTTCTGTAAATTGTCCCTGGTGTGTCGGATAGAATTAGTATACGGGGGATCATTGGTTGGTGAGGACTCGGTGGGCCAAGGGGCCTGTTTCCACACTGCTTCTCTAAACTAACTCACAGAAGGGCAACCTAACCCTAAGCTTTGTGTAAATCCATAACATTATTCCACAATATCATGACGATGATCTACTTTCAGTCCCAGATACTTATTAAAAGTTGGGAAAATAAAATCTTGTTAATGCAATTGAAGTCCAGCCTAGTTTGTAAATTGGTCCAAACAAAAATACTTCTTTACCATTTCCCAAAATACCACATTTGATTCTAATAGACTCCCTCTGGGGTTGATTAGAAAGCTGAAAGATTTTCTCCAAAGCAGTGCAGTGTCACTAGGTATTGGATATTCACTCACAGGGGAAGGCACAGAGTATTAGTTTAACACCTCATCCTATGAAATCTTCAGCATTTACAAAAGACGTTGTACGCAGGGGCCCAAGCATGTTGTTAGTGAGGACACACTGCTATTGCAAAATTAATTGCATTGCAGAAGGCTCAAACCACCCTGTGCAATAGAATAGGCCTTATGTGATTAACATGCTCAAATGCGTGCCGCTGCTGGTAGTGCTGCTGCCACACAGCACCAGAGATCCAGGTTCGATCCTGACGTGGGGTGCTGTCTGCATGGAGTTTACAACTTCTCCCCGTGACCTCAGGGTGGGTTTACTCCGGGTGCTCCGGTTACCTCCCAAATCCCCAAGAGGCATCGGTTTGTACATTAACCGGCCTCTGTAAATTGTCCCTGGCGAGTAGGGATTAGAAAAGAAAGTGGGATAACATGGAATATGGTTTTGAATGGGTGATCAATGGTCGGTGTGGACTGGGTGGGCCAAAGGGCCTGTTTCCATGTTATATCTCCAAAACTAAAACTAAAAACTAAAGGCCTCTCCTGGAGGAGAGCCACAGTCATTTCTGAAAGCAAAGCTCACCTTCCTGAAGTTTGTCCCCAGTGCTGGACTCCTTGACGTGAATGGGCAGCTTACCCAAGGTTATCTAAACAGGCCTCACATTCATAACACAGACCTGCATGTCGAGGAGTGGCTGTGGTGTCCACAGGCCATGCATGCCCTGTGAATATTGTCCCTGCACTTGCCCAATGCCTTCATGCATCATGTGCATGCAGTCAACCTTTGAAATATATGTGGTGCAACAATGCCACTAGCTTAGCTTAGTTTAGTTTAGAGATACAGCACAGAAACAAGCCCTTCTGCCCACTGAGTCTACACCGACCAGCGATCCCCACACATAAACACCATCCATCTCGGGACAATTTTACATTTTATACCAAGCCAATTAACCTACAAACCTGTACGTCTTTGGAGTGTGGGAGGAAACCGAAGATTTCGGAGAAAACCCACGCAGGTCACGGGTAGAACGTACAAACTCTGTACAGACGGCGCCCGTGGTCAGGATCGAACCCAGGCGCTGTAAAGCAGCAATTCTACCGCTGCGCCACCTATGGTTTTCCGGAAGAGTTTATTCATGTCATGCACAGTGATGCGATTTCAGGACCATGCAATATCACATGTCCCACGGGTGTGACCACTGTCACCAACCCTGACGTTTCACGCTCGAGGATCCCCAAAGCCATCAAAGGTCAAGAGAAGGAAATGAGACACAAGGAACTGCAGGCTCTGGAAACTTCAGCAAAGCACAAAGTGCTGGAGTAACTCCCTGGTCAGGCAGCAACGTTCGAGGGAATGGACAGACGTCATTTTCGGTCTGGTTCCTTCTTCAGAGAAGAAAAGGGAAGGTTAATTTCAGCAAGTAAACACCAGGCCTCTACTGACTCATTCTGTTTGCAGGTTGCACAGTTATAGAACCCTCTACACTTTTCCACTGCATACTAGGATAATATATCGGGTCCATTTCTGGTTACTTGGGCTATAAACAGTCTCTATTGTATAATTACCACTAATATCGGTATAATGAATCACACTCTATGGCTACATAGAGCTGAAGGTGCATAGAGATCGTGTAGCACAGGAGGTTACTGAGCTGTAGAGGAGCAAGGCAAGGGAAGAATATGAATACACGCAAATGAGAATTGTGTTTAACATACTGCCAGACTGGACCACAGTGTCCATCCATCAGTACATGAGGTGATAGAAAACAATAAGTGAACAGGGCAGCCTTGTATCTTTCTGCTTGGGCATATATTTGATTTTCATTATATCATGACCATGTTAATGACTTGGATGAGAATTTAGGTTGCACAAAGAGTAAGTTTGCAGAGGACATCAAAACAGGTGATATATGGACAGCAAACAAGATTGTTTCAAGTTACAAAAGGATCACGACCAGCTGGGAAAATGGGCAAAATGGCCAAAAATGGCAGGTGGAATTTGCCAGACAAACGGGAGTGATGCAGTAGAACATAGGTGCAGGAGGAGGCCATTCAGCCCTTCGAGCCAGCATTCTGCTGGGATATACACAATGAATGGCAGGGGCGTGTTATTGAACAATGGGTCCTGGACTAAAAATACACAGTTCCCTGAAAATGAAAACACATATGGCACGACACAGTGGCACAGCAGTACAGTTGCTGCCTTACAGCGTCAGAGACTGACTACGGGCGCTGTCTGTAGGGAGTTTATACGTTCTCCCTGCGACCACGTGAGTTTTCTCTAGGTGCCCTGGATTCCTCCCACACTCCAAAGACGTGCAGGTTTGTAGGTTAATTGGCTTCTGAAAATTGTCCTGAGTGATTAGGATAGAACTAGTGTACGGATGATCGCTGGTCAGTATGAACACGGTGGACAAAGGGCCCATTTTCACACTGTAGCTCTAAACTAAACTAAGCTCTAAGGTAAGCAGGGGTTGAGGATGGCATATTGGATGTTTGCCTTCATTGGCCAATTCACTGAGTATAAAAATCAGGACATCACATTACAGTTGTACAAAACATTGGGCATTCTGCTCAGAAAGAATGAGCAGCACCTCATATCACTTGGGCAGTTTACGACCCAGTGGTATAATTTGATTTCTCTCATTTAAAGTAACCCCTACATTCCCTCTCCCTCTCCCCCCTCTCCCCCAGCCTAGACATCCTACTAGTTCCACTGTTCGCATCCCTTCGTTATCACCTCTTTTGCCCCATTTTTGGGAACCTATTGCAACCAAAATGCTAAAGCTTCTGCAGTTGTATTTTCTCACAGCCTTTGCTTAAGATGCAGCTTGAAACCTTGCATGTTTTGAAAAGAACTCACAGGAAAAAGGTCCCAGGCACTTCACTCTACCCATTAGTTCCATTAATATCCAACTGTAGTAACATCCCAACAAGGTGATTCTCAGGAACATTCATCATAAATTGCTGCTGGCAAGTTCAAACTGGAGATTCACTTAACTTGATTTCTGTGCAAGGATAATCTGAGGATTTCTGAGTCTGAGCCTAATTGTTCAGTCCTGTACGGGTTCCCAACCTTGGTGATTTGGAAGGATTACCCAGCTGAGCAAGTTACACTGAAGGGAGGGCGGAAATGTAAAGCAGTGCGAACCAACCACAAAATCGTGAATGATTCCCTCTTTAGATGTCGCTGCTCCACTTCCAACTTCAAAACCAGACAGAGGATCGAGAACATGTTTCAAGATTTGCCGCTAATGATATTTAATTGAAAATCTTAATGGCCAGATGATTCTGCTTAATGAGTCACGGCATTAAATGAGAAACACAAATTATTTATATTCCGATTTTCACTGGATCATTTTATAACTTACTCCAAAACTCAGTTAATTCACTGAAAGCTAGTTTGTACAGCCCCTAAACAAGCTATTCCTTCCAAATCTGTGCAGGTTGTGGTAGACTCAGTTTCAACCTATCTGTCGGCTTATCCTTCTTTAATAAAAACAGAGAATGCTGGAGAATCTGGTCAGGCCGCATTTGGAATATTGTGAGAAATTTATGGCACCATATCTGAGGAAGGATGTGCTGGCTCTGGAGAAGGTCCAGAGGAGGCTTACAAGAATGATCCCAGGAATGAGTAGGTTAACATATGATGAGTATTTGACTACACTGGGCCTGTACTCGCTGGAGTTTAGAAGAATGAAGGGGGGGGCCTAATTGAAACGTACAGAATAGTGAAAGGCTTGGATGTGGAGTGGATGTTTCCACTAGTGGGAGAGTCTAGGACTAGAGGTCATAGCCTCAGCATTAAAGGATGTTCTTTTAGGATGGAGATGAGGAGGAATTTCTTTAATCAGAAGGTGGTGAATCTGTGGACTTCTTTGCCACAGAAGGCTGTGGAGGCCAAGTCAGTGGATATATTTAAGGCAGAGACTGATTAGTATGGGTGTCAGAGGTTATGGGGAGAAGGCAGGAGAATGGGGTTAGGAGGGAAAGATAGGTCAGTTCTGATTGAAAGGAGGAGTAGACTTGATGGGCCGAATGGCCTAATTATGCTCCAATCACATGATCTTATGAGATAATCAGCTGTCGAGCAGCATCTGAAAAGAATCAATGACCTACCCTGAAGAGCAGACGTAAAAAATAGGCATCATTTAACTTGCAGAGAAGGGGTGGGGCAGGGCTGGAGAAAACATCAGTGAGAAGGTGGAAACCAAGGGAGATTGGACTTCCATCTATTTCTCTTCTCCACCCCACATCACCCCCCCCCCCCCCCCCCCCTCTCCCCGGCCTGGCTACTTTCCTCTTCTGACTTTACAATCCTCTACACCAAACCTGTCTCACACCTACTGTTATCTCTGGCCTTTGCTCCAACCATCTGCCTGTCAAAAAAATCCCCCTTGCCTGTGTCGACCTATTATCTGCCCCCCTTTGTCCTGGCTCTCCCCCTTTCCAGCTTTCTTCTCCCCTCCCCCACCACCACAATCAGTCTGAAGAAGGGTCGCGACCCGAAACATCACCCATCCTGTGTAAGGACTCTATTCCATTCTCCCAATTCCTCCATCTCCATCAAATTTACTCCAGATGTGAAACTTTCTGTACTGATGCCTCTGAAATGTCTTACTTTTTCTTAAAGTGGATTCTCTTCTACCTTAATGGACAGAGTTTTGACTGCGTTACATCTGCTTCCCATTCCTCTGCTCTGCCCCCTTCTCCCCAACGCGGAGCATGGACAGTGCTCCCTTCATCTTTATCTTCCACCCACCAGCCTCTACATTCAATGGATCATTCATCACAATTTCCAGCAGTCCCCACAAGATTCCGTCATTAAAACATATTTCCACGCCCTTTCTAGTTTTTAGTTTGGAGACATGGTGAGGAAACAGGCCCTTCGGCTCACCGAGTCTGCTCCGACCAGCGATCGCCGCACATTTACACTATCCTACACACACTAGGGACAATTTTACAATGACCCCACGCCAATTAACCTACAAATCGGTGCGTCTTTGGAGAGGGCAAGGAAGCCGGAGATCCCAGAGATTTCTACTCAACATTTTCAGGGGTGCAGCATTTCCAGGGGTGCAGCATTTCCAGGGGTGCAGCATTTCCAGGGGTGCAGCATTTCCAGGGGTGCAGCATTTCCAGGGGTGCAGCATTTTCAGGGGTGCAGCATTTCCAGGGGTGCAGCATTTCCAGGGGTGCAGCATTTCCAGGGGTGCAGCATTTCCAGGGGTGCAGCATTTCCAGGGGTGCAGCATTTCCAGGGGTGCAGCATTTCCAGGGGTGCAGCATTTCCAGGGGTGCAGCATTTCCAGGGGTGCAGCATTTCCAGGGGTGCAGCATTTTCAGGGGTGCAGCATTTCCAGGGGTGCAGCATTTCCAGGGGTGCAGCATTTCCAGGGGTGCAGCATTTCCAGGGGTGCAGCATTTCCAGGGGTGCAGCATTTCCAGGGGTGCAGCATTTCCAGGGGTGCAGCATTTCCAGGGGTGCAGCATTTCCAGGGGTGCAGCATTTCCAGAGGTGCAGCATTTCCAGGGGTGCAGCATTTCCAGGGGTGCAGCATTTCCAGGGGTGCAGCATTTCCAGGGGTGCAGCATTTCCTGGGGTGCAGCATTTCCAGGGGTGCAGCATTTCCAGGGGTGCAGCATTTCCAGGGGTGCAGCATTTCCAGGGGTGCAGCATTTCCAGGGGTGCAGCATTTCCAGGGGTGCAACATTTCCAGGGGTGCAGCATTTCCAGGGGTGCAGCATTTCCAGGGGTGCAGCATTTCCAGGGGTGCAGCATTTCCAGGGGTGCAGCATTTCCTGGGGTGCAGCATTTCCAGGGGTGCAGCATTTCCAGGGGTGCAGAATTTCCAGGGGTGCAGCATTTCCAGGGGTGCAGCATTTCCAGGGGTGCAGCATTTCCAGGGGTGCAGCATTTCCTGGGGTGCAGCATTTCCAGGGGTGCAGCATTTCCAGGGGTGCAGCATTTCCAGGGGTGCAGCATTTCCAGGGGTGCAGCATTTCCAGGGGTGCAGCATTTCCAGGGATGCAGCATTTCCAGGGGTGCAGCATTTCCAGGGGTGCAGCATTTCCAGGGGTGCAGCATTTCCAGGGGTGCAGCATTTCCTGGGGTGCAGCATTTCCAGGGGTGCAGCATTTCCAGGGGGCAGCATTTCCAGGGGTGCAGCATTTCCAGGGGTGCAGCATTTCCAGGGGTGCAGCATTTCCAGGGGTGCAGCATTTCCAGGGGTGCAGCATTTCCAGGGGTGCAGCATTCCCTTCAGCAATCCCTCTCTTCCATTTCCAACCATCGCTGGTGTTGTACCACAGAATAATATGGAATCAAACAGAAAAACATGCCACCCTTACCCCTGGCTCCTTCTCCTCACTCCCCTCTGGCATAAGATACTAAAGCTTGAAAGCACATCACACCAGAATCAAGAACAACTTCTTCCCTGCTGTTATCAGACTCTTGCAGAGCCCTTGCGTGTGCTAAGGGTATATTCCCAAGCTCCCAAAACTAATTTGGTGCAGTCCTTACACTTCTTTTTTTCTAATCGGTGCTTTCTTTGTAGCTGTACTCTATATTCTGCACTCTGGGTATTTTTCTCTTTGCACTGCCATGCTACCACACATGCATGGTTTGATTGTACTCATGTATGGTTGGATTTGCCTGGACAGCATGCAAAACCTCTTTTCACTGTTTCTTGGTTCGTGTGACAACAATAAACCAATAACCAGTAACATTGCAGTCTCTCTTACTCAATATGGGGATTATCCAATTTGGATAACTTACTCTCTCTCTGAATATGCTAGAACTGACCATTTCTGCTGTAAGTCATCTATCTCTCATGTTAGCTCGGTTTTCTCTCTCCACTAATGCAGCCTGACTTGCTGGACGGGCCCCCCAATCCACAACACAAAGTATTAAACCGTTAACCCATTTGAACTGCCCTCACTTGTACAGAAATATTCTCTTTGTTCTATCCATCCCTTCTACCTTCTCTGTGATTTTAAATAACAGGTATAACAGGTATAACAGAGCTTTATTTGTCGTTCGGTACCGAAGTACCGAACGAAACTACATAGCAGTCATAGAAAAAAAAAGAACATAAGACACATAACCCCAACACAAACGTCCATCACAGTGACTCCAAACACCCCCTCACTGTGATGGAGGCAACAAAACTTCCACTCTCTTCCCCACGCCCACGGACAGACAGCTCGTCCCAGACCGACCCGCACAGTCCCCGCACCGGGCGCTGAAACGTCCCGCGGCCGAACCGGGCGATGAAAGGCCCGCGACCAAGCCTTGCGCAGCTAAGTCCTGTGGTCGAGCCGCACCGGGCGATGTCAAGTCCGCAGCCCAGCCGCACCAGCGATGAAAAGCCCCGCAGCCAAGCTGCACCGGGCGATGTTAAGCCCCGCAGCCGAGCTGCACCGGGCGATGTTAAGCCCCGCAGCCGAGCTGCACCGGGCGATGTTAAGCCCTGCAGCCGAGCTGCACCGGGCACTGTTAAGCCCCGCAGCCGAGCTGCACCGGGCACTGTTAAGCCCCGCAGCCGAGCTGCACCGGGCGATGTTAAGCCCTGCAGCCGAGCTGCACCGGGCACTGTTAAGTCCAGCGGCCAAGCCGCACCGGGATGTAAAGTCCAGCGGCGGAGCCGCAGCGGGCGGTGTTAGGCCCCGCAGCCGAGCCGCAGCGGGCGATGTTAGGCCCCGCAGCCAAGCCACACCCCGCGCCGTGCTGACTACATTAGTGGGAGAGCCATGAACAAAGGGATAGAACTGCAAAGTAAGTGGTTATCCATTTAAAACTGAGAATAACAATCTCTTCTCTCAGAAATTGGTGAGTCACTGAAACAAGTGAAGGTGGTGGAGGCTGGATCATTTGATCTATTTAAGGGGGAGATAGATAAAGATTTGAAAAAATCAAGGAATTGGGGGTAGACACGAAATGCTGGAGTAACTCAGCGGGTCAGGCAGCATCTCAGGAGAAAAGGAATGGGTGACGTTTTGGATCGAGACCCTTCTTAAGATTGCTAGTGCGGCATGGTGGCGCAGTGATAGAATTGCTGCCTTACAGCGAATACAGCGCCGGACACTCAGGTCCGATCCTGACTACGGGCACAATCTGTACGGAGTTTGTACGTTCTCCCCATGACCTGCGTGGGTTTTCTCCGAGATCTTCGGTTTCCTCCCACACTCCAAAGACGTACAGGTATGTAGGTTAATTGGCTGGGCAAATGCAAAAATTGTCCCTAGGGTGTAGGATAGTGTTAATGTGCGGGGATCACTGGGCGGCACGGACCCGGTGGGCCGAAGGGCCTGTTTCGGCACTGTATCTCTAAATCTAAAAAAAATCTAGAAACGTCACCCACTGCTTTTCTCAAGAGATGCTGCCTCACCCACCAAGTTACTCCAGCATTCCGTGTCTATCTTCGGTGTAAATCAGCATCTGCAGTTCTTTCCTACACAAAGAAATAGGGGTTCTGGTAGATCTGGCAAGAAAAGAGGCCAGGAGATATCAGCCATGATCGCATTGAATGGCAGGACAGGCTTGTGGGGGTCTGATGATCTACTCCTGCTTCTATGTTCTTCTGTTCTTCTAAATCCCAGTATTTTATTCTCATGCACCTCACGCTTATGGGCAATAATTTCAATCCCCCTACAGCTCACACTTTTTATCAACCCTCTTCATTAGATTAAATACCCCTTCAATAGACTTAAAAGGTTTGTGCAGGGAAGGTTTACGAGGATGTTGCCAGGACTTGGGGGCCTGAGATATAGTGAGAGGTTGAACAGGCTAGGACGTTATTCCTTGGAGCGCAGGAGGATGAGGCGTGACCTTATAGAGGTGTACAAAATCATGAGAGGAATCGATGGGGTAAATGTACAGAGTCTTTTGCCCACAGTAGGGGATTCGAGAACCAGAAGTTTAAGGTGAGGCGGGAATAATTTAATAGGAACCCGAGGGGCAACTTTTTTACACAATGGTGAGTATATGGAATGAGCTGCTGGAAGAGGTCGATGAGGCAGGTACTATCGCAACATTTAAGAAACATTTAGACTGGTACATGGATAGGATAGGTTTCGAGGGATATGGGCCAAATGCAGGCAGGTGGGACTAGTGTAAGATGGGGCATATTGGCTGACGTGGGCAAGTTGAGCCGAAGACTCAGTTTCCACGCTGTGTGACTATGATTTTATGACCTTAATCAGGTCTTCTTTCTGTCAATTTTACTCATTAATCCTCTCCTAAGGTTTATTATCCTCTCCTGAGGTTAGATTCTCTCAATTCTTTTTGTACCTCCAGTGATTAACCACCCCCCCCTATAACTTTAATCTTCACCAACCAGCGGGAATAGAGAGATGACATTCTCCCAATTAGTCAGACAGGAGATAACGTTCTTGGCACACGTCTCAGAACCCTTCTAAATATAACTTGTGTTTGTTGAAGACTCCAATGTATATATTTTAAACCATGGAGAACTCAAGCCGGGCAGCATTAATAAAACATCATAAGATGGGGTGATGCCCATAGTGGAGTCAGTAAATCAGGCAAGCACTGTCATCTACCCCCCAACTAACACTTTGATAAATAATAAATCAAGGACTAAAATCTCCATTAAAAAAACATGTCAATAGATATGCAGTGCCCTCCATAATGTTTGGGACAAAGACCCATCATTTATTTATTTGCCTCTGTACTCCACAATTTGAGATTTATAATAGAAAAAAAATCATATGTGGTTAAAGTGCACATTGTTAGGTTTTAATAAAGGCCATTTTTATACATTTTGGTTTCACCATGTGGAAATTACAGCAGTGTTTATACATAGTCCCCCATTTCAGGGCACTCAATTGGGTTCAGATCGGGTGATTGACTTGGCCACTCAAGAATCCACCATTTTTTAGCTTTGAAAAACTCCTTTGTTGCTTTAGCAGTATGTTTGGTATCATTGTCTTGCTGTAGAATGAACCGCCGGCCAATGAGTTTTGAGGCATTTGTTTGAACCTGAGCAGATAGGATGTGTCTATACGCTTCATAATTCATTATGCTACTACCATCAGTAGTTGTATCATCAATGCCTCCATACATGCCCAGGCCATAACACCCCCACCACCGTGTTTCACAGATGAGGTGGTATGCTTTGGATCTTGGGCAGTTCCTTCTCTCCTCCATACTTTGCTCTTGCCATCACTCTGATATAAGTTCATCTTTATCTCATCTGTCCACAAGAACTTTTTCCAGAACTGTGGTTGCTCTTTTAAGTACTTCTTGGCAAACTGTAACCCGGCCACCCTATTTTTACGGCTAACCAGTGCTTTGCATCTTGCAGTGTAGCCTCTGTATTTCCGTGCATGAAGTCCTCTGCGGACAGTGGTCATTGACAAATCCACACCTGACTCCTGAAGAGTGTTTCTGATCTGTCGGACAGGTGTTTGGGGATTTTTCTTTATTACAGAGAGAATTCTTCTGTCATCAGCTGTGGATGTCTTCCTTGGCCTGCCAGTCCCTTTGCGATTAGTAAGCTCACCAATGCTCTCATCTTCTTAATGATGTTCCAAGCAGTTGATTTTGGTAAGCCTAAGGTTTGGCTGATGTCTCTAACAGTTTTATTCTTGTTTCTTGGTCTCATAATGACTTATTTGACTTTCATTGGCACAACTTTGGTCCTCATGTTGATAAACAGCGATAAAAGTTTCCAAAGGTGATGGAAAGACTGGAGGAAAGACTAGGTGCTGAAAGCTCTCTTATGCCTGCATTAAGGAGGCATTTAAACGCACCTGAGCAATTGCAAACACCTGTGAAGCCATGTGCCCCAAACATTATGGTGCCCTGAAATGGGGGGGACTATGTATAAACACAGCTGTAATTTCTACATGTATAAAAATACCCTTTAATAAAATCTGACAAGGTGCACTTTAACTACTTGTGATTTTTTTTCTATTACAAATCTCAAATTATGGAGTACAGAGACAAATAAATAAATGATGGGTCTTTGTCCCAAACATTATGGAGGGCTCTGTAGATAGACACTTCTATCTGCGGAGATGAGTATTTTTAGAGTTCATCTCATCAGACTGTTATTCTTAACAAAAGCACAGCCTTTTCGAGTGGGAAGCAAGGGGGTAGGTAATAAATGAGGTGGAAATAGGAAGAAGCCTACTCGACTTAATGAAGGTGCTTATTAATATCCAGGGAAAAATGTCCCAGATTCTCTTCGAAGGGTCTCTTCGTAATGGCACCAGCAGTGCCCATAGCATGCACCTTGTAAATCATGTAATAGTGCCTTACAGCTGAGGATTTAATTTAATTTAATTGTGGCTCTGGGTGACAAATTAATAATGAGCAGGAAAATAGGATTCATTTTCAAGCGGAGTGGACTGGAAATATACATAAGGCAATGAGAAAAGGCAGCAAGCCGCACTATACTGGGTGCAGTGATTGCCGTTTCCAGTGCAGGATTAACAAACTCATCAGGAAGGCTGGCTCCGTCCTGGGGGCGGAGTTAGATTCATGGGAGGTGGTCTTAGAGGAGAGGATGCTCCTTAATGCATTTAAGAGAGAGCTGGATAGAGCTCTTAAGGATAGCGGAGTCAGGGGGTATGGGGAGAAGGCAGGAACGGGGTACTGATTGAGAATGATCAGCCATGATCACATTGAATGGCGGTGCTGGCTCGAAGGGCCGAATGGCCTCCTCCTGCACCTATTGTCTATTGTCTATTGTCAAACTGCAGAGCATCCTGGACATGACACACTGGGCAACCTGAGGAGCACCTTCAGCAACCGACTGGTTCCACCAAGATGCAGGACAGAACGCCACAGGAGATCCTTCTTCCCAGTGGCTATCAAACTGTTCAACTCCTTCCCTTTCTATCGTGAGGTAGTCTGACTCCCCCCACCCCCCCCCCCCCCCCCCCCCATCTCCAGAGATGTTGCCTGTCCCGCTGAGTTACTCCAGCATTTTGTGTCTATCTTCGATTTAAACCAGCAGTTTAAACCTGCAGTTTTTTCCTACACATATCAGGCATCTGTGTCCAAAATGATGTGGAGGTAGTACAAATGGCAATTTTAATCACCATTTTCTTGGAAAATCCCAGTGTCCTGGCTCATCTCCATTTGCAGTGTAGCTTCCAGGATCCTTTGCTTTTATGGCAAGTAGCTCTCACCTTTGCACCCTCTACCCCAGCACCAAGCCCAGTGAGATTGCCGCTGCTGTACCGTAATTCAGAGGTAAAGTTGGCAAACAGTCTCAATTCCAGCAAAGCTGTGTATGGTTGCTGATCCGTGTCAACATGCAGACGGAGTGCATATAAAGTTATCAGGGTAGGTGCAGGCTAGATGCTGGAAAACTGTTCCCGACGTTGGGGGAGTCCAGAACCAGGGGTCACAGTTTAAGAATAAGGGGTAGGCCATTTAGGACTGAGATGAGGAAAAAACCTTTTCACCCCAGGGAGTTGTGAATCTGTGGAAATCTCTGCCGCAGAAGGCAGTGGAGGCCAATTCACTGGATGTTTTCAAGAGAGAGTTAGATAGAGCTCTTAGGGCTAACAGAATCAAGAGATATGGGGAGAAAGCAGGAACGGGGTACTGATTTTGGATCATATTGAATGGCGGTGCTGGCTTGAAGGGCCGAATGGCCTTCTCCTGCAACTATTTTCTATGTTTCTAAGTCCCCTGGTGATGAGTCCCCCTTGCCCACGGATGGTCCTCGCTGGGTGTTAATTCCATGAACCTGATATAGCCGCACAAGGTGGAACCTCCAGCGGAGAGGACTGACTCCACTCGTGGGCACTCCATGAGCACTGGGAGCACATGCACATGCACTTCTCACATCTACTTCAGTCGGTTCCCACCGTGGGCTCTGCTGCTTCCCTCCGGCGCTTTGTCAACCACGTTGCGTTCAAAATCAATCGCAAAAAAAAAAGGAATGATACAATTTAATTTCTCAGCCAACATCTCTCCAGGGTGGAATAATGCAGCAAATGACGAACAAAACAGACAACGGGAGGTCAAAAGTTTGGATTTTTTTTTAAAAATTCAAACATTTAAATGCTTGATCCTTAATCCTTTAATCTTTAATATTTTTCAATCACATTAGTTAACTGACTTCTTTAGAAAGATTTAGCCTTCTGCAGGAAGGATGGACTGTATCTCCTGTTTGTGCCTGGCCAAGAAACTGTCGTTAAGGTATAAAGTGCTCTTATGCAGCACCTTAAACGTAATAAAATACCCTGAGATACCCGGCTGAAGTGATGAACAAAGAGAGTTTGGCAAGCAGTCAGATGGAAGATATTAGGAGAGCAAACCAAAAGTTAGATTTAAGGAGAGGAGAGAGTCGACGAGATGTAGGTGTACCGGAAGGGAATTTCGGAGCCTTGGGCTTTGGCATCCTTGCAGTGTGAGATATCTAAAAGGAGGAAGTTACACAAATATTGAGGAAAGTGGCCAAGGAGGATCAAACATATATCATTGTTTAGTTTAGTTTAGTTTAGAGATATGGCGCGGAAACAGGCCCTTCGGCCCACCGAGTCTGCACTGACCAGTGATCCCCGTGCACTAACAGTATCCTACGCACACTGGGGACAATTTACAATTATACTAAGTTAATTCATCTACAAACCTGTGCGTCTTTGGAGTGTGCGAGGAAACCAGAGATCCTGGAGAAGATCCACGCAAGTTACGGGGAAAACGTACAAACTCCGCACAGACAGGCACCCATAGTCAGGATCGAACCCGGGTCTCTGGTGCTGTAAGGCAGCATCTCTACCGCTGCGCCACCGTGCCACACATTGCTCTTTCCAAGGATTGGCATCACTCGTGAATTGCCCTGGTGTGTAAGAGAGTGGTTAATTCGGGGGGGAATTTATGGGATTGTGGGGGCTGACTTTATGAATGAAATCTTTGCCTTTGATCCACCAGTATCTGACTGGCCAGCAGTCAATCAGGCTGACAGTAGAGAGCAGTGAGGTCAAGAGAAGTGGACGCCATCAGTGTACATGAATGTTGGCTGATGCCACTGAGGTGCGGGTACCACATCAATGGGCAAGGCCAGCATGTGCCCTGGTTGGGCACACAATGGGTAGGATGGGCAGTCACTGGCAGAGCCACTTTGGTTGGAATTGGACGTGCAAGGGTAAACCCAAAGATGGGGGTGGTCACAGTGAAGCAGATCATTTGGCTGTGGAGAGTGTCGCTGGCGTATCAAATGATACAAAGAGGCAAGCAGCGATGGGCAAAGAATATTACCTTATAATTGGAACGTTTTCAACCACAACCTCAATGGCTGCCAATTTGTAGCTGAAGCTGGAGCACAACCCATACTGGAGACATTTAGCTACAAAGAGGTGGAACCAATGGGCACCCTGGCCGTGGAGAGCAAACTGTTGGAAGTTAGAAAGGGAACAGCAGTTGCAAGGACAAGTATGAAGTTTCTAAGGAGCAGGGAGAGGAGGTGAGCTGGAAAGAGAGTTGGAATTCGATTGGCAGAGAGTGAGAGAGAAAGTGGTAGCCACTGTGGGCAAGGCAATCCCAAGAGAGAACTTGATGAGATATGGGGGAGGAACAAGGCAAGAGGACTGATTCATAGTACCTTCAAGTTGCAGTTGCTTCATTGGAGTTAATTTCACAGAGCGCCAATGCATTAAATATTTCCTTTGGAGCTATGCTCCTGGCTATGTCATTGTGAACAGCGTCTATTGTATCATTGTGCCCTCAGGGCACAAGGGATGAAAAACATGTGCTTTTTAAAACTGCTTGTCACTGAGTCAGGATTATCTCCTCCAGTGGAGCCACTGGCGTTACAATGGCCCAGCTTACTGGACTGATGATTGCTCTGCAACTCCACAGATGGCTCCGCTCATGGGAAATTGCAAGTCCTTTGCACTTTAACCTGCTCTCCTGGCCCATTTCATCTTAACCGATCATTATCCATTCACCAACCACCAACTTCTCCCTTGTTCACTGGTTGAAGGGATGAGCAAAGCAGCCTCATGGACACGAGCAGCTTTTACAAAAGACAATAGACAATAGACAATAGGTGCAGGAGGAGGCCATTCGGCCCTTCGAGCCAGCACCGCCATTCAATGTGATCATGGCTGATCATTCTTGATTCAGTACCCCGTTCCTGCCTTCTCCCCATACCCCCTGACTCCGCTATCCTTAAGAGCTCTATCCAGCTCTCTCTTGAATGCATTCAGAAAATTGGCCTCCACTGCCTTCTGAGGCAGAGAATTCCACAGATTCACAACTCTCTGACTGAAAAAGTTTTTCCTCATCTCAGTTCTAAATGGCCTACCCCTTATTCTTAAAATGTGGCCCCTTGTTCTGGACTCCCCCAACATTGGGAACATGTTTCCTGCCTCTACGATTGAGAACGATGACTGTGCTGTGGAGAAATACGCTGGCCTTCAATTTTCGGTTTTTTTCTTCAAATAAGCTCTGCTGGCGTGTAAGCAGCCCAAGCAAAATATGATGTGCTGTTCCTCCAATTTACATTGGGCCTCACTCTGACAGTGGAGAAGGCCCAGGTCACTGTGGGAATGGGAGGGTGAGATGAAGTGTCTAGTGGTGGGGAGATCGAGTGGACCTGAGAGGGCTGTCGGGGTCCTTGGACGGAGTCGAGGGAGGAGGTGTTGCATCTCCTTTCTGGTGAGGCAGAGGTTCATTTGCGCCTCCTCCAACCTCATCTACTATATCCGCTGTTCCAGGTGTGGACTCCTATATATTGGCGAGGCCCGACACAAATTGGAATAACAGCACCTCATATTTTGCTTGGGCAGCTTACAACCCAGCAGTATGACTATTCGTTTCTCTAACTTCAAGTAACCCTTGCTTTCCCGCGCTCTCCGTCCCTCTCCCATCCAAGTTCTCCCACTAGTTTCACTTTACAATTTACTGATTGTATGCCATTTTCACACCTGACCCTTCCATATCTCTACACTCCCTCACTCCTGACTCTCAGTCTGAAGGTGGGTCTCGACCCGAAACGTCACCTATCCCTTTTCTCCAGAGATGCTGCCCGTCCCGCTGAGTTACTCCAGTTTTTTGTGTCTATAGACAATAGACAATAGACAATAGACAATAGACAATAGACAATAGGTGCAGGAGTAGGCCATTCAGCCCTTCGAGCCAGCACCGCCATTCAATGCGATCATGGCTGATCACTCTCAATCAGTACCCCGTTCCTGCCTTCTCCCCATACCCCCTCACTCCGCTATCTGACATGTTAGCTTCGGACTTAAGATTTGCAGGATAGGGGGAGAAGAGATAAAGACAGTGATAAATAAAAGACAATCACAAAGGTTAAAATAGGATTGGAAGAGGATTAATGGGTCCTTGGTGATCAGCACAGACCCAATGGGTTGAAGAGTCTGCTTCTGTGATTCTAATTAGCATTACATCAGTTACTCAGCTGGCTGGAAATCGAGTGGCTTTGCAATTAGTGAAGATTAGCTTCTGGTGCAAAATTTGTATCCAATTAGTTTGCTAATTCACAACATTTGTTGGCCAATGGCTGAGTTCCTACACCTCGACCTTGAAGAAGAAAATCTGAAAAGGGAAGAGCCCTCAATGAAGGTCTTCACCTCATGATGGGTCGACTGGGCTTGTATTCACTGGAGTTTAGAAGGATGAGAGAGGATCTTATAGAAACATATAACATTCTTAAGGATTTGGACAGCTAGATGCAGGAAAAATGTTCCCCATGTTGGAGGAGTCCAGAACCAGGGGTCACAGTTTACGAATAAGGACTGAGATGAGGAAAAGCTTTTTCACCCAGAGAGTTGTGAATCTGTGGAATTCTCTGCAACAGAAGGTATTGGAGGCCAATTCACTGGATGTTTTCTAGAGAGAGTGAGATTTAGCTCTAAGGGCTAACTGAATCAGGGATATGGGGAAAAAGCAGGAACAGGGTGCAGATTTTGGATGATCAGCCATGATCATATTGTATGGCAGTGCTGGCTCGAAGGGCCGAATGGCCTGCTCCTGCACCTAGTTTCTAAATTTCTATGTTTTTATGTTTCTATGATCATCCACAAAACATCTCTAAACAACCCGAGCTCATTTCAAAGACCTCACCTCTATTACATTAACATGCTATTAGTATACCACAGCCACTTTCAGATGAGACTTTCTTCACCTACTCCAGCTAAGGTGAGGATAGACTTGTTTTTATATAGCCTTTTGCATGTGCATTTTGGATGTTCCGAGAATCTGCACAATCAGGATACACTTTGGAAGTGGGATCATTGCGATAATATTATGCACATTAATTTATGCGCATAAAGCTCCAGTACACAGAAATGCAATAATGATGGATGATTTGTTTTAGCCCTGCAGTGTATGGGATAAAACATGGTTGAGACACAAAGAAGAACTTATTCGCTCTCCTTCAAAATAGTGCCACAGTATCTTCCCCATTCACCCTCGAGAGAGAAGGTAGAATCTGTGTTTAATATTCCATCAAAAAGACACTCAGTTCTGCAGCAAATGATAAGCCCAGAAGTTCATGTCCATTCACACAGCGTAGAAGACGAGATCACCACCAGCTAAGCTATGGATGACAAAATGGAGGATCATAGAAACATAAAAACATTGAAATATAGAAACTAGGTGCAGGAGTAGGCCATTCGGCCCTTCAAGCCAGCACCGCCATTCAATATGATCATGGCTGATCATCCAAAATGTGGATTTTACCACGGAATAGAAAGGAAAGGGAGAAAAAACAGATTAAGGAATGGAGGGGCGTGGATCACATGCAAGGCGAGGTGATTAATTGAAATGGCATTGTGTTTGGCACAGTCATTGTTTTTGATTGCTTGATTAATTTCTCGGCAATATCTAAACCTGATAGAAGTTTATCAAATTATGGGGGATATTGGTAGGGTAGCCTGTCACAACCTTTGCCCCAGGGTGAAAATGTCAAAGACTAGAGGCATAGCTTTTAATATCAGAGGGGGGACGTTTAAAGATGTGCAGGGCAAGTTTTTGTACACAGATGGTGGTGGTGCCTGGAATACTGCCCAGGGTAGTAATGGAAGCAGGTACGATAGTAGTATTTAAGAGGCTTTTAGATAGGCACATTGATATGCAGGGAACAGAGGGATATGGATCACATACAGGAACAGGAGATTAGTTTAACTGGCATTACTTTGGGCACAGGCATTGTATGCTGAAGGGCCTGTTCCGATGCTGTGCTGTTCCATAGACAATAGACTATAGACAATAGGTGCAGGAGTAGGCCATTCGGCCATTCGAGCCAGCACCGCCATTCAATATGATCATGGCTGATCATTTTCAATCAGTACCCCTTTAAAGTTCCAAGTTCAATGATGACACTAATATTTGTTTATGTTTACTTGTTTCGAGATACTGCGCGGAAACAGGCCATTCGGCCCACCGGGACTGCGCCCACCAGCGATCCACGCTTATTAACACTTTCCTACACACTAAGGACAATTTTTTACATTTACCAAGCCATTTTACCTACATACCTGTACGTCTTTGGAGTGTGGGAGGAAACCGAAGATCTCGGAGAAAACCCACGCGGTCACGGGGAGAACGTACAAACTCCGCACAGACAGTCGGGATCGAACCCGGGTCTCCGGCGCTGTAAGGCAGCAATTCTACTGCTGCGCCACCATGCTGCCCATCAGCACGGCTTTGCAAGATCTGTAATATCTGTTGCAAGAGAGAAAAACTAATTGGTCCAACAGGGCTGGGCAGATTTTATTTTAAAAGTGGGAGAATGTCGAGAAATATGTTACATCACATATAGGTTATCTAGATTCCTTTGTAAACCAGTTATCATTATTTTCAAAGATCAAATCTTGATGGACAAGTTCAGATTATCTATACCCAGTCACCAATATTTTGAAAAAGTAATATCGTAATTTAAGCACTTAATAGCAACAAAATTTCACTCCATTTGGAAAGACATCCATGGTTTGTTTTGACAGTTTTTAAATGAACTTGGAAATCCAATTGAAAATAAGACATTAAGTATTCCTCTGTCTTTCTCAGATGGAAAGTACAATACCACACACTAATAACGCAGATTTTACATCCTATTCAGAAACATTGTAGATCTTTACAAGCAACATCGAACCTTTGATGGTATCCAGCATTGTAATCTAAGAAACACAATCACCAATTTACACACAGCAAGCATGCACAAATAACAATGTCATATTAGTCAGATAACCTGTTAATTGAGGGAGCAACATTGGACAGTGCATTAGGATGGCTCCTCTATCTTCTTTGAAATAATGATATTGGAGCTTTCAAAGACACCCAGAAGACTCAGTCAGAAGAGGCCTCCATCATCAGCACTGCACCTCCCTCAGCACCCTGTACTCTCAGTAAAGATTCTAGTGCTCACATTCACAGAGCAGAACTGGAATCCTCTTTGACTGAAGATGAACAGTACCAAATGAGGCACAGCTAATGCTGCATGTTCAAAGCTTTAGACTTCAGAGATACAGCGTGGAAACAGGCCCATCAGCCCACCGAAGCCGCGCCAACCAGTGATCACCCCGTACATTAGTTCCATCCCTCACACTAGGGACAATTTTCAGAAGCCAATTAACCTACAAACCCACTTCGGAGTGTGGGAAGGAACCGAAGCACCAAGAGAACACCCAGGCACTCAAGGGAGAACATACAAACTTCATACAGGCAGCACAAGTAGTCAGGTTTGAAACGGGGTCTCTGGTGCTGTAAGGCAGCAATTCTACCGCTGCAGCACTGTGCCGCCCTGAGCCACCTGTGCTCTTTTTGTGAGGTGCTGGATCTGAGTCTTACCATGAATGGGTAACACCGTGGGCCATTGCCTCACAGCACAAGAGTCCCAGGTTCAATCCTGACCCCTGATGCTGTAAATCTGTATCCAATCATTTTTTTCACTTCACAGCGTTGTTTGGTCAGTGACTGTGTTCCTACACTTTGACCTTGAAGAAAAATCCGGAAGGGAAAAGTCCGCAATATGCTGTGACCATACACGGGCGGCACAGCGGTAGAGTTGCTGCCTTACAGCGCCAGAGACGCAGGTTCGATCCTGACTATGGGTGCTGTCTGTACGGAGATGTCCATGTGAACCTGCGTGGGTTTTCTCCGAGATCTTTGGTTTCCTCCCACATTCCAAAGACGTTCAGGTTTGTAGGCTAATTGGCTTGGTATAAATGTAAATTGTCCCTAGTGTGTAGCTTCGTGTCAGTGTGCGGGGATCGCCGGTCGGTGAAGACTCGGTAGGCCTGTATCTGCCCTGTATCTCTAAACTAAACTAAGCTAAACATGGGTTATCCGTTTCCTCCCATATCTTAAAGACGTGTAGGTCAGTAGGTTAACTGGCCACTGTAAATTGCCTCTACTATGTAGGTGAATGGTAGAATCTGGGGCAATTGATGGGAATTGATGGGAGAATAAAATGGTATTAATGTAGGATTAATGTAGCAAAAGGTTAATAGATAGTGAAATTCCCTCCTTCCATATTGTTATCTGACTCTAATTTGCAATCATGTTTTCATTTAGACCTTGTTTTTTATTCTCACTTGTACATCGGGTTCTTTTGTGCCTTATCTTCTTTTCATTTCATTGACTTTATGTTGGCACTCACACTGAAGTGATTAAGATAGTCAATAAAAGCAATAAAAATAACCAATACTGCAACAATCCCAATAATCCCCTCCATAAAATGGTAAAATAAGGTGACAGATAATGGTGTTGCAGTCCAAGCATCTGTTTGAGTTCGGCAGAGGAATTTATCGGGCATGAACCTGCACTGGAGGAGACTGACCTGTCCAGAAAACAACGACTGTTGTTGCAACAACAGCAGCACGGTGGCGCGGCGGTAGAGTTGCTGCCTTACAGTGCCAGAGACCCAGTTCCGATCCTGACTACGGGCGCTGTCAGTACGGAGTTTGTACGTTCTCCCTGTGACCTGCGTGGGTTTTTTTCCGAGATTTTTCCCGGGTGCTCCGTTTTCCTCCCACACTCCAAAGACGTGCGGGTTTGATGGTTAATTGGCTTAGTATAAATGTAAATTGTCTCTAGTGTGTACATGATAGTGTTGGCTTGCAGGAATCGCTGGTCGGTGCGGATTCGGAGGGCCAAAGGGCCTGTTTCTGCGCTGTATCTCTGAACTAAACTAAACTAAACAGTGAAAACTGTGTTACTGGAAAGTCATCCATCGATAATCCTAATCACCCACTGAGCTGTGAGGCTGCAACACTGAGTGCTGTATCACGTTGACACTCCATAACCAAAGCATGAAATCACTTAAATCCTCCTGAAAGAGTGGGCATGGTCTCATCTTAACATTTCATTCATAAGACTGTTCCTCTGATAGAATATTCCTCCCTCAGTATTTGTATTCGTACGTTTCAGGTCTCTCGATTGGAACTGACCAACAAAATTGTTCGGCTGAAATGAGCCACAACAAACACTTGCACTAAGCTGTGACTCAGCACAGAAGTTTATGTCCAAATAGGTGGGCAAAGAGGTTTAGTTTACTTTACTTTAGAGATACAGCTTGGAAACAGGCCCTTCGGCCCACTCAGTTCGTGCCATCCATGATCACCGATATACTAATTCACTAGTACACCACACACTAGGGGCAATTTACAGAAGTCACTTAACCTACAATCCCTCACGTCTTCAGAATGTGAGAGGAAACCGGAGCACCCGAGAAAACCCACGTGGTCACAGGTAAAACGTACAAACTCCATCCAGACAACACCCATAGTCAGGATCTAACCCAGGTCTCTGGCGCTGTAAGGCAGCAACTCTACCACTGTGCCTCCATGCCTCCCGAGATTATGGGCCAGGAGATTCGCATTAGATGAAGTGATCCCAGTTTTGAGTAGACGTTTGTCTTCATCAGGATGGTTGTCTCTGTCATGTACTCAATAGCCCACTTGGCTCTGCCTGGTTTGGGGAATGGAGGATTACGGGGGATAGTTGGCTGAGGCCTGTAATGTGGGCTTGATGCCTCTAGGCTGGGAATCTCGACAGGTTCCGATATTCCAGATGAGATATCGATGAATGAGGAATCCCTTGGTTCCAAAGACGTACAGGTATGTAGGTTAATTGGCTGGGTAAATGTAAAAATTGTCCCTAGTGGGTGTAGGATAGTGTTAATGTACGGGGATCGCTGGGCAGCACGGGCTTGGTGGGCCGAAAAGGCCTGTTTCCGGCTGTATATATATGATATGATATGATAAAAGTTAAAGAGACTGAGAATCTGAGAGTGTGAAAAGACGTGTTGATAAGAAAATGGTCAAGGAATTATAATTGTGAGGTAGAGAATAAATTGAAAAAAGTTAAAAATATGATAGATCTTAAATTATCTTCATGAAATTCTGTGTAAGAAAATAACTGCAGATGCTGGTACAAATCGAAGGTACTTATTCACAAAATGCTGGAGTAACTCAGCAGGTCAGGCAGCATCTCAGGAGAGAAGGTAGTGCTCTCCCTGGTACATTCAACGCCAAAGAAGTTGTGTCAGTCTTTTCATTTTCTTTTCAAGGTAGTCTCTCATGTCCCAGTGTCATCTAACAATATAATACACAAATTGCAGACGAGCTAAGTCAATACTCAGCAATAGTCAGGCTTAAACCACATCGCAACAAAGCATTGAATTATCAAACAAGGAGCCACAATGTCTCTGGACAAGTACAAGATAACTATAATTGAATAAAATGTCTTCCCTAATTGGGAATTGCAATTAGCATGAGCAACCTCCTGAAGATGTATTAATCAATCTTGGACAGCTGAAGGGTTTTCCATTTTTACTGAATAAGCCTGGTACACCAAACCTCGGCTCACTTTCACTTGGGCATGGACTGCTTGCTGCCTGTTTCAATCAGCCTGGTTTCAACACACTCTCGCGGAAATTCTGAGGAAGGTGCTGGGAGGTGTAAATCGAGCTGTCATGGTGGGTGGTCACCATTAATTATAGATCACTTCTCCTAATGAATTTTCCATCCACATACACTAAACGCAACATGTGTTCTTCCCCCATCTGATCACAGTAATCAAGGTCATAGTTTTCTAAACCTACCTCCAACAGTATTCACGGTATACATAGAAACATAGAAACATAGAAAATAGGTGCAGGAGTAGGCCATTCGGCCCTTCGAGCCTGCACCGCCATTCAATATGATCATGGCTGATCATCCAACTCAGTATCCCGTACCTGCCTTCTCTCCATACCCCCTGATCCCTTTAGCCACAAGGGCCACATCTAACCCCCTCTTAAATATAGCCAATGAACTAGCCTCAACTACCTTCTGTGGCAAAGAATTCCACAGATTCACCACTCTGTGTGAAAAAAAAACTTTCTCATCTCGGTCCTAAACGACTTCCCCCTTATCCTTAAACTGTGACCCCTTGTTCTGGACTTCCCCAACATCGGGAACAATCTTCCTGCATCTAGCCTGTCCAACCCCTTAAGAATTTTGTAAGTTTCTATAAGATACATTACAAAAGGACATTCAGGGCAGTATCAGAGTAGTTGGTCCAACTCTTTAAAGAACAGTGCAGATGGCTCTATTTCATGCGTACAAGACACAAGTATTCCATTCATTGTCTTACCTGAAGCTCTCAGGAATGATTTGTTTAAAATCTTTCACACTAACCCATTACCTGTTATTCCATCATTTACATCAACCATCCCCAACTTGGTTTTTAAACCCCACACAGAGGACAGGGCAGTGGCGAATCCTAGAAGGGTTCAACAGAGATATCAACAACATTGAAATGATTTAGTTGCAACTTCATTAGAAAATGGGCAGCACGGTGGTGCAGTTGCTGCCTTACAGCGCTTATTGCGCCAGAGACCCAGGTTCGATTCCATCTATGGGTGCTGTCTGTACAGAGTTTGAACGTTCTCCCCGTGACCGCGTGGGTTTTCTCTGAGATCGTTGGTTTCCTCCCACACTCCAAAGACGGCCAGGTTTGTAGGTTAATTGGCTTGGTATTAATGTAAAATTGTCCCTAGTTGTGTGTAGGGTAGTGGGCCTAAGGGCCTGCTTCCAGACTGTATCTCTAAACTGAACTAAATGTAAAGATAAATATTAGTTTATGGATCAGTCAATGATATCATCAGGAATTCAAAGTAGGGTGGATGGGGGAGGCATATTTTACTGAGCATGATTAAGGAGGCTTTAATTCAAAAAGTTGGGAGGCACAAAGCATCATTATACTAAGTTATTATTTTCTTACACTGCAGAGAGTATTAGTTTTCGTATTTGTGTCAACGCATGTGTGTAATAAAATAACGTGATTGGTTACACTGCTTAATCATGAAAAGGATGGTCTTAAATTTTGTATCTGCTTTTTCCAGTCTCTGAATTACAATGATCTCCCAGCGCTCAGATGTAAGCATTTAGTTCGGTAAATTTTAATCACCTGACCAAGTAACTTAACCGATTGAACCCTGACTTGTGGTTTCTTCCATTCGGAGGATGCAGCCGTGATCCAGATATTTCCTCAAGAAAGTGGTGGTGAGACACCTTCATGAGCCCCTGCTGCATGTGTGGAAAGGTGATCGTTGTGGAGTTATTTTGAGGCTACTCAGCGCAGAACCAGAGCAGAACAGTGTGGACAAAGTTGGCATTCTGGGCTTGCCCCATCCGCCTGTTTATATCCCCCGAAGTCCTTGTTATCCATTTGTCTGTCCAAAGATCTTTTGAAAGTCTTAACTGGTGTCCACTGCATTCATCTGCATTGATGGTGTTTAATGCAGGTAAGTGTGAGGGGTTGCATTTTGGAAAGTGTGACAGTACTCCCTCCATCGGAAACCGCTCTGATCTCCATTACTGGAAGACAGACCAGGAGAGGCCGGACCTCAGCACTATTGAGCCGCAGACGCAGAAACATAAGTAACAGCTATGTCCAATACAATACCATTCCACAATTTTGACCTGGTGGAGATAGAAGACTGATTTGTATATCACCAATTTGAAAGTAGACACAAAATTCTGGAGTGACTCAGTGGGTCAGGCAGCATCTCTGGAGAGAAGGAATGGGTGACGTTTCGGGTCGAGACCCTTCTTCAGATTAATACAACTTGGGAATAAATGTGTTGTATCAGCTAAAATCAATGTACATTCAGGCCAGCAGCTTCTGAGTGCAATGCCCAAAAACTGTGGACATTTGGAAGTAATTGAACAAAGACAATAGAAGCAGGATAGGTTTAGGGTTAGGTTTATTATTGTCATGTACACCGAGGTACAGTGAAAAGCTTTGTTTTTTGACTGCAAGCCAAACAGATCAGATATACCATATATAAATACAATCAAGTCAAACTCATACAATAGACAAAGTCAAAGGGAGGATGCAGAATACAGTTATCAGCATTGTAGCACATCATTTCCATAGACAAAGTCTAATGTCTACAATTAAATTAATTAACTATTTTAACAGGCAAGACAGGGTAGGTAATAAATTCTAACTATGGTGTGTGGGAGTTGATGAATCCCAGTGGGATACTTGGCAATCGCATCTGTAGTAAGTATCTGCTGTGGAGGAAATTCAGCTCAAAGCTAATGAGCTGGTCTAGGATACAGGCACTGCAATGCCTAAGGACATAAGGTCAGAAGCGTTAGGAGTAGAATTTGGCCATTCAGCCCATCAAGTCTACTCTGCCATTCAATCATGGCTGATCTATCTCTCCCTCCTAACCCCATTCTCCTGCCTTCTTCCCATAACCCCTGACACAGTTTGAAGAAGGGTCTCGACCCGAAACGTCGCCCATTCCTTCTCTCCTGAGATGCTGCCTGACCTGCTGAGTTACTCCAGCATTTTGTGAATAAATACCTTTGATTTGTACCAGCATCTGCAGTTATTTTCTTATACTACCTGTACTAATCAAGAATCTATCGCTGCCTTAAAAAATATCCACTGACTTGGCCCCCACAGCCTTCTGTGGCAAAGAATTCCACAGATTCACCACACTCTGACTAAAGAAATTTCTCTTCATCTCCTTCCTAAAAGAACGTCTAATTCTGAGTCTATGACCTCTAGTCCTAGACTCTCCTGCTAGTGGAAACATCCTCTCCACATCCACTCCATCCAAGCCTTTCACTATTCTGTATGCATCAATGAGGTCCCCCCTCATCCTTCTAAACTCCAGCGAGTACAGGCCCGGTGCCGACAAACGCTCATCATAGGTTAACCTACACATTCCTGGGATCATTCGTGTATCTTGGATCAAGGAGGGAGTATGTCACCTGGAAACTTTGTGCAATAGAAACTTTGTGCAATGGGACCATTAAGTACCATAGAATTAATTAATTAATAGACAACAAATGAGGCAGCTATTGGGATCCAAAAGGTAGGGTTGCCTTTGCACTTATTCAACAGGTATGCAATTCTGCAGCCTGTGTGGATGAGAGCAGAGACTGCAGTGTGGATGTGACCATGGTAATTGGGGAATTCAAGTTGGGAAAGTGAAAAAGGCTTAGATTAATCACGAGGATAGTATATAATTATGGATACTATTTCTTGTGGCCAAGAGGATGAATCCCAAAGGTTGTGTTGCTTGCCCAGTGCCAGGATCAAAGATATCTTCTTAGTTAAATCAGTCTTTTGTAAGATCAATCTGAAATGTTGCATAGAGACTTGGTCTCTTACCTAATCAAAGACATACTTGCATTAGAAAGAGTGCAATGAAAGTTAATCAGACTAATTCCTGAGATAACACGTTTTTCAGATGAGAAGAGACTGAAGACTGGGCCTACACTCTCATGTGATTCAAAGAATGAGTCGCCTCAATGAAGCATAGAATTCTTGAAACTTGCACACTAAAGAAGTTTTGATGAGTTGCCGAGACCTGGAGAGAATAAACAGTATCCATTATATTGCAATCAATGTCCATACGTACCCTGCTCAAGTGAACCAAGTCCTCAAGACTTCCAGTAATATACTTAACATGCATCCTCCCCTGGTTATTAAAAGTTTTGGTGAAGTGAAAACGATGAGCCTGAATAATGAAGAAACAAGGAACTGCAGATGCTGGTTTATGCAAAAAGACACAAGCATTGGCAAGATGAAGATCGTTTTGCCGAATATGTGCTCAGTCTGCCAAGGCCTACTGGATCTGCCGGATGCTAACTCTCCTTCCCATCGCCAGAGTCACCTTTCTGCCCTGGACCTCCTCCATTACCAGTGTGAGGCTACACACAATCTGGAGGAACAGCACCTCATATTCTACTTTGGTAGTTTACGAACTAATGGCATGAACATTGAATTCTCCAATTTTAGGTAACTGTAAAACTCCCGCTCTTTCTTCTTCCCTTACACCCCCCCCCCCCCCCCCCCCATGTATTCCCCTGAGCCCACCCAATTTTTCCCCTCCCCCTTCCCATCCACCAGTATTCCTTCCTCTAGCTGCACAATTCACTACTCTTCAATCCTTTTGTCTCACACCTTTTGCCTTTTCATCTTTGGCCTTTGTCCAACCGTCTGCCTATGAAAAACCCATCACCTGTCACCTACTGTATTCGGCCTGGCTTTGTCCTGCCCCTTCCAGCTTTCTTCTTCCCAACAATCAGTCTGAAGAAGAGTACTGACCCGAAACGCCACCTAACCATGTTCTCCAGAGTTGCTGCCTGACCTGCTGAGTTACTCTGGCACTTTGTCTCTTTTCGCCTGGATATCATTGCTGATTCTTTTAACCGTGGAAGTTATAACAATTAATCTGGGATAATGTTGCTGATTCTTTTAATCCTGTCACAAAATGGCGCCCTTTGTCCCCAAACAATGTGCAACTACTATCAGCCATGAACACAGTTTAAGAATAAGGGGTAGGCCATTTAGAACGGAGATGAGGAAAAACTTTTTCAGTCAGAGAGTTGTAAATCTGTGGAATTCTCTGCCTCAGAAGGCAGTGGAGGCCAATTCTCTCAATGCATTCAAGAGAGAGCTAGATAGAGCTCTTAAGGATAGCGGAGTCAGGGGGTATGGGGAGAAGGCAGGAACGGGGTACTGATTGAGAATGATCAGCCATGATCACATTGAATGGTGGTGCTGGCTCGAAGGGCCGAATGGCCTACTCCTGCACCTATTGTCTATTGTCTATTGTCTATAAACTTACCCTAATCCTGCACTATCCCATTTTATTCTTCCTGTATTCCCATCAATTTCTTCCAGATTCCACTACCCACCAACTTATTATGTACACTGGGCATTTAACCTCCCAACTACATGTTTTTGAGCAATTCCGCGCTGTAGCAGGGATACCGGGCAAACTCCACACAGACAGCACCGGAAGTCAAGATTGAATTTGAGACTACAAGCTGCACCATGGTACCAGTTCTTTAAAACCTGGGCATGAAGAGCATAAATTAGTGTACATGAATCCAATTAATTTAATTCTCATTCCACCCACCTACTGTCCTCAAAACAAAATACTGGAGGAGCTGAATGGGTCAGGCAGGCGAAGGAATGGACAGGGTGACATTTCAAGTTTGGACAGACCCTTCTTAAGAAGTCAACTGTCCGTTCGCTCCACAGATGCTGCTCCACAGATACGATATGATACGAAAGAACTTTACTTATCCCAGGAGGAAAATTGATCTGCCAACAGTCATAGAAACACAAAAACACAAAATATATGAAAGTTGAAATTAAAGCGTCGAGTGGAAAGGATTGAGGATGCGCAAAGATTGGGGGGGGGGGAGTCAGTCTCAGTCTCAGTCTACACCACCACAGAAGGGGGAGGAGTTGTGCAGTTTGATAGCCACAGGGAAGAAGGATCTCCTGTGGTGTTCTGTACTACATCTTGGTGGAGCCAGTGTTGCTGAAGGTGCTCTTCAGGTTGACCAGTGTGTCATGAAGGGGGTGGGCTGTATTGTCCAAGACACTCCGCAGTTTGAGGAGCATCCTGCCATCCAAGACCACCTCCATGGCGCACTGAGTTCCTCCAGCATTCTGATTTTGCTCAAGGTTCCAGCATCTGCAGTCTCTTGTGCCTCCCACCAATTGTACTATACTGTACTCTCAGCCAATTAATTAACTTGTCCGAAATCTCTCGGCAGGGATCATTAGCATTTGCTGCTTGAATGTGATTCCATGGGGAGTGTGGTGCTTATCTAGTTTCAATTCATGTCTAAATGATGGACAGCCCATCTGATAAATACAAGAGTGGTCAAAAGATCTCTGTCAGGGAGAATAATATAAGAAAATAACTGCAGATGCTGGTACAAATCGATGCCTTCTGTCTCCTTTTTCTGTTCGTTTACTTATTTATCTATTTATTTTCTTCTCTAAGTTCTAGTAATCCCTGTAAAGCATCTTTGAGTGTTTGAAAAGCGCTATATAAATGTAATGCATTATTATTATTATTATTCACAAAATGCTGGAGTAACTCAGCAGGTCAGGCAGCATCTCGAGAGAGAAGGAATGGGTGACGTTTCGGGTCGAGACCCTTCTTCAGACTGACAGGGAGAGAGTGAAGTCCAGAGAACTGAGCCAGCTTTTCATTATCTCTCAACTCCTCCAACTTAGAGGAGCTTTTCAACAAGTGCCTTCCTCAAGCCAAGGGAGCCGAATGTAATTTTTTTCCCCGTGAAGCTTTACAGTATTAATTGCGTGATGCGCTGTGTTTCTCTGCATACTGTTTGATCATTGGGGTGGGAGCGCAATCTTCCCCTGACTGCACAGCCACCACGCAGGCTGCACAAATCAATCGCAGTTTCAAGGAAGAAAAGAGAAAATAAAATACTGGAAGCATGATATTTATTCAAATTCATCTTTTCTCCACAGAGTATACCATCTCCAAAAGGTATGCAAAGTTTGACATTTTAAGTGTGCGCCAGTGTGTTGAGATGAATACACATAGTTCCGCAGATTTAATTTTGTGAGCCTGATGATAGTTTCTGAGCCTCGTGGTATTTTTGGTATGTCGTCAAGAGAAGGTTATAGGAGCACAGGGAGTCTCTGAGCTAAGGGAGAACTGCCCTGTGGGAGTGACGTGGTCCAACTGATGTGGTGGTACCACAGCAAACATCACACCATATTATTATGTGTTAATGCTCAATGGGCCAAGGATTGGGTTTCAGAAAAGATGTGCTTTACCCAAACCGTGTCCATTTCGGCTGATTACCTGATGAGCATGCCCACTGTATGTTCTCGCTGACCTCAGGAAATAGTTGTGTCCTTAGCAAGGCGGAGCTCGGCCAGAGTTTGGTCAACTTGATCAATGCTCACACCAAATGGCAGTGGAAATGTGGAACTGTGTGGAAAGGAACTGCAGGTGCTGGTTTGTTCCAAAGAGAGAGACACAAAGTACTAGAGTAACTCAACGGGTCAGGCAGCACCTCTGGAGAAAAAGGATGGGTGACGTTTAAGGTGAGGACCCTTCTTAACTTTTCAAGAGAGAGTTAGATTTAGCTCTTAGGGCTAACGGAATCAAGGGATGTGGGGAGAAAACAGGAACGGGTTACTGATTTAGGAAGATCAGCCATGATCATATTGAATGGCGGTGCTGGCTCAAAGAGCCGAATGGCCTACTCCTGTACTTAATTTTCTTCAGACTGCCGTCTGGTCTGAAGAAGGGTCCCGACCTGCAACGTCACCCATACCTTTTCTCCAGAGATGCTGCAGAGAAAGATCATCATCGTGTGCTTACAACGGCAGCAGCCGGTGTGGGAGGAGAAACAGTAAGGAGATGAAGGATCTTGAGGTAGAGTCTGGAGATTAGACAGAAGGGCTGAAGAAGGAGACAATGTCTGCAGTAGCTACAACCTTGTCTTCCAGCTGAGTGGAGGTGCAAAGTATTGCAGCCTGAGCTGTGAGGAGCTACTTTGTGGAGAAGGGCTTGTGTTTTCGGAGCCCGATAAATCACAGTCCCCAGTGCAAGTCAAGTGATCCTGTCCACACTCCAGTCACTGCCACCAACACAGTGCCCGAGTAATTACACAGGAGATCTGAGATGACACTTAATAATCTCCCACCCTGCTGTGCAAGGCTACCTGCACTGATTACAAGAAGTAATTTAATGATTATTTGCTCCAAACACTATTCTTGACACCAGATGGAATCTTGCAATGTTGAACACAAGAAGAATATATTCCAGTTTAACACATTGATGTCCATTTTGCAAATGCAATCCAGAAATATGCCTTCTCAGCCAGCAATTGTGTAATTTAAAAATTGCTGAAAAAGCTTTGTCCGCAATAAAATTGTTTAAATAAATGTCGTGATCGACCAGTGCCTATCTCCATCGGTGGATTACCTCATAGGATTAGGTAGCTGGAGGAAGAGTATTATTCCGATCAGGCAGCCCCACCTTTATTGATTGAATTGATTGTTAGAAAGATAAAGCATGGAAGCAGGTTCTTCAGCCCACTGAGTCCACACCGACCATGAACCGCCTGTTCACACTACCCCACTTTCACATCCACTCCCTACACATTAGGGGCAATTTACAGCAGCCAATTAACCTACAAACCCGCATGTCTTTTGGATGTGGTAGAAACGTACAAACATAGAAACATAGAGTAGGTAGCTGCAGGAGTAGGCCATTCGGCCCTTTGAGCCAGTACCGCCATTCAATATGATAATGGCTGATCATCCAAAATCAGTACCCTGTTCCTGCTTTCTCTTGATTCCGTTAGCCCTAAAAGCCATATCTAACTCTCTCTTGAATACATCTGGTAGGAAACCAGAGCACCCAGAGGAATCCCACGCGGTCGCAGGAAGAAGGTGTACACTCCATACACTGTGCCATCTTTAGAAAGACTAAACATAGCATGACATTCCCCTGTAGTCCTCTTCTGCAGCATGGCAATTCAGTTCGTGGCTGCATTTCTGACCTGGGAACTAGTTCTCAGGTGCTGGGGGGATCTCTGTTCTAAAACTGTATTCCCAGGTCCACAATTCTTCAGCGAGGAGAAATATTCTCTCTGCACCTCACCTGCCAAGTCCTTTTAAGAATTTTGCGACAGAATTTTTTTTTAAAACAGAAGAACATGCTGGAATAATAAGATGCAGAACACAGCCATTGCTGGAAATCTGAGGGAAAAGAGTCTTGAAAATTCCCAGCAGACCAGACAGTATCTGAGAAGGAAAGAAAACAGAGGCACGGTTTCAGGTGGATGACCTTACATCAGAATCAGTGAGCTCTGACAGAAATCGAAAAGGCTAGTTATCTGAAATTGTTGAATTCACAATAATATCCTGTGTGTTGCAAAGTGTCTAGGCAGAGGTGAAGCTACTGTTCCTCAAGCATATACTGACTTTTGCTGAGGCAGTATAGGGGCGGCACAGTGGCGCAGCGGTAGAGTTGCTGCCTTACAATGCCAGAGACCCGGGTTCGATCCTGACCACGGGTGCTGTCTGTACAGAGTTTGTACGTTCTCCCTGTGACCACGCAGGTTTTCTCTGGGTGCTCCAGCTTCTTCCCATACCCCAAAGACGTACAGGTTTGTAGGTTAATTGGCTTCAGTAAAATTGTAAATTGTCCCTAATGTGTAGGTGTCATCTCAGGCACTGGCATTTATTAGGTTGCTGGCTCCTCACGTGGCAATAGAGACGCATCAGGCATCACAGACCATGTGATGGACAAACAATTGGATAAAGGGACTGCAAGAGAGGGGGAGATGCCTCTTACATAGTGTCAAGAACTGTTCAGGTTCTAGCTGTGCGATCCACCCTAACCTTATTTCAGGGTAGTCTTCAGATATCTTCATCATCAATTGCAGGGAACCTAATGTGACATCCATGCTAAGCACCACTGTGTTCTATCAACCCCATCCAATGTCTAGCCATAACATGGGCGAGGGGGAGTGTCAATGTATAGAAGTGTGAAAACGCACATCTCCAGATATAGGGACAGTTTTCCCCCTGTTGTTTATCAGGCAACTGAACCATCCTACCAACAACTAGAGAGCAGTCCTGATCGACTATCTACCTCATTAGAGACCCTCGGACTATCTTAGAGATACAGCGCCGAAACAGGCCCTTCGGCCCACCGAGTCCGTGCCGCCCAGCGATCCCCGCACATTAACACTATCCTACACACACACTAGGAACAATTTTCTTTTACATTTTACCCAGTCAATTAACCAACATACCTGTACGTCTTTGGAGTGTGGGAGGAAAGCGAAGATCTCAGAGAAAACCCACGCAGGTCACGGGGAGAACGTACAAACTCCGTACAGACGGCGCCCGTAGTCAGGATCGAACCTGAGTCTCCGGCGCTGCATTCACTGTGAGGCAGCAACACTACCGCTGCGCCACCGTGCCGCCCGGTACTTTACTGGACTTTCTCTTGCATGAAATGTTATTCACAGACTTCCCTTTATCATGTATCTGTGCACTGCGGATGGCACAATTACGCAACGGAAGCTTTTCACTGTGCCTTGGTAGACATGACAATAAACTGAACTCAAACTCACATGATGGTCTATGCTGCATGGTCGTAAGGAGCCCAGGAAGCACTAAACCGCCTAAAGAATTGCCGTGGTGAACTGGAGCTGTGTTGTAACACTCGAGACCCATGAGAGTGGTGAGAGGGAGAGTATACAATACGTCCCAGCCTGTCCACCACCTGAGGACCAGCCAGGCACAGTCCCTAGATATACCTGTAGCCTTGGCCTAGATATAGGTCGGCGTGGTGGAGTTGCTGCCTTACAGTGCTTGCAGTGCCAGAGACCCGGGTTCGATCCCGACTGCAGGTGCTGTCTGTACGTGCTGAGTTTGTACGTTCTCCCCATGACCTGCATGGGTTTTCTCCGAGATCTTAAGTTTCCTCCCACACTTCAAAGATATACAGGTATATCTTTAAGGTATGTAGGTAAATTGGCTTGGAAAATGTTTTTTTTTAATTATCCCTAATGTGTGTAGGATAGTGTTAATATAGACAATAGACAATAGACAATAGGTGCAGGAGGATGCCATTCAGCCCTTCGAGCCAGCACCGCCATTCAATGTGATCATGGCTGATCATTCTCAATCAGTACCCCGTTCCTGCCTTCTCCCCATACCCCCTGACTCCGCTATCCTTAAGAGCTCTATCTAGCTCTCTCTTGAGATCCTCTCCTGGAACAGCATGCAGAATTGCCACATTCTGGTGCCATCTTGCAACTTAGAAATATCTTAGAAGTATCTGAAATGTTTGATTTTGCCCGAAGGAATTATGTAATATCCCTTATTTTCTCACTGTAAAGGCCCAGTGTCTTGGCAGCAATGCATCGATAAAGTACGGGTTTTTAAAGTGGGGGGGCGGGAGGCGAGATGGAAATCAGCGGATGAGAATGGGGGGTGGCCATGTTTTGTTTTTTGCTCAAGATTCCAGCATCTGTGGTCATTACGTTTGTGTTTGCGGGAGTGGGGTCATTGTCAGATACATTAAAACTCCGATATCCCTTTGTTCGACTATTTGGACAGCCAGGTGATATTTGTTCCATTCACCTAGAACTCACCTGGATCCCAGTTCCTGCTCTCCCTCTCCATTCACCTGGGCCTTTGTATCCTCGGCCACCTTTGAGCTTATCTGGTTTTCCAGAACAGTTATTTGAAGACGATGCAACATCTAAGCAAGCCAATTAAAAGGGTGCTGGGATGTCAGTCGGAGTAGTCGAGTAATTCTGCCACTCCAGCACTACCGAAGTCCCAAGGATATATGATTATTTTACTGTATTTTCCAATGAATGACCACACCTCTACCTCTCTATAGGAAAATAACTGCAGATGCTGGTACAAATCGAAGGTATCACAAAATGCTGGAGCAACTCAGCAGGTCAGGCAGCATCTTGGAGAGAGGAGAGGAGCATCTCCCCTAGATGCTGCCTGGCCTGCTGAGTTACTCCAGCATTTTGTGATACCTTCCACCTCTCTATACACTTCCTTTGTGAGAATCCATTCTCTGAGATCTCCAGTTTCCTCCCACACTCCAAAGACATACAGGTGTGTAGGTTAATTGGCTTAGTATAATTGTAAATTGCCCCTTGTTGAGTGGCATAGCATTAGTGTGCAGGGATCGCTGGTCGGTGCGGACTCGGTGGGCTGAAGGGCCTGGTTCTGCGTTGTATCTAAACTAAACTAAACTAAACTAAACTAAACTAAACTAAATAAGTTAACATGGCAGAGCTGTCAGGGGCGACGCAGTGATGCCAATTCCTTGCTTCGCGGTCCCAGCAGTATCACCTACTCTGTACATAATTACAGTTTCCTCAGCTGGATCTTAATTCTAATTTGTGTTAAAATGATTGACCTGTTTACCCAGATTGTTAATGATTATGCGCTGGAGCTGGCTTCCTTGGGAATCTCAATTTGAAATCACAGCCACTTGATTGATGGCACCATTCCCTTATGACGTTCTCCATGGTAAAGGCTATAATCTCCATTCCCTTGCAATTTACTTCTGGTTAATGTTGTTCATCCTCCCTGAAGCTTCCATTGACAATAAAATCAAACACCATTGAGAATAAAGGGAAATTCAGATCTTGTCAGAAAACCTCTGAGTCGAACAGTGGGAATATCATTTGCAATAGACACAAAATGCTGGGGTAACTCAGCGCGAGAGACGGCATCCCTTGGAGAGAAGGAATGGGTGACATTTTGGGCCCAGACCCCACTTCAGACTGATGTCAGGGGAGTGGACGGTACAGAGATAAAATGTAGTCGGAAACAGTAAGACTGGTGGGAGAACTGGGAAGGGGATGGAATGGTGAGAGAGGGAAAGCAAGGGCTAGAACCAATAGAGATATCATTTGCGATGTTTTGGTCAATTATGAAACAAAAATCAACGTCTTTACAGAAGAAATTTATAATTATCATAGAGTCGTTTCTTCCTCTAATTGCTTTCTACTTATTTAAATAAAGCAAGTATTTGAAAACCCAAAAGAAATGAAATTATGTGTGAAAATCAGCAGAGGCAGTGAACACAAAATGCCACAACAATGGAATTCAAGGCGTGTACACAATCAGACGTGCATCAATTTTGATTTGGTGTAGTTCAACTTCTCTTCTAACATTATACACTGTGGGAACCATTCTCTATATTTTAATTCTCTTTCATAGGAATGGAATGGAACGGAATGGAATACTTTGTTACATGTGACAAGGCACAGTGAGATTCTTTGCTTGTATACCCAATGTATACAAATAGCGGCCATCTACGACGCTGACAAACTCGTCGGTCTGAAGTCGCACATAACCAGACTTGGGAAGGACAACAGAATTCCTTCCTTGGGCTTTTTGGAATGTAGGAGGAAACCGGAGCACCCGGAGTAAACCCTTATCAGTGAGATCGCATGCAAACCCTACATGGATAGCAGCAGAGATTAGGTTAAAGCCAGGGGGACTGGAGTTGTGAGGTAGCAGCTCTGTTCTTGTGTAATGATAAAATATTGTGACAGCATAGAGATAACATTCCCTCTGGTGATTGTGTAAGTAATCAAGGCTTAGAGATTCCAAATCAAAGAGGGGAAAATAGAATGGTGAAAGGCTTGGATAGAGTGGATGCGGAGAGGATGTTTCCATGAGTGGGAGAGTCTAGAATTAGAGGTCACAGCCTCAGAATTAAAGGACTTTCTTTTAGGAAGGAGATAAGGAGAAATTTCTTTAGTCAGAGGGTGATGAATCTGTGGAATTCTTTGCCACAGAAGGCTGTGGAGGCCAAGTCAGTGGATATTTTAAAGGCAGCGATAGATAGATTCTTGATTAGTACAGGTGTCAGAGGTAATGGGGAGAAGGCAGGAGATTTGGGTTAGGAGGGAGAGATAGATCAGCCTTGATTGATTGGTGGAGTAGACTTGATGGGCCGAATGGCCTAATTCTACTCCTATCACATGATCTTATGGCCTAATGGCTAAACGTGCAGAGGGAAGGGGAGGTGATGAGATCCAAAATGGGCCTGGCACACCCATAGGTCTATCATTGCCATGAAACTAAGGGATCTGCACTGGTTCAGTGAAGACCATAGAAGAGCACATTGGGAATACTTAAAACTGTGGTTCCAACCAGCGGGACAGCACAGTGATGCTGTGGTAGAGTTGCTGCCTTACAGCACCAGACACCTGGGTTCGATCCTGACCAAGGGTGCTGTCTGTATGGAGTTTGTGCGTTCTCCCTGGGCCCAAGTGTGTTTTGTTCATGTGCTCCAGTTTCCTCACACACTCCGAAGACGTGTAGGTTTATATGTTAGTACCTTATCCATGGCCCACTTTTTGACCTGGCACTGTTCGACAAGGTTAAGTAGAAGGATTTTAATCCATGTATCTGCAAAGAATCCAATTGGTGTTCTCACTGGAAAGAGAAAGGCAACACTTATTCCAAGTTTACAAACTCCTGTATTCTGTGGGAACCACAAAGTCCTCCAAAAAGCGATGAGTCAGCTTTATTATTCGTAATCAACTCTTTGTTTTAATTAGCACAAGAGCAGTCAGTCAATCAGCTTGTCATATCAATCTCACTGAGCCAACAGTAATTTCTGCAACTAATTATTATCTCAACGGTTCATGAAATGCTTGGCGACCAAACAGAGTGCAGATTATTATGTGAACATAGAAAAATCAATATGGTGTTTCACCAGCTCTGAACAGCTGTAACATATTTTGTACAAAAATTGTTGCTGTTTCAGAGTGCTGACTATTTTGTAAAGGGCGCGATTAATGGGCCATTCGCTGGTAAAAATGCTCTTGAAACATGAAGTGCACCAATGAATTGGAACTAGTCTGGATATTGGGTATTATATTATTGCAGGAATATAAAAAGAGAACCATGTTATTATAGGTGCTATGTGTTCTTGCCATATTGCACCACTCACTAGCATGCAATATTAGGAGCAGGGAGGTTCTGCTGCAGTTGTACAGGGCCTTGGTGAGACCGCACCTGGAGTATTGTGTGCAGTTTTGGTCTCCTAACCTGAGGAAAGACGTTCTTGCCTTAGAGGGAGTGCAGAGAAGGTTCACCAGATTGATCCCTGCGATGGCGGGACTTACATATGAGGAAAGACTAGATAGACTGGGCTTGTACTCGCTGGAATTTAGAAGACTGAGGGGGGATCTTATAGAAACATATAAAATTCTTAAGGGGTTGGAGAGGCTAGATGCGGGAAGATTGTTCCCGATGTTGGGGGAGTCCAGAACCAGGGGTTACAGCTTAAGGATAAGGGGGAAGTCTTTTAGGACCGAGATGAGAAAACATTTCTTCACACAGAGAGTGGTGAGTCTGTGGAATTCTCTGCCACAGAAGGTAGTTGAGGCCAGTTCATTGGCTATATTTAAGAGGGAGTTAGATGTGGCCCTTTTTGCTAGAGGGATCAGGGGGTATGGAGAGAAGGCAGGTACAGGCTACTGAGCTGAATGATCAGCCATGATCATATTGAATGGCGGTGCAGGCTCGAAGGGCCGAATGGCCTACTCCTGCACCTATTTTCTATGTTTCTATGTTTCTATGCTGTTTAGAAGATGCACGTGTTCCCTTGGTAGCTAATGGTCTGAAGGCATAAACGCATTGTAAATTATAGATTGGTAATCATAGATCTTAAAGAATGGTCAAAAGACAGAATCTTGGGAGCAACAAAGGCTCAGCTTAGTCTGCAAAATCTAACAGGCCGAAGTCTAAAATGGGAGGGGGGAGGGGGGGAGGGGGGGAGGGGGGGAGGTAATATTTTAGATTTAGATTTAGAGATACAGAGCGGAAACAGGCCCTTCGGCCCTTCCACCGGGTCCGTGCCGCCCAGCGATCCCCGCACACTAACACTATCCTACACACACTAGGGACAATTTTTACATTTAATTAACCCAGCCAATTAACCTACATACCTGTACGTCTTTGGAGTGTGGGAGGAAACCGAAGATCTCGGAGAAAACCTACGCAGGTCACGGGGAGAACGTACAAACTCCGTACAGACGGCGCCCGTAGTCAGGATTGAACCTGAGTCTCGGGCACTGCATTCGCTGTAAGGCAGCAACTCTACCGCTGCGCCACCGTGCCGCCCTTTAGTTTAGTTTCATTCTGTTTAGTTCATTTTAGTTTGGAGATACAGCATGGAAACAGGCCCATTGTGCCCTCCAAATCCATGTTGAACATCACACATCCATTCACACAGGTTCTGTGTTATCTCAATTTGTCATCCATTCCTTACACATTAGGGGTATTTACAGAGGCCAATTAACTTACAAACCCGCACGTCTTTGGGATGTATGAGGAATCCGGAGTAACCCGGGGAAAACCCACATAGTCATAGTAAGAACTTGAAAACTCCACACAGGCAGCACCGAGGTCAGGATCAAACCCAGGTCTCTGGCATTGTGGGACAGCAGCTTTATCAGCTGTGCCACTGTGCCACTCTAAAGCTGATAAAAGTCTACAAAAATAATGGATCACTGAGATAATTGGGATGTTTTATTCAGTTGATATATTTGCTGGGTTATTCAAGAATAAGGGCAACTTCAGGCAGGAATGGCAGGCAGTGACCAGTGGGGTACCGCAAGGTTCGGTGCTGGGACCCCAGCTATTTACGATATACATTAATGACTTAGACGAAGGGATTAAAAGTACCATTAGCAAATTTGCAGATGATACTAAGCTGGGGGGTAGTGTGAATTGTGAGGAAGATGCATCAGTCAATGAAAGGAAGCATGCAGGTACAGCAGGCAGTGAAGAAAGCCAATGGAATGTTGGCCTTCATAACGAGAGGAGTTGAGTATAGGAGCAAAGAGGTCCTTCTACAGTTGTACCGGGCCCTGGTGAGACCGCACCTGGAGTACTGTGTGCAGTTTTGGTCTCCAAATTTGAGGAAGGATATTCTTGCTATGGAGGGTGTGCAGCGTAGGTTCACTAGGTTAATTCCCGGAATGGCGGGACTGTCGTATGTTGAAAGGCTGGAGCGATTGGGCTTGTATACACTGGAATTTAGAAGGATGAGGGGGGATCTTATTGAAACATATAAGATAATTAGGGGATTGGACACATTAGAGGCAGGAAACATGTTCCCAATGTTGGGGGAGTCCAGAACAAGGGGCCACAGTTTAAGAATAAGGGGTAGGCCATTTAGAACGGAGATGAGGAAGAACTTTTTCAGTCAGAGAGTGGTGAAGGTGTGGAATTCTCTGCCTCAGAAGGCAGTGGAGGCCAGTTCGTTGGATGCTTTCAAGAGAGAGCTGGATAGAGCTCTTAAGGATAGCGGAGTGAGGGGGTATGGGGAGAAGGCAGGAACGGGGTACTGATTGAGAGTGATCAGCCATGATCGCATTGAATGGCGGTGCTGGCTCGAAGGGCTGAATGGCCTACTCTTGCACCTATTGTCTATTGTCTATTGTCTATTGTCTATTCACTGCAAATTTGAGAAGGGGAGAGAACAGATAACAAGAGAATGACCTGCAACGTGTAATTTACATGTAGCATGTTACTAGGATTTTGTTCTCCTGAATTGTTTTGGTACATCACAATCAACCATCCTGTGTCCAAGGCAGACACAAAATGCTGGATAACTCAGAGGCTCAGGCAGCATCTCGGGAGAGAAGGAATGAAGATATCCTGTATCCAGGCCCATTTGAAGCTGGGTTTGCTGCCTCTCACTCAAAACTGACCAAACCAGAGGATTCAAGGCTCCAGCAAACAAAATAGACCAACCCACCTGTTTGCTAAATGCCGAGAGGGATTCTGCAGCAGGGCATTCCAAATCTAAACAATCGGCAGCAATTGAAAAAATAACCTTTATTTTTGTTAATCTTGTTTTGTGGCTTTCACATGATGTTTTTTTGCCCGCTGCAGCTACGCCGGCTTCTCACGTAAGTGCTCCTGATATTCCCCACAATCTGAAGTGCATCCTTTCCTGTGCAGTACCAGATAAAGGATGGAAATATCCCACTCGGTTCAATTGCTGCTAGGATGTGCTACTTGCCATTTCATTTAATTTACAGATCTCAGCCCGAACAAATACTTCATTTCCCAAAGCAACTGAATAAATTACAAGATAATAAATTACACGAATAAATAAACCAAACGCAGGCTCGGCGATCGTTTCGCTCAACACCTTCGCTCAGTCCGCTTTAACCAACCTGATCTCCCGGTGGTTGAGCACTTTAACTTCCCCTCCCACTCCCAGTCTGACCTTTCTGTCATGGGCCTCCTCCAGTGCCATAGTGAAGCCCACCGGAAATTGGAGGAACAGAACCTCATATTTCGCTTTGGGCAGCTTACAGCCCAGCAGTACGAACATTGACTTCTCCAACTTTAGATAGTTCCTCTGTCCCTCTCTTCCCGTCGCCCTTCCCAGTTCTCCCACTGTCTTCCTGTCTCCAACTATATCCTTCCTTTGTCCCACCCCCTGACATCAGTCTGAAGAAGGGTCTCGACCCGAAACGTCACCCATTCCTTCTCTCCAGAGATGCTGCCTGACCTGCTGAGTTACTCCAGCATTTTGTGTCTACCTTTGAATAAATTACAAAATCAGTTCTCCAAAACCCATCCCATTTTGCCATAAAATGCCACTCTGCCACACAGCCCATATCATTCACTTCATAATTTAATAAGTCCAATCAAACCACAGACTAAATTACCTCCAGCATTTCCTGATTCAGAGCCCTCCATTGTTTGATTTGTTTTATGCTCCTCAGAGATATCTAGTTGTTATCATACATAGAACTTAAAAAAGATGGCATCCAAGGAAAATCATTGATGGACAAGCTGAGAATAGTTGGGTCGCGGACACTCGATTCCTCGGAAGTTCCAGCAGTGATGTGTTAAGGCTGGGATGATTGGCCTCGTACAACTACAATCATCTCCCTACATGTGAATCATGAGTGCAACTGGACTGCTTTCCCTACAACACCCGCTGGATGCACAGAGTCTCTCTTGCCCAGAGTAGGTGAATCGAGGACCAGAGGACATAGGATTGTGAGGGGGAAAAGGTTTAATAGGAATCTGAGGATTAACTTTTTCACACAAAGTTGTGGTGGAACAAGCTGCCAGAGGAGGTAGTTGAGGCAGGGACTATACCAACATTTAAGAACCAGTTAGACGGGTACCTGGATAGGACTGGTTTGGAGGGATATGGACCTAACGCGGGCAGGTGGGACTAGGTGTAGCTGGGACGTGTTGGGCGGTGTGGACAAGTTGGGCCGAAGGGCCTGTTTCCACACTATCACTCTATGACTC
The DNA here is from genome assembly GCF_053455715.1 of Rhinoraja longicauda. NCBI lineage: Eukaryota > Metazoa > Chordata > Chondrichthyes > Rajiformes > Arhynchobatidae > Rhinoraja > Rhinoraja longicauda. The sequence goes on from NC_135973.1 coordinate 15,435,242, forward strand.
TATTTCAGTTTTACAAGGGCTTCTTAATGCCACACTCGGTTTGATGCTCCCTTGATGTCAAGGGCAGTCACTCTTCCCTCTGGAATTCAGCTCAATGGTCCATGTTTGGGCCAGGACTGTGATGGGGGTCTGGAGCCGAGTGGTCCTGGCCAAGTTTGACTTCAGATAATGGGGAGAAAAGTATGCAATGGTACCCATTGGCTTCAGTTTGGCTGAGGCTGCTAGAGGTCTGTGCCAAACCTGACACCAAATTAAACTAACCTCTTCTGCCTGCAATGATCCATATCCCCAACCAAGTGCCCAGCAAAAGGTCTCTGAAACCTCACGTATCTATTTCCACCACCACCCCTGGCAGTGCATTTCAGTCACACACTTCTCTGTGTAGAAAAACGTCCTTCACATCTCCTATAAACCGTTATTTCTGGAAATAATGCTATTCCCTCTAGTATTTGTCATTTCTCCCATTGTCCTGTATATGTCTCTCATTATTTCATAAACATCAATCAGCTCACAATTCGGCCTCTGACACTCCAGAGAAAACAATCTAAGTTTATACAACCTCTTCTTATAACTTATTGGGAGAGTCTAGAACTAGAGGTCGTAGCCTCAGAATTAAAAGACGTTCTTTTAGGAGGGAGGTGTGGAGACATTTCTTTAGTCAGAGGGTGGTGAATCTGTGGAATTCTTTGCCACAGAAGGCCGCGGAGCCCAAATCGGTGGATATTTTTAAGGCAGATACTGTAGATAGATTCTTGATTAGGACAGGTGTCAGAGGTAATGGGGAGAAGGCAGGAGAATGAGGTTCGGAGGGAGAGATAGATCAGCCATGATTGAATGGTAGAGAAGACTTGATGGGCCATATGGCCTAATTCTATTCCTATTCCTTATGACATGACCCTTTAATCCAGGCCACATCCTGGTGAATCTCTTCTGCACCCCCTCCAGGGTGCTCTGGTTTTCTCCCACATTCAAAAGACGTGCAGCTTTGTAGGTTAATTGGCTTCTGTAAATTGTCCTTAGTGTGTAGGATAGAACTAGTGTACGGGTGATTGTTGGTCGGTATGGACTCAGCGGGCTGAAGAGCCTGTTTCCATGCTGTATCTGTAAACTAAACTAAACTAAATTAAATGGTAAAGGAGTTGTGGATGCTTGGTAATTGCAATAGATCCAGGTGCTTCCATGCAAATAAAGGGAGACAATTTAAAACAAAACTAAAAACACTATGAGTATTGTGAGACATAAATTCAAAGAACAATCATTACAGATGCTGGAAATCTGACATAAACAATGAGAATGCTGAAAGTTAGCTTGTCAAACAGCATCTCAACATGTGACATGGCACAATACAGTCCTTAAGGCTTACTACTTCATAGTGGTACAGGGGGTTAGAACTGTTGCCTCTCAGCTCCATTGACCTGGGTTGCCTGCGTGGAGTTTGCATGTTCTCCCTGTGCCTGCACTGGTTTCCTCTGGTGCTCCAGGTCCCACCAACACAGCATATATATATATATAATAATAATAATAAGCATTTATTTTATATAGCGCTTTACCAGGTGCTCAAAGCGCTTTACAAAAACAGTCATAACATAAAAACAAACAGACAAACTATCCTGACGGAGAAGCGGCGAACAAACAGCGCCAGCGTCCTCTCACGTCAGGGTCCGGCAGTAGACAACAAAAAGCGCAGGACACACAGATACAATTTTAACACAAACAGCCATCACAGTGATTGCTCCAGGCACACCCTCACTGTGATGGAAGGCAAAGAAAAGTCATTATCTCCTCCTCATTCTTCTCCCGTGGCGCCACGAGGCGATCGAGGCTCCCAACTTTTGAAGCCCCCACCGGGCGATGGAAAGTCCGAGGGCCGAGCCGAGCCGAGCAGGCCGATGAAGGTCCTGAGCCCCCACCGGGCGATGGAAAGTGCCGCGGCCAGGCCACGCAGGGCGATGAGGGGCCTGCGAGCGGGTCGATCATACCTCGCGCTCCGGGGCGGTCGAAGCTGCTACGGCTGGAGCTCTCGAAAGCCGGTCGCCAGCCAGGGACCTGCGAGCTCCCGATGTTGCGGTCTGCAGGGCCCACGGCCGAAGCCGCCGAGATGGTAAGTCCAGGCCCTGCGTGGGATGGTGGGTTAATTAGCCATTGCAAACTGCCCCTGGTGTGTGGGTGAGTGGGAGAATCTAAATGGAGTAGTTGGGAATATGGGGAGAATAAATGGGATTAGTACGATTAGTGGCAATGGGCGCTTGGTGGACAGTGAAGACTGAAGGACCTCTTTCCACACAGTGTGACTCGTGATTCAACAACTTCAGATAACTGGTCTTTTCAGAAGAGGAATTGACTGCCTCTTGCACCACCATGAACTTGTTGTCTAATTGCATTTGGCACTAATGACCTGTTTTGGTTTTTTTGCACTTTTTTTTCCTTTTCACTGTCTTGTAGAATTGATGTGTGATTTACGTATAATTGATGTATAATCTATGCTCTTGTGTGTTGTCTGAGTCCATGTCCCTGTGATGCTGTGGCAAGTTAGATCTTCATGGTACCTGGACCTCAGCGCACCTGTGCAACCGACGACAAACTCAACTTGACTTGACTTAAAAAGTCACCAACCTGCAACGTTAAGAGAGTACGGGTGTGCAAGAGATTAGAGCAAGAAGCAATCTTGCTGTCGGGGCTCAGCGGGTCAGGCAGCATCTGTCAATAGTCAATAGTCATTTATTTGTCACATACACATAAATGTGTAGTGAAATGCAGTTCAACAATAAGACCAATAAGAATAATCAATAAAAATGCAATAACACATACAATCATAAACTAACACCATACAAAAGAAACATCCATCACAGTGAGTCTCCTCCAGTCACCTCCTCACTGTGATGGAAGGCCAGAATGTCTTTTTCTCTTCCCCTGCCATCTTCTCCCGCGGTCAGGCTGTTGAAGTTGCCACGTTGGGGCGGTCGGGGCGGTCGGGGTTCCCGACATTGAAGCCCCCGCCGGGTGGTGAAAGGTCCTCGGCCTGATTCAGGCCGCGCCGGTCGGTGAAAAGTCCGCGGCGGGCCGACCCAAGCCCCACGATTCGGGGCGGGCGAAGACGCTGCCGCTGCCGGAGCTCCCGATGTCGGCAAGATGCGAACCAGAGCCCAGGTGGTCCCAGGTGCATGGCCGGTGGTAGGCCGCAGCGGGAACGGAGACACGACACAGAAACAAAGGTCGCGTCTCCGTTCGGGAGAGAGAATGTTACAGTTCCCGTTCCCTCCCACCCACCCCCCCCCCCCCCCCCCCAACATAACATACAAACACTACACCATATTAAAACTACAATTCATACAAAAACAACAAAAAACACAAAAGACAGACGGACTGCAGGCAAGCCGCAGCTGCGAGGGCAGCACTGGCTCCCAGTGGAGGGAAATGTACAAGCAATGCTTCAAGTCGGGACCCTTCTATCAATTCAGTTTTTCTCACTGCAATCGTTGCCTCAACTGATGAGTTTTCAGCAATCCCTGTGTTATTACCATCCTTTCAAACTGCTGGAAGTCAGGAAAAAATGACTGCTCCGAAATTGAGTCATGCCATCCTTTAATAGATTTGCTGCTCCTTCGTGAGTCTTACTAAAGATCCCATATTCCGACTTGTGGGAGAGATGAGTGCAGATGTCTATGAGCTGGACAAGGTTTTAAAACTCAGGGACCCCACTGATCCATCGTTCTGTTTCTCAAAATGCTCCATCAACCATTCTCAGAGGCGTTCAACTTATCTTTCCTGTCAGCTCAGTCCAGGGATAGCATATAAATGTCTCACACCTTCAAATAAGAGCCTTTTAACTGCACCAGTGGGTAAAATGAATCTTCTGAAGGTTCGCATGACATTTATTTCATTTGAAGTGACTCATGGCGACATTTTCCTAGCACATTCGTACAATCCCTCACATTCCACTGGCCCAGAAAAGCCACCAACATAATCAAAGGCATGTCGCACCCTGGCCCCCGTTGGGCCAAAGGTGCAGAAGCTTGAAAGCTTGTACCATCAGACTCAAGAACAGCTTCTGCCCCTCCGTAATCAGGCTTCTGAAAGGTCCTTCCATAAGCTAGGGCTCTGTCTGATTCACCTCCACCTAATTGCAGACATTGCCCTTTGTCTACGTATGTCAATGGTACACTACAATGCTGAGAACTGTATTCTGCACTCTGTATCTATACCTTTGCTCTACCTATTGTACTTGTACTTGAGTTGGGCTTTATTGTATTTATATATAGTATTGTCTAATTTGACTGATTAGCATGCAGAAGAAAGCTTTTCGCTGCAGCTTGGTACACATGAAAATAATAAACCTAAATCTTAACCTAAAACATAAACTGGATTCAGCCAGACAGACCACGTGGTATTGATCAAGCATCAAGTCGGGACAAAACCAAGTTGACCCCAAGTAAAGTTGACCCAATTAGAAAGTGGGATTCCAGAGAAAAAGATGAAACACCCCTGGTTATTAAAACTATTAGATCACAGGTTGACACGTATAAATTGGCAAAGGCTAGTGATAAACCAGAGGACTTGTGTTTTTTTTTCTAAAACCAGACTAAAATGTTAATGAGGGAATATTGATTATGAGGGAAAACTGGCAAATAACATCAAAACCAGCAGCTTCTATTGACAGTTAAAAGGAAGAGAACAGTTGGGGTCAGTATTGAGCTGCAGAGGATGAGTGTGCAATTAATTGCAGGAAGCAAGGAAATGAGCGATAAGTTAAATCAATACTTTGCATAAGTCTTGATGGTGGAAGACACTGAAAATATTCCTGAGATATCTAATGGGCAGATCTTGAACTTGGGAGAACTTGTAACAATCACTGTCACCTGAGACGAGGTATTGTAAAAAGTAATGGGACTAAAGACAGACAAGTCACCAGGTGGCCTGATGGCCTGTGCCCAAGGATGTTAAAGGGAAAGATGAGAGAGATGGTGGAGCCATTGATTTATCACAATTCACTGAGATCCAGCAGAGCACTAAAGAATTGGAAAACCAAAACTTGCCTCCAATGATCAAGGAGGGCGGAGACAAAATGTGGATAACCATGGAACTTAGAACATAGAACAATGGCGCAGCTGGTAGAGCCACTGCCCCACAACACCTGAGACCCAGGTTCGTTCCTCATCCCAGGTGCTGTCTGTGTGGAGTTTGCACGTTCTCCCTATGACTGCATGGGTTTTCTTCAGGTGCTCCGGTTTCCTCCCACATCGCAACGACGTGCACATTTGTAGGTTATTTGGCCCTCTGTAAATTGCCCCGAGTGTATCGAGAGTGGATGCGAAAGTGGGATAGCACAGAGCTGGCATGAATGGTGATCAATGTTCGGCGTGGACTCGATGGGCTGAAAGGGCTGTTTCCATGCTGTATCTCTAAAAGAAACTAAACTAAACTAACAGTAAAGCACAAGAACGGGCTCTTTGGCCCACAATGTCAATGCCGAACATGATGCCAAGACCAACAGTTATCTGCCTGTGCATAATCCATATCCCTCCACTCCTTAAATATCAATGGGCCTTTCCGAAATTTTCTTAAATGCCACTTGAATATCTACCTCCTCCACCACCCGGCCTTGAGTGTTCCAGGCAGTCACCACACTCAGTATAAAACATCTGGCCCACACATCTTCTTTCAAATTTGCCCCTCTCATGTTAAAGCTATGCCCTGTGGTATTTGATATTTCCATCCTGAGTAAAAGGTTCTGACTGTTTACCTTAACCATGTCTCTCATAATTATATCTTCTATCAGGTGCCCCTGCAACCTTCTGTGTTCCAGAGAAAAGGTCTGCTCAACCTCTCTCTGTACCTAATACCCCCGAACCCAGGCATTATTCTGGTAAACCTCCTCTGCATCCTTTCTAAAGCCTTCACATCCTTACTGACCCTCTTCCTGGTTACCCTCGTGTTTTTAATGTAGGTAGAAAAAGCCTTCGGATTTTCCACATTGAGACTCACCAAAGCCACTCTGGGGATCGGTTAGACCCCTCTAATCACCTGCTCATGTTACTTCCCCTTTGCTTTACAATCCACAAACGTACTGTCTGATTTCATCAGCTGCTAGAGCCGCTGCCTCACAGCACCGGAGACGAAGGTTCGATCCTGACCCCGGTGCTATCTGTGTGGAGTTTGCATGTCCTGCATGTGACGTGGGGTCACGTGTGGCGGCCCCTAACGGCTGCGGCTCGCTGGCAGTCTGTTCGTCTTTTTTCCTTTTTTTTGTTGTGTGTCGGTGTTGGGATGGTTTTTGTTTTTGTTTTTTGGCTGTGTATGTGTGGGGGGGTGGGGTGGGGGGTGGTGGGGGAAACCTTTCCTTTTTAGGTCTCTTCCTCACGGCGCGGGGCGCGGCTCGGCCGCGGGCCTTCCATCGCCCGCGGGGCCTTCCATCGCCCGGTGCGGCTCGGCCGCTGGACTTTACACCGCTGGTGCGGCGCGGCCGCGGGACCTAACATCGCCCGGTGCGGCTAGGCCGCTGGACTTTACACCGCTGGTGTGGCTCGGCCGCGGGGCCTAACATCGCCCGGCGCGGCCGCGGGAAAGAGTGGATAGGAAAGTGGGATAACATAGAACTTGTGTGAAGAGGTGATCGACGGCTGACGTGGAATCGGTGGGCCGAAGGACCCGTTTCCATGCTACATCTCAAAACTAAACTCCTCCACCTCTTGTCCCTCCCTTCACGATGAATGAAACATTGAAACCCCGGAGCATTGAGCTGCTGGCTACGTATCTCTCACAACATTGTCGTCCCAAGCATTGTTTCAGGCTTAAGTTAAGTTAATCTGCTTTCCCAAAGAAATCCTTGCAATGAAATAAACACACTTCAGCTCATTGCCTTCACCATCTCCCTTCACCTCCTCTTGCCTGTTCTTCCTTTTAGACTTACTGGTCCTAACCTTTAAGTGTCCATCACTCCTCCTTATTTCTGACCTTCCCACCCCCCTTGCCTCTCCAGTTTAAACCCTCCTGAGTAGCACGATTGAACCTCACTGCAAGGATATTGGTCCCCGTCCAGTTCAGATGCATCCCGGCCCTCTTGGACAGGTCACCTCTGCCCAGAGATCGCAATGGCCTAAAATTCTGAAACACTGCTGCTCCCTGCAGCAATTCCTGAGCCATGCATTCATCTGTCCTTTCTTCCTATTCCTACCCTCACTAGTATCATCATATCATCATATATATACAGCCGGAAACAGGCCTTTTCGGCCCTCCAAGTCCGTGCCGCCCAGCGATCCCCGTACATTAACACTATCCTACACCCACTAGGGACAATTTTTACATTTACCCAGCCAATTAACCTACAAACCTGTACGTATTCAGAATAATTTGGAGAATACTTCCCTCCGGGTCCTACTTTTTAATCTTTTACCCAATTCCCTGTATTCGCTCCTGAGGATTACATTCCTTTTCCTACCTATGTCATTTATGCCAACGATAGAGCTCGTGGTTTAGCATCTGTTGTGGCCAAGATGCTGGAGTCTTTAATCAAGGAAGAAATAACTGTCATTTCGAGCTGCTTTTGAGCTTGTCACCGGGTGGATTAGCTTAATACCCATATTGATGGCAGCCAGCGCACTGGATTGGTGGCGTGTGCATTGTTGATAAGTACACTATGTTTAGTGCACTTCTAACCACTAATTCCATGCTGACAAAGTTGACAACCATTCCTCTGGGTGAGAGCCAACTATACTTCCAACTGGTGTATTCAGTCAGAGGCTAATACAGTGCTAGCCAGTGTTCTGGGTCAGTGCCATTTTCCAATTTCTTCTTGGCTTACTTCAAAGTTCTTGGAATCAAATTCTAATACTGTTCAGATTGTCCAAGTGTGTCTGAACATGTTTAGAAAGAAGTCCATTATCTTTCAGTATGTGATTTCCTACTGAACCATTTCATTCACTTGCTGATTCCCTACTATTTCTGCTTTTCATGCAGAAAAATATAAATGTATAGATTATATGAACCATCACTGATATTGGTTTGTGAGTGTGTGCGCATTTGTGAACATGTTTGTGTGTTGTTTGTTTGTGTGTATCTGTATTTATGTGTGTATTTATGTGTTTGTGTGCATTTGTGTGTGGATTTCTATTTGTGTGCACGTGCATTTGCATTTCCCTCTATGCATGAAGTTGCTTTTGTGTGTGTATATGCATGTATCTGCGTGTGTCCATGTACACGTACACGTGTGCACATGCGCATGCATTTGTTTATGTGTTTGTGGGCTTGCATTTTACATTTGTGCACGCATTTGTGTCTGCCTTCGTGGTTGCGTGAGGATGATGTCGCCAGAAGTCTGACACATATAGCTTACCAGAAATCTGAGACCTCTGGTCAGCAAAATATAACTGTGCGTGAAAAAACATCGACGCTCCAATAAACAACTCCTGTAGTTTTAATCTTATCCATCCCAACATCACCATTTATCATGCTTGGGTATCACTCTCACCAGTTGAGGATATATTTATTCTGATTCATCCCTTATAACCTGTGCTTCAAAAGCAGAAGTGATTGAATGACTGAATCAGCTAATAAGTGAAGCAAGACAGAATTACGGAAGTGATTTATGAGGACTTACTGTCTGTATTTCTTCTGGGACATTGAGATGCTGAGGAACAGAAGCTGGCAATGAGGTTGGGTGGAGAGGGATTTGGAAATGGAGTAAAACCGAGAGTGATGTTGGCAACACCAGAAAAGTGAAGCAACAAAATGAATCTTTCATTAACTTTCCCTGTCTCACTGGCATTTAAAATGACATTGTACAAGAGAAACAATTCATAAGATCAATCATGGCATCTGCCTTGATTCAGGGTTTGTATCATTGTTCAAATCTGCTTTAATTCCCAATAAATTCCTCATTAAAATTATTCACATCTAATCTAGATATTGACAAGATATCTGCTTCCTTTATCGGTGACAGGCAGGAAATATTGGGCCAAGCAGATGGGAGACACAAGGAACTGCAGATGCTGAAATCCGTAGAATACAAAGTGCTGAAGTAATTCAGTGGGTCGGGCAACACCTCTAGTGGACATGGACAGGCAACATTTCGGGTCGGGTTCCTTGAAGAACGGACCCAATCCAAAACGTTGCCTATCCATGTCCTCTGGAGATGCTGCCTGACTCGCTGAGGTACTCCAGCATTTTGTGGACTAAACATATTTGCAGCTAAACCAACAAGATCCTCAAGGTTTAGAGATTAGTAAGAAGGAATCTCATTTGTTACAAATTCCTGTAACAACATGGACAGGACAGGTTTGGACAGATATGGGCCAAGCATGCGGGGCAGACGGGACTGGTGTAGCCGGGACATGTTGGCCGATGTGGGCTGTTTCCACGCTGTATCACTCTATGACTATGACTCTTAGACTTTGCATCAAAGGGGTAGTTATAGGAACATGGGATGAAGTAAAAGAAGCTTCATAAAAAAATGTGAAGCAGTGATCAAGAGAGAGCTCACTAAGTCCAACTTTGATGGAAACCAACCTGATCAGTTTGTGCCTGCAGCAAATCAATGAGCTAAGTTTATTTTGTAATCCTAAAAGTTAGAGCTTTTTTGGTGCCAGAATAATAAATTCATATTCGGAGAACACAGTGGAAACAATAATGACTTGAAATTGTAAAGAGAGACCCTCAACCATGCCATGCTTGTGTTGTCGAGTTCGACTTCGCCTTCGCGGTCAGTTGGATGACAATAATCAGAGACGGCACAGACTTTACCTGTTAGTTTATTAGAGATCTCTTGGACAGGTTTCTAAAAGCACACACAGAGTTGTGGACTCCGGGGCCAGTGGAAACGTGTCACACCAGCTCCTAGAATTAAGCCCCCTTTATTCCCCAAAACTGCAGAATTCACAGTTATTTACAAGTATCACAACCAATCAATATTGGAATTAAGTCAGTTTTCCCTTATACGGCCGAGTGTTGGAACAAAGTCAGTTTTCCCATATAAGGTCCTAACATGCTATTGTTCAAGGTTTAGTCGGCGTCTGTTTACTGTTTGTGTTCTTTATACATTGTGTTTTTCTCCTCTGAAGACGAGCTGGAACATTCTGCGGTTTGGGCTACTGATTACTACTAGCTTTAGCAAGTTCAGCATTTTTGTGATTACGTAGCCTCAAGCAGGTGTGAGAGAGAGAGAGAGAGCCTCAAGCATGTGATTCAACCTAGCACACAATGTTGCAAAGCCCATGCAAAGTCCAGTGGCCGAAGCAAACAAAAAGGACAGATCTGGCTCTGCGTTCCTCATCTCCACAGTGTGTGTGTGTGTGCGTGTGCGTCAGTGCACGTACACGCATGTTGTGTTTGTGACCGCGTGCGTGGGTCTGTGTAAATGTGTGCTAAAGGAGCTTGTCATCAAATTCACGTTGACACAGCAGAGATGCCAACAAAGGAATTTGGAAACCATGATAATAATTGGGCCATATTCTTGAGAATCTATTTGACCTGCAGGACCTTTCACTTGCCCAGCAGCAAGTGTTGATTGAAACTCCTCGTTTCACCCTCGTATACAAACTGGTGATAATGAAGGCTGCCGAGTGAATTCCTGGAACAAGAGGACACTTTGCATGGAGCACACAGCATGAAAAATTTATAGTCTCAACTTGCTTTCAGAAACTTTATGCAATTACTGCCAATTGAATTATTTTCATTCTTCTTGTCACTAAATTTAACTTGGCAGTTTTTTCTGTCCGGGAATTACGCTTTTCTGACAGTTAGGACTTCAAGAAGCAAGAAATGATTAATAGGGAACAATTGCAAGGGAGAAATGAGAGCTCGACCAATTTCATTAGATGGGTAAGGTTTCAGAGGAACAATAACATTGCCATTTGCATTTTTTTATGGATTTGGCACACATTCAATTTAGACTTATCTTCTTTGCTGTGGACTGCCAAGCTTCCCCCCCCCCCCCCCCCCCCCCCCAACACCTTGTTCTAGTTGCCCAGCTATGTCCTATCCACAAGAAATCCAACCAGGGCCCTTGCGACCCATCAGCCCACACCCGATCATCAACAAATTGATGGAAGGAATAACTAACAGTGACATCAAGCAGCACTTCTAAACCTTGAGAATCTCGCAACAACCTGCTCACAGAAGCTCAGGTTGGGAAGCACCATACTCAGTCATTACAACCTCATTCCAAACATGGATAAAAGCGCAGATACACCAGAGGTGAAATGAGAGCAACAGCTCTTGAAATCAAGGTAGCTCAAGATTGAGTACGGCATCGCAAATTCCCAGCTAAACAGCAGTCAATGGGGATCAGGAGCTAAACCTTCCACTGATTGAATCATGAGCCGAAAGGAAAATAGTGGCTGGAGGTCAAACATCTCAGCCACAGGACAGGAGTTCCTCAGGATCATGTCCTTGCCCCAACTATCTACAGTTGCTTCACCAATGACCCTCCTTCAACTGCAAGGTCAGAAGTGAGAATGTTTACTGATGATTGCGCGATGTCCAGCTTCATTCACAACTCCTCCGATGGTGAAGCAGTCCACAGTCAAGTGCAGCAAGACCTGGACAATATTCAGGCCTGCGCTGATAGACGACAAGCAAAATTTGTGTCAAGTACCAGGCAATGATGATATCCATCTCTAAATCCCCATCTATCCTTGGGATTACCATTGACCAGAAACTGAACTGGCGTAGCTGCATGCACAATGTGTATATAGAGAGCACTGCTACAGGAACAGGTCAGAAGCTAAGAACCATGTGGTGAGTAACTCACCTTCTACCTACCTTTGATTCCTATTGTCATTATTGATCAGTTTCATGGTTCCGCCTACATCAGTATCGAGGCCCTCCTCATTCTGTTCATGAATGTCAACGGACTCTGAGCAACACCTTCTGAGTCAAGGACACCTGGTTCCATATCCATCAATATTGAGAAACTCCTGATTCTATGTCCATCAGTATTGAGAAGCTCCTAGTTTTATGTCCATCAATATTGAGAAGCCCCTAGCTCGATGTCTATCAGTATTGAGAGGCTCTTAATTCTATGTCTATCAACCTTTTGGCTCAGATCCAGTCTTTTTTTTCAATTAAAAATAAAACTCAAACATATGCCTTGCTCGCCCTTGAGCTAAGGTTAAAAGGAAATCCTTCCACTTTATATAACTCCATAAAATTTCAGATATACTGTCCTGGACCCAGCACATAAATGCAATCGTGAAGTAAGTTCTTTAGTACTTACTAAGATGTTTAAAGAGACTAGGTATGACTCGAATACACGGACTAACTTTTGCAAACATACTGTCGAAGGTATCCTGAGTGGTTGCATCATTGCCTGCAATAGCAATTCTAACACATAGGAAAGTAAGAAGATGCAGAGGGTGGTGGGATCAGCCTGGTCCATCACGGGCATAGCCCTCCCACTCCCAACAACAGCATCTCCATGAGGCACTGCCTCAAGCAGGCGTCATCTATCATCAACGATCCCCACCATCCCGCCTAAATATTCTCCACGCTGTTACCAACAGGTGTCTGAAGTCCCAGTTTCATGAATATCTACTTTCCAGCAACTATCGTTTCCTTGAACCAACCTACACAACCCTACCTCAACAATGAAACATTATGGTCCACATTTTGCAGTACTATGGACTAGTTTTTTTTCTAATTATGTTGTTCTTTCTTTTAGAATCTTTTTCGTAATTTATATGATTTATGTGTGATTTGTTCTTTCTGGGTTTCTCTGAGTCCATGTGCCAATGATGCTGCTGTGCGCAGGATTTTTATATTTTTTTAGATTTAGAGATACAGCGCAGAAACAGGCCCTTCGACCCACCGGGTCCGCGCCGCCCAGCGATCCCCGCACATTAACACTATCCTACACCCACTAGGGACAATTTTTACATTTGCCCAGCCAATTAACCTACAAACCTGTACGTCTTTGGAGTGTGGGAGGAAACCGAAGATCTCGGAGAAAGCCCACGCAGGTCACGGGGAGAACGTACAAACTCCGTACAGACAGCCCCCTTAGTCAGGATCGAACCTGAGTCTCCGGCGCTGCATTCGCTGTAAGGCAGCAACTCTACCGCTGCGCCACCGTGCTGCCCCAGTCTTTTCATTGTAGCTGTACTTCAGTATACTTGTGCACATGACGGTAAACGTGAACACGAACTTGAGGAAAGCGTAATCACAGTGGAACATCATTGCAAATACTTGAGCACAAACTCCCAGTACCTATATGAATCACATCTGTACTGAGGAGACTTTCACGCCACGCAATCTGCATCTGTTCCAAAAGCAGCCTCACAAACACCTTCTCTGGGGCAGAAAAGAATGGCCCTGGTCTTTCCAAAGGCACACATCTCATAGAGTCAGTCATACAGCGTGGAAACAGGCCCTTCAGCTCAACTTGCCCACAACGACCAACATACATTAGTCCCACCTGCCTGCATTTGCCCATAATCCTCTAACCTGTCCTATCCATGTACCTGTCTAAATGTTTCTTAAATGTTGCAATAGTACCTGCCTCAACTACTTCCTCCGGCAGCTTGTTCCATACACCCAACACCCTTTGTGTAAACAAGTTACCCCTCAGGTTTCTATTAAATCTTTCCCCCCTCACCTTAAACTTATGTGCTCTGGTTCTCGATTGCCATACCTCTTCTTGCGTTTGAGGTAGCAGAAGTTATGAAGCTGCTTCTGCTTCTGCTGTTTATTCACAAAATGCTGGAGTAACTCAGCAGGTCAGGCAGCATCTCGGGAGAGAAGGAATGGGTGACGTTTCGGGTCGAGACCCGGATTACCGGTCTCCATCTTCTGCTTCTGCAGTCTCTGTTTGTTGTCGTTCGTCTGACTGAGGTCAGTTGACAGGGCTCACCACGGGGAGGTCGACAACGTGAGCCCCGATTCCCATACTGAGGGCAAGAGACACTGGGTGTTTACCCAGTCTATTCCTCTCATGATTTTATACACTTCTTTCTTTTCAAATCTTTTTATTAAGTTTCAAAAAATGATAAGCATAACAGTGATATTGATATATAGGGATCAGGATTACATTAACAACAAATGTAACCTAAATATAATATAAATCCAATTTCAAAATACATATAGGGTATAGACCTCCCAGTCTCTATGTAATCGTAGATACAAAAAGGTTAAAAGAGAATTTATATATTTTAAAAAAGATTTAAAAAAAAAAAAATGAATCCCTAAACTAAAATAAGCAAACAAACAAATATATTAAGATTTATACACTTCTGTAAGATCACCCCTCATCCTCCTGCACACCAAAGAATAGAGTCCTAACCTGCTCAACCTCTCCCTATGGCTCAGGCCCTCGAGTCCTGGCAACATCCTCATAAATCTTCTCTGCACCCTTTCCACTTGACAACATCTTTCCTTTTACATGGTGAGCTAAACTCAACACAATACTCTAAATGTGGTCTCACCAACGTCTTATATAACTGACACACCTCATGAAGAATGATTCAAAGGAAACGTGGCATGCGTTTGACTTTGCTGAATTTCACAAAGTTGGCATCTTTCGTGAATACTGAGCTCTTGGCATCAACTATTGGCCTGGTGGGTAACGCTCTTCCCATCGTATCAATGCAAATATCTATCCTTGCCGTGTGAGGGAGGGTGACAGTGTCCAAAAGGGTGGCACGGTGGCGCAGCGGTAGAGTTGCTGCCTTACAGCGAATGCAGCGCCGGAGACTCAGGTTCGATCCTGACTGCGGGTGCTGTACTGTACGGAGTTTGTACGTTCTCCCCGTGACCTGTGTGGGTTTTCTCCGAGATCTTCGGTTTCCTCCCACACTCCAAAGACGGACAGGTTTGTAGGTTAATTGGCTGGGCAAATTTTAAAAAGAATTGTCCCAAGTGGGTGTAGGATAGTGTTAATGTGCGGGGATCGTTGGGCGGCATGGACCCGGTGGGCCGAAGGGCCTGTTTCTGCACTGTATCTCTAAATCTAAAATCTAAATCTAAAATGTCATCCTTCAGATGAAACATTAAACCAGAGTCTCATCTACCCTCTCAGGAGAATGTAAAAGAACCCAAGACACAATTTGAAGAAAGAAAAGAATGTTCTTCTCATCTCTTTAGCTATGTCCCAACTGATATCATCAATCAGGCAGAATCTCTGATTCCAAACTGGCCAAATCATACTAAGCAACACCTGAGAAGTGCTTCCTTGGCTGCTAACTCTATGAGGCTGGATAAACCCAAGTACTTGTTTCAGTGGGAGATTTCTTGAACAAAGAATGAAGAATGGAAATAATGCTTGACACCCGTGGATCTTGAAGATCTGGAAGTCAAACATTCAGCGGCAGAGTACCATTTATATTCTACGAGGACTCCACATTATGTGCAATCTTATATCAGGTCACAAGGCAGCAAGATCGTGCACTAATTGTGAACTGAATCACACAACTCAACACATTGATCAAAATACACAACAGAGGGAGCCTGGCGAAAATGCTCACTTGATACATGACCTGATACGATCTAGATCATACACAGACACTCCAGTCACACACAGTCAAGACTGATCAGAGGGAAGAACCTTCGGCAATTTAATATGATCATTAAATCAGGAATAAACGCAACACACTCTCTCTCTCTCAACACAATTTGGCCCCATGTGATAGGGCACCTCTGTCAGAATGTTGCAGCATACATTTATTGTGTGCACCTTCTCCTGCAAGAGAAAGGGAAGAATGTTAGCGTTGCCATGTGTCAGGTGTAATGGGACTGCCATAGCATAGGTTTAAAGGGTGGTTGAGGAAGAAACTCACACAACACTTAATGTAAAGTATTTGACATTTCAACAGATTCCCTCACCCAACACAACTGGAGATACACCTGTCCCACTTGGGGAGAAGGCAGGAACATGGGGTTAGGAGGGATAGATAGATCAGCCATGATTGAATGGCAGAGTAGACTTGATGGGCCAAATGGCCTAATTCTAACCCTATTCCTTTTGACCTTATAACCATATGAAGATTGAGAAAAGCAAAGAAGGGAACTAAAGGCATGCTTCAATAGCGACAACATTCAAAGGGCATTTGTTTGTCTGCATTTAATGCCAAATCACGCATTGGTCTACAAAACATCTGGAAGAATGGTAACTAGTCCATAATTTTGCCACTGCACCACCGAGAACAAGTACAAGCCAAGTTCCATACCATAATGATACCATGGAATAGTGCAATCTCTGACTTTACAATAAGACAGTTAGACTCTATGACTCTATACACTTAATAAGTATCAAGACAAGTACTTGAATTGCTAAGGCTGCTAACAAGGTGTTAGGAATAAGAGAGGTGCGTGCACAATAGTTAGCACGATGATGTTAGACCAAAGGCCCTGTTTGCATGCTGTCCATGGATCTATGGCTCTTTCTGACTATGGATCTATGACTGTCCATAATTCTATTATTCCATGACTTTTATGACTCAAATGCAAGAGGCAGGCATGACCCTTGGTTTAATGTGTGAGTGGGGTTAAGCAATAACAAGAGGGAAACCAAACTGTTTTTGGAGTGGTTTGCAACCTCCTTAGAAATATAATTAAACAAGAAGTAAGATTAACTGGTATCAAAGGCAGCACAAAATCATCAAAGACTCATCTCTATCCAGCCCGGACAAATCAAATTAGCAAAAACAGTTTGATGGATGATTCATGGAGAGCACATAGGACAGTTTATTGGAACAGTACTTAAAATCTTCGAGGGTTCATGATTCAAACTGACATCAATATGGTTCAATGCAATTAGCTTTAATTGTGCAACATTTTTACACACTCATAAGTTCATAAGTGATAGGAGCATAATTAGACCATTCAGCCGATCAAGTCTACTCTGCCATTCAATCATTGCTGACATATTATTCCCTCAACCCCATTCTCCTGCCTTCTCCCCACTACCCCTGACACCTGTACTTATCACACTCATAGTTACGTGTGAGTTTACAACACTAAGACAGATATTAAGCATTAAATGATAAAGAATGCATGTACCAGTGATGTTTATTGAGCTCAAGTCCTGCCAATGTATTCTTGCTGATCCTGAACACCGCCCACTTGTTTCTAGTAGGAGTGTATTAAAACCCTGTGTTTCTATTTCTAATGCATATAACATTTGCATTGAATTAAGTTCAGTTTAGTTTATTGTCACATGTACCGAGGTACAGTGAAAAGCTTTTTTGTTGCGTGCTAACCAGTCAGCAGAAAGACAATGCATGATTACAATCGATCCATTTACAGTGTGTAGATACACGATAATAGAATAACGATTCGTGCAAGGTAAAGTCAGCAAGTCCGATCAAGGATAGTCTGAGAGTCTAAGAGGTAGATAGTAGTTCAGCTCTGCTAAGCGAAGTCATGTGAACAATGTGTTTTGGCCCACAGATTGTTGAGGTAAATCTGGTCACTTTTTGTCAATAATTTTATTTGCCATTGTGTCAGTAAAATGTGCTGCTTTGTCCAGCGAGTATCCTCTGTAACATTCCTTACCTCTGAGATGCTGTGCTGATGTGTCCTCACAGCATTCATATCAAAGATCTCAGTCATTTGCACCTTAGTCTCAAAGTCTATATCTGTTCTCCTTTCTGCTCTCTCCCGTTTTATATGCTCAAGATTTAGTCTTCCATGTATATTCTAACTACATCATGGAACCTATCAGGAAACATGTTATCTAAGACTTTCCAGTGTAATGAGCTAGATTTAATGAGCAATGTTTCAGCAATCAATCCTCCAAGTGATTACGGTTATGTATGAATTATCATGGAGAGAATGAGGCATTGATCAGCCGTAAACCTAAATAAAGCCTATTATGTAGAGTATTGGCTGAAGTAAATAATGAAATTACTTTGAAAGATATGTCAATAGGAAAACATTTAGAGAAAGTCATTTAAAGAAATGTTTCAAAATTCTCAACAACTGCATTTAGAAAATATACAAAGAAAATTAATCTACCAGTAACTACTTAGAAACGTTTCAGATTGTATTAGATTATAGGAAGGGAGTAATAATAATGCCAAGAGTAAAAATCCCAAATATTGGGAAAGCTTCAAGCAGCAGCAAAAAGTTCAGCAAAAAAAATAATAAAGAGGGTAAAGATGGATTATGAGTGTATATTAGAGGCATTTAAGAATTTCTACAACTGCAAAAAAACAGGATAAATATAAATGTGGGTCCCACGCAAATGATAATAACAGAATAATGAAGTCTTTTGTTCTCACCTACACTGCAAAAGACACAGTCAATTCAAAAGAAATGATGGAGACTTGGAGATCTAATGACAGTGATGATGTCAAACTAATCAACAAATGTTAATAATTGAGAAATTATGAGGAGTAAAAACTGAATAACTCCCATGTGCCGGAGAGACTGCAATCCAGGGCTCTTGGAAAAAGTTGCTTCAAAGATGGTGGAAGTGTTAACAATTATTTTTCAAATTTCCCTGGTTCCTGGGGCAGTTCTAGCAGATTGGGAGTTTCTAAATATAAGACTGGCATTTGAGAAAGGTCTGAAGGAAAAACTGAAATCCATAGACACTTTGTCTATAGATTTGCTATCAACAAAGTGCCGGGCTGTATAAGGACAGAATCAACATCTATTATTGTATTACTAAAACTCTCATCTTGTATGTATGTATATATATTTGTATGTATGTATTTTCCCAAAATACAGCCAAAACGGTACACGATAGCGCAACAATTTTAGGCCTCCCTTACTCACCATTCGCCTGCAGTGTACAGTAGCAAGTTTCATTCAAATTGTTGTTATATTTTAAAAGTTACTCACTTTTTAAACTTTAATAAAGCAATGCACAGCAAGATCCCAGTTTATTCTTAAATAACCTTTGCATTTGAATCACAACCCCAATCGGCTCCAAACCTCTCCTGCATTGGTCTAACTCCCTTCTCATCCCAATGAATGCCTAAAGGTTGTTGTGCTGTCCAGCTATCCTAACCTTTGACATACTGCAGCTTCCACACAAGTGTGTTCTCCCCTCCCCTGAAAGATCCTTGAGATCATCAGCAAATTACAACTTTTGTACATCTATATGCCTCACGGTTTATTTGAATGGCTGAATTCACCTGCTCTTTTTCCCTCAGTCTCTCCCCGTCCCCATGGCAACTGTGGCAAAAGCTTGACAACACAATGAAAGTAATTAAGGTAAGTGATAAATATTCAGACATATCTAGATTTCAGTAACTCCATGAGCTTTTTTTAAATAACACTGGATACCAGAGATATCTCATTTAAATTCCAGTCGGCCTACAGAGTGGCTCTATAAGACGTACAGGTATGTAGGTTAATTGGCTGGGTAAATGTAAAAATTGGCCCTAGTGGGTGTAGGATAGTGTTAATGTACGGGGATCGCTGGGCGGCACGGACTTGGAGGGCCGAAAAGGCCTGTTTCCGGCTGTATATATATGATATGATATGATAAAAGCTTCCCATCATAGCCCTTGACTGACGTAAATTTTGATCTGAACACATTGGTTATTATAGATGATGGAGAGTGAGTGATGACCCTATAGATGAAAACATACATCCCTGTGCGGGTGTCACTGGCTATTCTGGGAACACTGCTTCTGCAACATCAGCAGCTGAAGAAGTTGTTCCTTCCACTGTGTCGGACGATTTGTTATTTCTTGAACCAAAATGACAAAATGAACTTGGCACTGACAAATTGAATTTCTGCCGACAGCAAAAACAGAAGATATTTCACTTTACAGTCAAGTCACTTTTACTCAAGGTTTGTAAAACATCAGCACACAGACAATGCAGAGATGGCTCAACAGCCACACGCCAGAATCTGTTGGAGAGAGAGGGAGGGAAAGAAACAGAGAAAAAGAAAAAAAAAGTTTAGTTTGGCTTAGAGATACAGCGCGGAAACAGGCCCTTCGGCCCAGAGATTCGACCAGCGATGCCCGCACACCAACACTATCCTACACACACTAGTCAAGAGAGTCAAGAATGTTTTATCGTCATGTGTCCCAGATAGAACAATGACATTCTTACTTGCTGCAGAACAACAGAATATGTAAACATAGTACACTGTAAACAATATGATGAACGAGAGAGAAAAAAAAAGTTCAGCGTGTATGTATACACTTTCCTTCAAGTACACACAGATATATACTTATATACATATACACACATCCACATACACACACACACACACACGTATATATATATATATATATATATATAAACACACACATAGTCAAATTTATAATTTAAAATTATACCAAGCCTATTAGCCTGCAAACCTGTACACCTTTGGAGTGTGGGAGGAAACCAGAGCTCCTGCAGAAAGGCCACGCAGGTCGTGGGGAGAACGTACAAATTCCGTGCAGGCAGCACCTGTAGTCAGGATGGAACCCGGGTCTCTGGCGCTGTAAGGCAGCAACTCTACCACTGCGTCTCCGTGTTGCCCTAAAAAGTAATAAAATAAAGTACAATTAAATTATTTATGTACAGTACTTTCTTGTGCTTTACAGAAGCATCAACCTAGATTATAGAATCCTAGGAGTATGCAGCATCATAACAAGCCATTTGACTCATAAATCCGTGCCAAGTGTTAAACACCCATTCACACAAATCCCAATTTATTCTCCCATCTCAAGGGCTCAAGGTGAAAGAATAGGTCTCTGAGCTGGGATATTTCTACTCAGGAATAAGAGGTCACCAACTGAGCCAAGGCAGCACTTGAATGAAATCAATTAATATATATTTTGGGATATTTTTAGATCTTTTTTAACCTCTGACGTGTACCAATATTTACTCCTGCAGCTAAAATATATTAATAGACAATAGACAATAGACAATAGACAATAGACAATAGGTGCAGGAGCAGGCCATTCAGCCCTTCGAGCCAGCACCGCCATTCAATGCGATCATGGCTGATCCAAGCCCATCTTATTACTCCTCAGATGA
Organism: Rhinoraja longicauda; assembly: GCF_053455715.1. Classification (NCBI taxonomy): domain Eukaryota; kingdom Metazoa; phylum Chordata; class Chondrichthyes; order Rajiformes; family Arhynchobatidae; genus Rhinoraja; species Rhinoraja longicauda. The sequence goes on from NC_135973.1 coordinate 15,456,158, forward strand.
GCTGCTACACTGTTTGAAGTAACTAATATATTTCTTCGTTTTAAGGATGTATATATATTAGCTTTCACTTCTCACACACTAGAAAATAAAAACAATCATTTCATTTCCTGCTTGCCATTTTATTAAGCTTCGCCAATCGGACAACTTTGGGACTCCTATTCAATGCCTAGTTCAGCTTGCATGCCTGTCTTCTGAAGAAGGGGCCTCAGCATGGAATGTCACCTACTCCTTTTCACTAGAGATGCTGCCTTGCCCGCTGAATTACTCCAGATTTTTTTGTGCCTGTCTTCTGCACTGTGAATGCTGGCTGCTACCCTGCTGCAAGTATCAGCCCATCAATGCAGCTGGCTGCTCCACATGAGGTCATATAAGGAGTATGAGTAGAATTAGCCCATTCGGCCCATTAAGTCTACTCTGCCATTCAATCATGGCTGATCCATCTCTCCCTCCTAACCCCATTCTACTGCCTTTTTACCCTTAACCTCTGACACCTGTACTCATCAACAATCTATCTATCTCTACCTTAAAAATATTCACTGACTTGGCCTCCACAGCCTTCTGTGGAAAAGAGTTCCATATATTCACCACCCTCTGACTAAAGAAATTTCTCCTCATCTCCTTCCTAAAAGAACGTCCCTTAATTCTGAGGCTATGACCTCTAGTCCTAGACTCTCCCACTAGTGGCTGAGTGGGATGTGGCTGTTCCACAGCTCTCAGAACCCATCCGCCTCGTAAACTCGACCAAAACCACGGCCGACACTGCCTGCTGCACACTGATGTCTTCCAGGGTCTATATATGTACTCTTTCAGCTCTGTAAATTTCGGAGTGACATTCCTCTGGATATGTGTATATGTATACAAGTATATATCTGTGTGTACTTGAGGGTAAGTGTATACATACACGCTGAACTTTTTTTTCCTCTCTCTCGTTCATCATATTGTTTACAGTGTACTATTTTATGTGCTATGTAAATGCAAATATTTGATGATTACCTCATCCCCTCTTGGTACTTGTGAACGCTTGCTGTCCTACATAACAGCGGCAACTCAGCAGATTCCAGAAATAGTCATTAATTAGGAAGTAGTTTGGAAGCTCTTTGCGATTTGATTACGTGATACATCAGTGTTGTCCAAACACAAGCCACAAGCTGCATGTGGCGAATTAGGAATCCAGATGTGACTAATTGCATTTCCGAATAGTAAATTGAAAGAATGATTAGACGATGCTATTAACCCTGTAAGCTCAAGACACATTTATATTGTCGGCAAACACAAAATGTAATCCTATTGTGCATTGCTAAAACAGAAGGAAGAGGAACCGAGTGTTTTTTGATTGTTGTGAGTGCTTTACATTCGTGGTTGCAGATTGGTGATGAATATCTGTATGCCTAACGCATTTACACCTGTGACCTCCATCCTCCAACCTCCCAGAGATGCTGCCCGACCTGCTGAGTTACTCCAGGGCTTTGTGTCTATCTTCGGTGTAAACCAGCATCTGCAGTTCCTTCCTTCACGCATTTATACCTGTATTGGAAAGATCTTGTTCTTCACAAAACTTCATAGAGATGGCTAAAATCCAATTGCCGTGGTCACACAGGCACTGAATGGTGTCAAGTTAGGAAAAGGGGACGTACAACGAGATCTGGGTGTCCTAGTGCATCAGTCACTGAAAGGAAGCATGCAGGTACAGCAGGCACTGAAGAAAGCCAATGGAATGTTGGCCTTCATAACAAGAGGAGTTGAGTATAGGAGCAAAGAGGTCCTTCTGCAGTTGTACAGGGCCCTGGTGAGACCGCACCTGGAGTACTGTGTGCAGTTTTGGTCTCCAAATTTGAGGAAGGATATTCTTGCTATTGAGGGAGTGCAGCATAGGTTTACTAGGTTAATTCCCGGAATGGCGGGACTGTCATATGTTGAAAGACTGGAGCGACTAGGTTTGTATACACTGGAATTTAGAAGGATGTGAGGGGATCTGATCGAAACATATAAGATTATTAAGGGGTTGGACACGTTAGAGGCAGGAAACGTGTTCCCAATGTTGGGGGAGTCCAGAACCAGGGGCCACAGTTTAAGAATAAGGGGTAGGCCATTTAGAACGGAGATGAGGAAAAACGTTTTCAGTCAGAGAGTTGTAAATCTGTGGAATTCTCTGCCTCAGAAGGCAGTGGAGGCCAATTCTCCGAATGCATTCAAGAGAGAGCTCTTAAGGATAGCGGAGTCAGAGGGTATGGGGAGAAGGCAGGAACGGGGTTCTGATTGAGAATGATCAGCCATGATCACAATGAATGGTGGTGCTGGCTCGAAGGGCCGAATGGCCTACTCCTGCACCTATTGTCTATTGTCTATTAAATCAGCAAATTATTTTGGGTAATACTGGGATTTATAAGAACAGAATTTATGAGAATTTATAAGGACCCTCAAGCCTGTCCCACCACTCAGTACGACCATGGCTGTTCTGCTTCAAGCCTCAAGTCCACTTCTGAGTTACCCAAGGCTCTCAATTCAACAATCTTCCAAAAATATATTAATCTCCTCGTTAAATACCTCCAGTGTTCTGGCTTCTGTAACCCTCTGCAATAGACAATTCCAGAGATTTACATAATCTGTGAAAAATGATAACGCACCTCAGTTTAAAATGACTACCACTGATCTTGTAACTACATTTCCTTGTGGAAACATCTTGCCATCTCCCCCTACGATGTCCCTGAGGACTTTACACATTTCAATCAGATTGCCTCTCACTCTTCTGAGTTCCGGGAGGGACAGATCTAATGTGCCTTCTAAAATGATCCACTACTAATTCAAATGTTGAAGTAATGTGCAAGATTTATCCAATCTCAGCCAGGATCAGCCAGGAAATGGCAAATCTCCTTTGACAGGCCAAAGGGAATACAGAATGGGAGTGTTCAAGTCTGACACAATTATTAACATAAGGACCTGCCTGAGTCACGCAGATGGTGAATGCTGTTACTTGTGAGGAAAAAGTAGTTAAAAGACAAAGGGAAACAGCTTCCTCCAGTGGGTTGACCTGTTTAAAATGCACTTCAAATCAAATGACTCAAGGTCTATACTTGTTCCACAATGATGCAAGATAATGGGATTGGGATATATTGCAGTAAATTAATCTACGGAGCAACTTTTGTATCCTAGCATTGACACACATCTGAAGTATTCACTTGAACTCTCAAAGTTTGACGTAAACACCTTAGGACGTAAATGTTTAACATTGCCTGAAGGGAGGTGAAGAGATGGAGAGACCGAGGGAAGGAATTCCAAATATTAAGTGGTTTAAGGCATGTCTACTGATGGCAAGATTGGAGGATTACATGCTTACAGAAGGGTGTCGGTGGAGAGAGAGTTAAGAGGCAGATAGATAAGCAGGCAAATTACATTCTTAAAATAGCACATTCACCAAGAATCCCCCCCCCATAACTAATTAAAGACCTCAGACCACCAAGGCTGCAGCCTTCCAAATCTTCTGCAATTCCAGACATTTTCTTTCAGCTTCACTCAATCCAGATAAGTGGCCCACCTCCAGCAACATCATGGGATTGTTCTGTCACCGCCATCTCAATTCCTCATGTCTGTTACTTAGGAAGACTAGTCTCTACTCGACTAGTTTCTACATTGACACACTTGGGCAGTTTGTAACCCAGAAACCCACAGATTGACCTGAGGTGCAGAGTTCCAACATGCCTTGAGATAACCAAGATTCTGAGAATATTCAAACTGTGAAAAGACAGTGAGACAGCCAGATACAGAGGAAGAAAGAGAGAGGGAAACAGAGGGGGCAAGGGAAAACGACCAAAGAGTACAGATGCAAAGTACTCTAAAAGGAATGTCTTGAAAACATTGCCATGAAATTTCCCATGTTCAAAAAGTCTACATGTCTTTCTCCATGTTAAAAACAGAGGAGAATTATTCATTGAGAACCTTACCCACTTTGGCGGCTCCATCTCTTCACTCTCTAGTTATCCGTTTCCCCTAATATATTTATAACACCTCTTTGAATTCTCTTTACTCTTATGTACGATAACTAATCCATGCCCTCCTGATTTCCTTCTCTGGTGTGCTCCTCATTCCCCTATGCTCCTGCACTTGATCCCAGCTGTCTGTATCTGACCCATGCCTTCTTTTTCCTGATGAGAGCCTCCAGTTCTCTCATCATCCAGGGCTCCTTACTCCTGTGGACCTTTCCCTACATTCTCACAAGAACATGCATAGCTTGACTAGTGTAGCTGGGACATGTTGGCCGGTGTGGGCAAGTTGGGTGGAACGGCCTGTTTCCACACTTCTTCAGAATCAGAATCAGAATCAGAATGACCTTTATTGTCATCCAAAAGAAACAAGTCTTTTGGACGAGATTTCATCACCCACAGTCCAACAATAAGAGCAATAAAATAAGCAATTACACACAACCACAAACTAACACAAAACAAAAAAAAGAAACATCCATCACAGTGAGTCTCCTCCAGTCACCTCCTTCACTGTGATGGAAGGCCAGAATGTCTTTTCTCTTCCCCTGCCGTTTTCTCCCTCGGTCAGGCTGTTGAAGTTGCCACGTTCCAGGCCACGCCGGACGGTGAAAGATCCGCAGTGGGCCGACCCAAGCCCCGCGACTCAGGGCGGGCGAAGACGCTGCCGCTGCACGTTGGGGCGGTCGGGGTATGGCGTGCACAGCCTAAAGTAGTAGGCCAAGGGTAGACATCCAGGCCAGGGCAGCATCAGTTGCTGGGTGGATGGCCTTGATGCCACCAGGGAAAGCCTCAGTGAGCAGTCATTCACGATGTGTGGGATGGTCAGGTCTGGATATCCACAGTTTCCACACTGTCTCACTCTATGACTCTATGATCTTGAACTTTTACTACCACATTTTTAAAAACATTGCACTTTCTGGATGTCCCTGCGCTTTCAAACAGCCTCCTCCGATCACCTTTTGTGGGCTCCTGTCCAGTACCATCGTAGTTGACCTTGTCCCAACTTAGAACCACAACTTGTGGATCAGCCTTGTCCTCAACCATAACTATTTTATATCCAATACAACTGTGGTTGCTGGTCTCAAAGGGCTCACCCACTGACACATCAGTCACTTGACCCTGCCTTGTTTCCTGAGAGTAGGTAAAGATTTATCCTCTCTCTGTAGGGAGCTCTACTTATTCCCCGAGAAAACTTTCCTCAAAATATTTCATAAATTCCATCTCATCTCAGCCCTGGGCAATCTGGCAGTTCCCTGGACAATATTGGGAAAGTTAAAATCCCTATTATGACAACCCGATTAGTCTTGAAGCTGTCGGCAATCTCCTGGCACATTTGTTCCCCTAATTCCCAAATAATCTTTGGAAGCTTATGATACAAACCCATCAAGGTGATCATCCTCTTTTTATTTCTCAACTCCGTCCGCACAGCCTCACTGGACGATCACTCAGTAATGTTATCTTCGACTACTGCCACTCTACTCTTCTAAATCAATAAAGCTACTGCTCCTCCTCTTTTGCCTCCACATCTATCTTCCCTGTAGCACCTGCACCCTGGAATATTAAGCTGCCATTCCTGTCCCTCCCTCAGCAAAATTGTGCAATGGCTAAAACATCCTAGTCACACGTAGCCATCCACACCTTCACCTGTCAGGCCTCTGGTATTGGAATGAATGCAATTTAATCCAACCGTCTTTCCTCGCTCCCTTTCTTGCTGCGCCTTGCCTACTGAACTTGCTGCTTTTGATTTCTATATTCACCCACACTCTCCCCTGCCTTACTATTGCATTGGATTCTGTCGCCCTTCTAATAAAGTTTAAACCCTCCCAAATGCCACTTGAAAAGTTGCCCCGGCAGGATATTGGTCCCCCTCAAGTTGGATGCAATCCAACCCTCTTGTACGAGTCAGTCACCTCTACCCCAGAGGAGATCCCAATGGTCCAAAGGTCCAAATCCCTGTCCCCTGCACCATCCCCTCAGCCACTTATATACCTGCCCTATCTTCCCATTCCCACCCTCACCGGCACATGGCAATGGGAGTAATCTGAAGATTACTACACTTGAAGTCCCGCTTTGAAATCTTTTTGCCTAACTCCCTATATTCACTCTGCAGGACTTCATTCCCTTTCCTACCTATGTCATGTGTGTTAATGTGCACGACCACTTCTGGCTGCTCACCCTCCCCTTTGAGAATGTTCTGCGGCTGATCTGAGATTTCCTGGACCCGGGCACCAGGGAGGCTAAAACGTCTTCCTGGAGTCCTGTTTGCGACCACAAAGTCTCATGTCTGTCCCCCTAACAACGGAGTCTGTGTGTCACAATCGTTCTGTCTGACTTCACCCTACACCGCTGCATCTCAGAGCCAGGCCTGGTGCCACAGACCTGTCTGCTGCTGCTGCTGCTCTCACCTGCATGGACATCCCAATAGTATCCAAAAGGGGAGACTTGTTTTCGAGGTGAATAGCCACAGGGCGTTCCTGCACTCATTGCCCACTTCTTTGCACTTTCCTGGTGGTCCCACACATCCACTTCTTGCCTGCAGCTTGAATGTGACCACCTCACTGAAACTCTTACCTCTGAAACCCTCAGCATCCCCGATGATCCTCAGTCTCTTCAGCTCCAGTTCCTTCATGGGGTCTGTCAGGAGCTGCAGCTGGCCACACTTCCCACAGGTGTGTAGTCCTGCGGGGACACTAGCCGTTTCCTTGATTTCCAACATCCTTTAGTTTTAGTTTTAGAGATACAGAGCTGCCAACCGAGTCCGCGCCAACCAGCAATCACCCGTACTCGAACACTATCCTGCACGCACCAGGGACGATTTACAGTTTTTACCAAGCCCAATTAACCTACGAACCTGTACGTCTTTGGAGTGTGGGAGGAAACCGGAGCTCCTGGAGAAAGCTCACACAGGTCACGGGGAGAACGCACAAACTCCGTACGGACAGGTACCCATAGTCGGGATCGAACCCGTGTCTCTGGCTGCGCCACCGTGCCGCCCTTTAGGAGGAGCACAACGCTGCCTTAACTGCCACCCTACTGCATTAAGATTAAAGAGGAAGTGGTTCAAAAAAATCCTCACCTTATCTTACCTAATCTTATTTCACCTTACCTCACCCTACCCTCCTCGTCATAGCCTTTTGAGCCAAAGCCTAAAACAAGGCACTTGGACCGCAACACACAGCCATTTCAAAAACTTCCCTTCCCAAATAGCTTCTCTGTCTGTGCTGTCTTCCTCTCATATACATATAGAAACTTTGACACAGGACTAAAATAGAAATTTAAAATTAAATGTTGAAACTTGAGTTTAGGGTTGGATGTACAACTGTGGTTATTGTCTCCCGGATCTACCCCCTTTAATTTCTATAGTTATAACTTTTTTTTTTATTCTCTCTTCCCAATAGTTTATAGTTTTTTTTTTCCTTTCTTCTTTATTTTTATTTTCTCTCTTTAAAAATTTAAAAATTGAAGCTATGTAAGAACTTTGTAACAAATTTGTCTTTTATTTCTATCTGTACATATGCTTTTCAACAAAAATAAATAAAAATAAAAAAATAAAAAAATTTAAATAAATTTAATTTAAAAAAAAAAAGAAACTTAGAAACATAGAAAATAGGTGCAGGAGTAGGCCATTCGGCCCTTCGAGCCTGCACCGCCATTCAATATGATCATGGCTGATCATCCAACTCAACGGGGTACTGATTGAGAGTGATCAGCCATGATTGCATTGAGTGGTGGTGCTGGCTCGAAGGGCTGAATGGCCTACTCCTGCACCGATTGTCTATTGTCTATTGTCTCCATACCCCCTGATCCCTTTAGCCACAAGGGCCACATCTAACTCCCTCTTAAATATAGCCAATGAACTGGCCTCAACTACCTTCTGTGGCAGAGAATTCCACAGATTCACCACTCTCTGTGTGAAAATACCACGAGGAGCAGTCTCTCCAACACACTCACAGCTGCTTTATGAATCTCAACATGCTCTGCTGCTCATCCACTGCTGAAACTATGGGCTGGGCCAAAGGGCCTGTTTCTATGCTCAGCAGCTCTATGATTTCATGAGTGTAATTGTTCCTGAACGAGCCTTTATTGTAGGGAAGCCTGCGCACAAAAAGGAAACCTTCATCAGAGTTAAAGACTATTAAAGACCTCCTATCTAGCAGTGTCAAAGAGCTGCTACTGGAGCGGTAACCAAAATGTACAGCTTGTAAAGCCATTTTTCTCCTGAAAGTATAAAATGGGGAACAAAGTCAAATGCAGCACGATAATTTGTCGCTGCTCCACCTTTATGCTCTTACAATTCCTTATCTCTGTTATCCTTATCTCTGTTCCTCTGTCCCTCCCGTCCCCTCCTCCTTCCCAGATCTCCCTCTATCTTCCTGTCTCCACCTATATCCTTCCTTTGTCCCGCCCCCCTGACATCAGTCTGAAGAAGGGTCTCGACCCGAAACGTCACCCATTCCTTCTCTCCCGAGATGCTGCCTGACCCACTGAGTTACTCTAGCATTTTGTGAATAAATACCTTATCTCTGCAACATCCTCTCCCCAGACTCAGTCTGAAGAAGGGTCTCGACCCAAAAGGTCACCCAGTCCTTCTATCCAGAGATGCTGCCTGTCCCACTGAGTCACTCCAGCATTTTGTGTCTATCTTCGATGTAAACCAGCATCTGCCGTTCCTTCCTTCACGTGATAATTTCCACCTTCTCTTTTCAACATCAATTTCCATGGGCAGTCGTATCAGGCAGAGGTATGTACACAAATCAGATGACCGACAGTAACTTGTCATTACTCCTGTATGGAACGCCTTGCTATAAATTAATAATGGCAGACAGAAATGTACTTAATTTCAGAAAGGAAATAATTAATTGATTAATATAATCCCGTATAGGGATGATTTTAATGAAATAAGTGATTAAATTATTAAGTGCAGACAATGGGTGCGTAATTATTAAAGGCAATGAGTAATTTAATTGTGAAATGCAACACTTAAATTAACATTAAAACGTGGCGTTAAATGTAGTGAGTGATTCTTGAATGTAACACACAATGAAATGAGCAGATTGATCTCCATTTCGTTGGCATTGCGGTGAAAGTGAACCTTTTGAGGAATAAATAAGGCTTACCTATCTTTTGACTGCACTTGAGTTTGTTTCTCGATGATTGGAATCTTTCCAACCCGACGATACCCATTTATACACCTAACAGCTCACATCTGTTAGGTGTAAAAAGCATTTGACGGCACTGGGCCTGTACTCGCTGGAGTTTAGAAGAATGAGGGGGGACCTCATTGAAACGTACAGAAGAGTGAAAGGCTTGGATTTAGTGGATGTGGAGAGGATGTTTCCACTAGTGGGAGAGTCTAGGACTAGAGGTCACAGCCTCAGAATCAAAGATACGAGAGGAACAAGATAGACCACTCGACCCTAAAAACCGTAGTATGTCATGGCGCCATTTTAGTAGGCAGAAACTTGCAGAAACATTTATAAAGAAAAATAATAAAAATCTGTGAATTGATAGATGAGACATATTCTGCATTTTTATGGTATCATCACACATACTGTTCCCCCAAAACACTGATTACACTGCGAGAGGCATAACAGACGGTGGGTTTTGCCTACTAAAATGGCGGACGTTACGCTCCTTTGCGTACTATACTTCAGTATAGGCGATTTCAACGGAGTGGTCCATCTTATTCCTCCAGTATATTTGCTCAGAATTAAAGGACGTTCTTTTAGGAAAGAGATGAGGAAGAATTTCTTTAGTCAGAGGGTGGTGAATCTGTGGAATTCTTTGCCACAGAAGGCTGTGGAGGCCAAGTCAGTGGATATATTTAGGGCAGAGATAGATAGATTCTTGATAAGTACGAGTGTCAGAGGTTATGGGGAGAAGGCAGGAGAATGGGGTTAGGAGGGAGAGATAGATCAGTCATGATTGAATGGCAGAGTAGACGATGGGCCGAATGACCAAATTCTGCTCCTATCATTTATCATCTTATGACCTGGATCCAGAGTTGGTGCCGGCGAATAGACATGGTAAAATGGTGATTCGGTTCTGCTTGCAATGCAAGGTAGTTCCTCAGAATCCAAATGTCCACATTGATCAAGAAGACATTAGCATCAATCTTGTCCAGGCTTAAAGATCAAGAATTACTTGAAGAACAGGAATTTTGTCCCGGGTGCCACAGAACCATCAAAAGTTTGAAAGAAAATGAGGAATATTGATGCACCGTACTCACTATCGAAAGGAAACACTGAGATATGCATGTGGATCCCTCTGTGGAAGAGTGCGTCAGATTTGGCTCTTAGGGCTAACGGAATCAAGGGATGTGGGGAAAAAGCAGGAACGGGGTACTGATTCTGGATGATCGGCCATAGTCGGCTCGAAGGGCCGAATGGCCGACTGCTGCACTTACTTTCTCAGTTTCTATGGAAGGTTCTCAGCCTCACGGCACTGTTCACACTTCTCTGTAGTACATTGATTTCCTGGATCCCAAATACATCTGTGTATTGTGCAGTTTCAATGGTGTTCCAATGTGTCTCTCAAGGAATCCAATTAACAGCCTTTTATCTCAACTTTATCGGGGTGGCCTCAGGCCAAGTCTCCCAGAATGTTTTCTGGTGCTGTCACATCTGCCCTGTCCCAATATTGAACAAACATGTCCCATTTACACGTACACACAGATTAACTAATCATTGCAAACAATGAACAGTGTAATCACTTCTATCAAGTGGTTGCCTACTGTTTGAATAAAGATCGTACTGGTCCTTACTTCTTCACTGGTTCTTGTATTAACTCTGACTCTGGCTCTCTACTACCTAGTGACCACAAAGCTGTGTATTTTTCCACACGTTTAATACTTATATATGTCATAGAGTGATACAGTGTGGAAACAGGCCCTTCGGACCAACTTGCCCACACCGGCCTACATGTCCCAGCTACACTAGTCCCACCTGCACTAGTCCCACCTGCCTGCGCTTGGTACATAGAAACATAGAAATATAGAAAATAGGTGCAGGAGTAGGCCATTCGGCCCTTCGAGCCTGCACCGCCATTCAATATGATCATGGCTGATCATCCAACTCAGTATCCCGTACCTGCCTTCTCTCCATACCCCCCGATCCCCTTAGCCACAAGGGCCACATCTAACTCCCTCTTAAATATAGCCAATGAACTGGCCTCAACTACCTTCTGTGGCAGAGAATTCCACAGATTCACCACTCTCTGTGTGAAACAAAACTTTCTCATCTCGGTCCTAAAAGACTTCCCCCTCATCCTTAAACTGTGATCCCTTGTTCTGGACTTCCCCAACATCGGGAACAATCTTCCTGCATCTAGCCTCTCCAACCCCTTACGAATTTTGTAAGTTTCTATAAGATCCCCCCTCAATCTTCTAAATTCCAGCGAGTACAAGCCGAGTCTATCCAGTCTTTCTTCATATGAAAGTTCTGCCATCCCAGGAATCAATCTGGTGAACCTTCTCTGTACTCCCTCTATGGCAAGAATGTCTTTCCTCAGATTAGGAGACCAAAACTGTACGCAATACTCCAGGTATGGTCTCACCAATGCCCTGTACAACTGCAACAGAACCTCCCTGCTCCTATACTCAAATCCCCTCGCTATGAATGCCAACATACCATCCGCTTTCTTCACTGCGTGCTGCACCTGCATGCCTACTTTCACTGACTGGTGTACCACGACACCCAGGTCTCGTTGCATCTCCCCTTTTCCTAATCGGCCACCATTCAGATAATAGTCTGCTTTCCTGTTCTTGCCACCAAAGTGAATAACCTCACATTTATCCACATTATACTGCATCTGCCATGCATTTGCTCACTCACCTAACCTATCCAAGTCACCTTGCAGCCTCCTAGCATCCTCCTCACAGCTAACATTGCCCCCCAGCTTCGTGTCATCCGCAAACTTGGAGATGTTTGTACATATCCAAGGTACATATCCCTCCAAACCTGTCCTATCCATGCACCTGTCTAACTGTTTCTTAAACGTTGGGATAGTCCCAGCCTCAACTACCTCATCTGGCAACTTGTTCCATTCACCCACCACCCTTTGTGTGAAAAAGTTACCCCTCAGATTCTTATTAAATCATTTCCCCTTCACCTTGTACCTATGTCATCTGTGTGAACCTAGGGATGCGTGAACAGACTGATCTTTGCTGCTAAGGTGCTCGTCAAATACTGTGTGGACTCTTGGATACTGGTGTAGCAGCAGTTATGAGTCCAGCCAGGATCCCAGGGAGCTCTTTACCCAGCCATGTGTTGAACACCCTCCATGTTCTCCTTCACTCCAGACAATACACTATGCTACCAAGCATGCTTCGCTAAACCTCTAACCCTGGTATCAATCTAGTGAGTTCACCTTCCCACCAGGTTTACTGATCAGTTCACCGTCACCTGCTGGTCGTCATCTCTACATGTCCTCCCATCCTACCTTCCTCCTTCATCTGCTCCACCAGCATTTTCTCTGTCAACTCAGCTAGTCAGTCAGGATTGAGGATGACTTGCTTCCATTCTGGTTCTGTGGGTTCTGCAGTGGCCGATGGAGGGATTCGGGGTTCTCAATGCATTTCCACATGCTCCTTCTCCACCTGGAACGGCCTTGGCTCCTGGGGGTCTGAGGGAGGGATGTTCTCCTACTGAGTCCATCTCGTAATCTCCTGGAATAACAGGGCTCAGAATAGAGTGTTGTTTCAGGAGAACGATATTGGGTTTGTGAGAATGGTGGCCTGCCCTACACAACCAAGGCAAGGGGTGCATGAGTTTGAAAATGCATAGCTCCAGATTCAGGGATGGTTTCTTCCCAGGTATTATCAGGTATTAACTGAATGGTCCTCTCATCAGCTAGAGAGCGGTCCTGATCTCCCATCTACCTCATTGAAGACCTTTGAACACTCTGTATTGCGGACTTTATCGAACTTTATCATGCACTGAATGTTGTACCCTTAATCCTTTCTTTGTGCACAGAGGAAGGATCATATTCATGTGTAGTCTTTTCTTAGACTGGATAGCACGCAAAAACTTTTTCAGTCAGAGAGTTGTGAATCTGTGGAATTCTCTGCCTCAGAGGCAGTGGAGACCAATTCTCTGAATGCATTCAAGAGAGAGCTGGATAGAGCTCTTAAGGATAGCGGAGTCAGGGGGTATGGGGAGAAGGCAGGAACGGGGTACTGATTGAGAATGATCAGCCATGATCACATTGAATGGCTCGAAGGGCCAAATGGCCTACTCCTGCACCTATTGTCTATTGTCTATTGTCTATTGTAACTCCCATTTCCCAGTGGTATGAATATTGATCTAACTTCAGGTAGCCCCGGCATAGCTGATAGCTATGTTCAGATAACTCTCTCCATCCCTGCCCCTCCCAAGTTGAACTAGCTTCTCGTTTTCACCCAACAAAGAGCTAACAATGACCTGTTTCCTTTATCATCGTTACTTTTTTGCGTATCTTTCATTCATTGTCGTTTATCTCTCACACTATCGTCTATATCTCTTGTTTCCCTTATCCCTAACCAATCTGAAGATGGGTCTCAACACGAAATGTCACCCATTCCTTCCCTCCAGAGACGCTGCCTGACCCGCTGAGTTACTCCAGCTTTTTGTGTCCATCTTCAGTTTAAACCAGCATCTGCAGTTCTTTCCTACCCATGTCCCCGTGTTTGACCCAGATCCTTCTAAACCTTTCCTACCATATACTTGCCGAAATGTCTTTTAAATACATTCTTGTCCCTGCCTCAACTAGTTCCTCCGTAGGTTTGTTCCATATCCCTATTGCTGTTTTGTCTCCACCACATGTGAACAATTTTCCAGCCCACAAACCCTGTCCCCTGGACTTCTGTGTGATCACACATTATTACTCCGATTTCCTTATGATGTGGGAGGCTATTTGGCCCATTGAGTCTATGCTGGCTTTCAACACAATCCCACTTATCTCATCTTTAGTTTGGTTTAGCTTAGTTCAGTTCAGTTCAGTTTAGTTTAGTTTAGTTTAGTTTAGTTTATTGCCACGTGTACCACGTGCTATCCTTCCCACACATCATGAAGTTAGATCAGAGCTGAATTAAGCCTGCACCTTAACTCATCTAATTCCCACCTCTGATAACATTGTAGATACAGGATTAAGATTTCCCTGGCTGGGGCATCTAGAATTGTCCCAAAACAAGAGGTCGGCCTTTCGGGATGGGGAAGAGAAATATCTTCACCCGGAAGAGAGTTAATTTTTGGGAATTCTCAGCCCTTCCACCATTTCCGGGAGAAGAAATTCACCACCGAGTATGTTGGGAATTAAGATCAATGGATTTTGGATATTCCAGGAATCAAAGCAATTCCAGGTTCGTGCAGAGAGGTGGCACTGAGGTACAAATAAGACCTTATTGACCTCATGACAATAATGATCGTGTGAATGTTCAGCCTTGCAGCTGAAATTCATTCAGAAGTGAAGATGAGGAATGAAGAGCCAGTGTCTCAGTCAAGTAGATCAGGTCATTGAGAGCATGGATGAAGGGAAGGTGAGTGAGCGTGGTGTGGTGGGTAACACCACTGGTTTTGTGCCTTGATCAAGTACAAGGTCAGAAGAAATAGGAGTAGAATTAGGTCATTCGGCCCATCAGGTCTACTCCGCCACTCGATCATGGCTGATCTATCTTTCCCTCCTAACCCCATTCTCCTGCCTTCTCCCCATAACCTCTGACACCTATACTAATCAAGAATCTATCTATCTCTGCCTTAAAAATATCCACTGACTTGGCCTCTACAGCCTTCTGTGGCAATGAAATCCACAGATTCACCACCCTCTGCCTAAAGAGATTTCTCCTCATCTCCTTCCTAAAAGAACGTCCTTTAATTCTGAGCCTATGTCCTCTGGTCCTAGACTCTCCCACTAGTGGGAACATCCTCTCCACATCTATCCAAGCCTTTCACTAATCTGTATGTTTCAATGAGGTCCCCCCTCATTCTTCCAAAACTCCAGCGAGTACAGGCCCAGTGCCGACAAACGTCTCAGTGTCTCAGTGATTGAAATGACAACAGTCTTTAATGACGAGAATCTTTTATTGTCATTTAAAGCTGCCAAACCTTAATGGAGAAATTCTAACTTCAACAATGAGACCATTAGGGGAGCGGAATTCTGCTGATGCAGCCTAAGGGTCTGGGTCAAAATCATCAGGGCAAATGAGCAACGTTCCCACAGAGAACGGTCCTACCCCTGCTCACATACACTGACTTCATACCTTCCGATGGGAAACTTCTGAAACAAATGAGCCTCGCAACAGTTCATTAATGAGAAGGTAATGACTGTGTGAATTCTCAAGTATACGCAGATTACAATTTACTTGATTAACAATCCGAATAGTGGAAGACTGAGTCATTGTGATACAACTCAGCCACATGATCTTTATATAACTCCCGCTCCAGTCACCCAGGTGCATTCCCCGACCTGCGCCCCATCAACTGAGTAGATTCACTGGACAGTGGCACTCCAGGGACAGGGACCAGCCATGCTAGGCATGTATCCTTGCATGCTTGACCAACTTCCATCAAAAGCACAACATGTGGTATAAGTATATAAGGAGAAAGACACAAAAGGTGGACTAACTCAGAGGGACAGGCAGCATATCTGGAGAGAAGGAATGGGTGGCGTTTCTGAAGAAGGGTCTCGACCCGAAACGTCACCCATTCCTTCTCTACAGCGATGCTGCCCGTCCCGCTGAGTTACTCCAGCTTTTTGTGTCTATCTTCAGTTTAAGCCAGCATCTGCAGTTCCTTCCTACACGTGTGGTACAAGTATATATATCTACACACATACTAAAGCTGAGAAAGAAAGTGCAAATGTGTGAGTGCTGTGCTAGGTAATATCTATTTTGCTGTATTGTGTAGGCTTCCTGTGTGTTCATGGTATGTGTGTATGTTCTGCTGCCTTGTATATGGTTGTGTATGTGTGTACAGTCACTATATCCATGGGCTATCCCAAGGTGGAACATCCTTCCCAGCACCACCAGATGTGCACCAACCTTGTCACTCTTCAAGTCACAGCTCGACAACTTGGACATGGATCATCCCACCAAACTTGCCCACGTAAAAATCTAAATAACCTTTCTGCAACCAGCACCCACGCGAGCGAAACCTGCACGAGATAGCCCAGCTGTTGCCAGTTGTGCAGTAGAAAACAGAAACAGAAACAGAAATTTATGTATGTGTTTGTGGATGCGTGTGTGTGTGTGTGTGCTTGTGTGCATGTGTGTGCATGTGTATGTGTGTGCATGCACGTGTGTGTGTGTGTGTGCATGTGTATGTGTGTGTGCGCATGTGTTTGTGCATGTGTGTGTGTGCGTGCGTGTGTTTGTACCTACGTGTGTGTGTGTGTGTGTGTGTGTGTGTGTGTGTGTGTGTGTGTACTCATGTGCATGAAAAGATTAAAAGCTTGTTGTAGCCAAAGGAAGATGGCAAATTGGATCTATTGTTACGTCGGAGGGAGAAAGGCCATCTGCTGGCTGGTGTTACTGCGACTGGGAACCTGTCAGCAGTTGAGGTTCCTCAAGGCACAGTGCTCAGTCTTCACTTCTGTGTATTATACGTCAATCATTGAGACTTAAATGCAAAAAAATCATAAATGGTTTAAAAATTGGACATGTGCTGGAGTGACAAGGAACATGTTCGACTGCAGAAAGATATCATAGGTGGTGTCATCAATTGGGCAAAAACTTTGCCACGAGAAGCTTGACGTAATGTGTGTTTGTGGAAGAGCAGCAAGGCAAGGGAGTCCATGACAAATGGAAGGGTATTGAGAGCTGCGTAGGTGCAGCGGGGATTTGGGCCCAACGTCCATTGATCTTTGAACAAAACAGGACAGGTTGATAAGGTAGTTAATAGGGGGTGCTCTCCACTAGTCTTCTTCTTGCGTATGGCGTGCACAGCCTAAAGTTGTAGGTCAAGGGTAGACATCTCGGCCAGGGCAGCATCACAAGGGTAGGCATCCAGGCCAGGGCAGCATCTCCACTAGTAGGTGAAGCATAGACCATAAGAGCAAGGGGATTATGCAGGATCTGTGCACAATTAATTAGACCACAGCTTGAGAACAGTGCCATCCACCACGTGAGGGGTACAATGTGGCTGCCCTGGAGTGAGTACAGAGGGGATTTACAGGGGGGTTGTTGGGATTGGAAAGTTGTGCCCATGTGGAAAGTTTGGCTGTGCTAAACTTTAAAAGGAAGCAGAGTCTCAGGAAGGGTCCCGGCCTGAAACGTTGTCTGTTCATTCCCTCCACAGATGCCGCCTGACCCACTGAGCTCCTTCAGCTCGGTCTTGCTGCAGATTATGGTGTCACAGCCACGGAGAAAGCGAAGATTTAACAAAAAGTGTTAGGGCTGCAACAGGGTAGATAGGGAGATCGGGATTGCGTCCTTACCTTATGAGAGGTAGACCACAGGACCAGAGACATTAACTGCAGCGTTATGAATGTTGGTTTCTCTAATTTCAAGTAATTTCAAGAAATGCATTCCCTCTCTCCCCATCCCTTCCCCACCTTACTCGGCCTGCTCGTTTCACCGTTCGTATCCCTTCCTTATCACCTCCTTCACAGCCATTGGGCCATTGTGGGCTCCTTGGCCATTGATGCCGCTCTGATTTGTTCTGTACCTTTTGAAACCTCTAGTTTCCCTCTCCTCTGCCTCTCAGTCTAAAGAAGGGTCTCAAGCCGAAACGTCACCTTTTCCTTTTCTCCAGAAATGCTGCCTGACCCGCTGAGTTACTCCGGCATTTTATGTCTATCTTCAGTGTAAACCAGCATCTGCAGTTCCTTCCTACATATTAATGGGATTGGGTGCCTGGAGCTCCCATTGGAACACAACAGGTGTAACATACCTAGCAGCTATTCCAAACTTCATGTTGGCCAATTCATAGAAACATAGAAACATAGAAACATAAAAAATAGGTGCGGGAGTAGGTCATTCGGCCTTTCGAGCCAGCAGCGGCATTCAATGTGATCATGGTTGATCATCCAAAATCAATACCCTGTTCCTGCTTTTCCCCTATCCCTTAATTCCGTTAGCCCAAGGAGCTAAATCTAACTCTCTCTTGAAAACATCCAGTGAATTGGCCTCCACTTCCTTCTGTGGCAGAGAATTCCACAGATTCACAACTCTCTGAGTGAAAAGGTTTTTCCTCATCTCAGTGCTTAATGGCCTACCCCTTATTCTTAAACTGTGACCCCCCCACGTTCTGGACTTCCCCCAACATCGGGAACATTTTTCCTGCATCTAGCCCATCCAATCCCTTAAGAATTGTATATGTTTCTATAAGATCCCCTCTCATCCTTCTAAATTCAATGGATTGTTTGCAGAGGAACCAAGATGACTGACTGCTAGACAGAAGAAAGGCATGCGGCAACGAAAATAGGCTAAACCCAATTTCCCAGTACTTATTGTTCCTGGCTGATCAGTATTCCAGAGAAAAGGTGGAAATTCCGCAATAATCTGAATTAGAACACACTGTGTTTGTTAATTCCACAAAAATGATTAATCATTGCTGACACTTCAACATGAGTAATCAAGGTCAATTAGGCAAATGTAGAGCACCATTCTTCTGAAGTCTTATTAAGTTTATCTTTGCTTTAGTAAGCCCTTGTATGAACTGTTATTTGTAAATCACAATAGTTTTTGCTGCTTGTGAAAATATCACATGGACGATCAATAGAGGGACGGTTATTATGTAATTAGTATTACATAATCCATGTCTGTCCCTCTTGAACTATAATCCCTCTGAATTGTTTTTAATTAACTGCCTTTCAGAGCTATTTCTGGAAACAAGGTGAAGCCTGGCAGAAACTGATGTATCTGTATATTGGGCTTGTGTGCTAATGCTTCCATTCTGTTCACTTCATGGGTGCAGTTATGACCTTGCAAAGCGTTCTTGAAATTGGCCAAATGAAATGTAAGGATGGTTTTCACACTGAAAGAAGTGCAAAAATAGAAGTTGTTTTATGTTTCCCAGTGCTGAATACCCTTCCCAATGAAGGCAAGTCCCGATGTGGTGACACAGTGGCGAAGCAGTAGATTGCTGCCTCACAGCCCCAGAGACCCCGATTTGATCCTGACGTCAGGTGCTGTCTGGATGGAGTTTGTACGTTCTCCCTGTGATGGCATACGTTTTTCCCCGGGTGCTCCGGTTTCCTCCCACACTCCACGGATGTACGGGTTTGTAGGTTAATTGGCTCTGGTAAGATTGTAAAATGGTCTCTGCCTTCTGTGGCAGAGAATTCCACAAATTCACAACTCTCTGGGTTTGTTTGGTATTGTTTTGTATTGTATATATTATTGCAATAATTGATCACATTTATTTTTGTTATAAAAAAAGTATGGTGCACCCCATGGTCCAGGGGAACCTGTGGGATTTTCTGGGACCACTCAGGGATTGGATGCATCCCACACCAGGATTGTGATATAGTTATTTAATACTTAATATTTAGAATATTTGGTCATTTTTGTATTTGGTGGTGGGTGTGTTGGTATTTGGTTTGTAAATGTTAGTGTTTGTAGATAATTGAATAACTTTATTTTTGTTTAAAAAAATACAATGCTCAAAGGTAACCCTGGACTGTTAAAGCCCACAAACAGGCTGACAGAGAGCGTGCAAACTCCACGCAGACAGCAACTGAGGTCAGTA
This sequence comes from Rhinoraja longicauda, assembly GCF_053455715.1. Classification (NCBI taxonomy): domain Eukaryota; kingdom Metazoa; phylum Chordata; class Chondrichthyes; order Rajiformes; family Arhynchobatidae; genus Rhinoraja; species Rhinoraja longicauda. The sequence goes on from NC_135973.1 coordinate 15,475,797, forward strand.
TTGAAGCTGCTGGGTTCTTAGAGCTGTGAAGCATTGGCTCTACCAGCTGGGCCATTTCATGGCGCTGAGGGAGGGCTGCACTGTCAAAAAGTGGACGTTAAACAGAAGCTTGTTCATCATCTCCGGTGGAACTCAAAGATCTAATATTGCATCCAATGAAGAAGAACAGGGCGTGTTCTCTCGTGTTTTGGCCAACATCTCTCCTGTAGCAGGTCCCCAAGCCGTTTGCACAGTTGTTGTTTGTGGGAGTTTGCTATGATTAATTTGGCAACAGTGTGCATTGTAGCAGTGGCTACTCCTCTGAAGCTCACTGGGCTCTTGGGGGAACCCTGAGAGGGAAGTGAAAGAGGCTACACAAAATGCAAGTCAATGTAAGTTCAGCTTGGACTGAATGACCTTTCCTATCCATTGACAGCTGATGAAAGCTTTGTACTGTAGCAAAATAACCTCCTTTGATTAGTCCTTTTATGCTCATATTTTCCATCACATCCTCTCCAGAAGTCAAGTAACTGAACCTTTGAAGCATCAAATTCAAAGTGCTTTGAGAATAAACTGAATTTCAATCCTTGTTCAGCGAGAGTTATCATTCTAATTGCAAGAACTAGTCTCAGACAGACCAGTTTTTCTTTGTCTGGAGTCACCTGGAGGCTATTGGATTAAATCCATTTATCAATTCATCCTCAGCATTTCACCCTCGAAGGCTAATGGGTCTCCTCAGAATGGGTCTCACTTTGAAATATACAATACTAATATTTTATAAATGGCCTTTCCAAAAAAAGCTTCAGTGAAGCTTAGATAAAGGCATTGGCCGGCTTACTCAAGGTTACAGTGAGCATTTAAAAACTATAGGAGAGTTCTCCTTTCTTGTCACAACCTACTTGCCTCCAAGTCACCCCTGGCCCTGATGATTCAGAAGTAAAATGGGTCACACTCTTGTGCAGTGTGGATTACTCACTGAGCTGTCGTAGCTCGGCGAGGGTACTAGGCTGATAAAACGCTCCCCACTCTAACAGGCATGGGCTTCCGGCATCCAGCCAGACAGGCATGACTCAACCCCGAGCAGTTTGCAAAAAGACAGCTTTCAGAATTAGTCTGCTGACATTAAACTCTCAGAGCAGCAAGTTTATTCCAGCACCCCCACATTCTCTTCTAACCCGAGGCAGGCGTGCACTCTGCTTCTGCCCTGCGCCTCCGTCATTTGGAGTCTTGCCCACACCTGCCCTGGAAGATCCTTCTGAAGTAAGTTCACCTTGCTTAGTCCCGGCTTCCAAAACTGTGGTTTGGTTTGGTACTGGTCTAACAGGGATAATAACACTAAGAAAGAATTTCCAACTCTTTGGTACTTTGGATGTCCCAAACCGCACACCAACCAAAGAAGTACTTTGGAAATGTGGCCACGACTGCAATGTTGGAAATGCACTCGCTAATGTGTGCCAATGCATGTTCCCATAAACAACACAGCAAGTAATTTGTCTACAACGAAATTGACTAGGTGATAAGTGCCAGCAGGTAAATCGGGGATAACTCACTGCTCCCCTTCACACTATTACCATGGCATCCATTAGGGCAAGAGAGCAGTTTAAAGTCTCAACGAGAAGGCAACATGCTCGACAGAGCAGCACCCTTTCAGTTCTGTATTGAAATGTCAGCACAGATTTCCAAGCTCAACAAGACAGAAGATTTTGACAAGAGGGCAAGAGTGTTATTGGTTTAAACATGGCTCCTGATTTATTCAGAGGTAGAATTAAGCCTCTAATATCCCATGAGAATTATGTATTGGACACTATACATAGTAAGAGCTACCAATCTGTCAATGCTTTCCGTGTCTGGGCCGGGTGGCATTTCCCGTGTTGAGTCAAGTTGATCTGCAGGCTCCACTCCAGGTGGTGCCCTTCCGTCAATTCCTTTAAGTTTCATTTTTGCAACCATACTCCCAATGGAACCCAAAGACTGGGAGAATGCTGTGAGTTCCCACTTGATACTGTACCAGAACTCCAGGTCCCCATCTGCTATTAACTATTATCAAACGGGTAAACATGTAGCAGGTTACAGTTCACTTGTGTTGCCTGGTTTACAGATTGACTCGGGATTCAAAGGAAGCATCCACAAGAGGCACTTCAAAAGCATCTGGGAGAAGGTCAATTCCGATGACGAGTTTGATGCGTTTTCTTTTAAGAAAGCAGTGCGATCATATCAAGGACACCGTGATTAATATTCATTAAAGGAGGTGGAAATATCTCCAAAACAAATGTCAGATATCAGAGGCTCAGTTGATCAAAGAGACTGGGGCTGTGGACAAGAATAGATCCATCTAGCCCAGGCTCAAAATCTACTTCTATTCCTTAGAGTTTGAGGCCCTCTGAGGGGGTGCTGTAAACTGTTTATGTCTGTGTTGTTAGGTTTTTGTGCTATTGTATGTTCTTTTTCAGTACCTGCACTGATGTACAGCACTTTGGTCAACGTGGGATGTGTTTAAATGTGCTGTACAAATAAAATTGACTTGACTTGACTAGATCCCACCGCACCAAGCAAATGCTATGACCTTCACCTCCTAGAAATCCGGTTTCATTTCAGCAGGATAAGCTCACTGGCCCAGCACTCTTTACAGGCAAAGCTCGTGTGCAATAAAGCTTTCACAAGCAAAGTCTGCATAAGCAATGTCAATAGACAATAGACAATAGACAATAGGTGCAGGAGTAGGCCATTCAGCCCTTCGAGCCAGCACCGCCATTCAATGCGATCATGGCTGATCACTCTCAAACAGTACCCCGTTCCTGCCTTCTCCCCATACCCCCTCACTCCGCTATCCTTAAGAGCTCTATCCAGCTCTCTCTTGAAAGCATCCAACGAACTGGCCTCCACTGCCTTCTGAGGCAGAGAATTCCACACCTTCACCACTCTCTGACTGAAAAAGTTCTTCCTCATCTCCGTTCTAAATGGCCTACCCCTTATTCTTAAACTGTGGCCCCTTGTTCTGGACTCCCCCAACATTGGGAACATGTTTCCTGCCTCTAATGTGTCCAATCCCCTAATTATCTTATATGTTTCAATAAGATCCCCCCTCATCCTTCTAAATTCCAGTGTATACAAGCCTAATTGCTCCAGCCTTTCAACATACGACAGTCCCGCCATTCCGGGAATCAACCTAGTGAACCTACGCTGCACGCCCATTGAGTAGAAGGGGTTTCAAGTCAGTTACATGATGGTATGGCTGTCAAGTTCAGCTTTGCCCTGAAGCAGATTGTGAATGTAAATCAAGATTCAGAAAGATGGAAGGGAATCGCACCAAACTCCGGAGGTCTACAATAATGATTAAAAAAATACTGGAAATACTCAGCAGCCCAGGCAGTGCAAATGGGGAGCAAACAAAAGTTATGAAGTCGCAAAAGATGGAAACAAGTCCACACCATCCATCATGCATCCCTTTACAATAATTCTCCATTAATTTCATGTTATTCTCCCAACATTCAAATCTAGACAGGCCAGATTCCACCATAGCTGGAAACTAGGGGAGATTCACAGCAGCCGGCCAATCTATTAATCTTTGGGATGCGGGAGGAGACTGGGGCCATAAGGTGAACAATGCTATGGTTGCGACCGGTGGGATAAAAACAATGGTAAAAGCAGAGGAGAAATACGCCTTGAGTTCCTTACCCATCTCCTGCGGTTCCACACATAGATCACAACCTTGGTGTCCCGAAGTGTCCTATTCTCTCTCTCTCGTTACCTTCTTTTCCTTAATATACTTAGAGAATCTCTTTGGATTCCTCATAATCATTTGCCAGAGCTAGCTCACGCACCACTTTGTCCTCCTGATCTCGTTCTTTAGAATGCTCCTCTAAACGCTGTATTCCTCCAGGGATATACGATTTCTGCTGCCTCTACTTGACCCATGCCTCTTTCTATTTCCTAATCAGAGCCCCAATTTCTGTCTTCATCCAAAGTTCTTTATTCCTACCTGCTTTGTCCTTTACTCTATCCTGGACTCTCACTATCACACTTTTAAAAGCATCCCAACAGGGACCCACATCCAACAGGATGTTTCCACTAGTGGGAGAGTCTAGGACTAGAGGTCATAGCCTCAAAATTAAAGTACGTTCTTTTAGGAAGGAAATGAGGAGGATTTTATTTAGTCAGAGGGTGGCGAATCTGTGGAATTCTTCACCACAGAAAGCTGTGGAGGCCAAGTCAGTGGATATTTTAAAAGTAGAAACAGATAGATTCTTAATTAGTACAGGTGTCAGAGGTTATGGGGAGAAGGCAAGAGAATGGGGTTAGGAGAGATAGATCAGCCATGATTGAATAGTGGAATAGACTTGATGGGCTGAATGGTCTAATTCTAGTCCTATCCCTTGTGACCTTATGACTTTCCAGATGTCTCTTTGCAAGCAAGCAAACGTTTACAAGGTGGAGTCAGAATCATAGAGTAATGCAGCACAGAAGCAGGCCCTTCAGCCCAGCTCTCCCATGCTGACCTAGATGCCCCATCTAAGCTAGTCGCATTTGCCCACATCTGACCCATGCCCATGGAAACCTTTCCTATCCATGTACCTACCTGTCCAAGTGTTTTTAAATGCTGATATACTGCCTGCCTCCTATGGCAGCTCATTTTATATATCCACCACCCTAAGTTTCTGTCTAATACCATTAAAATTGACCTTGCCCCAATGTAAAACTTTAATTTAGCCATGACTATTTTAAAGGTAAAAGTACCATGGTGCATGGTCTCAAAGTGCTCACGGACACTTCAATCACTTGTCCTACCCAATTTCCTAAAAGTAGGTCAAGCTTTACCTCTCCGGTATTCACCATCTATATTGGGAAAATTAAAATCCCCAGCTTTGATAACCCTCTTGGTCTTGCAGCTATCTGCAAAGTCCCAGCATATTTGTTCCCCTTTTTTATTTCTCAACTCCACCTATTTAGCTTCACTGGATGGTCCCTCAGTCATAATGCCTTGGACTACTGCCATAACATTCTCCTTCATCAATAAAGCAACTCGCCCTAATTTTTTACCCACACCTCTATCTCACCTGTACCTTGGCCAAGGTACATACCCAAAGGTATGTACCTATGCATGCCCTGTGTTCATCTGCAATACCTGTCAGGCCTCTAACATTGAAATAAATCCGATTTAATGTAATCATTTTTTCTCGCCTGTGCTATCTACTGAACTTGTGGCCATTGACATCTTTATTGACTTCTAGCCTCCTACCTGACTCACCCCTGCATGGGATCCTGCTTCCTGCCAATCTAGTATAAACCTTTCCTGGTAACACTTGCAAACTTGCCCACCAGGTGTTGGTCCCATTCCAGTTCAGGTGCAATTGTCCCTCTTTTACAGGTCACCTCTGCCCCAGAAGAGATCTTCATGGTCCAAAAATTGGAATCCCTGCCCCGAGCACCAAGTCTGCAGCCACGCATTAATCTGCCCTATCTTCCTATTCCTACCCGCGCCAGCACACGGCACTGGGAGAAATCTGGACATTACTAGCCTTGAGCTACTGCCTTTTTAATCTTTTGCCTAACTCTCTCTATTCACCCTGCACCACCTTATCCATTTTCATTACCACCTATGTCCCCTCTGTGCCAATGTGTACAACAAGGTCTGGCTGATCATCCTCCCCCCTGAGAATGATCTGCAGCCACTCTGAGACATCCTGGACCTGGCAACAGGGAGGGGGGCAACTCACCATCCTGGAGGCCTATTTTGCTGCCACTGAATCTCCTGGTCTGTCCCCCTAACTAACGGGTCTTCCGTCACAATTGCTCCCTCTGATCCTACCCTTCCTTGCTCTGCCTCAGAGCCGGGCTTTGTGACCTGACCGCTGTTCCTCCCAACAGTATCCAAAAGGGTAGACTGGTCTTCAAGGAGAATTGCCACGTGTGATTCCCACACTCGCTGCCTGCACACTTTCCTCTCCCTGGTTGTCACCCAACCTCTCTCTCCCTGCACCTGAGGTGTGACCACCTCACTGTAGCCCCTATCTAGAATAAGTTCATAAGTTCATGAGAGCAAGACGTAGGCCATTTGGCCCATCGAGTCTATTCTGATGAATTATGTTTCCCCCTCTGAGAGCACACACCTAAGCTTTACTCCTACAGAAAATGTAGAACCAAGTCCCCTAACACTTCCCGCTTTTGTGAAATGACACAGCGTGAAGTTAAAGAAAGACGCGTCAAGACGGCACGAGAAATAAATAGTTTGCAGAAAATAAACCTGCGGTAAAAGTTGTGAATTTTGCTTCTCTTTCTGCTCTCATCGTGCTGTTTTGTGACGTAGTTCGTAGCTGAGAGCAAATCCTGTCTTCTGATGTTTGACTGATGGTTTTCTGCATTCAGTTTGCAACTGATTGGAAGGGGCACAGAATTAATTGCTCTTTGCAGTTTTAAAGTTTCCCAGTACCATTAGAATGCGTTAAATTTAAGAAACAGGCAAGGCTTAATTGATTTTGCTGCAAATAGATTGAGGCTGATATTGAGATTCAGCTCCCAATGTTCTGCCGCTTAAAATTATTAAATTACCAAGTTTTTCTTTGAAACATCACTTCAGCTGTGCTCCCAGCTGGTAAGGCAAAACTATTTTGCACTTAAACCGTGAATCCCACTTTTAATCTTTGGTATAACAAATATATGTCAATAAACTGATTACAGGAACATTATCAAATAAAAATTGACTCCCAGGGTGAGATGGCAGGGCAGGTGACCGAGAACTCAGTCAAAGGCTGGAGCCATGGGCAGGTACAGCACGGGAACAGGCCATTCAGCCCACCAAGTCCACACCGAACAATAACCACCCACTCGTCCTATATCCTACAGATACTACCCACATTCTCATCAACTCTCTTGGCCACAGACCTCATCACTCAGCTACACAACAGGGGCGATTTACAACGGCCCATTAACCTACCAACTCAAGCATCCTTGGGATGTAGGAGCAAACCAGAGCACCTCCTGTATACGTATAAGATTATTAAGGGATTGGACACGTTAGAGGCAGGAAACATGTTCCCAATGTTGGGGGAGTCCAGAACAAGGGGCCACAGTTTAAGAATAAGGGGTAGGCCATTTAGAACTGAGATGAGGAAAAACTTTTTCAGTCAGAGAGTTGTGAATCTGTGGAATTCTCTGCCTCAGAAGGCAGTGGAGGCCAATTCTCTGAATGCATTCAAGAGAGAGCTGGATAGAGCTCTTAAGGATAGCGGAGTCAGGGGGTATGGGGAGAAGGCAGGAACGGGGTACTGATTGAGAATGATCAGCCATGATCACATTGAATGGCGGTGCTGGCTCGAAGGGCCGAATGGCCTCCTCCTGCACCTATTGTCTATTGTCACCCAGGTGAAACTCATGTGGTCTTGGGGAAAATATGCAATTTCCACACAGACAGAGCCCGAGGTCAGGATTACACCCAGGTCTCTGGTGCTGTCTTCTTCTTCTGTCGTGTGTCTTTTAGACCTGCAGCTCCGTTGAGGCGATCCAGGCCAACGTGTCATCGTCCAGGTCAATCAGACATCGTTCACCATTCGGTGGCCGGTATTTGGGGCAACTGATGACTGTGTGCTCCACTGTCTGCTGTGAGACATCAGCTTTAACAGCTGAGCTTCCGCGACACTCTTACGGTCTTAAGGAACATCTCAAAACACAAAAAATAGGGAGAAAATTGGTAGGAAAGTGAAAGGTTTGGAAAAGAGTTGACGTGGAGAAAACGTTTCCACCAGTGGGAAAGTCCAGGACCAGAGGTCACAGCCTCAGAATAAAAGGACGTTCCTGTAGGAAGAAGATGAGGAGGAATCTCTTTAGTCAGAGAGTGGTGAATCTGTGGAATTCATTGCCACAGAAGGCTGTGGAGGCTGCCAATGGATGTTTTTAAGGCAGAGATAGATAGATTCTTGACTAGTACGGGTGTCATGGGTTATGGGGAGAAGGCAGGAGAATGGGGTTGAGAGGGAGAGAGAGATCAGCCATGATTGAATGGCAGAGTAGACGATGGGCTGAATGGCCTAATTCTACATTCTATCATTTATGAACTTATGAAAGAGGTAGCTGAGAGTATAAACATAGTGCTTTTGACATCTAGCTGTCTTCACACACGCACATTATTCAATGCCAGCCATAAAAAACGTTAACCCCTTCTTTTTATGTAGTTACACCAAATGTGCTTGTTTCATTGAACTATTTCACTGTAAAATCCCTTCAGGGCATTTACTTGGTGAACTTGGCAAATATGCATATTTTTATACCTTTCTTATACCTTTTTGAGTAATCGGAACTACCTATAATTCTTTTGTGTACATTTTTTCCTCCAATTGGCTCAGGAGAGAGCCCTGTCATTAGAGAATGTGGGTCTAAAAATGCTTCAGCTGGCAGCTGTAACAAACCACAAGAGGACACACGACTGGGCCAAGTCAGTGTGTACGATATTCTGAGGCACACTTCGACCTGCCCAAACCCTGTGGGACTTCCAGCACAAAGAGATGTCCGTGAGGGGGTGCTAGCACATGGCATATTCCAGGTTGCAGGAGGACTTGCTGAGAGGCGCACTGAAGGCTGGTGCAGCCAATGCAAAGGCTCTGTGGGGAAGGACTGCAATCTAAGGCCCTGTCATCACTGGACTCGGAGGAGCCTCAGGACAGACAATTCATGGGTGTGTTGGCCAAAGAGGCCACATGAGTGGCATTAGTAGATAGGAAAGATTCAGAGGGATATGGGCAAAGTGGGCAAACACGGCTAGCTTTGATGAAGCATCTTGATTAGCGTGGATGAGTTGGGCCGACGGACCTGGTTGTGTGCTGTATAACTAGGCTACTCGTGCTTTGTGCATAGAATGCATTGAATTGGTGACGCTATTAAAGTATAGATTTGATATCACTATGGATGTAAGGAAGTGTCGTGTGTGTGTGTGTGTGCGCGCATGTGTGTGTGTGTGTGTGTGAGTATTTGTGCATATATGTGCGTGTGTGTGGCTGTGTGTGTGTGTGTCTGTGTGTGTGCGCGCATGTGTGTGTGAGTATTTGTGCGTATATGTGCGTGTGTGGCTGTGTGTGTGTGTGTGCGTGTGTGCGTGTGCGCGCATGTGTGTGTGTGTGAGTATTTGTGCATATATGTGCATGTGCGTGTGTGTGGCTGTGTGTGTGTGTGTGCGTGTGCGTGTGCGTGTATGTGTGTGTGTGTATTTGTGCTTATATGTGCGTATGCGTGTGTGTGGGTGTGTGTGTGTGTGCATGTTTGTGTGTGTGTGTGTGTGTATATACTGCAGATATAAATATATAAATATACACATGCATATATATATTTTAATAACATAATAATAAAATAAAATAAAATAATAATAAAATAAAATAATAATAAATAATTATAATAATATAAGGATATATATGTATAGAAGCGCACACAGCAGTGTTACATTAACAACAATGTTCCCAGTACTATACCCTGCATGTTATAATTATATTTTTTAAACCATGCATCCATATTGTTGTGAATGTAACACTGTCATGTGGGGCACAGTTCACCTCTCATGCTCAAGTCAGGCATGAACCGTGTGCAGAGGCAATGCACAGAATGGGAGCTCCCCAGTGCTTTGACCCTGATGGACAATCAGAGAGTGGCTGGGCACTGGAGGGTCAGTACTGATGTTCTGCAGATGAAACAGTCAATCGTTCAAAGGATAATCACAGAGAAAGAAAGGTCAAAAGGCGCATTATAATGCAAAGACTGCTGTAGATTTTACTGTTAATAACAGGTCATGGATTTTAAACACTGCCCTTCCTATTAGCATGCTCTCATTGCTGTAATTTGCACTTCTGTCAAACCCTAATGGATACAGCTGTTGCTCAGATGCTGAATCACCACAGTAGCTATTTTTAATTCCGTGTGTGCGTTCTGGAAGTGATCTGTTATTCTGCCATCCGACAGTGGTTTAAACAATGCAGTCCTCCCCTGATCCACCCAGTGGTCGATGAGAAACTGTTCAGTTCAGTACAGTTTTGTTTATTGTCACGTGTACCGAGGTACAGTGAAAAGCTTTTGCTGCGAGCTACCTGGTTCAGCGGAAAGACTATACATGATTACAATCGAGCCATTTACAGTGTACAGATACATGGTAAGGAATGAGAGAGACAGGACAGGGTGGGAGTGTAGCGGTGAGCGGGACCTTGGTGAGGCTGAGATAGGGTTACCAGCTTACACTGGACTGAGACCTGCATGTCCCTGTGATTGCAGCTTCAGCGGTCCCCTCCAAACCGGGGACTGAGCGGATATATCTCAGCTGGTACTCAGAGGGAGGGAACGAGTTGAGGGAGGTGGTGGGGTGGATGGTGAGAGGGGTGGGGCAGATGAGAGAGAGGGAGAGAGTGGAACAAGATGGCAGGAGGGGGAGGGGAAGGGTGGGAAGAGGGGGCAGAATGGAGGGAGGGAAGGAAGGACTGAGGGAGGAGGAATAAGAGGAGAGGTGGGTTTGAGAGTGGGGGGTGGACATGATGGAGGAAGAGGAAGGATAGAGGGAAGGAGAGGCCAGAGAGATGGTGGATGGGAGGAGGAGGGAGGGGTTGGGGTGGATGGGAGGAGGAGGGAGGGGTTGGGGTGGATGGGAGGAGGAGGGAGGGGTTGGGGTGGATGGGAGGAGGAGGGAGGGGTTGGGGTGGATGGGAGGAGGAGGGAGGGGTTGGGGTGGATAGGGGGAGGGAGCGAGGCAGATGAGAGAGAGAGGGAGAGAGTGAGAAAGGATGGCAGGATTGGAAGGGAAAGGGCGGGAAGAGGGGGCAGATTGGAGGGAGGGAAGGGCAGAGGGATTGAGGGAGAAAGAGACAAGATGGGAGCGAACAGGACAAAGGAGAGGCAGATGGAGAGGGACGGACAGCATAGGAGGGGAGTGGCAGGTGGAGGGAGGGATTGGGGAGGATGGAGGGGCAGGGCTGATAGAGGGAGGAAGCTGGAGAAATGATGGGAGATGAGGATGGATAGGATGGAGGGAAGAGGAAGGTGGATGGAGGGAGAGGGTGGGGCAGGTAAGATAGAGGGAGAGAATTGGACAATGGCAGCAGGGGAGAGGAAGGATGGAAGGGGGGCAGAGTGAAGGTATAGAAACATAAGAGCCTGGGGGTAAGCGGAAGGAGAGGTAGGATGGAGGGAGGGGGAGGAGCAGGATGGATGCAGAGAGGGGACAGGACAAAGGTTGGGGCAGAAGGGATGGCTCAGACAGGGTGGAAGGAGAGGGGCGGTAGATGGAGGGAGGGGTCAGGCAGGATGGAGGCAGAGGGAGGGAGAGACTGGCGAGATGGTGGATGCGAGTGAAGGTGGGATAGGATGGAGAAAAGAACAGGGCGGATAGGCAGGTGAACGGTGAGCCGTGATGAAAGGAGAGGGAGAGGCAAGTTAGAGGGAGAGAGAGGCCGGATGCAAGCCAGATGGGGCAAGGTTGATGGAGGACAGGGTGGCGAGTGGGGAAGATGGAGGGAGGGAATGACCAGATGGAGCGAATGTTAATGGAGACATATTTGGCTTAAAGGATTAATCAGAGGTCCACTGTGGCTTCAAGCTTGTTGGGTCTTAGGTTTATAAGTTCATAAGTGATAGGAGAAGAATTAGGCCATTCGACCCATCAAGTCTACTCTGCCATTCGATCATGGCTGATCCATCTCTCCCTCCTAACCCCATTCTCCTGCCTTCTCCCCATAACCTCTGACACCCGTACTAATCAAGAATCTATCTATCTCTGCCTTACAAATATCCATTGACTTGGCAATGAATTCCACAGATTCACCACCCTCTGACTACAGAAGTTCCTCCTCATCTCCTTCCTGAATGAATGTACTTTAATTCTGAGGCTATGACCTCTGGTCCTAGACTCTCCCACTAGTGGAAACATCCTGTCCACATCTGGGCTTCCATGCAGTCAGTGGAGTATCCCTGGCCTCTGTGAACCACCAGCAGCCATGCACAAGACCGGACATTGTCACACACTGGTAGCGACATGATCCCAGGAATGAGTAGGTTAACCTATGATGAGTGTTTGTCGGCACTGGGCTTGTACTCGCTGTGGGAGGGGGGACCTCATTGAAACATACAGAATAGGGAAATGCTTGGATAGAGTGGATGTGCAGAGGATGTTTCCACTAGTTGGAGAGTCTAAGACTAGAGGTCATAGCCACAGAATTAAAGGACGTTCTTTTAGGACGATGAGGAGAAATTTCTTTAGTCAGAGGGTGGTGAATCTGTGGAATTCTTTGTCACAGAAGGAGGCCAAGTCAGTGGATATTTTTAAGCCAGAGATAGATAGATTCTTGATTAGTATGGGTGTCGGAGGTCTTGGGGGCCCCGTAGCAGAAGCGTCCACTTCGCGGGGCTGGAATCTGGAAGTGTCCTGAGCTAATTCTGCTATCACCATCATCTATTGCAACAAGTGATGGCTCCCACTGATTGTCGCCGGAAGCTTGCGCCCTCTTCAGGACGGACGATGACAGCGATGTCAACATTTGAAACATGGATGATGGACACAAAAGAAAAAGAAGAAGGGGGTCTTGGGGAGAAGGCAGGAGAATGGGGTTAGGAGGGAGAGATAGATCAGCCAAGATTGAATGGCGGAGTAGACTTGATGGGCCGAATGGCCTAATTCTACTCCTTATTCCCTATGTCCTTATGACATGGACTTGAGTGGCTGCTGTTTTTGGGGACAGAGGTACGGGTGTCTCAGAGGGCTGAGGGTGACAGAGATGGGGCAGGTGGTGAGGACTTGGTGGGATGAATAAGAAATTTATATTCAGTGCATTGGTGCAGCAGGAATCAATGCAGCGAGCCGACAGTTGTAGGCCGGTAAGAAGGTGCTTGACGTAATCAGTACAGTGAGTTGTATCGACAATGTTCGTGATATGATCACACGGGAAAGAAGAGTTGGTTACTCTCTGTCCCGAAAGGAGGTCAATGATTGATTAGTTTGAGAAGATGAGATGCAGGCAGCAGTCTCGGAGCCATAGACAGACAGATGCAGCACAGAAACAGGTCCTCCGTCCCACCCCACCATGGGTGCTTCACTCACTCACACACAAGGGCCAATTTACAGTGGCCAATTACACTTACCAGCCAGCATGGCTGTGGGAGGTGAAAGAAACTGGAGCACCCGGGGAAAACCCACACAATCGCAGAGAGAACGCGTAAACTCCACACTGGCAGCACCTGAGGTCAGGATTGAACCTGGGTCACGGGTGCTGTGAGGCAGCACCTCTACAAGTTGTGCCACCCTAAAGTTACCTGAAGACAATGGTGCCCACAATGCAGGTAACCAATTGTAACGCAATGCTGGGTTAAAGTTTCTATTCTTGTGGTTGCAAGTTGAAATACAAATACCATTGTCGGCGATCTTGATAGGACCATTGATCTTCTTCCCTTCAGATCAATAACTCAACGACTTGATCATTTTCCAAATATAACATATCGACCAGAGATGGTTCCTTCTCCAGACAACCATCACCGGATCTCTGTGTTTCTCTACATCACTTTCCTCTGTCTTGAAGCCAAGTCTAGAGACTCTGTTTCGCACAAGGGGATGCATCTACATTAACATCCCATGGTCTCCATAACCCTCATGCCCCTGTGGGAAGCTTTAATCCCACATGGGTTTAAAGTTGGTTATCCGGTTGCTTTTATCTTAGTTTTGTTTAGAGATACCATGGCGAGTCCATGCCGACCAGCGATTCCCGTACACCAGCACTATTCTACACACACTAGGGGCAACTTACAATTTTTATTGAAGCCAATTAACATACAAACCTGTACATCTTTGGAGTGTGGGAGGAAGCCGGAGCACCCGGAGAAAACCCACGCAGGTCATGGGGAGAACGTACAAACTCCGTACAGACAGCACCCGTAGTCAGGATCGAACCCGTGTCTCTGGCACTGTTAGGCAGTAGCTCTCCCGCTGCGCCACCGCGCCGCCCTTCATTGGACTTTTGTTAATTTAGGTTCATTTTGGAACACGACATCCTGGTACCTACTTGTGCAGGACAACCGTCTCAACCAAAACCCCTTCAATCCAGTTCAGTGTGTCAGAGGGGACATACCAATGCAATGAACACAAAATGGGTGGGGAACGCTTACTATTGTGCTTCACTGCAGAAATAAATTATTTTAATGGGCAGAAAATTGTGTGGGAATTGTAGACTTATCTCTCCAACTAATCCTTTACCTAATACCTCTAATCTTATTCTAATACTTCTTCTTTTAGGTTGAGGCCTGCAAAGTTGCAAGTTTGATCATCACTTGAACTGCAGCAGGATTTTGCCAGAAGTTACAGAGAAGCCTTAAATACAAGTAGTTCTTATTGAATGGGTGCAGTGCAAACATCAGTTGTACAGCTTGGCTTTGCTGACATTTGCTAAAACTGGCATTAATTTTACTCCATTAATAGTCGCTCCTGTATTGGTGCTGCCACCTGGAAACTTGAAATGTCCTGGCTTTGCTTCCACATTATCAGTCAATGTCTCCAAACAACTTTCGGCTCGGCTATTTTAAACTTTGTCCTGGTTTTTGTTTTGGCGAGTGCTTCTGATTTTTCTTTCTGCCCTCGCCCTTCCCTGCGTCGTGCACCAGTCTCTCGCTCTGGGCTCGGCAGGTGAGAGCCTTGCTCATGCGTCCTCGTGATGTAGGAGGTCGCTTTGCATCCAGCATTGTCCTGGGATCTCCAGAGGGTGGTGAATCTTTGGAATCCTCTTCCCAGAGGAGTTACCGTTACAGTTTACAGTTACGTTTATTGTCACGCGTACTGAGGTACAGTGAAAAGCTTTTGTTGCGTACTATCCAGTCAGTGGAAAGGCAAAACATGATTGCAATCGAGCCATATACTGTGCATAGATACATGAAAAGAGAATACCGTTTAGTGCAAGGTAAAGCCAGTGAAGTCTGATCATGGATACTCGGAGCCTCAGAGGCAGAGTGTATTTGAGGCTGAGATTGCTGGTTCTCAGATTTAAAGAGAGTTAGATAGAGCTCTAGGAGCCAGTGGAATCAAGGGATATGGGGAAAAGGCAGGCATAGGTTACTGATTGTGGATGATCAGCCACGAGCACAATGAATGGTGGTGCTGGCTCAAAGGGTCAAATGGCCTCCTCCTGCACCTATTTTCTATGTTTTCTGTTTTTAATCAGGAGATAGGGGGTTCAAGTGGGGTAAGCAGGCTGAGGTAAAAGATCAGCCACGATCTCACTGAATTACAGAATAGGCATGAAAGGCTGAATGGTCTACCCTTGCTTTTATTTCATACTTAAATTGAAATTTATCTCCATACATAGAAACATAGAAAATAGGTGCAGCAGTAGGCCATTCGGTCCTTCGAGGCAGCCATGATCATATTGAATGATCATCCAAAATCAGTACCCCGTTCCTGCTTTCTCCCCATATCCCTTGATTGAGCTATATCTAACTCTCTCTTGAAAACATCCAGTGAATTGGCCTCCACTGCCTTCTGTGGCAGAGAATTTCACAGATTCACAACTCTCTGGGTGAAACGGGTTTTCCCTCATCTCAGTCCATCATGGCCTGCCCCTTATTTTTAAACTGTGACCCCCATGTTCTGGACTCCCCCAACATCAGGAACATTTTTCCTGTATCTAGCCTGTCCAATCCCTTAAGAGTTTTATATGTTTCTATAAAATCCCCTCTCATCCTTCTAAATTCCAGTGAATATAAGCCTTCATTGATCCATTCTTTCATCATATGTCAGTCCTGCCATCCCGGGAATTAAACTGGTGAACCTACGCTGGCTGCACTGCCTCAATAGCAAGAATGTCCTTCCTCAAATTAGGAGACCAAAACTGCACACAATACTCCAGGTGCGGTCTCACCAGGGCCCAGTACAACTGCAGTCGGACTTCCTTGTTCCTATAGTCAAATCCTCTCACTGGCCTCGATTGCTCTCTGTGTGGAGTTTGCACTTTCGTCCTGTGGCTGCGTGGATTTCCTCAAGGCGCTGCAGTTTCCTCCTACATTCATGCAGCTTGGTAGGTTAATTGGCCGCTGTAAGTTGCCCTACTTGTGTAGGCAAGGGGTACAATGGGATCAGTTTAGCATTCTAAAAACAATTTGGGAAAAGAGCGGCAGGATCCAGATTGTTACACGCTGTTGCTACAAGCTGAAAACACTTAAGGCTGTATGTTGCATTGTTTAATAGAGTACTGTTCACAAGTAACCATAGCAGCGATTGCTTGTGAATTTCAATGGCCATCTGTAGTGAAAATAGCGTTTGTTCTTAGGACACAATGGTGTCTGATTACTGCAGGAAGGTTACATGGAAATTTCTTTTTCCAAAGCAGCTTTTTATCTGCTTGCCAATTTGCAAAGTGATTTTTTAGTTCCCAATCAAAATTGCATTATAACTAATTAGGCTTGTGTAATACAATTAGTGTTCCCTGATCACATTGTATCCAATTCATATTGTGGAAACACACTTTAACAGTACTCTTGCAGTCAATATCTGCCTGCATCCAAGGGAATCTAACAAGGCCACAATTCTCACCTGTTCCTCACTGAAATTGAAATGGTGGTGTAATGGCAGTTTCTATACCATCTCGAAATCCCACTTCGATAGCCATTACTTCTCGGGGATGAAATGTAGTTATAGCTTACGCACACGTCGCACCCTGATACGACAAAACGAATCTTCCAAACTTCTTTTCTTCTTTAATTGGTTTTATTAAAGTAACATAAGTCATAGAGTAATTCATCAGTTTCCGTACTTTATCAACTGTTTCTTCTTCAAACAATATCTAGAAATTCTTGCAGCTATTACCGTATGGTTCTTACAAATATAACCTGTGTGAGCGCATGGTAATGAACTGTATGCTCACCATCCTCCGCGTCTAAACTGACCCACAACCTCTGTCGACACACACTAGCCTCCTCCCATCTAGACACTCCCAATTACGCATTAAGTCACACCCACAAGCAGGCAAAAAAGACATAAACTAGAAATATTAAAACAGCCAGAACACAATGACAATAACTGAATTAAGCATAAATGGCTCCTACAGGTTGATTGCTTTTCTGTGAGCACAGTGCAAAAGTGGCCTTTCTGATATAGTGGTGAGCAGCAAACTAGGAGACACATCTCCTGTGGAACATTCTGGAAGAATCCTGCGGCGTATCGAAGCTGAGAGTCGGGGTGACCTTGACCTTCTCGGTGAGACCGGCCCATGCACCAGAACGTAGCCATGTTCTCAGCGCCTGCTTGCAGCACTTGTTTTCGGGAAGACCAAGTCTTTGTTGAACACAAAGAAGAAAGACCTAGACGAAGCTCTTAGAAGACCTAAGACGATGGGTCTTCGTCAGTAATGTACTTGCCTGACCATGGATGGGGAGGGATAGATGCATGTCAATGGCTCATACCAACATTCAGCATTAATCTGACCCACTGACCAATCCCTCCTGCCCCCTCACCCTCGAGAAAATCTCGCCTGCTCCAGGAGTATTCAGCTTTTCTTATTTCCCTCTCACTATTGCACGCTCTCCTCTCTGTTATTCCACTATTCCAATTGCCCTCTTGCTTTCTCCATCTGTCTCTTCCCTGGTCAGTTCACTTCTCTGCATTGCCTCACCTGCTCCTTCCCAATCAGCCTCTCCCTCCATGTGTTCCCCCTTCTGATTTTCCCCGTGACATTACCCCCTCTCTTTCCAACAGCTGTGCATTATCCACATCTCCCCATCGTCCTGTCCTCCCTGCGATAGCCTTGTTGTCATGGTCCAGCTATCCCTGCACATTATGTCCTCACTTCCCTTTGCCCCCTTTCTTCACAATTATTTTCACCTCCTCCGTTGTTTGTTTGGTGGTACATCTTGGAAACAGGCCCTTTGGTCCACCGAGTCCCCACACATTCATACTAGTTCCATGTAACCGACTTTTCCATCCACTGCCTACACACCTGGGGCAATTTACAATGGCTAACTCATCTACAAACCCGCACGTCTTTGCTATGTGGGAGGGAGTGGAGCACTTGCAGGAAACCCAAGTGGTCACAATGTGCAAACTCCATACAGACAGCACCTGCAGTCAGGATCGAACCTGGGTCCCTGGCGCTGTGAGGCAGCAGCTCTACTAACTGCGCCTCTGTAATGCCTGGCTCCTACCACTTCCATCCAACCCTGCCCAAGTGTTACATGGCTTGGAGCTTTACCAGTGTCTATTTGAACAGCCATCTTCTCTAGGGAACAGTAAATGTAAACTGAACGTTGCAGATGCCAGAAATCTGAGATTAAATACAGGAAATGTTAGAAACACTCAACAGGTCATACCGGATCTGTGGAGAGAAAGATTGCGTTAACATTTTGGGTGAAAAATTATTTGTTAAAATTGGAAATGAAAAGGGGAAAGTGAAACTGTGCTTTAGTTTGTGGGAGAACTTTGGTGCCATCTAAGGTGATGAAAGTTTGTCAATGATCGCTGATCTATCTGAGGGAGGTATAGATAGCAAGAGGTCAGTGAGTGCAGCTGGGAGGTTGAGAACACAGCAGCTGCTGAAAATCTGAAATAAAAGAAAATACTGGAAATACTCAACAGATCAGAGAAAACAGTTAAAGTTATCGAAAATCTTAAATTAGACACCAAGCCGGTATCAAATGGTTTAGTTTAGAGATACAGCGCTGAAACAGGCCCTTTTTGCCCACCGGGTCCGCGCCGACCAGTGATCCCCGCATTTTAACACTATCCTATACCCACTAGGGACAATTTTTACATTTACCAAGCCAAATAACCTACAAACCTGCACGTCTTTGGTGTACAGCATCTTCTCTCCAGAAATGCTCCCTGTCCCGCTGAGCTACAAAATGGTTTCAACCGGGAATGTGTTTAAACTCTCTCAAAGATGGCATTAAAATAACTTCCAGCTCCTTTTTAAGTCCATTGCTCAGATGCCTGAGCAACTGCAGGCAATGGGATGGATACACACCGCCACTGTGTGGTAGCTACTTGTATTACAACAGCCTTCTGCTGAGAGGCTGGTTTGTGAGGTGCAGCTGTTCTGCAAATCAATAGACCAGATGGTGTTATAGAAACAGCAATGATATTATCTACCGGTATATAGTATAAATATTCACATGGGACTCAGAAAGTAGGAGATATGCTGTTAGTATCCTGGAGATTTCATTGTTAATATCAGTCCTGAGGGCCATGCAGAACACATCCCCGAGTTCATCTTCAATGGTTTCATCAGTGACATTCCTCCCCTCATAGAAACATAGAAACATAGAAAATAGGTGCAGGAGTAGGCCATTCGGCCCTTCGAGCCTGCACCGCCATTCAATATGATCATGGCTGATCATCCAGCTCAGTAACCTGTACCTGCCTTCTCTCCATACCCCCTAATCCCTTTAGCCACAAGGGCCACATCTAACTCCCTCTTAAATATAGCCAATGAACTGGCCTCAACTACCTTCTGTGGCAGAGAATTCCACAGACTCACCACTCTCTGTGTGAAAAAATGTTTTCTCATCTCGGTCCTAAAAGACTTCCCCCTTATCCTTAAGCTGTGACCCCTGGTTCTGGACTCCCCCAACATCGGGAACAATCTTCCCGCATCTAGCCTCTCCAACCCCTTAAGAATTTTATATGTTTCTATAACCCCCTCAGTCTTCTAAATTCCAGCGAGTACAAGCCTAGTCTATCCAGTCTTTCTTCATATGAAAGTCCTGCCATCCCAGGGATCAATCTGGTGAACCTTCTCTGTACTCCCTCTAAGGCTAGAATGTCTTTCCTCAGATTAGGAGACCAAAACTGTACGCAATACTCCAGGTGTGGTCTCACCAAGGCCCTGTACAACTGCAGCAGAACCTCCCTGCTCCTATACTCAAATGTTTGGACACATCCGGGTCTGGAAGGTGTTGAGCTGGTCCGTGTGGTGTTCATTGTCGCAGCCACCAAGGGAAAACGAAAGCAATGTGATATAGAGCGTGAAAACGTACAGGAGAAACTAACGCAGGCAAAGTGACGGTGGAAAGATTTGTCGCAGGGTAAAATTTCCTGGGGGAGTTCCAATCATTCATTTTCGGGAGTCAAGGTCAAACAATGATCATTGTTCGGTATTAACATGGCACAAAGCTTCTCTGCTTCTCATTGTCAGTAGTGGGCATGTTCACTGATGTTTACACAATATTCAGTTCCAGTTACCGTTTTTCAGCACATGAAGCAGCCCATGCGACAAGACCTAAACAATACTCAGGCTTGGGCTGAGAAGTGACCCCTAATATTCACATCATAGAGTCATACAGCACGGAAACAGGCTCTTTGGCCCAACTCATCCATGCCGACCTAGATTTAGACTTTAAACTTTAAAGAGAGAGTGTGGAAACAGGCCCTTTGGCCCACACCGACCAGCGATGATCAGCGATCACCCTGTACCACAGCACTATCCCACACAATAGGGACAATTTACAATTATAACGAAGCCAATTGGCTTACAAACCTGTACGCCGTTGGAATGTGGGAGGAGACCGGAGCACCCGGAGAAAACTCACGTGGTTACAGGGAGAACATACAAACTCCATACAAACAGCAACCGTAGTCAGGATCAAACCCGGGTCTCTGGCGCTGTAAGGCAGCAACTCTACCGCTGTGCCACCGTGCCACCTATTTGGCCCATATCCTTCAATACCTTTCCTATCCATGTACCTGTTCAAGTGTTTTTTAAATGCTGTTACAGTCCCTGCCTCAGCTACCTCCTCTGGCAGCTCACTCTGCACGGCAGGCATTCTGTGCAGTGAACATCTTCAATAAGAGAATGTTTTACCAACCTCTCCCCCCAGCCACCAACATCTTGGGGGTCACCGCGTAATTATTGTGGCTCCAAGAACGTTTCAGAGCCTGGGTATCCTGTAGCAAATATCTCACCTCCTGGCACCTCACAGCCTTTCTGGCATCTCCAGGCCAGGAATCAGAATTATGGTAGAATACTATCTGGAACCTCAACCCCATCCAAGACAAAACAGCCCGCTTGACTCACCCCTTGAGGGTGTGAGATAATGAGAAAAATAGAAAGGGGAAATGCATACAGTTTTTCCCCCCGTGTTGGAGAATCAAGAACGAGAAAGTAGTGGTTTAAGGTGAGTAGAGAAAAATATTTGGATAGGTAATATAGAAACATAGAAACATAGAAAATGGGTGCAGGAGGAGGCCATTTGGCCCTTCGAGCCAGCACCACCATTCATTGTGATCATGGCTGATCATCTACAATCAGTAACCTGTTCCTGCCTTTTTCCCATATCCCTTGACTCCACTAGCCCCAAGAGCTCTATCTAACTCTCTATTAAATTCATCCAGTGAATTGGCCTCCACTGCCTTCTGTGGCAGAGAATTCCACAAATTCACAACTCTCTGGGTGAAAAAGTTTCTTCTCACCTCAGTTTTAAATGGCCTTCCCTTTATTCTTAGACTGTGTCCCCTGGTTCTGGACTTCCCCCAACATTGGGAACATTTTTCCTGCATCAAGCTTGTTTAGTAATTTTATACGTCTCTATAAGATCCCCTCTCATCCTTCTGCAAGGTACATGGATAGGAAATGTGTAGCAGGATATGGGTCAAACACAAACAAATGGGACTAGCTTAGATGGACTTCTTGGTTGATTTGGATGTGTTGGGCCAAAGGGCCTGTTTCCCTGCTATATATAACTCCATGCCCCATCCATAACCCTAGTCCCTCCTTCTATCAATGCTGCATAGTGGATAGGTGTGTACCTTCCACAAGATATCCAAAACACAGCAAGGGACCTTAAGGGACCCTTTGTTCCCTTAACATCTCCTCCCGTCCTCTCAGGCTTCATTGTCCTAGCACATCCCCCTCGTGGTCCAGAAATTGCCTGTTGAACGACCCCAGGGTGAGGTGTTATTCACCCAATATCAGGCCCCACCGTAAGCCTACAGCCACAAGCTTCTCCCAGCCCTGCACTTGATCCGCAAACCCAACTTCAATCCTGGCCGCCACTTTACCAAGCATGACGCTGTCTCTTCCCACCCCGTAAGCAAGTTGCAGCGTGCTCACTGCAGTCATTGGTTCGCTGTTGTTCACAACTACCTAACATATCTCTGGAGCAAAACACAAAGTGCTGGAAGAACTCAGTGGATCGGGCAGCATCTGGGATTGAATGGACAGGTGACATTTCAGGTCGAGACCCTTCGTCATTCCTGCCTGATCAATTGGGTTGCTCCAGCACTTTTCTCAAGATTCCAGCATCTGCTGTTTCTTTTGTCTCGAACATTCCTCTGGCCACCCGTATCTCAGTCCACTCTTAGTACCATTGATCAAAGGCACCAATGATTCTTTTTCCAGACTGAAGCGTACCAAGTCATTTGCCTCTTTGGGACAATTGAAGCCTCTGTGCACTTTAACTGGAGTGAACGTAGTTTAATCCCACATCATATAGAACAGCAGCAACAATGCATACCATTACGGCTAAGCTGGAATTGACTCAGGGTAGCTCATGACTAAGCATCGGGGCAGCAGTGAAGATCTTCTCTATTGCTGCTGATAGACTGCAGATAACATGCTGGTCGGGCAAGAGAGAAATCACTAACTACTGAAGGTAGACACAAAATGCTGGAGTAACTCAAGGGGACGCAGCATCTCTGGAGAGAAGGAACTCACTAACTACTGAGATGAGAGACCTAGAGGAAATGCTCTCAGTGCTGCAGCTGGAAGAGCCTCTGCTCACAACTCCTGAGGCCAGGGTTCAATCCCAAACTTGGGTGATCATATCATATCATATCATATATATACAGCCGGAAACAGGCCTTTTCGGCCCTCCAAGTCCGTGCCGCCCAGCGATCCCCGTACATTAACACTATCCTACACCCACTAGGGACAATTTTTACATTTACATTTACCCAGCCAATTAACCTACATACCTGTACGTCTTTGGAGTGTGGGAGGAAACCGAAGATCTCGGAGAAAACCCACGCAGGTCACGGGGAGAACGTACAAACTCCTTACAGTGCAGCACCCGTAGTCAGGATCGAACCTGAGTCTCCGGCGCTGCATTCGCTGTAAAGCAGCAACTCTACCGCTGCGCTACCGTGCCGCCCAAATGATGTATGCATGGAGTTTGCATGTTCTCCCTGTGACCATGTGGGTTTCCTCCGGGTGCTCTGGCTTCATCTCACAGTGCAAAGATGTGCTGCCAGGTTAACTGGCCACTGCTTTCAAGGGGGTTGACGGATATGTGGGGAGAATAAAAAGGATTTGTGTAAACAGGTGCTTGATAGTGGGTGTGGAACTCTGGTCAGCTTCCATGCTATGGTAGATTTCCACCAACATTACGTACCGTGGTAGCAAACCGTGTCTCCATCATGCCAATATATTATAGTGACGTTATGAGGAAAAGTTTCCAATCTTTCATTCATCTACAATGATGTACAGGTTTATAGGTTAATTGGCTTGGTGTAAGTGTAAAAATTGTCCGTAGTATGTGGGGGATAGTGTTAGTCAAGTCAAGTCAATTTTATTTGTATAGCACATTTAAAAACAACCCACGTTGACCAAAGTGCTGCGGGGATCGCTAGTTGGTGCGGACTCGGTGGGCTGAAGGGCCTGTATCTCTAAACTAAACTAAACTAAATTGACTTGATGGGCGAAGTGGCCTCTTTCTCTGTCTTTGGGCAATATGTACGGGCCAGCTGTTGATTCTATTGATCTCTCTCTCCCAAGCCAAGAAGAGGCTGGGGTTTCAAATCCCACTCCTGCATTTGAAAAAAAGGGGTTGCAACTGACTCTTTAATGAGATGCATTGTTCCATTTATCAAAGTGCAGGATTAACTGAGAGCTCAATGTGCTGTTCACTTAGAAGTAAAACATGCCTCATCACTACGGCAGGCATATGGTCCTCTCCCACCGATAGACCCAAAATGCTGGTGTAACTCAGCGGGTCAGGTCACACGTCCGCTCCCACTGTCCTGGCGCCGATGAACGTAGCTTGACGTCTCCTGACGAAGTGCTGTCGTAGGTTGTCGCCGGTGGTGACTTCGGTGAATTCCATTGACGACTACCTACGTCAACCAGCGACAAGTACTGGCGTCAAAACCGGAGGCCAAAATGACGCGAATTGTTTTCAGTTGTCACCGACAGGGTCATAACTTGTGGACTTTGGTTGTTGTAAATTGTCGCAGGTGCGGTCGTAGGTGGACGTCCTACTCGCGACAATGGGTCGCCGGTAGCTTGCCATCGACTAGATGGTAGGTTGTTGTAGCTTTGCATAGACATGGTCATGGAGGGGGGGGATGTCCAGTTGCCGTTTTTTCGGCGACTTGCTATAACTATGACAGTCGCCGGCAGTCGCCTAAAAAAATCGCTTAAGTGGGACAGGCCCTTTATTCCTCCATTTGGTCAAATTACTACACAAGTCACCTGGCCAATAATCATTTTGAAAGTTACGTTTTCAATCAAGTTCTTGGTTACATTGCTCTACTGAACAACAACCCACTTAGCACCATCTGACTGCTGACTGTCACACAGGTCAAACTTTGCGATCCTGTGGAACCTTGAGGTCTATATCAGGAGGATAGGCAGCCTTCAGTTGTAGAGACGTAGAAGAGGGAGGTCGTGTCCACCAATGAAACACACATTCATGAGCTGACCGTGATATGCTCTGTTTGCTCAAGGAGGCCATTATCAATCTGCTGCTGCTGCTGCTGCACTGGGAGCATTAATAATTAATGAGGAATGCTTCAAATAATGAAGATTGCATCTCAACAGTTCAGATCAAAATCTCTGCCCCAGAAAATTGCTCATTCCCACAATCAGCCGATATTCACTGCAGCAATTGGCAAAGCTGTCAACACGTTTGTACTTCATGCCAAAAGCACTGAACCTTTTTCACTTTTCTCAGCTATCTTTGATCCCTGCATATAATAAAATGTTTTTAATGGTCTCTGTGCAAATAGATCGTAGAGGTGCTGACCAGCGATCCCTGCACGTTGACACTTCTACACACACCGGGGACAATTTCACATTTTCTACCAAGCCGATTAACCTGCAAAGCTGTACGTCTTTGGAGTGTGGAAAGAAACCGAACACCGCGGAGAAAACCAAAGCTGGGAGAACGTGCAAACTCCGTACGGACAGCACCCATAGTCAGGATCGAACCTGGGTCTCTGGCGCTGTGAGGCAGCAACTCTACCACTACACCACCATGCCAACCCTCTGCTGACCATGACGCCAATCTAATCTAACCCCATCTTGTCGCTGCCTGTTCATAGGTGGATCTCAATGTTTTCTTAAACATTGTTATTGTACCTGCTTCAACCACATCTCCTGGCAGCACGTTCCAGACAAACAACACCCTGCCTTGTAAATCTCCTTTAACTTTCCCCAGCTCACCTGAGATGACGGTCCCCTGATACATGATATTTTCACCCTGGGAATAAAACTCTGTCTATCTACCCTACCTAAGCCTCTCATAATTCTATATACTTTTATCAGGCCTCCTTAGCTCCAACTAAAACAGCCCAAATTTGCCCAACCTCCTTTCTTTATTTCCTTGTACCCATCAGCTAATTCTCTCTGACATGGCCAGCAATTCCCCTGTAACCTTTTTCCTATTAACCTACACCAAGGGGTAATTTTGTTAGCCTGGGTATAGCTTTGTACAAAAAAAAAGCTTGTAGGCAGATAAAGGAAAAAGGTCGGGTGAAGTCTAAAGGGATAATTGGCACAGCAAATTAAAAACAAATGCAAAATACTGGGGATGTTCCAAGTCTGAAAAAGATAACATTTAGTTGATGGTACAAGGAGAGAGAGAGAGGCCAATATATGGTTTGGCCACAAGAGAAATAGAAGGACATATGTAAAGGGTAAATAACACAAATCTGCAGTTTCTGAGGGTGGTGTAGACAGAGGCAATGAATGATTCCATAATCATGTATCTGGATGGCGCAGCAAATATAGGACTGATAGGATTGCTAGATAGGACTAATGACTACCAAATGTGCCATGGTGCCCTAGTTGCTGTCTTGGTTCATCAACTGTTGGCCATACTTTGTCTTGCTCTGTCCATGGTGGTCCCAGCTCTGCTCAGGAGCACTTCTCTGCACCTGCAGTAGTCCCATCTCAGCTCATAGGACTCTGCCTGTAGTAGGGTTGGCTGCTACGACAGGTTTTTTAAAATTTATTTGAATACAAATACTTTTATTCAGAAAACAAAAACATACAAAAAAAAAGTAACACAATCAAAACTGCCTTTGTGGCAGTTTACAAAACAAGAGTCATCAATTTTAAAATAACGTCATCCTCATCAGTATTCCGCTCGACCTCCCGCGGCACTGCAATGACAGTGAGAGCCCTGATTTGCACCTACGGTGGCTCCGTCTCACTTGCAGAGTCTGTAATGGAGTCTGCAACTCCTGCACTCTTAACAATTGGGAACTCTGATCTGCCTGTGGCGTCTGCACTCGGGCTGTTACCTCTATTGTCCTTTAATGTCTCCACTTGCCTGCGGAGGTGCTGTGATGAAGGTCCAAACCTTGACTGTAGAGTTTGCCTCAAATCATGAAATGATTGGATGAATTTCCCATCTTCCAATCTACCTTTGTTCCAGCCCTTGCCCTTCTTTTTAAATCTGCACTTTCTCTGTAGCTGTAACATTATATTCTGAACTGTATTTTTCTCTTTTGCACTACCTGTTGTACTCATGTATGGCATGATTTGCCTTGATAGCCTGCAAAACAAGGTGTATCACGGTACGTGACAATAATAAACCAATTCCAATGCCATGTCCATCCTTGCTTTCAATACTCATGCAGTGACAGAACTGCTGTCTCACAGATCCAGAGAAGCAGGTTCAATCCTGACTCAGATCACGTTTGTGTGGAGCTTGCACATTCTCTCTGCAATAGCGCAGGTTTTCCCCCCAAGTGACTTTAATTTCTCACATCCCAAAGATGTCTTGGTAGGTTATTGTAAATGACCCCTAGGTGTAGGTTGGTAGGAACAGTGTTAGCGGGTATGTGAGAGAGAATTAGTTGGAAGGGGAAAGGGAAATATTGAGAATGGGATTGATCTACTGAAAGTGGGCATAGATTTAATGGACTGAATGGCCTACTACAATATTGTATTAAGGAGTGAATAGACTGATTTTTCAACTGTTACAGGATCAGGCAGAAAAGCATTACATCATCCATGGCATAACTCTACTATGGTAGAAGTGTCTGAAAATTCTCTGCTATTCTGACTGCTTGACCTCAGCACCAGCCTTAGTTCATGAAAAAAAAATCACTGGAATAGAAAGATTAAATTACTTGGAGGTTTCAAAAGACTGGAATAATTGCAAGGTGTGTCACTATTATTCCACTTTAGGTAATAAAGGACAGCAGCAGATCAGGGAGAGAAACAATGGAAGCGAAACAGAGGGGAGGCATTTGTCAAGGAAGATCACAATAAGGATTAGATTTGAATTGAGCTACAGGGCTCACACAACAGGGAAATAGACCCGTCAGTCCACCAAGTATGTGTCTTCCTTCTATCTGGGATTGGTGACACCTGCTTATCTGCTGCAATGGTGTAGAATGTCTCAGCTCAAGATGTCTTATTCCAATATCTGCATGTTCATCTTAATTTAGTTTAGAACACCAAGGGAGATCCTTTTTTCCCTGTGGCTATCAAACGGTACAACTCCTCCCCCTTCTGTCGTGGGATAGACTGAAACCCAAGGGTAATTTTTTCTACAGAAAGAGGAGACAACATCTGGAATGAGCTGGAGGTGGGAACAGTAATGACATTGTAGACGCACCTGGAGAGGTAAATGACTCAGCAAGGAAGAAAGGGATATGGAATTAATGTAGGTAACTGGGATGAGTTACAACAGACCTGGAGAAAGGCTTTGTTCTGTACCGTAAACCTACTCAACCTTTAGAAAGGCACAAAAAGCTGCAGTAACTCAATTGGTCAGGCAGCATCTCTGGAGAAAAGGATACGGTGACTTTTTGGATTGAGACCCTTCTTCAGACTGAGAGTCAAGGAAATGGGAAACAACCGATATAGTGAGATATAGAACAGATGAATGAAAGATATGCAAAAAGTAAAGATGGTCAACAAAAGATAAGAGCTCACTATGGTCCATTGTTGGCTGTGGGCCAGGTGGTAATGAGTTATACAGACAGTGAAATTCAACGCCACAGTGAAACTTGTACAATAACCCGAGGTTGGTTGGAAAGCAGGAGTAACAACTCTAAACAATAAAAAAGAACATTGCTCACTATATTAAAAAAATCTTTTTTTATTTGTGTATACATGCGTGGGAGCAAAGGAACACATTTGTATAAAAAGCCACTGAACTGGCTTTTAACCTTGAACATGCACCCCAGTCACATTAGCATCACACACATTTAGCAAGACAGCTAATCAGCAAAATACAATAAAATATACAGTGTCAAAACAATGCAATATTGAATGAAAACATATAGATGAAGGCAAATGGCACCATCCCAAAATCAGGTTAGTGGGTCTCATCCTTTCAGCATTTAACCCATGTGGCTCTATACCCTCATGGAATGGATGGAGCAGTGTGATTCCAAATGCGTCCGAGACCCAGCACCAAAAGCTATGCTGCAATACCTCTACGTCAAAAAATAAAACAGGAATATAAATAAACCTGTGGGGCTTTTCTTAGATGGGAGAATCGGAACACATTTGCTATCACATTGTGGCTGCAATAAAGCACTGAGTTGAGCCAACATTTTGAGGGTCTTGCAACAGTTGCATGTACCAGTCCCTGGTTGGAGACATGCATTGCAGCAGATCTGACCTGCGGTTCCAACTCCTGCGTTGCTCTTGGTTAATGAACTAAAACAAAACCTTCCCCATGAGATAGGGTGTCCATGGCTTTACACACTGCTGAACTGGTGCACTGCTGAAACCAAGTGACTATGACAGATGATCTGCTTTAAACAAAAGTGTCCCTGCCCTTGAATCAGACTTCAATGCAGAGCCAAAAGCTATTTTACAGCAGCATTACCTGGGCAAAGGCCAAGCAATTTATCAATCCTAAATGGGCTGTTAATATTGACTGCATTCTAGAGTTTGTTACACAAGCTCCAAACATAGGGAATTTCCCTGGGAGACACAGGATGATTATCTTCCCTTCGAGGGTATATTTAGTGAACAGATAGGGGCTGGTTTAGAGTGGTATTTCGGGCTCGACTGTCACTAGCAAATAAAATATAGCTTTCTATTAAGCTGACTTTACTTTAGACTAAGATCAGAAATTTACAGCACTTTTGGGCCAGAGATAATCTACTTTGATGCCACTTCCCCAGCTTTTGATTCATGGTTTTATAGATTTATGGCCCATCAATCAATTGCTCAAATAAAAGGAGACCACCTTGATCACTCTGTGCCTACGTTGACCAACACTTAAAACGGAGATAGTGCGAGATCAGTGGGAGTTTCTGAGACAAGAGGGCATAGGTATAAGATGTGAGGCAGGATTTCCAGAGAGGATCTGAGGGGGAATTGTTCACACAGGGGCAAGCTGGAGTCTGCAATGCAGCCTGGTGGTGGTGGAAGCAGATATTCCCATGATTTTAAGTATTTAGACAAATACTCCAATTGCCAAAGACTACCACCCTCATGTGGGTAAATGGGATTGGTGTAGATAAGTACAAAAGGCAACATGGACATGGTGGGTGGGCTGAAGGGCTTGTTTTTATGCTGAACAGCCATGACTATGGATAAGCCAACCAATTGTGGGGGGGGGGGGGTTCCTGCTGATTATTTCTCACTTTTTATTTTTCATATATTTTATACTTCACTTTCAGTAAAAGGAAGAAAAACACGGTGTGAAGGATTCTTTGCTGTAGTGGAGAGAACAGGAAAATTGGGAAATGGGATGGGAAGATCCTTTTAGGAAACCAGTGCGGCCAATGGACTTACTTCTGCAACAAAAAAAATTGAAATCTTTGGCTCAGTCCCACTTAGCTAGATCTGGCTCTCATTCTGGGATTGGGAGTAGAAGATTGGATCTCACTGGTGATCTGCTACCATTGAAAATAAATCCCACTAAGGCAGTTCCTTGCGAGTCAATGTAATAAGAAATCAACGCTGCATACCAAAAAACATAAATCCGCAGCTCATCCGTATCCCTAAAGCACAAGTGGAAGCTTAAGAAAGTGTTGCTCAAAAAAAAAACCTGACATGGACATTGATAGAAAAGGTTTAGAGGGATATGGGCCAAACACAGGCAAATGGGGCCGTCTTAGATGGGGTATCTTGGTCAGCATGGACAAGTTGGGTCACAGGGGCCTGTTACCATGCTGTACGACTCAAACTCAAAATCCAAAGTAGACAGTGTAAATGTGAAGACACCAGGTCTCCAAAAAGCTATGGACATTTCTGAGACAATTCATTTCAAAACCACAAAACATAAATTTTTGCCCCTATCCATTGGTTTTATTCCTGTTAAAAGACCCGACTCAGATTCGCTGATAAAGCAAAATCCTTTATTGCGCAAAGATTGGTGTTTCAGTACCAAATAGCCATAAAAATATCTAACAATATTTAACCTACTACTTAATGCATGATTGTAATTTCCAAAACATCTTCAAAGGGTTCTGTATATGGTTGCATGTAAATAGTGTTTTGTTATTCATAAAGCACATTTACATCTCTTTAAATTAAGTGAGCTCAGATATTAGTGGTCATTCAAATATGATCTTTGGCTCCAAGTTCTTTTGGTTTGGTGATAATTTGACCTCCAGATAAAAATCTCAGCTTCCCCTTCACCCCAAATGAGACATCTTAAATCTGAATTTATGGACCAGCTTGAGAGAGAGAGAGGAATAAATACACCTACATAATAGAAAATATTTGAAGTTGGCAGGTTCCTGAAATACTATATTAATGCACAACTGTTGCAAATCTAGCAAATTGTAATTTCTATGTATTATGCTTAGGAACCCAAAAATATAGAATTCTTTTTTTTAAATGCTCAAAGACCTTTTGCAAGTACATTTACTCCATTTTGGAGTTTAAAAAATCATTTAAAATTATTCCTCTACAAATTCATAAAAGGTAAATTATTTGTGTCTATAAACTATATACAGCTGAATATAGCCATGTTAAATACCTTTATAGTTTATAGTGTACAAAATATAAACAATGATGCTTCAAGTATGTTTTGAAATGTAAAGCTATATTAATGTTCCACACAATTCCCAGAATTGATTATCTTTAAAACCAATGGAAACAAAAGCTTGACAAAGTTAACTGGTGACAGTTACAATGACCAGGTTGTCCAGTCTGTACATTTCAGTGTGACACAAGCCTATAGTAAACAGCTGAGCAACATTCACATTAGAATCTGGATAAAACCATTTGTAAAAAAGTATACTCCATACCCATGCAGAATTTAAAAAATATTTTTCTTTGGTTAAATTTTGAGTAAAAAATACCACTGCGAATTAAACAATATTTAAAGAGATTGGGAAATCAAAGCAATTATTGCAATATTCTAAAAGTAATTGTCTAAAAATGAGATTGCGCTATGGGCATTTTAGACTTGTAAAATGGGTTCAAATTAGCAGGCAACGTTTGCACACACTTTCTGTGCCAGCTGCTATATTGGCTATGATTCTTAAATGCAGTCCAGGGAGCATGCCCTGAGGAAGTGGTTGTTACTTTGCATTTGCAAATCATGGGCTCAACTCTTGCTTCAAGCTGCCTTTTACTGAACATAGTTGTGTATGACTGCAGAGTGCGCCTTGTGTACTGTGGTCTATTTTTCTCAGCTGTTCAGCAGACAAACCAGGTTTATGCTCCTCCCAGATAAATCTGAAGGCTCCCCAGGTCCCTTGTTATGCCCTACTCCAACTGCATTTCACCACACCACAACCTCTGAAGCACATTACCGCTGGCATCAGAACTAGTTTCCCCTTCCTATCAGATCTCAGTCCTCCAGGTGCTTAGAGCAACCTCAGTTCTCCAGGAGTTATAACCGGCTGCAGCAAATCATACATCCACCCACAATTTTTTTCTGGTTTCACCACCTGCTTCATTGGGTGTGTGCATCGCTTTACGATCACATCCTGATTTGGAGTCAATCCATTTGCTAAACCACTTCCTATTTCTTATTGATATACATGACCCATCAGGCTGGAGATAGGGCTAGTGCAATTAGTTGCTGTTCTTGTGCAAATCCTACTGTTGATAGGTTACCTGAATGTAGTGATTCAGCAACCATTCAATCTTCACAGGATAGTTGTTGAATGACCTCTCAATCCCTGGCTGGCTGATGTCCAGACTCCAAATGCACAGAAGATTCATCTTCTGCAGTTTATTCAGCATTAAATGGTTATTCAACATAGTTTTGCTGGTTCATTTATCAAACAGCTAAACACACTGAGCTTCCTCAAAGTCCATTCCTGTAACATATCAATAAGTGATTATATAAAGTGTATATGAACTTGCTTCTTAAAAATGAATCATCTGCTTCATAAAGAGCAGTCTTTTCACCATCCTTGCCCAAGATTAGCTAACTGCACATTCTAGACAGTAAACTGAGAATCCTTTAACTGAACTGCTCCAGTTCAGCTCTTAATAACCGAGGAATCAAGAGAGCCGATGCTTTATTACAAAACAGTAAATTCACTATTGTACGTAGTAATGATATGAGACTGCCTGGGATAATACAATGTAGATTTTGTAAGTATGCTAGATATCTTGGAAAAAATGATCCTATATTTTGAACTGTTTGGATATTTTTGTAGCCCGACACGAATATACAAATTGGGATTTTTCTTCTGCACTTTGTACAGGTGCTGCATGCATTTTCAGGTTATCAATGTGTGATGATTTTCTGTAAAGCTAACACTTTTTTTCAAAAGCAGTACAGCAATCCCACCCTTTTGCAGAATGAATCCAGTTAGAAACCTCTTAACATAGGTCTTCAAGACCTATGTGGGCTTTGTACACTACCGAATATTTGAAGCTTATAAGACAAGCAGCCAATTCAGTTTGGCACAATCAAACGATACAATGACAAAGTAGCAAGGGATTTATCCCAATCAAATCTGATCTGTTCTTTTTATGATATGGGAATATCATTCAATTTAAACCCTCAAGATCCAGTCAATTCCCATTTGAAAAGGATGTATTTCAGGTTATATTTATGCAAGTCATTTGAGCTTCATTTAGTTTTCTCTTTCCATTTGTTGTCGCACACTCTCCTAAGGGTGCATTACCACACTTTCCAACCACCAAACAGCACACAGAGTCTAGAGTGACATTGGGATCTACAGTGTGTTGGAATAGACAAGGGAAAATTCATCCTTCTGCTATCTGTGACAAGGTAACACTCAGCTACTGCCCAGCACTTCCTTTTCCCTATTGTCAGAAATACAAGTGTGAACTCCTGTATCAGGCAGCACAAACAAGCACTCACCATTCAGTTTGGTGGCCCAACACTGCTTGTTGCCCCATATTATTTTGTGGAAATATTTTTACCATATTGGAAATAAATGTATTTTAAATATTCCGACTGCTATCCCAAATCATTGCTATAGCATGGATACAAATATTTAAGGACATTTTTGTTTTGAGACACTTGGCTGATTACTATGCAACAAACGAATGGGAAGATCGTTCCTCACCTACCAGCTAGAACTGCAATTAAATCGTGCATCTTTTCACAGATGGCTGCCTTAATTCTCCTAGTTTTCACAGTATCTGGTCTTCTTTGAGATCCTTGCTGAAGTACTACATGTTTAAACCCCAGTGACACACAGAATGAAAACCCATGCAACAAACAAAAAGATAAATACCATCAAGAGAATGAATGAATGATTGTCAGAAATACAGTCTACTTTCCTTTTTCTGCTCTTTGCAAGCAGGACTCTCACTTAAATGTATACAGTAGCCAACATTAATCTGGCCAGTAGAATGATCAAGAGTTTATGGCTGCTTGGGATTGGATTGAATTGAAAGAAGCAAAGGGGACAGCCTAGGACAGTAGCAAAAGACCATGCCTTCTCGTGGTCAGGGTTACACTGGGTTCCTCCTCCCCCATACCTGAGGGACTGGGCTCGGATTTGCTTTTAACCTGCACACTGGTTTCGGAACTCACAGCTAGAATCAGCTTTCATAATGACCACTGAGGTGCAAGCAAAGCCTCTCAGAATCAGCTAGATGTAGCAGAGAGATATCTGGCATAGACCAAC
This sequence comes from Rhinoraja longicauda, assembly GCF_053455715.1. Lineage (NCBI taxonomy): Eukaryota > Metazoa > Chordata > Chondrichthyes > Rajiformes > Arhynchobatidae > Rhinoraja > Rhinoraja longicauda. Next base: position 15,509,968 of record NC_135973.1, read on the forward strand.
TTACACAAACAGCCATAAACTCAACTGCCTCTTCTTAAGTAACTAAGTTCACTCTTAAATGGAAGTCCCATTGGATGATGCAAGAACAAAAAAGGAATCAACATTGCATCTATTATACTCAGACTTCAGATAGGATCGTCTCCTAAAACTTCTTTTACAAAGGAGGCCACATCTGTTTCATTAGCGTCATGAGTTTTGAAGAAAGGGTGCTCCTGTTTCGGGTTAGGGAAGAAACAAAAGAAAAGGTACATTAATTGTGTACTAGGCAAAAGCAAGCCAAAGAACTAAATGCAAATGGCATAAGTGAAGGGTTTCTCACCATAAGGTCAATGTAGTTCATGCGATCTTTGGGGTTCTTCTTTAAACTGAAAATAAAAACAAGGAAACCAGTACTGTAAGAAACACTCATGTCCATGCAGTCTCTGATGTGTTCCCACCCGACCTCATGATATCTGGGCACCTTCAATTCTCCGGAGTACTACCACTGATAACCACTATGTCATTAATGCCCGTGCTTTCATCTGCCAAGACTTTAAGCTCTGGATTTTCTATCTTAAGCTCTAAGACTTTAAACTTCGCCATCTACCTACACCCAACATAAAGTAACTAATATCAAGTTTTAACTGATCCTTTTACCAAGCAGCTTGGTACTTTCTTCTATAATAAATGTACCCTAGAATTGTAAATTAGTTCAACATTATCATTTGTGCAAAGTTATTCTGCCATTTATCAAAAGCTTGTTGAGCTGCTCTTGGTTGCAATGTTAGATACAAGAGTGGTAGTGATAAAAAAAGACATGAATTTGCCTGTGATATCGGCCCATACATAAATATCAGAGTAAAGGTTAACACACTGGAGTACAGATCAAGCAACAGTTTACTTAAGTGAAATGCAGATGCTAGGAGTCTGCTGGGTTACATGCTCATTGTAATAACATCAATAACCAATTCATTGTTGTTATCATACATGTGATTGGTACTAGTGCTGATTTTGGTTTATTATTGTCACATATATCAAGATACAGTGTAAGATTTTATTTTACGTGGTATCCAGGCAGATCATACCATATACGAGTAGAACAGGCAGTGAGAAAGAACAAATACACAGAATGCAGAACATAATGTTAAAGCGATAGAGAAAGTGCAGATTTTTTTTAAAGCACAATGGTTGCAATGGAGTAGAATGGAAGATGAGACATACATCCATAGAATATTGAAATCCCATTCTAGGAGTCTGATAACAGCAAGGAATAAACTGTTCTTGACTCTGGTGGTAAACTTTCAAGGTTTTGTATCTTCTGCCCAGTTGGAGAGGGAGGAGGGGAAGATCACCAGGTATATCTACCTCTTCTACCCAAATCTCATTGATTAATTAATTTCCATATCAAGCGATGCATTTTGCCAGATTACTTGAACAAATCTGTCAGTACTGAAGTAGAATGGAACATACCGATTTAATAGATATGCTTGCTTATCCTAGTTTAAAAATAGAATTAGATTTCCATGCACATAAATTTGGTTTGGTTAAAAGGCAAACCACTTCAAAGGCTTACCACTGCACCGTAAAATCCACAAATTCCTTTGAGAAGTGTTCTGGAGGTAACTGGGGAGAAGGCTCTTCCACAACCTGCTTCAGCTGCTGGAATGGTGTACCCCAGGATTCGTAGGGAAACCGCAGGATTGCTAATTCAATCTGCAACAATATAAATTTTAAAAACTCTTGTCTTCACAGTGAAAATGTAACATCTTAAGATCTTATAGGAGAAGACAGTGCGAAGAATGCAATTCCTGTAAATGTTCACTTGTACTGATAAGGATAAAACGGTGTGACCCAGGGTTCGGTGTTGGGCCCATTGTTGTTGGTCATCTATATCAATGATTTGGATGAGAACGTACAATACATGATTAGTAAGTTTGCAGGTGACACTAAAGTGGGTGGTATCGTAGAAAGCTAAGATGGTTGTAGAAAAAATACAGCATGGTCATGATCGGTTGTGTTGGTGGACTGAGGAATGGTTAATGGAGTTTAATACAGAGAAATACGAGGTATTGCATTTTGGGAAATCAAACCTGGGCAGAACCTTCACAGTGAATGGTAGGACTCTGGGAAGAGTTGTAGAGCAGTGGGATCTAGGAGTGCAGGTACATAGTTCCTTGAAAGTGGCATCACAGGTAGATAGGGTGGTTAAAAAGGCTTTTGTCTCATTGCCCATCGTCAGTCAGAGTATTGAGTATAGAAATTGAAAGGTTATGTTACAGTTGGACAAGACATTGGTGAGGCCACAATTAGAGTATTGTGTTCAGTTCTGGTCACCCCATTTATAGGAAGGATGTTGTTAGGCTGGAAAATGTGCAGAAAAGATTTACAAGGATGTTGTCAAGACTCGAGTGCCGGAACTATAGGGAGAGTTGAGCAGGCTAGGACTGTATTTCTTGAGTGCAGGAGGATGAGGGGTGAACTTATGGAGGTGTACAAGACCATGAGAGGAATAGATAGGGTAAATGCAGCGTCTTTTACAAACCAAAAACCAGAGGGAAATGAGTTACTGGAGGAGTTAGTTGAAGCAGGTACTATCACAACTTTAAAGAACCATTTAGACAGGTACATGGAACAGATAGTTTTACAGGGATTTAGGCCAAATGCAGGCAGGTTGGACTAGTGTAGTTGGGACATGTTGGTTGGTGTGGCCACAATGTGCCAAAGGGCCTGTTTCCACACTGTACAACTCTGTGATTCTGTAAGAGATTAGATAACTTCCTTACTTACCATTGTGATTCCTAAACTCCAGACATCAGACTTCACGTTATATCCTTTTTGATTAAGATCTGGATTAATCCTCTCAGGCTATGAAGTAAAAACAAACACACACAGACCCAGAATGAAAAATCAAAAAATACTACAGATGCTGGAAATCAAAATTAAACAGAAAGTGCTGGAAAAACTCAGCAGATTAGGCAATATCAGTAGAAAAGAGTGTGTTAGGATCAATACTCTTCTTTGGAACTTTACTTCTCTTTCTGCAGACACTTCCTGACCTAGAGCTCAACCAATAATTTTTGTTTTAATTATACTAATAACCAAATTAGCAGCCAAGAACATACGTTGCAAATACAGTACATGCACCTTTCAGACAGTAGAACGAATAGTGCTACAAAACAACCAGGACTTTGCTCTGATTGAAGATGCACTGCCTACTACACTCGTTACCACAGATGGTAAAGATTTTGTTTTATTTTGGACCCTATGATTCAGAAATCAAAAGCAGACTAGACCTTGGTTTAACATTTCAAAAAAGGACAGGCCTTCAATATTGCATTGGACCAACAACCTAAATTCATTCATTCAAGTCTCAAAAATTCACAGCCTCTGACAGTAGGATCCCAATATGAAGCCACGGTATGAGAAACAGTGACTTTGCTCACAAAATACAGGAGGGCAAGAGAGACATAATTCTTACTCACAGCCATGTACGGTTTGCAGCCTGCGTCCATTGTTTTAGCCACAGAGTCCACCAGATACCCACTAATGCCAAAGTCACACATCTTCACATGGCCTTCTTTATTGATGAGAACATTTGAAGGTTTTACATCTGTAAAAGACAATAAGAGATAAATATGCTCACATGGATGAATATTTCAATAGAGGCGATTAAAAACTCAATGAATGCAAAAGATTTGCAGATCTATCTAAAACTGACATTTTGTGACCATTGCATCCTATTGTTATTTATCTAGAAACCAGGCAGTTAAAGGTGCATTCCAAGCCACAGAGGGCATGACAGCCAATTAACTAAGTGCTTGGTAATATTATATAAAAGTAAAATATTTGTAGATAAAATACCACAAGATACATTTTGCAGGAGGAATTTGTTCAATTAGATGGAAATATTACAGGCGCTTTTGTAAATTATGCATATTTTTTGCATTTAGTTTGGCAATCAGCTAGACACTGATTACCACTCATTCATACTAAGTCTACCTTCGGTAGAATCAGAATCTTGGGGATATAAGCAACGATTACTGCTGCAATGTGCATACAGCAGCAATAAATCGTTATCTCAAAATTTGTTTTTGCTCAGGTCGGCAAATACTGGTTTTGAGGGAAAATACACGTTGCCTTCTGAAATTTAAAGAAAGGGTGAGAGTACTAGAGCTTTTGCTGACTTCAGCAATTAAAATTAAAATAATTCACTACATTTGTATTGCTAGGAAGGCGATGAAAGATTTAATTTTAAATAGCAGTCTGGCAGTTGTGGCTAAATTCCGGCTATGAAGATACAAAACCTGTTGAACTTTCCCCACAGGTATAAATGAATAGTCACACAGAGCATCTTAATATAACTCCAGCTACCAGAGCTAGGGCGTCACTAAGAGGGCAGGATATGGTTTGAGGTTGGAAAACACCGGAGGAAATAAAGAATAAACTACGAAGTAGTCATATTTTTAAATGCTTGCATAAAAATAATTTCAAAAATAATTCATTGATGCAAATAATGCTCTGAGTAACCACCGACTGCAATGCATGCTTCTTTTTCTCTCTTAATTACCCATTGTTAGTGCTTCCCATCTTCACCATGTAGAAGGGTTGCAGATCAAAGGAAGACCATTGGCTGCAAGTAACTGGCCAAACCACACACACCAGCCTCACTTGGAAATACTGTACCTTTTCATCATATGGGTCAAAATATCAGAACTTTGCTCACACAGCCCTCTGGAATTACTTCCACCATAACACAGCAGTGATTCAAGAAGGCACCTCACCCTCTTCACAAGAGACGGGCAAGGCATTGATCAACTTGCCAGCAACACCCACATCCCATGAGTGAAGGAAGAACTTTTGCTTTGTCCGAAAGAGTTGCACTCACCTCTGTGAATCACAGAAAGCTTGCTATGCAAATGCTCTAATGCTTTCACGATCTGAAAAGACACAAAAGCAAATTTTTACTAACTTTCTGGAAACACTACAAACATCCCAATACAGTGCATCTTCCATTCCATGTAACATTGCAGAAAAATTGTTATGAGACTTTCTAAGCAAATGACTAATTATGAGTTTCTGTCTGAAAATACTGACCAATCTTCTGTGGTTTTGATGGTCCTACTTATTATTTCCAGGATATTGTGGTTCATGCCAAATATCTGGTCTGAACTTTTCCCTCTCTCTACCCTTTAATATATCCCTCTATTTTAAGTAGATGCCATCTCAGGCATCATTAAGATAATTATAATCATGTGTAATTTCTTCTGCAAACACGTGATGATGTAATGGCATATTTATCGCACCCTGCATCACTGTATTCCTGCATTTGTCAGCAATTAATGAGCTAACAATGGATTATGCACAGTAGTTTTGGCTATGTTGTGGCAGCAGGGAAAATATATGGAGATTTGGATGATTTTTGATCTATATGTGTTGCCATGTCAGGCCATACAATAAATGGTCACATTAACCAAAAGGAAAGGGCTTTATTCAACGGTGACACATTAACGCATTTGCTGCCTCACAGTGCTTGAGACCCGCATTCAATCCAGACCACACACACTGTCCATGTGGAGTTTGCACGTTCTCCGTGTGACCGTGTGCGTTTCCTCCAGGTGATCCAGTTTCTTTCTACATCGCAAAGGTGTACAAGTTTGTAGGTTAAGTGGCCTCTGAAAGGCCTCTACTGTGTAGGGAGTGGATGTGAAAATGGGATAATGTAGAATATGTGATTGCCAGCATGGACTCGGCAGGGCCGAAGGGCCTGTTACCATGCTGTCTCTCTAAACTAAACTCCTTCAATCCTGTCTTTAAATATGAGACAAAGGGGGAGACTAGTGCGGATTTTACCACACTAAAATGGATAAGATTAAATGAGCAACAGAGAAGGGAAACCATTTTGACGTTGTACAGTAAGTAAGAGGTGATGGCAAATCAGTGAGCTGTTTTATACCACTCCCTATTTTTAATCCCAGAGGGAGAAAACTTTAGAGGTTTAACAGTTTGCCATCTTTATGTGACGTGTTTAACACCAGTACATCAAGTCAAAATTGCCCCCAGAATATTTACATCTATTCCCATAAAGAAACAGTTAAGAGATTTAATAATCTATGATAAATATAGCAAAACACGATGCACTAAAATGGATTTTACAGGAAGGAAACAACCAATAATCCAGTTATATTCTGGCAATTCAGACAAACACAGTCACTGGCTGAGCCCATTTTACATTGAATTTCATGTTATACTGCAACTCCAAAATAGTATATGACTCAGACATACACCACTGCAAAAATATAGTGGGAAGTTTCAATAACCCGAGCTCAGACATTTGTCATCCTGAGTTGACAGATTCATTCTTTTATGAATGCATTCAGATCAGCCCTTAAATAAAGAAACCATCTCCAAAGGTATTTAAACATATAAAATTCAATGAGCAAACAAGGTTGTGGGATTCCTTTAACCATTTGATTAAATAACCCAGCTGCCATATAAACACTTGATCTCCCAGTGCAAGATCAACTCCCAGCAGAGCTCAACACTATGCCAATAATTTGCTCTGGACAGTGAATGAAAATAAAAAAAAGACTGCAGATGCTGGAAATCTGAAAGAGAAACAGAAAGTGCTGAAAGTGCTCATGTCAAGCAGTATCTGTGATCCCTCCATCTCCATCTCAGTGCATGGGCCAGCCACTCAGGCTTATCTACAGATATCTTGACTACACTTCCTTCCGCAAGGGCTCCTTTGCATCCTCTCAGTCCCTAGGTCTAGGCCACATTTGATCCGATGAAGTATTCTGCACAAGTATCTCAGAAAAGGCTTCCTTCTTCCTGAGACACTGCTTCCTCTTCACCATAATATTCAGAGCCCCTGACTGCATCTCACCTATTTCCTGCACCTCTGCATCAACCCCTCTCTTCCATGACAGAGTAAAACCAAAGTTCCCATGTTTCTCACCTTCCACTCCACTGCCTCCAAATTAACCTTTGGAATTTCCACAAGCACCAACATGTTATACCCTCCCTTCTCAGCATTTCAAAGGGCTCAGTCCCTCCACAATTCCCTGGTCCACCCATCCATTCCCACCACCTTTCCCCATGCAGCCACAGGAGATGGATCAACTGCCTGTTCATCTCCTTCCTTCCCACAAAAGAGTCATTAATTGATAGAGTGGAGGTTCGACAAGAGGGAGAGTCTAGGACCAGAGAGCATAGCCTCAAATTAAAGGACATACCTTTAAGAAAGGCGAGGAGGAATTTATTTAGCAAGAGGGTGGTGAATCTGCAAATTAATTGTTATGGACAGCTGCGGAGGCCGTCTTTGGTATCTTTTAAGTTAAGGTTGATGGATTTTCGATTAGTAAAGGTGTCAAATGTCACAGGGAAACGGTGGGAGAATGGGGTCGAGAGGAAAAGATAGATCAGCCATGATTGAATGATGGAGTAGACTCGTAGGACCGAATGACCTAATTCTACCCCTATGTTTTATGAACTTATTACAAGTGAAGCAGCAATTCACTTGCACTTTCTCCAAGCTAGTGCACCGTTTTCAGATTTTACAATGTAGAGAAACAATGTGGCTCCTCCACAATGGAAAAAGCAAAAACAGATTGGGTGATTGTCTCGTAGAGCACTTCTAGTCGAGCCCACGGGTGTAACTCTGTGCTTCCAGATGCCTTTGACTTTAATTCCCATTCCCCCTGACTATTATGACAAAGCCCAATGCAAGCTTGAGGAACACCATTTCATTGTTCATCTGGCCATGTTGCAGCCTTAAAGACTCAAATTTGAATTTGCCTACTTTAGACAACATACGCTTGCTTTCTTTCTGTCAACATTAGAACTGCTCATTTCAGTCTGTCGTCCATTTGTTGTTTTTCTCTTTCCAATAATCAACCAGGTGAGCATGATCCATATTGCTGTTACCAACAAGCCATAACACACGCAAAGCAGTTTAATCAGATTTTGATCTTAGTTCTGGACATTGCTGAATCTTGATTATCTGCCGTCAACTCTTGTTTACTTGGTGTTCCCATTCTTTTGCCAGTATTCATTAGAAGTGGTCCTAGTAAATGAAATTTAGAGCTTCTCCAGAGCAAATTCAGAGCTGCTCGTTCATTAATAAAACTATTCTTTTCATGACAATCCTACAATTGATTGCCATTGCGACAGACTTTTTCAATTTGTTTTTATTTTAAAGAAATTTTAGATCATTAATCCACAATTAAATTGATCACTGTTATGGTGGGATTTGAAATAGAGTTTCTGGATTGTTAGTCCTGCCAACTGGAATACTATGCCATAACTTAATCATGGTGTCAGCTTTTTATGCAAGATTTTCTTGTGGAACAAGCAGGCATAGATATTTAACTATTGTAAAAAAAATTGACAAGTTATTCATTGGATTAACAATGTAGCAGTCCAGTTGAAATATAGAGCATCTTATAAACACACAAAACAGTCATGAGGCACCAAGGTCCAATAGTTAATTCACCTGTGAATTCAGAACTTAACAGACAACAAAACTTACAGATACAGCTATTTTTCCCAAAATATCCTCAGGGAAAGTTTTTCTTTTCTCAATCACTTTTTTGTAGAATTTGTCCAGCGACGTGTCCAGAAGTTCCATACATATCCACACGTCACCCTGAGATTAAAAACAAAGGGGAATTTTAATACCAAACTAAGCATCTCTTCAAACGATCTCTGGTGCACTGAATAAACCTTACTTAATTCCAAGTGAGTTATTCAGCTGAGCCAATTCATAGGTTGGGGCTTAGAAACAAGAGCTGGGATATTAGGTTGCAACTTTACCAAATATTAGTTACACCACACTTGAAGTATTGTGCACAGTTCTGATTGCCACAGTACCGGAAGGATGTGGTTGCACTAGAAAGTACAGAGGAGATTACCCAGGAAGTCGCCTGGATTGCAAGACATTCGTTATGGGGAGCGATTGTATAGGCTGTTTGCCAAATGCAGAGCAATCCTTGTATCGCACGACATCATTTCATTCCATATGGAATTAGAAAATATGGGTTTTAACAGAGCGGTTGCAGGAGTTTAAACCCCACTGCTGTGCTTCACGAAGCAATGGAATACAGTTGGAACAATACACTCATTTGCTGTGTGGTGTTCAAGACTTGTACACTTTTGCAAACTAACCAGGGAGTCCCAAACTTTTACACATATGGCGGATGAGGGGTGACTATATAGAGGTGTACAAAATCATGAGAGGAATAGATCAGGTCAACGCACAGAGTGAATTGAGAACTAGAGGACATAGGTTTCAAGGTTGCATGGTCACGGTCAGTTTATTGTCACATGTACCAATTAATGTTTTTACACAAAGGGTGGTGGGTGTATGGAACAAGCTGCTGGAGGAGGTAGTTGAGGAAGGTACTATCACAACGTTTAAGAAACATTTAGACGGGTACATGTGCTTTTTTTTTCAAGAGTACAATGAAGGTAATTAATAAAGGGACCAAATAGGAAGACGTGAAGTAAATAGATTAATGCTGGGGCGATACACTGGTTAATTCCAGTGTTAATTTATGCAAGTTAACAAACTAAACAATGGGCCAAATGCTATATAGCTTTGTATAGTTAAACCATATTCATTCATGGCACGAGTACAACACATTGCTGATAGAATGACTAATACCGGAAATTCAAGTAACACCCATAAGGGGTGACACTTTGAATTCCTCGTTGAAGTTCAGCAATACAGACCAATACCTACTCTGACATGCTTGGCTTTTGAGGTATGGCATGCCAATAGTTCTTTACTTGTACTGTGATGTACATCTCATCTCGGAGCTCTGCATTCTTTGTACCTTTCTTGATCCCTGCCTACATCCATTTTGGTTGTGATAGTCTCAGCTCTCTTGGACCACAGCAGAGTGGGAAGGCAAGTGCCTTGGTCTCCAGATACTAACGAAGGATAGCTCCTGGCAGTCATGGAGACGACTTAGAACTTGCGACTTTACTTTGTCACTTGGCTATAATTTTCCAAGTCATGATTATGTGCGCCTCAATAGAGAACATGCAGGCGATACTGTTCTTGTGCGCTTGCTTCCCATGGCCTTCATGGAAATAGAAGTCATGGAATTGGAATACATTGATCAAAAATTGTTTGATATGTTGCAAACTGCAACCTTGGATGCTGGTGGCAGAAGTTGTGAACATTGCAAGCAATAGATGGGACACAAATTAACACATTGTTTTGGCCTCAGTAGAAATGCGCTTCTTGAGAATTGTTGAGTTGCGCAACCAGCCAAGTGGAGAATATTTCATCATGTTCCTGGCTTGCATTGTGTAAATGGTGGACAGGTTTTGGCCCACCCCATGCGTGTGTAAAAGCAATCATACGAGGTTGCATTCGTGAAGTGGGAGGGAATGGATTGATAGTTACACAATGGTATGGCTGAGCTGGCTGTCAAAACCCAAGACTGTTTCGTAATGTTTGATACATAGAAAATATCTAACCAATGAAATAATTAAAAATAATTACAAAATTAATAACATTATAAAAATTAGGGGAAACAAAGAAAATCCCACGAGAATACATAAAAATAATTAAAGACATTTAACCAATCACGTGGTATTTTTCCCAGGGTAGTGGAATCAAGAACTAGAGAGCATACGTTTAAGTTGAATGGCGAAAGATTTAATAGGAACCTGAGGGGCAAAATGTTCACACAGAGGGTGGTGGATATATGGAATGACCTGACAAAGGTAGTTGAGGCAGGTACAATGACAACATTTTTCTGTTGGTCATTTGGACAGGTATCTGGGGAGGAGAGGTTGAGAAGGATATGGGCTAGACGTGGGCAAATGGGACTAGCTTAGATGGGGATCTTAATCATCATGGACAAGTTGGGCCGAAGGGCCTGTTTTGATACTGTATAGATTTAGAGCAACCATTCCTTTCCCATGAATGGTGAGGCTATTCTTGCATTGGGTCCTGCAGCTTATTTATGCTTACCTCTCAGGTATCGATGCCAGAGATTTGTTATGGTTTCACACTCAACTACTAGACCTCATAAGTTGCACACAATTTCCACAGATGCAGTCAGTTCGTCTGGGAAAGGTCAGTAGTTAGGCAGGTAATTACCATTATTTAATTGCACAATCTGGGCCACAGAGCTTGTGCTCCAGATGGCTTTACAACAGAAATGAGAAAACCAATGTCTTAAAAACTGCTGGAATTTCAAAGCAGCCCAACAAACACTGAACAGTGCGGGGCTTGTAAATATTGAGACAATGTCAATAATGACATAAAAGGTTGCCCGATGCACAGATTACAATTTAGAGATTTTGAATCTAATAATTGCTTTCCAATGCCATGTCAAGGCAAATATTAAACAGAACTCATTTTGAGCTGCTTTCCCCAAGAAACACAGTTGTACAGTACAGTAACAGGCCAGTCAGTACACGATATCTACGCTGACTTTTTTTCTTAAAAAAATGGAATATTGATGCTTTCTTTGACCACTATTAGGATTCACACCTGCACTTTCAAGATGAAATATTTAATATTTTTAAATCCCCATTTTCTCCCACTAAATATTTTTCAATACCTCACGAAACAGTGCTCCATAAAATGTGACTGTAAAGAAACAGTCAACCGTTCTCATTGAGATATCTAGGTCCATTAGCAATCGCTTTTGTTCTTGGGTGTTCACAGTTGCTCGAATTCTCTGAAAAACAGAAATAAAGACACATTGCATAAGTTAGTCAGGATCAAACCCGGATCTCCGGCACTGCAAGGCGGCAACTCTACTGCTGCGCCACCGTGCCGCCCCTTAAGTACCTTTGAAGTATAGTCACTTATGTAACACGGTTACCAGCTTTGTGCACAGCAAACATATATAAGCAGCAGCTAATCCCTTTTAGTGATGCGGACTGAAGGCTAAATGTTGGCTACAATACCAGAGAATCACTGCTGCCTGCTTTTAACAGTGGTTTGGATTCCTTTAAATCTCCTTGAAAAATGATGGATAAAAGGAACATTGCAACTCAGAAGTACAGTAGGCAGAGTTTAAAAATACCTCAAGTTCACCATGAGAGGCTGGTCAGGAGTGTTTCTGCAGCAGTTAAAATGAAGGGAATGTTACTGACATGGAAATCGGCAAACTAAGCAATTGAATGGATAGGGTATCAGAGTGCAGTTGTAAAAAGGCAATTGTCAATTATTTCTCCACAGAGAAAAGCAGCAAACTTGAAGTCCATTCCACACACAAGAACTTCTACCACTAAAAGGACCAGAGCACGTGTATAGTATGTCTGTCAAAGAAGCGCCTTGAAACAGAATTTGGAAAGAAAGCAGTAAAAAGGCTTAACCTACAGCCAGCTTGCAGCATGACCAAGTTCGGCCGGCTTACCATATTCCAAACTCACAGGTGAGGAGGTGACTCCATTTTGAATTTGGAAACCAAAATGGCGAGGTTATGCCCTGAAATGCTGATAAGAAAAACCACAAATCAGGGTTAACCCACCCTCCCCCTTAAAGGATATTTGCAAAGATTTAGAGGCACAGAAAGTAGTTATGTTTTTCCACATTCGAATTAGGGCTGTATACAGCGGTGAATCAAGAATAAACAAAATATAAACATCTAATGAAGCCTGTCAAAATTGATCCAAAGAAAATTGTACAACATTTGTGAGGGCTTTCCACACCTGGACAACTTGGCCCAACAAAAGAATATTCTTAATCAAATAGTTTACGCAAAATTTTCTTTTTGTTTGAACTCAGTGCACTTGTGGTATCAAATGACCCCTTTAATCTTTTACTTGTAAACAATTGCAAAACTGTCATTGTAAGGCATGAGTGGAAGCTTGGCTAAGTTATTTCAGCATTAAGGAAACGTGTGGCTAATATATAAACCAGACATGTGCTGGTGTTTGAGATCCAAGGATCATTCATTTTGCCATTACCAGTGAAAGTGTTGCATAATAGAGACAAGATGCAAATAACCTTGCTGTTAAAGAAGCCTTCATCTTTTAACACAGTAACCATTAAAACGGTTAGTTGTTTGTAATTTGAAAAGATTGTGAGCAAAGATGAGCCAGACCATATCCACCAGGTCATTAAGTTAATGGAGGCTAGGTGACAAGTGCAACTGTTCAAGAGATCAGAGGCTTGCAGAAAGAATAAAGTAGGAACAGCTGTTGATGTATCATTGGAAAAGCAGAAACAATTGAATAGAGGTTAGGATGGTGGCTCTCCTGTGCAATAACATTCCCAAATGATCACCATGCTGTCTGCTTTTTTTAACTAGGAGAGGTTTGGTGTCCTAGGAAGACAATGATGCACAATGACAAAATTACCAGCAGTGCAGATCGACGTGGAGTTCAAATGACACCCGGGATTTTAAGTGGCAGCACCATTTTCACCTTAGCTAATGAATTAAAGTAAATACTGTAATAGACTACATACCGACACTGATTAAGGTTTCAAGGTCTCAAAGTCAGTTTATTGTCAGATGTATCAATTAAGATACAGTGAAATTTGAGTTACCATGCAGTCATAAGTGAAAAACAACAAGACACACAACCACATACAAGTTAACATAAACATCCATCACACTGGATTCCACTTTCCCACTGTGATGGGAGGCAATAAAGTTCAATATTCTTCCTCTTTGTTCTCCCATGGTCGGGGCAGTCAAACCATCTACAGATAGAAGCCCCCACAGCTGACGATCGGGGCAGTTGAAACTCTCTCCGTAGCATGGAGCTCCAGAGTCGGCCTCTTCTTACCAGAGACCAAGGACTTCACAATATTAAAGTCCACAGGCCCCTCTATCAGATTAAGATTTAGTGTTGCATCTCCTTGTGCCGCAGGAGATGCAATACCTGTCCCTACACCTCCTCCTTCATATCCATTGGTGAGACCAAATGTAGATTGGACACCCGTTTCGCCGGACTCTGGCGCACGCTCCACCAAGGCTTGCTGGATCTCTTGGTTGTCCACCATTTTAACCCCCCTTCCCATACCAACCTTTCTGTCCTGAGCTTCTTCCACTGCCAGAATGAGGCAACACCTAAACTGGAGGAATAACACCTCATATTCCACTTGGGTAGCTTACAACCCAGCTGTGTGAACATTGATTTGTCCAATTTAAGCAAACTAACAATCTACCCTTTTTGCCCCCCTCCCCCTTCCCCAGCTGGATGCACACCCTTTCCTTCCACTATCTCACCATCCTTTTCCTTTCTACCTATTTCCCTTCCCGTCTTCACATTTCACTCATCTCTCCTTATCCTACAGACTTTTGTCGTCTTTTCATCACCAGCCTTTGTCCACCCACCTGCTAGTTAACCCCCCCCCCCCCCCCCCCACACTCACTTGTATCCACCTATCATTTGCCAGGCTTTGTCCCTCCCCCAGCCCTTTCCCCCCCCCCCCCCACTTTAATTTGCCTGAAGAAAGGTCCTGGTCCAAAACGTCACCTATTTGGGGCATAGAGGTAGAGCTACTGACTTACAATGCCAGAGACCTGTGTTCGATACTGACTACAGAGTTTGTGTGTTCTCCCCGTGACTTGTGTGTGTTTTCTCAGATCTTCGGTTTCCTCCCACGCTCCAAAGACATACAGGTTTGTGGGTTAATTGGCTTGGTAGAATTGTATAAATGTAAAATTGTCTCTATTGTGTGTAGGGTAGTGTTAATGTACTGGCCAGTGCAGGCTCAGTGGGCTGAAGGACCTGTTTCTGCACTGTATCTCTAAACTAAACAATATTCTCTGGTGGTGCTGCCTGACCCGATGTGTTCGTCTAGCACTGTTTGATTTTGGTAAATCAGCTTCTGCATTTCCTTGTCTCTACTCGTTTAGGTTGGCCACAGAATTTTTGAATGTGGTCCAGTTTACCAGCTCAAAGCAGTTCATGTAGGAACTCTTCTGTTTCTCAGACCAGCACCTCAAGATTTAGTTTCTGCTTGTGCACAGGGAATAGCCTGCTGGTCAGATTTTCCAAAATGTGGGCAGCAGATGGAGTCGTAGACATCTCCGATGGTTGTGTAGCATCGGTGGAGAATGTGAGAGCCTCTGCGGGACAGGAGACAGATTACTCCTAATCCTTACAATTTCCACCATAGTTTCCCTACCACATGTAATGCTCACTGGCCTCCAATTACCCAGTTTATCCTTATGCCTTTCTTATCTACATTAGCTGTCCTCCAGTTTTCTGGTATCTCACCCACGGCTAAAGAAGATACAAAAATCTCCACCAGGACCCCAGCAATCTCTTCCTTTGTTTCCCATGCTTAATAATCCCCTCATTTATAATTAAAACATTATTGATTATTGCCCATTTTTGACTTATCCAAGCTTTTTTAAATTTTTTTTAAGTCTTTCAACCTCAAATGGAAATGGGAGCTGTGGCAACCAAAAATTAAACAACAAAAAAATGAAGCAAGGACTGCAGAAACCCATTATTCATTTAAGGAAATGTTCCAACAATTATTAAAATGATAAATAATACTCAGAGCTTAAAGGATTATGAGGGACTATGTAATTACGGTACAGCAGTGACGATGAACACAAGTTAATGGAATACCAATAGAAGCCACAAATCCAACTGCTTTTGTCAATCCAAATTTCCTGGTGAATACATGGATTTATATAACAGATTTACATGTCTGCTTAATATATTTGGAGAACAGTGGAAGAGATTGAATTAATTACCACTGCAGTAATATAACAATGCCAGCTAATTTCTGGGAATTAGAAAAGCAACAATTGCAATGAATTCGTGCACTATCCCACTGCTTATCCATCTCTGGCCAAGGTGGAATAGTTGTAAATGTTGCCAATTTTGTTTTAAAGCACCACACATTGAAAATTTAAATATATTTTATTTCTGGTTCTACGCTGTGTTGTAGATTTTAGGCGAGGAACAGGAGTGTTCTGATGGACCACTTAATGGTTCAAAAAGGGGGGGAAAGAAAAAAAGAGTAAAGATTTTTTGCTGTGATGTCTTCATCAACCTCCAGGACAGCTGACAAACATATGCATAATTACACACTACCCTGCTCCCAGCGACAGACTTCTTTTAAAAAGCTGTATAGTACAATAGGAATGCTCCTTTGTATTGCCTGTGTCTGTGAAAACAAAATGCGGCAATTTCCATGATTTGCTGTCCTGCACTAAATGTGGACTCACACACACATCTAAGATGCTGAATTGGATGGGTACATAAGACAAAAATGTCAAAATGTAGCACAAAAACAATAACGATTCTTGCAACACAACAAACGGTGATTCAACTCATTGTGCATGTAAATGAGGTATTAATTGGAGTCACACCCCTGAAACCTTGGTTTGAGGCCCACTTCCAATTTTCCTAAAAACGTTACTGCACATGAAACAACAGTTGAAGCAGATTACAGTATACTCCAAATTACATAGAAATTAGAATGCGTAGCATTGTGTTTTGTGCGCTGTTAAATCCGACCTCAATGAAAGATAAAACATAATTGAAATTGGAGAAATGCAACAAACAATTTTGTGCCAAATGAACTGTATAGCTGTAGGAAAGAACTGCTGATGCTGGTTTAAATCAAAGGTAGACACAAAATGCTGGAGTACCTCAGCGGGACAGGCAACATCTCTGGAGAAAAGGAATGGGTGACGTTTCGGGGTGGAAGAAGGGTCTTGAACTATATATCGCTGACTGTTGCTGTTGTTGCTTTATCTTCAGCAGTTGCTCAGGGACAAGGGTGACTTTCACTCGAGCTCCCTGGGTTCTGAGGTGGTTACTGAGTTTGAGGTGAGATCTGCAGACTGTCATGTGGGCAGATGGGGAGGTAACACAGGAGGTGGTGCACTCCTCCCACTTTTTTCACTGGGCTTACACTCGCCTCCAAAGAGATTCAAGGCTCTCACTGTCCATGAATTAAGAATGCAATACATTACTCTTTCTTCATACTTCATAAGATGTAGGTGGTAATGCAGGCTCTCAAAGCCTTCTAGTCAGTATCATTTCCCCATGTATTTCGCCATATTTCATTCTCTCTCGCCAACCACCACCCCCCCTCCCTCCCTCTAAACCTACCATCGAACTACACTATATTAGGAAAAAATTACAGTTGTTACCCAATCCAACAGCATGTCAGAAGGATGTGACGGGAACCGGAACACCTCCAGGAAGTGTGCAAGCAATCATAAAATGGATGTACAAACTCCGCACAGTCAGAATTGAACACGGGTGGGTCACTGGAGCTGAAGAGCAGCATCACCACCAATTGCTGCACTCCTGTCATCTTTGTTGAGGAATGGAGAACATTCTGGAATAATATTCCCTGACCCTCCCCCTACCTATCAGAGCCATCTGTGTGTATTTAGAGCCTTAGTGCTGCAGGTGCTGACCTAGGAGAGGGCATTGATATTGGGGTCACTTATCCTGCCAATGGACCTGAAGAGATTTGCAGTGTTAATGATGGTGGTGCCACCTCAATTTGTTACCATAACCACTGTACGTAGTCCATGTCTCTGGAGGAGGAAGACATTCACTGCTGCCCAGTACTTCATAAGCTTAGTGCCAAGTTTAAAGGTCTTGATCTTCAAACAGTTTTCCTCAGATGGCCAAAGGCTGTGTTGGTGCACTCAAGGTGGTGGCAGATGATGCTCTTTCCCTGCATTTACTGACAGAAAGCTCATGTAAAAAATGAGCTATATGGCATTAAAGGCTACTTCTGTGCAGCTGGTGTCAAGTGCCAGACTCCATGATCTGGAACTGCACACAAACATGAAGACCGGCCTATTTAGATAGTGTGCAACTTAAATGGTATTTAATCAGTTCTGATTGAAGTGAATTTATTGTTTTTTTGCAAAAAATATATTTATTGCTTACAAATGTTAAAGGATAGTTAGTGGGTAATGCACAAGTTTCAACCTGTGACCTGCAAATTTATCACAGTAAAACTGTTTCACTGCAACAATACTGCAACCACTAGATGGCATTCTGAACTGAGCCTCAGCTAAGAAAATTTAAGGCTCATAAAATAGACTCATCCACTGTATCTCTATATCAGAAAAGGGTTCACAATACATCGAAAGAGGGATAAAACAAAACGAGGAATGGTGATGAAAAGAACTTGAATGGGGAGCAGAGCCACTGCCTCACTGCTACAGATACCCATACTCAATCCTGACCTCCAGTGCTGACGATGTGGAGGTCACACTTTCTCCCTGTGACCATATGGATTTCCCCCCCAGGTGAAGCAGTTTCCTCCAACATCCCAAAGACATGTAGACTGGCATACTAACTGGTCGTTGTAAATTACCCCGAGTGCAGGCAGGTGGTAGCATTATTGGGAACTTGATAAGAATAGGTTAGAGGGTAAAATTAATTGTGGAATGAATGGGATTGCTCCGTGTGGTGGCAGTGCATAGAGTGACCTCCTCCTGCTCCATGTAAATACAAGAAAAGAGGCAACAAAAATAGCAAGTTTCTTTTTTTAATTGATTCATGCAATGATCATCTCTGCCAAGGCCAGCATTTATTTACAGATTCTTAACTACCCTCAAATGTGATAGGGGAAATCACAAATCTGAAAGGCTAATTAACTAAATGGAGATAAAGTAGCGTTTCATTCAATCAGCATATTGGAAAATCAATGAGAATCAACAACCCATCACAGTTAATCTGAATGAGATTTTGATTAATACTTCAAATATAATCTTTTTAAATGCCAATGTAAAAAACAGAAACTCAGAATCCATGTTAAAGTCTTTCACTTGCATTTCAGTTTACATAGTTTGTTATATAAAACCAGAAATTCTTGCAGAGAAAGCATAGTGATTGAGACTGGAATACAAGTAATTAAAATTAAACTGCAAACACTTGTGTACGAAATAGAATACACTCTTTGGGTCTGAGCAGGACAAGAGGAAGTACAGGAAATAAAAAAAGCCTGGGTTTTTAGAATATAGAACACAAGCATTTAAGAGGCTTTTGGATAAGCACGTGGAAGTGCAGGGAATAGGGGGATATGCATCATGTACAGGAGATGAGATCAGCTTACTTGGCATTCATGTTCGACACAAACATGGGCCTATGAAAGGAAATTAAAGTTGTAAGCTGATTCTTGAAAGTTTAAAAGCAAACCACTTGCATCCTCAAATTAAGATTGGAAGTGCAGAAGATTACTCAGTCCCTCGAGGCTGTTCCATCTTTGATAGATAATGTCTGATCTATGCTTCGATTCCTCTCTGCTCCAGTTCCCTCAATTACCTCAAGTTTTTAGTATGGCTGAATGGTAATTCGAGTTTCACTGTACCTTAATTGGTACAAGTGACAATAAACTGACCTTTGATAAAAAAATGAATCGCTGATTCGAACAGAGCAATATACAAGTGTGATCCAAAGTTTGAACCCAATTCTACACAAGTCATCCTGATTTAATTCCTGAAAAATCTCATTCTAACTGTTTGATGATTGGCTCGCAGTGGCTCATTCACAAGCATGGAGATTTATAAAAAATAATTACCTTTACGGCCATTATGGTTCCACTGGGAGTATGCCGCACCTTCTCCACCACTCCATATGCTCCTCGGCCCAGTTCATTGATAGGTACCAAATCATCAGCTTCCACCACAAAATTCTACAATTGACGCACAAGAGTAAAATTAAATTAAACAGTTGATTTGTTGTATACATTGTGTGAGAAGCAACTAATGGGTATTAATCTCAGAAGGAGCACCAGTCTCAGATGGAACATCAATCAAGTTGTTATGTGATAAGGTCATGTGATAAGAAGAGAATTGGGCCATTCGGCCCATCAAATCTACTCCGCCATTTAATCATGGCTGATCTATCTCTCCCTCCTAACCCCATTCTCCTGCCTTCTCCCCATAACCCCTGACACGCTTACTAATCAAGAATCTATCTATCTCTCCCTCTGCCTGTTATGCAATGAAGCAGATTAAAACACACAAAGATATAGTATTGGGAATGGAGTTGGGCTGTGACTCATTTGGAGGATGTGGTGGGGAGGGGTTGACTGGTGGTGGTAGGCAGAGGCAGCAAATTCCATGGAACCTCTGCAGAACATTTAATCCCAGACCATCATCACATCACTCAAGAGAAATTAGCAGCCCAGATTGAAACCCAATTTAAAAATAAGTGTACAAAGCATCTTGTCTTCCAAACATGAGCTTAAATATGATAGACACACAAAGCTGGAGTAACTCAGCGGGTCACACAGCATCTCTAGAGAAAAGGAATCTGTGGCGTTTCGGGTCGAGACCGTTCTTCAGGTCTTTGGGACCTGTCTCGACCCGAAACATCACTTACTCCTTTTCTTTAGAGATGCTATCTGATCCGCTGAGTTACTCCAGCTTTTTGTGTCCATCTTTGGTTTAAGCCAGCATCTGCATTTCCTTCCTACACAAGAGCTTAAGTAAATTCTATATATTAAAAAATATATAAAATAGTCAGATATGAATTGTTTAAAAAAGTGTTTTCCCACAGTAATAACACTGGTCAGCCATAAATATTAGCTGATTTTCCTGACATGGTGAGGGCAGGGTTAGCTACTTTCAGTTTGTTCCCTGATGATCGCTTCCTCCTTTTTAATTTCATTCCGCAGACTTGACCTCCACAGAGCTTTTGACCAAGGCTGTGTCCATCAGATAGTCAAAAAACTGTATAGTATGCCAGATTTACGTTATCAAAGCATTTATTTAAAAAAAACTTTCATTGACTTTGTCAGATCCCATGCACTTAATTCCCATCAAAGTTGAAATTACAACAAAACTTCACAATTGTTGAAAAAGCTCAGAGATTGTGGATTGGTATATGATCAAAGAGCTTTGATAACTTTGCTGAGGAAATTATATAACGTGCTAGAGCACTAATCAGTTAATTAATTTTGAATATAATATCAAAAAGATCAATGTCAAATACAAGCTGATTTTTAATGCAGCAACTCCGACAAATATAAGTCTTCAATTAAAATAATGAGAATACTCGCATCACCCTGCCATTTGCAGCTATATATTTGGTGTTGCATATACCAACATATTTTCAAAACTGTATATTATCCCCATTTAATTTCAGATCCCAAATTATTATATTTCTTGTATATAACTTTAAAGTCATCATTAAAGTATTCAAACCAAAATAAAAAACAAATCAATAAATAACAGATGAGCTCTAGAACAGATCAAATCAGGACTGAAATTCATTGGCCACAAACAATATTGCAAAATGGTTGAGCCATAATTGTCTAACGCTTCTAGATTCATCTGCAAAACTGGCACAGATCAAACCATAAAATGGCACTTGCTGTTTTTGTCAATTCAAGGAAAGGTTTATGAAAACAAAATATTTTGCAAGTTCAGGCCTCCTCAGATATTTTGCTAAGACTACTCTGACGTTATATAATGGCCGATGGCTATGGTTACCATGGTTAAATGTGATCTTTAATTATAATGAATTGCAAGATGCTTCCAGCTATAATTTGATTACAAGGTATTTTGGCCAACATGGAAAACTTAGAATGTCACTGCGTACGTGAGGTTCACGCGTCAACACTGAGAGGGTTGTTGAGGGCCAATAGATAAGTACAACAAAAGCAGCATTCAGTTCTGTCTGACACAGAATTGAAAAGGCAGGACACTGATTTTTGAGGAACTCATCCCAAAAAGGCTGGGTTGGGATGAAAGAAGGTAACTTCTTGTGCACCAGTGCATCGATCAATGTTTCCCCAAACTGGGGGGTCACAGTATCAGCTGGGGCCAGATTGTTGGACACTGGTTTGCCATGCTCCCACTCCAACTACACAACTGTGCTGGTCTCTAGTACATGTTTCAAGCTTTGGTTAGTTTAATCTTCAATTTAAAGATACAGCATGGAAACAGGCCCTTCGGCCCACCAAGTTCATGCCAGCTATTGATCACACATTCACATTAGTTCTATATTACCTCACTTTCTTATCTAGACTCCACACATTTGGGGCAATTTTAAGAGGTCAATTAACCTACAAACCCGCACGTCTCGTTCACTGGAGCTCTGAGGGGGCAGTTCAACAAGTTGCACCAGTGCCATTGGTGGAAATATTTCAGGTCAAACCAAGCTTTTCACTGCACCTCAGTACATATGACAATAATAAACATAAGCAAGCAAAAGAAAAATAATCAACGTCAACCAGGTTACAATGCATTTGCAATCATCAAAACATGACAACTGTGAAATTCCACCAGGGTTGCCTAATACATAACGTCCTTATCTGCCTGGAACAATTTCCCCATCAGGATCACACATGATAATGCCATTTCCTGTGCAATACGTCTTCTGAAGTACCACAAGCAAATTCTCACGTTGTCTTCAGAGTATCCTTGATGGCCACTCGCCCAGTTGGCAAGCTAGGTGAAATACTTAACAATACCTTTAGATCCCACCCGAACACCAAACAAAATCACCAGCCCCTCCCAGATTGTCCCCTCTCCCCTTAACAATGCATTAAAGTTCTGCTCCCAATGTCCCTACCAATATATACCAATCTAACACCATCAAATACCAGGCTGATTTGCAGCACAAAACTCCACCCAGAGGAGCCATGCTCCTTCAAAATCTCTTGACCAAAGACCATCAGTGCTGATACCAGTGATTGGTTAAGACTGCATATTGTTAAAGAATTAGGGTGGCTTATTTTAATGTACTGCAATAGCCAGACATCAAGTTTGAGTCCTCGTCAATAATTTTGACTTTCTCCACACAGGTGGGTATGTGGAATGAGATGCCAGAGAAAGTGGTAGAGGATGGTACAGTTACAACATCTGAAAGGACATTTGGACAGGTAGATGGTGAAGGATTTAGAGGGTTATATAGGCCAAATGGGGCTAGCTCAGGAGGCACCTTGGTGGCATGGACTAGTTGGGGTGAAGAGCTTGTTTCCACGTTGTATAATTCTACGACTCTAAAACAAGCTTTTAAACAAAGGCGAGCAGTTTCCAGTGATTTTGATTGTCCTCAGCCTTATTTAAATACAATTTCTGCACAAAATAGCAACTGGAAGAACATGTCAACATGTCAGTTATAGCTGATAAAAGGAAGTTTCATTCAAACAGTTTTAATAATTGAATGTTCTGTCACTAACAAAGCAAACACGGTAAAGCGTTCTAGGAATCAGCTGCATGGCTTCACCACAATGATAAGCTGCTAGTCTGACAGTCAATCACCTCCATCTCATTTAGATGATTTATTTTCGACAGTGCATAAGACTTTGCGTGAGAAAAGATAGGTTTCTCATTTAAAAAATCTATCAGGGCAGTTTCTCTTTATCTGAAGAACTATATTAAATAATGCGTGCAATACTTTGTTACTTCAGATAGTGTGGAGCTGCCCATGTCAATTTGAAGCGTGGTATTGATATTTGGCACTGCTGTTCAACAGCAAAATATCCTGAGGGAAGACTGTGTCCATTATGGTTGTCTGGTAATATGGAAATGGAGCAAGCCTGCGCAGAAGCTGAAAATTAGCTTTTGGGAGAGGTCAGCAGATCAAGCAGCATCAGCAGAGGGGAAACAGGCAGCCTATGTTTTGTGTCAAGATCCTTCATCTGGAAAGCACAATCCATTTCCTTCCACAGATGCTACCTAACCTGCTGAGTTTCTTTGGTAGCTAGTTTCTTTGCTCTCGATTCAAATGTCTGCAGACTTTTGTGTCTTAGTCGAACAGATGCTATTGTCTCCGTTTTGGAGGATGGTGCATTTTATAAAATTTTGCAGCAACATTTTGTAGCACAGTATCATTAAATAAAAAGTCTATTCACTTCCTCAGGAACAGTTGTATTTTAGGCCTGCACAGTGGGAGAGTTGCTGTCTTACAGCACCAGAGACCCGGGTTCGATCCTGACTACGTGAGCTTGTGTGTATGGAGTTTGAATGTTCTCCCCGTGACCTGCGTGGGTTTTTAAATCGGGATCTCCAGTTTCCTCCCACACTCCATGGACATACAGGGTAGTAGGTTAATTGGCTTGGTATAATTACAAATTGTCCCTATTGTGTGTAGGATAGTGTTAATGTGCGGGGATCACTGGTCGGTACGAGTTCAGTGGACTGAAGGACCTGTTCCCACGCTGAATCTCTAAACTAAACAAAACGTGACAGTATCCAAAAAGTAATTGAGCAGTTGCTGAAGTAACTCCCAGTGGGAAGGCAGCACTGTGCCAGGGTGGGTGGGGAGGTTGCTTTTAAAGGTCCAATGTATTGAAGGAGACACTTTAGCTTGAGGTGCTTCGAGCCTCTTTCGTTGTGTTAATTTGAGGAACGTGTATAATTAAGATAAGGTATTAGTTTAGGTACTCCAAGCCAATACATTTTTGAGGTGGCTTATCTGTTTACAACTTTAAGGTGTTTCACAGATCTGGTTGCAGTCTGCTTCATGCACACTTTTGCTGTGGTGCTACATTTCTTTGAGGTGCTTAATGCTTCTAAGCCATTGTATTAATTTGATATACTCGTTGATATAGCATTCTGGTGGAGTGTTGAGGGAATGCTGTCTTTCAAACTGGATGCTGAACAATGACCATTATTAGCCAAGCTCATCTGATTACCTGTACTGCCAGGATACTACTTGCAGCCACACATTTCATTGACAATGGGTGTTGAGAAAGATCCCTCGGAAGAAGGGTCTCGACCCTTCTCTCCAGAGATGCTGCCTGTCCCGCTGAGATACTCCATCTTCAGTTTAAACCAGCATCTGCAGTTCCTTCCAACTCCGTTAAATATCACTTCCATGTGAGCTTCTATCGCACAACCTATGCATGTAACATCAGAATTGATTTACAGCTGGATATATGAAAACTAATGTAGATGTGTTAGCTGGGTAATCAACTATTTTTAACATTCTTTACATTCTGCCATCCAAGCAAGCTGCATATCTTGTTTTAGCCTGTCTAGCCCCGAGCAACAGGAAAATCAGACATTTCCAATACCTAGCCATAAGATCTACACCACAGTTCAGAAGAAATATAGTTATTTATGCCTTGTAACATTCTTAAAGAAAACCTGAGGCTGAAAATTCAATCACAAAATTTAGTTTCTGTCTTCTGAAATGAAAACAGATAATACCATTTTCTAGTCATATTATATCAGAAGTTGAACTAGGCATTAGAGATGATCATCATCCTTTCACCACCTACAAGATTTTCATGCCATGTTATGCACAAGTATCATTAATCATTAATCAGGCAGCCAAATTTTCCAGATTCAGATTAATTTGCTGTCTTTAGATTTTAGAGATACAGCGCGGAAATGGGCTCATTGGCCCATCAGGTCCGCACCGACCAGTGATCACCTCGTACATTAACACTATCCTACACATTAGGAACAATTTACCAAAGCCAATTAACCTGTATGTCTTTGGAATGCGGGAGGAAACTGGAGCACCCAGAGAAACCCACAGGATCACAGGGAAAACATACAAACTCCATACTGACAACATCTGTGGTCAGGACGACCCGAAGTGATATTTAACGGAGTTGGAAGAAACTGTAGATGCTGGCTTAAATTCAAGATAGACACAAAAAGCTGGAGTATCTCAGCGGGACAGGCAGCATCTCTGGAGAGAAGGGTTGAGACCCTTCTTCCGAGGGATCTTTCTCAACACCCATTGTCAGTTGCTATTAGGCAGCAACTCTACCGCTGTGCCACTATATACTGTCATATATACCATGGTGCAAGAAATTCCTCGTTCATATGAAACTCAGAGCAAGCACTACACATGGTAACGATAAATACAACAATACCATGAGTACAAAACAACAGAATGGTGCAAAGATTGTATCATAATCTGATGAAGTGCTAAGGATACTAAAGTGCAATAAAGTAATAACCAAATGAGGTCAAGTTAATGATAAGAGTACGTGGCAACATCTCTGGGAAGGGGTGTGAACAAGGTGATTGATCCAGGAATCTGATAGCAGTAGGGAAGAAGCCATTCTTAAGTCTGGGCTTTTAAGCTCCTGTATCTTCTCCCAGAAGCTAGAAGAAAGGAAAGGGAATGGCCAGAGTGACAGGCATCCTTGATGATACTTCCAGCCTTCCTGATGCACCACATTGTGAAGATGTACTGGATGGAAGGAAGTGATAAGCCTTTGATGGACGCACCTGTGTTCAGCAGTTTCTGCATATTCAGGTGGTCAAAAGCAGTGCAGATGCCATACCACAAATCGAAGGTATTTATTCACAAAATGCTGGAGTAACTCAGCGGGTCAGGCAGCATCTCAGGAGAGAAGGAATGGGTGACGTTTCGAGACGAGACCCTTGGTCGCGACCCCAAAAACATCACCCATTCCTTCTCTCCTGAGATGCTGCCTGACCCGCTGAGTTACTCTAGCATTTTGTGATACCTCGTGTTGGAGGTTGGTCACTGAGCATCGGCAATTATAATTGAACCCGTTTTAGGAACACTTCATTGTTTGGTTCAGCCCAAAAAATCTCTTTACTCCAATGTCAGAATCCCATATTCATGACTGGCATGGCTGCCCTCATAGTGCACCACCCTCCCACATCTATCAAAAAACTTTTTTTTTTTCACTGATAGAATGAATAACTAGATTGACTAACTAAATTCAAATGGCCTTTTAAAGTTTTTTTTTTAAACAAGGGGCTATGAATTTTCTTTTTAAAATTGTGATTAAAGTTTATGAACTAGTCATTAGCACGGATACCTATTGGTGCCAACAGAAAGCTGTCAAGCAATTAGCCACGTTCTAAATGCCCTTATACGTAACTTCAGCAAACATCTTCAAATACGAGGGAACTATTGGTTGGCAGACTCCCACAGATTAAATTAGATGCACTGTTGAATATTTTCCAGCCTGTTAATGGATTGACAATGTTCTCAGATTATCTTGGTGGCATCAGGGAAAAACAGCTCATCTCCCAGACAAGCAATGGTCCTAGTCACCGATTCACTAGTTTCTGCTCCAGATAGCGATTTCTCTGAAATTCACTATCAGTATTCAGCAGAAACACTGCCTCCAAAATTATTTTCATAATTCAGTGCATTGTGCTGATGCCAATGTACAAGTTAAACATTATGGCTCGGTTACGAGTTTCATAGCAATCGCTCTCCATGTGTTCTGATGTATATCTCGGGCTGATGGGGAGATATAGAAAAATGATGGTGCCAATATATAGCTACATCTCATACCTTTGAGATCTTTTGATTATTCTAAAATCAAGCTTCTTGGATATTGCAAAATGTGAAATCTTTCTCCAGGCGCTGAGTAAATATTTACACTGAACACAAACAAAAAGTGGAAGACAATACCTTGCCCAAAGGAATGGCCCAAATTCATTCAGTCCTGCAGCAAATCCACATCCCAATTTATCACAGCTGAAGTGCAAGCAGGATTTCTAGATTATTATTGATGAGCTCAGAGACTCCTAGCCATTGCTTACAGCAGCACATTAAATCTTCCATCTCCTTTGGTAAGTAAGGAGCCTTTAAAAATCAGTCAAAATGTAAGTATATATTGGCCAGAGAACCAAAGTAACCCACTCAGGTTTTATACTGAGCATAAGATAAACTGCTGAGATTTTTTCATTCAAAAGCCTATTATAATGTGCTAGAATTCACAACCAGCATGGAAAAGTGAATCAATTAATAGAGGAACATAAGTATTAATGGATATGCCAAAGACAGATGAAAGAGTACAATTTATAGTTCTGGTAAAAGAGCAAGCAGTAGGTACACAATTGACAAACGCTGCTAACAAATAAAGTTTGCATTATAGAATAAAAGTTCAAATCTTTCCTGTTATCATACAGAAAATCCCTACTAGGGTCATTTCTGTTAAATACTCATTCGTCTCTGATGCTTAAATGTCTGACGTTTCCCGAAAGATAGTTACAGCCAATGAAGTGCAGTTAATGCTTTACTATAGGAAACACAACAAGCTCCCCTAACTTTCGATAATCCGCTGTTGGTGATGTCGGCTGAGGGTACTCAGTTTGCAAACAATAAGTACCCTACCCTCGTTCAAAACAGGACCAAAGGATCGCTTTCAGTCAACTGGGTGAACAGAGGAGCATTTGCTTTAACATCTCATCAGATGCCTTTTTAGGCAGTCCCTTGTTTTCACTCTATTTCTATGAATTCTGAAGTAAGGAAAGCCAATGGATTAAGTTGCATTTATTTCATTGTTTGGCAAGGCAAATTAACTCAGGTACATACAACTGGGACGTTATAGCAATTACAGAAATCTGGCTAAGGGAGGGACTAAGGCATCTTAATGTTCCAGGTTTTCAGTACTACAGGTGAGATAGAGGTGAGGGAGTTGGTTTACAGCACAAGGACAACATCACTGCAGTAGTCCAAGGTGGCATGACTGAAGGATCTTCTATTAAGGCTACATGGATCTCACAGAGAAATAAAAAGATGGTCACCTTGTTGGGATTGTACAATAGATCCCAGATAGTCAAAATTAAATGAACAAATGTGCCAGGAGATTACAGACAGCTGCAAGATTAATGGGGTTGTCGTAGTAGGGGATTTTAACCCTTCCCAATATAGACTGGGCTTGCCATAATGCCAGGGACTTAGATGGGGTGGAATTTATCAGGTGTATTCAGGAAAGTTTCATCAGGCATTATGTAGAGGGTCCTGCAAGGGAGAGAGCAAAGCTAGACCTATTCGTAGGAAATGGCGAAAGGCAAGTGACTGAGTGTCAGTGGGAGAATCTTTAGAGAGATCAGCGACCAGAGTTCTATTAGCTTTAAAATAGTTATGGATGAGGACAGGGATCGTAGTACATAGAAGTACATAGTTCCCTGAAAGAGGTGTCACAAGTAGACAGCGGCAAAGACAGCCTTTGGCACACTGGCCTTCATCGGTCAGGGCATAGACTACAAATGGTGCAGTTGTACAAGACATTGATGAAGCCACACCGAGAGAATTGTGTTCAGTTTTCATCATCCTCCAGTAGGAAAGATGCCATTAAGCGGAAAAAGGTGCAGAAAACATTTCAATAATGTTAGCAGGGCTTGAGAGACTAAGTTATAGGGAGAGGATGGGCAGGCCAGGGTTTTAGGCTTTGTTGAGTGGGAGACTAAGGGTGATCTGCCAAAGGGGTATAAGATCATGTGGGGTATAGTTAGGGTGCATACACAGTCTTTTTTTCCCCAGGGCTGGGGAATCAAAAATTAGGGGCAAAGGATTAAGATGAGTGTGGAAAGATTTAATAGGAACTTGAGGGGCAATTTTTTTCCCCCCCACACAGAGTGGCACATATACAAAACTAGCTGCCAGTGAAAGTGGTCGAGGCATGTAAAAGACAACATGTAAAATAACAACATGTAAAAGACATCTGGATATGTGCATGGACTGTAAACATTTAGATGGATATGGGTCAAACCCAGGAAAATTGGACTAGCTTAGATGGGTTCGTTGGTCAATATGGACAAGTCGGGCCAAAGGGCCAGTTTCCATGCAGTATCTTGAACAACTTTGGAAGCTATTCAGCACCAACACTAAAGTGGCTCTCAGGAATATCACCACAATTCCACACATTATTTCCCTGTGCACCTGGTCTCTCCATGGCCATCAACTCCCCTGTACCTGCTCCTGCCTCACTCACCACACCCCCCCCCCCCCCCCCCATTCTTCTGCCACTCCTATGCACTCTGGAAAACAAAGAACCAGAGAGAATGTGCAAACTGGACATAGACAGCAGCAGGGAGCGAACCCATGTTCCTGGAGTCACGCTGAAACAATTTTATCTGCTGCGTCACTGCGCCCCCCTATAGCAGTCAATTTGCACACAGCCAATGTCCAACAAACACAACAAAGATGGTGACTGAATAACATTTTTTTCTATTAATATTGATTGAGAGATAAATGACTCGGGTTCCAAGATAACTACTCTTTGAAGTACAGCTAAGGAAACTTTTACATCCATCAGAAATGGATTTCAGATAGGGATATTAGTTTAACATTCCAATTAAAATTAAGAACCATTCAAACTTGGTCTTATTCACTGCCAAGTCCTGTCAAGACCAATACATAATCCGAGTGTTTTGGCATTTGAAACTGCACAGTCTGAATTGCAATGTCAGTTGCTGCTATGCACAAACAGCATCATAAACTAAATATAAATTCAGCTATAAATTTGTACTTAAAGAAATCCCTGTAATTCAGTTTAAAATAAACAAAACGCAGCTAGTAAATCATCTCCAGCTTTGCATTAGAACACTGAGAACAGGGAATGCATTTTCAATAAACAAATGCTTAAAATAGCATGAAAAAAAAATATCCTTACTCGGTCTCCAATTGTAATGCAAGCCTTGGAATCCAGATCTCTTGGCGGCCTAAAAATAAATTACAACAGAAATTTATTTAACTAACCGGAAAAATGTACTCATTGTACAAAAGCAGCGAGACCGCAAGCTTAACATCGAGCAACACAAGTGGTAGATTAATATAAGATTTCAGAAGAGGAAAAACTGGAAGATAGGTTAGACACGGTGGCACAGCAGTAGAGTTGCTGCCTTACAGCGCCAGGGACTCCGGTTTGATCCTGACTAGAGGTGCTGTCTGTATGGAGTTTGTACGTCCTCACCGTGACCTGCGTGGGTTTCCCCCGGGAGCTCCGGTTTCCTCACACACTCCAAAGACGTACAAATTTGTAGGTTAATTGGCTTGTTAAAATTGATCTTAGTGTGTGTACGATTGTGTTAATGTGCGGGGTATGCTGGTCGGCGCAGACTTGGTGGGCCAAAGGGCCTGTTCCCTTGCTGTATCTCTAAACTAAACATATAAGAGTAGTAATTTTCTGGATGGAGTGTACAGGTTCTCCCAGTTTAGGAATGCCTGACTTACGTACATGCGTTTAGCAGACCAGCAGGATGGATTTGCGTGGCTACAGCCACCTTCTGCCATGTGGGAACTCTATTCGCAGCAGCACCTTTGACTTGCGAACTGTCTAGGTCATGAACAGTTCACGGGAACAGAATACTGTAGTAACCCGTGGAGGATCTGCATTCACTTTGAATTTGATTGTGTACAAATAAAGAACATCTTGCATGCTACATAAGAGGAAAAGAGGTAAAGAAAGGATCACACAGGTGGTGCCAATAATAAAATTTGTCTACATCCACACAGGTTCCTTCCTGATCTGTTATCCTGGATGAGTTAGAAAGCCCCGAGCCACATCTCATTGTCTCTGGATTCCCTTGAATAGACAGCGTTTCCATTAAACAAGAGACAAAATAAGGGCCTCAAATTTTTCTGTTGATCAGGACAGCTGGTAAAATTCCCAGAATATAAAGCAGGCAAAATTTTCCATGTATAACATTTTTGGCCCAACAAACATTAGTCACATAACTGGCTCAGACTGCAAATGGGAAAATCCCTTCCATAAGTGAAGCAAAATGAAAGCAAGCTTGCACAGACAGAACCATCATTCAGGTAGGGAGCAGGTGTACCTTTCTCAAATTTAGTTGCTTTAAATATTAGATGCAAAGTGCATTTTTCTGGCAGGTTGGAAAAATTTGTAAAAGCCAGATATTTAAACCCCTCAACTAAAAACAAAATGACATGATGCTTGACGTGATTCAATACATAACTGGCGATTCCTCATCAACATTGAAAGACGCCTCTGCAATGCAGTTAACTATAGGATTAAAATATAAGGAGAGGGCAGAGTCATCTCTGCCTGTATTAAATGGCCAGCTATCCATGCAACCTGTTAGGTCAGACACAAGCACATTCTTTACAGCCTGCAAAAGCAAAGCATTTCAATAACAAACTCCATCAGCGGTTAGAAAGTTTAACCAGTATGTAACCGGTCACAAGACTGGAATGTCTGATGTTGAATCCCGGGCTATGTTAGGTTACCTGATCCGAACTAGGATAGGAACTACAACTAGCCTCAGCCCCGTTCACATTCTTTCTATTTTGCTGAAAGGCATTGCACAAGGAAATAAGTATTAAGAATGGGCCAGCAAGGATGGGGGCTTCAAACCTGCTTCATTTTTTAAAAATTCATGCCTCGTCTTCAACAACACTTCCAATCACTACATCACCAATTCTCAAACAAAAAAATCAGTCTCAACAGATAAACATTCATGGGCCACAGAGGTAAACAAGTCAGCAAGTTTACAATCCCGTGCCATAAATAGATTTCTCCTAGGCTCCAGAAAGCCAACCCATTATACTGAGCCAACCCACTCTAATATCAAAACAAGCTGGTAATAGTGCTGTTGATCAACAGTAATTATTTGATTAAAGCATAAAGAAATGTGCCAGTGAACGCAACTCAGCAAAAGCTTCTGGAAAAGTGAAACACATCTTTAAGGCCTTTTATTTATGGAATGCCACAGGAAGAGGTTTCAATATGTTCATTTAAATATATGACAGATATAAAAGTTAACCTGGAAAAATCAAAGATAATAATTAAATAATCTGCATGCATGCGCACACGGCCTGAATGTAAAGAATAATAAAGACAAAAAAGGCTGTTTCAGTGTCAAGTGCAATGGACATTTAAAATGAAGTGGTCTAATACTCAAACCTGATTATGTAAAAAATGACAACACAAAGCTATTTATTGCATAGAAATTCTCATACATCCCAATGGTCATAATGGTCTCAGGCCCCACTGCAAATTTCAATTGCACTGGAGTCCTTAAGGCTTTTTATATTCAATAACATGCCATCTAGGATCAAAACTGGATTTGGACCAGAACAAGAGAGGGGAAAGATAGGAAGGGACTCAAAGGAATAAGTAGTCTATTATATACAAATAAATTGATGCAACAGAATATAAACTATTAAAATATCAAAATCTTACTACCCACATTCCTGGAATCGATAGATCAGTTTTTATCTTCATACTTTTTAAAGCATTAGGCTTCCTTCTCCCTGTCTGATAACTCTTCATATTGCATTTAGTGATTCTATAGCTGCTTTAGGTAAAATATTTTAAATGCATGCAACAAGACAGGCAGAGGTATAATGTGGACATGCAAATCTAATTAAGTAGTCGGTTCACTTACGTTGGAC
Source organism: Rhinoraja longicauda (assembly GCF_053455715.1). NCBI lineage: Eukaryota > Metazoa > Chordata > Chondrichthyes > Rajiformes > Arhynchobatidae > Rhinoraja > Rhinoraja longicauda. Next base: position 15,542,971 of record NC_135973.1, read on the forward strand.
TGGTAACTGGCTGTTTGAAGACTTCATCGGAGATTTTTAAATTAGGTTTATTTTTCACTTTTCCTGTGAAACAAAAATGAATAAAGTCAAAAATCAAATGCTTCCCTTCACTGTCCAGTTGTACAGACCCACCTTCCGGAGCTTTTATTCAAACCTAGATTCACGATCAATAATCTTCACCAATGTTGCTTCCTTCACAACCTAACTGGTTCTCTCCCTTTATCTTTCTACCTGCTGTAACTGGTGACATCTTCCCTTGACAAAGGATTGGTTGTTTTCTATACATGTGCTAATGACGGAAAGTTCTACCTCTCTGGCATTTCCTTGGACCTCCCAACCAAATAGGTACCATGAAACAGTTTGATCTCAATTCCAGAATAGACAATAGACAATAGGTGCAGGAGTAGGCCATTCAGCCCTTCGAGCCAGCACCGCCATTCAATGCGATCATGGCTGATCACTCTCAATCAGTACCCCGTTCCTGCCTTCTCCGCATACCCCCTCACTCCGCTATCCTTAAGAGCTCTATCCAGCTCTCTCTTGAAAGCATCCAACGAACTGGCCTCCACTGCCTTCTGAGGCAGAGAATTCCACACCTTCACCACTCTCTGACTGAAAAAGTTCTTCCTCATCTCCGTTCTAAATGGCCTGCCCCTTATTCTTAAACTGTGGCCCCTTGTTCTGGACTCCCCCAACATTGGGAACATGTTTCCTGCCTCTAATGTGTCCAATCCCCTAATTATCTTATATGTTTCAATAAGATCCCCCCTCATCCTTCTATATTCCAGTGTATACAAGCCTAATTGCTCCAGCCTTTCAACATACGACAGTCCCGCCATTCCGGGAATTAACCTAGTGAACTTACGCTGCACGCCCTCAATAGCAAGAATATCCTTCCTCAAATTTGGAGACCAAAACTGCACACAGTACTCCAGGTGCGGTCTCACTAGGGCCCGGTACAACTGTAGAAGGACCTCTTTGCTCCTATACTCAACTCCTCTTGTTACGAAGGCCAACATTCCATTTGCTTTCTTCACTGCCTGCTGTACCTGCATGCTTCCTTTCAGTGACTGATGCACTAGGACACCCAGATCTCGTTGAACATCCCCTCTTCCTAACTTGACACCATTCAGATAATAATCTGCCTTTCTATTCTTACTTCCAAAGTGAATAACCTCACACTTATCTACATTAAACTGCATCTGCCATGTATCCGCCCACTCACACAACCTGTCCAAGTCACCCTGCAGCCTTATTGCATCTTCCTCACAATTCACACTACCCCCCAGCTTAGTATCATCTGCAAATTTGCTAATGGTACTTTTAATCCCTTCATCTAAGTCATTAATGTATATCGTAAATAGCTGGGGTCCCAGCACCGAACCTTGCGGTACCCCACTGGTCACTGCCTGCCATTCCGAAAGGGACCCATTTATCCCCACTCTTTGCTTTCTGTCTGTCAACCAATTTTCTATCCATGTCAGTACCCTACCCCCAATACCATGTGCTCTAATTTTGCCCACTAATCTCCTATGTGGGACCTTGTCGAAGGCTTTCTGAAAGTCGAGGTACACCACATCCACTGACTCTCCCGTCAATTTTCCTAGTTACATCCTCAAAAAATTCCAGTAGATTTGTCAAGCATGATTTCCCCTTCGTAAATCCATGCTGAATCATAGCAGTAACAGGAATGATCCTGTTACTGCTATCCAAATGCTCAGCAATTTCGTCTTTTATAATTGACTCCAGCATCTTCCCCACCACTGATGTCAGACTAACTGGTCTATAATTACCCGTTTTCTCTCTCACTCCTTTCTTAAAAAGTGGGATAACATTTGCTATCCTCCAATCCACAGGAACTGATCCTGAATCTATAGAACATTGAAAAATGATCTCCAATGCTTCCACTATTTCTAGAGCCACCTCCTTAAGTACCCTGGGATGCAGACCATCAGGCCCTGGGGATTTATCAGCCTTCAGTCCCATCAGTCTACCCAAAACCATTTCCTGCCTAATGTGGTTACAACTTCCCACAGTTGAATATTGCAAAGTCCAAAGCCAGCATCTTTGGCATGTTTCACAATCTCTCTTCCTTTTCTACGAACTCCAACATCCTCCCTGGCTAATTACAATCCTGATTCAAATACCAGCAATGACAAATAGATTCCACCCCACATCCAAAATTGTAGCGAATGTGGAGGATAGTCTTGGGTTGCAGATATTGTTCACCTAATAAATTGGGTAGAACAATGTCAGGTGGAACCTGTCGTTTGAAATGATGCATTTTGGGAGGTCAAATGTGGGTAAGACATTTCAAAGAACAGTAGGCCCCTTGGGACCATTGAGAAACAGAGGGACACTTGGCATAAAAGTCAAAAGATCGCTGAAGGTGGCAGCACACGTACATGGTGTGGTGGAGATGATATTTGGGAAGTCAACCTTCTGCAGCCGGGTATAGAATACAAGAGCAAATAAATGATGATACAGTATATCAAACTTTGGGAAGGCCATATCGGAAATGTTGTTTGGTGTTTTGGTTGGCACACTATAGCAAGGATAGGGTGGAGAGGAAATTCAGCAAGATGTTGCCTGGGAGGGAGTATCTTGTTTACAAGGACAGAATGGATGAACCGGGTTTGTTTTCTTTCGAATAAAGGTGGCTGGGAGGTGGGGTGGGGTGGGGAGGCTGCTGATACAAGTCCTCAAACTTATGAAGAATTTTCAAAGAGGAAACAGCCGTAAACTGTCATGCTTGATTTTGGAATAGGAGGCAGAGAACTCTCAAAATATACAATCTAAATGGACACGAATCGTCAAGGCATAGAAGGCTATGGACCAAGGGCTAGTTAATGGGATTAGTAGACTGGTATTTGATGGCCAGCATGAACAGATTGGACTAAAAGGCCTATTTGCATGCTGTACAACACTCTATGTATAATATAAGAAAATAACTGCAGATGCTGGTGCAAATCGAAGATATTTATTCACAAAATGCTGGAGTAACTCAGCAGGTCAGGCAGCATCTCGGGAGAGAAGGAATGGGTGACGTTTCGGGTCGAGACCCTTCTTCAGTACAACATTCTATTTGCCACTGGTGATATTACGCTCCTTCAATGTTTTATTGATTTACCTCACAGGCTGCAGGTTTATTTCAAACTTTGTGGCAAATAAAAATCAAGCATGTGCAAAAGATGGAAAACTGAAGTAAAAATGGAAAATGCTGGAAACACTAGGCAGCCAGAACAGCATTTGTGGAAAGAGAACATCCATAATAGGTAGCAAGGACAGGGGGATCATCTGCAACACAGCGAGGCCAGGGTTACCATAGGAATAAGGCTCTGCTGCCAATGGTTGGGTGGGGGTGGTGGAGGCGGGGGGGGGGGGGGGGGGGGGGGTTGGTGTAACACACAATGCAAATACAAGGCTGTCAGATGTACGTAGCAGATTAGGCCGTGCTAATGGAGAGATAAAAACTGAGCCAATCACACTACGAGCTACAGATGCTGATTTACAACCATTTTTTAAAAATCACAGGAAGGTGATTTGCAACAGAAATTGCCAGTTCTGATACAGATAGACTGTTGCCAGTATTTTCTGGTTTTATTTTCTTCAGATTATACTATACCAATCTTTACTCTGTCCATGAGCCGCCTCCTTATGCACTTGCCGACTCCTACTTTACCCCTTCTATGTTCGATATCGTCCTGATACATGGTCTTTGCCCAAAATGTCTGCTGGGCCCACTAAATGATTCCAGCAGTTTGTTTTTTTGTTTCACTTCACCTTTTTTTTTTAAGAAAGGAGCTACAGCATTTATGGGAACTTTCCCTTCCCTGCAATTTCCTGTTAAAAAGACTTTTATAAAGCATCTTTTGCATCCTCGGGTTTACCTAAGCATTTTACAGCCAACAAAATATTTTAAGAAACAAGGAACCGCAGATGCTGGTTTACAAAAAATAGACAGAGCTGAAATAACACAGTGGGTCAGGCAGCATCTCTGCAGAGCATGGATAGGTGATGTTTCAGGCTGGGAGCCTTCATCATATTTTTAAAAGATAATCACTCTAGTATTCACAGAGAGGAACCGGACAATTTGTACATTGCAAGCTCCATAAAACGTAACATGACGACAAATTAAATCCGTTTTTTGGGAGGGGATATTAGTGCAGGGGAAATTACTAGCTGGCATGCTCTAGAGAACTTCCTTGTTCTTAAAAACCTTTTCAATACAAAACTGGTTAATCTGCAACATGGAAACAAGATAACAAATTATAAATTGCTGACTATTTGAAATTAAAATCTGAAAGTGATTGAGATCATCTGAGCTGCAAATTCTATTGTGCCAAGAAGCCATATTAAACCAAAGTGTGGGTCAATGTACGTTGGTGCCTGTGGCCACACCCTGCAAAGTTCTATTGTGTTAGTCAAAGGAATCACGCACAGTAGACTTGGCATTACATACTGTGTTCTGTAAGTGCATTAGATAGGGTAGTAGTCACATCTAAGTAAGGCCTAGATGTGCAGGCTCAGTATGATCAGATTTTCAGTCGAGTTGGAAGATGGGAGCAGTCAAGCAGTGTTTTTTTTTAAAAAGGAGGGGCTTGAAATTGGTGCATGCTGGAGGGGAAGAAGAATGGGGATGTACTGATTGGAATTGCGGTCAGGCTTGGTTACGTTGTCGAAGAGCATCTCCATTTTTAACATTGGTGGAACTCAACATGCGAGTGCCAGGGGGTAAACTTGAATCGTTCATAGTCAAGTTCAGCTGGATGTTTCTGGTGAATGCTTCCTAGCGAGTCAGTTTCTTCCCATCTCAGAAGCCAGTATTAGATTCATAATCAAGAGTCAAGAATGTTTTATTGCCATATGTCCCAGACAGAACAATGAAATTCTTACTTGCAGCAGCACAACATATGGAAACATAGTACACTACAAACAATATAATAAATGAGAAATAAAGTTCAGTGTGTGTAAAATTACACATACCCACAAATACATAAAAATGCATAAAATTGGCCATTGGAGCAGTTACTACTCAGAGGGAATATTCAAGAAATATTCATATCTCTGGGCAAGGTATTCCAGAATTCTTTGTATTACCAGGCAATCTGAAAAGTTGCCCAGATGTGTCCTTTCACAAAAATGACAAATCCAGTCTGGAGCTTATTAATGCTAAGAGCCTGCTATGTCATTTGAGAGTGGTGGAAGGTGTTGTTGGCCATTCTGATAAGCAACACTAATTCCATCAATAACCCAGACAATATTCAGGCATCTGCAGTGCAAATGACACTTGCCACTTATTAGCCCAAGCTCCAGATAGTTCCACAAGAGACTGCAGATGTTGGAATCTTGAGCAAAGAAAAGTACTGGAGGAATTCAAAGGGTCCCAACCCAAAACATTGTCTATCTATCCACCCATCTCTCCCCCCACCCCCAAACCCAACCTGCACAGGTGCTACCTGGCCAATAAATGCTTCCAGTAATTTTTTTTTTGTTCCAGATAATGAATATGTCCATGGAAAGAGAGTGACGAGCTACCCTTGATTTTAATAGCTTTACCATCGATGAATCCTTCACCAGTGACATTACCACAGACCAGAAACAATTGGATTAGCCAAAGAAATGCTGTTCAAGGAGTCAATGAGGCTGGTTACCTTAAACCCAGTGACTCATACCCTGACCCTCCAAATCCATTCCACCATAAGGCCCATTAGTTAGACAATAGAATTTTCCCAGCTGCCAGGATGCGAGAAGCTCCAACAATAGTGAAGAAACTCAACATGATCCGGAAGAATACAGCCGGTCTGATTTATATCTGGCTTATGTCCAGTGAACAGTGGATACGGTGTGCACTATTACAAAATGCACTGTGGTTATTCATTAATCCTAAAACTCCTTACACCCAGCAGTGCTCCGAGTTGGCAATTAGTAAAAGTTTTTAAATAAAATGAAGACTCAATGAAATATTAAGCAGAAGAGAACCAGAAATTACTGCTGCTTTTATTTACTAATAATACAAAAACACTCATTTAACAACTATTGATTTTGCAAAGATTTATCGAATTATAGCAATTCAAAGATGACGACATCATGATTCATTTTCTATCCGAAACAATACATTTGGGATGATTAGTAAGCCTAAATCTTTTTTTTAAATCCTGGAAAAAATACAGCTAAAATATGTGGAGTGTTTGTCAAAAAGTCTCCAATATATCCTACAAACGATTGCAGATTCTTTTGGCAATTTTTAAAGTGTAGTTTAATTTTTCCACACTACTGACATCCCATGCTGACTGATCCGTCTCGGAAAGCAACTATAGAAATTACAGATAGGCTAGGCCGACCAGTCTTCATAGAGGTCCGTCTGTTCCTCAATACTCTTCTAGGTCCCATCATTCATTGTGTACGTCCTACCCTTATTAATCCTCCCTAAGCACATCAGCTCACAATTATCAGAATTAAATTCCACCTGCCATTGCCCTGCCCACCTTACAAACATCAACCAATCGTTGTGATTACACAGAAACATGAAAGCCCCTTTCGTTAAATTTTGAAGACTGCTAAATATATAATTGATTAATTGATTCCTTGAAGAGACAGACCTTTTTTGTTATCTGTGCCCAAATCCTGTTCCTAACATGATAACCTCCCCAGAAGTGCTGACTTTAGCCAAGTAAAACCAGGAGCCATTATAAAAATTGTACTTGTGCAGGTGCCAGCGTTTCTATGTTGTATCACATTATTTGGACAAAAATCTTGTTTCCTGTCAGGTGCTGATGAATCATTTGGGTTAAAGGTTGAAGAACAATAGTAATGATATAAAAGTCAGTGAATATTGAGTAATACAGTACTGAGGAAAGATTGTGGGGCCAGAGTGCTTTTCTCTTTTGTGTAATTGCAATTGCATCACAAAATGCAGTACAGGATAAAAAGGAGGCGGAGATGGAAAAAAACTGAAATAAAGTGAACTGCAAATGCCTAGTTTCTCATTTGGTAATTCACAGCTGTAGTCACCAGACAGGATATTCCACCCCTATAGTTTGTTCAACCATTTAGTTAGATCATAAAAGATCTGCATTTTAATTCCATCCGCCCACCTTAATTTCATAATACTTAATACCATTATTCAACTATCAATATCAGCTTAGACTTTTGCAGTTGTCCTCCAGACTAACCCTTTATTTTTGAAGGAAGTTTCAGATTTCCCCTGTGGGGGGAGAAAATACTTTTCAAACATCACTTCAGTCTACCTCCAACTTTTAGATTATGCCTCCTGGTTTATGGATTTTCCAACTGAAAGAATATCTGCTACATCAATCCTTTGATCATCTTAAACACATCAAATAAAAATCCTGTAATCTTCTTTACACCAGAGTGCATACCTAATTAGTGCAAGCAAGCAATTTAAACTGTCATCAGGTATTATTCTGACATCTATAAAAGAGGTTGGCTAATGATAACTAGGTTTTGAAAATAATGATGTGCATGATATCTATTTCCAGTATTTTTTTTTCTCATCCAAAACAAGTTCAACAATTCAATGATACTTTATTGTAGTGAAACTTTGTTGTATGATTTTACTGAATTGTATGCAAAAACAGAGTTCACCGAGGCAGTACACATTCCTGAGGCTGACAAAAGTTTCAAAAGTTCTTGGTCCAGTCGTATCTTCTCGCAGCAGCGTATCAGGCCTGCCGCCATATGTGGACGCAGGTGGCCCACCAGGTCCCCCGTCGTTCTCAGCAGCCAGCCCACCGGATCGCTCTCAGCCTGCCAGTCGTTCAACTCCGGGGCACATCACAGGAGCCTTCTAGTGCCTCACGGCACTATTTATTCACCTTCACTCAGTGTGCCTGAACCTACCTGATCTCCCGGTTGCTATCTATAATTCTCCTTCCCACACAGACCTTTCTGTCTCCTCAATTGTCAGAGTGTGGCTAAACGCAAATTGGAGGAACAGCATCTCATATTTCACTTGGGCAGCTTACAGCCCAGTGGTATGAATATTGATTTCTCTAACTTAAGGTAGCCCCAGCATTCCCTCTCCCTCTATTGCCCCCCCCCCCCCCCACAAGCTTCTTGTTTTCACCCAACAAACAGGTAACAAATGCCTGTTTCCTTTATCATCGTTACTTTTTTTGCATAACTTTCATTCATTGTTCTTTATCTCTCTACATCATTGTCTATATCAGGCATGTGAGGTAAAAAAAAAAAAAGGAAAAGAGCCAAGTGCCATGGGGTCAAAAAATTGGAAAATTTTCAAAAATTTACACACAAAATTACCAATTTCAAGCCTCTTTTAGTGCATTTCAAAGTAAAAACAGACATTACAAAATAATGTGAATATGTCACTGTACACTAATAACATTTAAGTAAATTCGCACATTAATTGATAATCAGCCCAAAAAGGTGGTAATTGGCTTTTCTGCTGGGTTTTATGTTTTAACCCTGTCTTAATTAATTTAGTTATATAATCTTGCACTTAAATTTAATATTTACTCATTACAGTTCCACCACTGATTTTCTGGCACTCTTTGGTTCCAGAGCTTTGCTAATTTATCCAGCAGGCCAACGAAGTCGACTATGGGGATAGATTTACTGGCTCCAGCTGGGCTGGAGTTCCAGAGCCCCAGCCACAGGTTGCAAATTCAACCCACCAATCGGCCGTGGAAGTCCCGATGAGGTCGAGATTGGCTGCCTTGCCCAGCCTAGGTGCCACATTTGCGGGGAGACTTCCAAGGCGCGGGGGATTTCTCGTATAACCCCTAGCGACCTCTAGCGGAACCCTAGTGTTCATTACAAGTCTGTACGTTTTTTTTTTTCAATCCGATATCTCCGTTTATTTGGCAAAGTGAAAAATGCGCAAATCTTGAAAAAAGCACGGAAAATGGATTTTAAAAATGCTGAAATCAGCGGAAAAATACACATGCCTGCTATATCTCTCGTTTCCCATATCCCTAACCAGTCTGAAGAAGGGTCTTAACCTGAAACGTCATCCATTCCTTCTCTCCAGTGATGCTGCCTGGCCAGCTGAGTTACTCCAGCTTTTCGTGTCTATCTTTTGCTATTTATTCACAAACAGTTTTCTGTTGCACTTCTTTAGAAAAAGTGTACATGATGAGATATTCCTAACTGGTGTCCTAGGCAATATTGCAGGAAAGAAAAACCATATAACTTTATTTATCTGCCAATTGCCCAGCTTTCTATCCTCAATCCCAACTGCACCCAAGTTCTTTAGAGGATGCGAAGGGTAGAATGATCCCATCTTGTTTCTTTGAGCATTCATTGCTTCACTTCTTCCTCTATTGCAACTGCACCTCCTTCTGCACCAACGACCACAAAAACAAACTCGCCTGCTCATCCTTCATTGTTCGCACCAGTGTCTTCACTGCAACCACAAAGTGAACAATAAAAAAATGTAGCTAGAGTTTTTTGGCACCTCAAACTTCTCTACCTGAAAGGCAGGGGAAATAGGGGCCACGGAATGCCCACATTAAAGTTTCTCTCTCAGCATCTACATCATTCATTTTGAAGGTGTATATTCCAGTTATTTTATTAATGTCTACAGTAGTTACTTTATTAATGCCAGAAATACCCATATCCCATGAGAAAAAATGTTAATTATTTTTTTTAATTTGGTGATCTAGATTCGAGTAAGAGCATTTAAATTCTAGTGGCAAAATTGAATGTGGTGCAAATGTGCAGCAAGTTGATCAGCATCTGAAAAAAGTGAGGTATTGGATTTTATTTGTTGGTTGAAAAGCTGTTCATTTCAGAAGAGTAAACTCCCTCTCACATCTCATAGGCTGCAGCAGTTCAAGAAAGCAGCTCACTGCCAGCTTCTCAAATGGCAATTAGAGATGGGCAATTAAATGCTAACTTTGCCCGCAAAGCCCGGATGCCTTAAATGAATGAAAAAATAAATAGGACTAGTGTAAGGAAATTGATCTGCCAATCCAGTTGGTAATATCATGTCAGACCTTTCCAAGCTTCACATTCTTCGTCTATCCCAATATCTGTATTCCAGTAAATAACACAGAGAAACTCTTTAACCCAGCGCAAATTTGTACATGCTTCAAAGGAAATAATCGCGTTTGATGTTTGATCGTTATCAAATTGCCTTTGGATCCGTTGTATACAAGGCCACTTGCTCAAACCTCAGATGTACGTGCAACAGGCCACTCACTTAGAAACAACTTTCATGCCTCAAGACCAAGTTTACTTGGAGATTGCAGGTTATCCAAACATTTATAATCGGATGCAGCAGAGCTGATCTGGTGGTTGAGAGATTTCTTAATGTTCTCTATCACATGCTACTATTACTGTATAGTATGCCTGCAGTTGTGTTTTGCAAAAATTTGCAACAGCATTCAGGGGAATTTGGAGAACTTTGAGTCGATGGTTTGGGTGTACACTGGAAGCTATGGAAGGCATGTACTCCTTTGCACACTATCCACCTGCACCATCTGTGAGAGAGTCTATGGCCCCACTTCAGCCATCTCAGAACAGTCAGAACCAGAGCAAACACAAGTCAACCTTGCATCTCTGGGGCTGACCAAAAGGCAGCACGGTGACGCAGCAGGTAGAGCCGCTGCCTCACAGTGCCAGCTATCCAAGATCAATCCCGGACTCAGCATTGGGGTTTACATGTTCTCCCTGTGACCATGTGGGTTTCCTCTGGGTGCTCCAGTTTCCTTTCACTGCCCAAAGAAATGGGGTGTTGGTGGAATACTGTCAACTTTGATAACCCCAGAGACTAAATTTTTGTCGACACTTTTTGTGCTATGTTTAGTAACTTATTAACTTTATTTATATGCTGTAACTGTAATTATTTTTGTGCACAACCCGCAGGCATTGCCACTTTCATTTCACTGCACATCGAGTATGTGTATGTGACAAATAAATTTGACTTGACTTGACTTGACTATTGCTCCTGTAAATTGCCCCTAGTACACAGGTAAACAGTGGAATCTTGGGAGAATTTATGGGAGTGTGGAGATAATATATTACAAGTAAAAAATTAAAAGGAAAACAAAGCACAGATGAGGAACAGAATTTTCCTAACAAGTGTAGCACTCCCACCACCAATGGATTTGATGTTTAAAGTTTCACTCCAGACATTGGAGTTCAAAAAATTGACACTGTGATATTGAAGATTAAATGAATGAGCTTTGTCTATTTTCAGAAGAGGACCCATACACCTCCACGATATATTTTTTTTAAACTGTGGGATTCATCAACATCAGCATCACCAGAAACAAACAGTGGGATTCTCAGCAGGTCAGGAAGCAGCTACTGAGAGAGAGAAACCATATAATTTCTGGTCTGCAGAAGATAGACACAAAGTTCTGGAATAACTCAGCGGGTCAGGCAGCATCTCTGGAGAAAAAGGAAGGGTCCCGACACAGTTTGCGTCGGGACCCTTTTCAGACTCAGAGTTAAAAAAGGGTAGAAGGCCACCTGGGAGAGTCCAAGAGGAGGAAGACAGTTGGAGATGGGAGAAGGGGGTCATCACTGGGTGGTGAGGACTAGAAAAAGGCATGGAAGCAGAGATGACGGATGAAAAGCTCTAGGTCATAGCGGACCTGGAACCCGTTGAGGTGGAGGCGAAGGAGTGCAAAGGTGAGGCCTCTGTTGAAGACAGGTTTCAGGTCCAGTTCTATTTAAGGATCGACCTGAAATGCCAACTACCTCGTTCCACAGTTGTCATCTCATCTGCTGAATATATCCAGCTTCTTTGGTTTTCATTCCATATATCTAGAATTTGAAGTTTTTAAATTTGCTTTCTGCATCAAATTAAACACCTTGGTAAAATCAAAGTATGTACACTAGCAGCTATACAAATGTTATGTGTGAATGTTTCAGCAAACATGTAAGCAGATCCAGAAATTTTTCCTGCCAAACAATTGTTTGTAAAGAAAACTGACTGCTATGCCAGTATAAAGAGCAAATCATAGATAGGGAAATCCGAGGCCGCACTTAAATTTAAATTCCAATGTCCATTAACCACTTACAGTTTACTACATCAGAACCTCTTGAGTGAGTCAGTGCCAGATGACTATTGTTCAGTATTTAGACAAAAAGCTGAAGTGACTCAGCGGGTCAGATAACATCTCTGGAGAAAAGGAATAGGTGACGTTTCGACTCAAGACCCTTCTTCAGAATGAGAGTCAGGGGAAAAGGAAATGAGAGATATAGACGGTGATATAGAGAGATCTGTTTCCCTTTCTCTTGACTCTGTCTGAAGGGTCTCGACCTGAAACGTCACCTATTCCTTTTCTCATGAGATGCTGTCTGACCCGCTGTTACTCCAGCTTTTTGTGCCAATCTTCGGTTTAAACCAGCATCCGCAGTTCCTTCCTACACATTGTTCAGTATGTATTGCCTAGATTCATTTAGATTAAAAAATAAAACAATAGTTTCTGTGGTAACTGAAAGGAAATGATAACTGATCAATTCAGGTATAGCTGGCAACTTTTTTCTTATCGCCTCACATTTTTGGGTTACTTAAGGCTTACACAATTGATTCCATCTTCTCCTGACACAATTGTGCCATTCCTTTACATGGCAAAGTGAGGTAAGATCCAGCCCCAAGGCAATTTGCTATCTGGTTCCAGTCTCTACTTTACTCAGTTGTATTCCATTTGAAGTGTAACTTGAAGTGTGCTTCCAACAACAATCAAGCCAGAGAGAACTTACTTCACAAAACAAGATCGGCTTATTGGAAACATGTTAATGTGGGTTAGATATTTTATCATGCAGCTGCAACAGGTTTCTCTTACGCAGTCCTCCAAATTAAGGTCAACTCATTTCTGCTCCAGTTCCGTTGGTTCTGACGGAATGCAGAACCCGAAGCCTGTTCCGTAGATGTGGCAGGCTGTGCCCGTAAAAGCCAAACACCAGTTGAAGTGGAGTCGTCCCTACACTGTATCCTTATTGTGCGAAGTTAACACCATCCCAAATGCACTCTCACCGCTCTGGATTTACTCCCCCTTAGCAACAGACCACATCATTGAATCATCTCCACTGTCCACCTGGTAATCTCTTCCCTAACGAAGCTCTGAATAGGGCTTCTGTTTCAGGAGCTATATTGGGCATGCGAACCACATGGCATACCCAGCAAAGGTGCCAAGTGTAACAAGGGTGCTGGGGATGTTGATAAAGTATGTGTTTAATTATGTGCACCAGAACAAAGAAATTCTTACTTGCAGCAACTTTACAGATACATTAACACACTATAAATAAATATACAATAAATTATCTGGAAAGGAGCATATTTTCAGCACTGCTCAACTGAATTTGCATTTCTGTGCAGAACTCTACACAGAGTGCTTAAAGCTTGCATAGATATATCAATCCTCATGCAATGGTCTTTTTTAACCTCTCTTGCCAAAAGTCATAGTCATACAGCCTGGAAACAGGCCCTTCGTCTCAACTTGCCCACACTAACCAACATGTCCCATCAACACTCTACACTAGTCACACGTGCCTGATTTTTAGTCCATATCCCTCCAAATCTATCCTATCCATGTACTTGTCCAAATGTTTTTTTAACGTTGCAATTATACCTGCCTTACCTACCTCCTCTGGCAGTTTGTTCCATACACTTACCATCCTTTTTGTTTAAAAAAAAGTTGCCTTTGGGTTCTTAATAAATCTTTCCCCCTTCACTTTAAACCTATATCCTCTGATTCTTGATTTCCCTACTCAAGGTAAAAGACTGCATTTCCCCTATCTATTCCTCTCATGATCTTATACACCTCTGTACAATCACCCCTTTTCCCTACTTGCAAGAACATTGCAGGTAATTAGAAATTCAGCAGCTGAATCACTCCAGGTGGGTGGCTAATCTGTGCCTTATCACTATTTATGAATCACTGTTCCATTGCAAATCACTACCAATGCTTTATCACATATGGACATCAATAATGCTATCTACTGAGGAGGTGGTGGGAGGGGGTGGCCTCAGGCAAGAAAGTCACAGCATAGCATTGTCCATAATTGACATTAAGTATGCTTTTGGCATACCCTTCAAAATCAACACAGAAGCAAAAGTATCACTAGAACATCTTTAAAGCTGCTTTAACATGGCAAACAGCCAACACAACAGTAACAATTTCTCAAAAACATAGAAACATAGAAAATATGTGCAGGAGTAGGACATTCGGCCCTTCGAGCCTGCACCGCCATTCAATATGATCATGGCTGATCATCCAACTCAGTATCCCGTACCTGCCTTCTCTCCATACCCCCTGATCCCTTTAGCCACAAGGGCCACATCTAACTCCCTTATAAATATAGCCAATGAACTGGCCTCAACTACGTTCTGTGGCAGAGAATTCCACAGATTCACCACTCTGTGTGAAAAAAAACTTTCTCATCTCGGTCCTAAAAGACTTCCCCCCTTATCCTTAAACTGTGACCCCTTGTTCTGGACTTCCCCAACATCGGGAACAATCTTCCTGCATCTAGCCTGTCCAACCCCTTAAGAATTTTGTACGTTTCTATAAGATCCCCCCTTAATCTTCTAAATTCCAGCGAATACAAGCCGAGTCTATCCAGTCTTTCTTCATATGAAAGTCCTGCCATCCCAGCTGGAGTAACTCGGCAGCATCATCTGTGGAGAAAACAAACAGGTAATGTTTCAGGTTGAGACACTTCTTCAGGGGATCCCCGACTCTCAGTCTGAAGAAGGGTCTTGACCCGAAACGTTACCTATTCCTTTTCTCCAGAGATGCTGTCTGACCCACTGTTACTCTTTCTTTGGTTCAAACCAGCATCTGCAGTTCCTTCCTACACAATAACAATTTCTCTGTCATTGCACTTGGTGCCTCTATTCTAGAAAAAGTTGCAAGACTAAATGTCAAAATCTGCCCATACAAGACACACTACAAATTGCAGCTGTCAGGACAAAGTATTTATGTGCACACTGACACGCATTCCCATGCTGACAAAAACACTTGTGCGGTGATGTATCATCTTGTTCTGCACGAGTACCTAGTAGCTGGGCAAAGACACTGACCAAAGCAGTCAATTATTTAAACAAAAGCTCATCTTTCAGATTTGGCCAAGATTGAAATGAACATTGAAGTTAAAAGGCAACGCACACAGAATGACTGTCTACTGAAATAGCATTCTAACCTTTAAGAGGCAACTCTTTTTAGCTTTGCAGCAAAATATTGACATTGATGACGTTGAGAGGATTAATGAAAAGAAAGACACAGAAACATATAGAAATACAGCGCAGAAACAGGCACATTGGCCCACTGAGTCTGTGTGGATCATCAACCATCCATTTACATTATTTCATATATTATTCTCACATTCCCATCATCACGTCCCAGATTCTGCTACTCGTCTGCACACTTGGAGGGCAATTTACAATAACCAATTAATCTACTAAAGCACAAGGCTTTGTGATGTGGGAGAAAACCTATGCAGTCACTGAAAGAATGTACTAACTCCTCGTTGATAACAGCAGGGGTCAGGATTGTTCAGGATCAGCAAGCAGTGGCTCTATAAGCTACGATAATTCAAGAGCAAAAATTTACAGAATGCAATGGGAATAAGGACATTCCCTGCATTTTTCTGATGGTAGCTTTTAAAAGTTGATTTGCTGGACAAATATTTCCAGAGGTTTTTCTGTGACTTTTGCCTGGCTATTACAAGGTGGGGGGGGGGATGCAGGCTTGAGTAGACATGCAGTCTACCATTAGGCAGGCCACACACTGGTGACAGTGTTGCATGCAAGTATGCATACCCATGGGTGTGAACACATGTAAATTCACCAGAGGGTGTATACACACGCTGTACCATTTAAGTGCAAATGAATATATGTGCCCAAGGGACTGAGGTGTGTGGACACACGCAGTGTGCCAACTCAGATCGGCTGAACATGTAAAGTCTGAGGGAATTCATGGGAATGTGTCAAGCATAAAGAGTTTGGATTAGCATAATGGGCTTTTGATGGTCAGCATGGACACAGTGGGCCAAAGGACTCCATTTATGTACTCTGTACCTCTATGCATTTCGGCATGTCAGCAATGGAGACTGCTAATACGTGTACTTGCCCATGTGTCCACCCATACATGTGTACTGGTGCATGGTGGCAATCCTCTGTTCAGAAGGAACATACTCCCCCTTGAAAATGGAGTGATCCTTTCCGTTCCAAAATTTGTCAGATTGAGATTCAAGGGTCACAATAAGAAGCTTCATGAGAAAAGGAGCTTATATTTTTTTCCAAAATTATTTCCAAGTCAATGGAAATTCTCTCCTGGCACAACAGTATCTGGTGGCCACCTCCCACAGATATCTCATTGTAAGTGTGTGGGATCCTGGTGCAAGGAATATCCCTGCAGCTTACTATATGAATGATGAGGTTATTGGACTTTGAGGTCGTCCTTGTCTGCTGAGAATCCACATTTGCAGTGCCACTCAAGGCTTTAAAAGGTACTTTAGTGGTGGGATACCCTTCAAGAACTGGAGCACTGACACCATTGCAGCACTGCATGGGTTTGGTTTGTAAACATGCAGTGGTCATCAAAGCACAACATGTGTAGGAATGAACTGCAGATGCTTGTTTATTCCGAAGACACAAAATGCTGGAGTAACTCAGCGGGTCAGGCAGCATCTCTGGACAAAAGGAATAGTTTTTTCCATGAAGAAAAGGAAGGCACTATGTGTGGCTGGATGGGTTTCGGGAAGAAGCCTAAGCCCTATCAAGATGCATGTTTGGATGCAGTGACAATGAAAAAATAAAATCCAGATGAGCAATAGACCAGATTAGATATCTTGAAGGTTTCCACGGCACAAGGAAATTATGAGCATAGGGATGAGCACGATCACGGATGGATGTTAAGTTGGCCAACCTTTTGTCACAAACCTTCCTCATCACCAGATTAATGACTCGAGTAATATGATACAAATCCCATGGTAAAAGAGAGAAGTACAGTAGGTAGTTTAAGGAATATTATTCAGTCTCAAGGCAACATTAATTGCTTTAGTCCTTGTCGTTGAACATATCCTTTGACAAACTCCATTGTTCACTCATACAAATGCACACAATTTGACAGACTTTCTTTCCAACAATTTATCTTAAAATGGATGTAGGTGCTGCACTCAGTACTCTAAACCAAGCCAAGAACACCGAAAATGGCAGTTAAATTAAATTACTTAAGACTTTTCTAAACATTCTTTTTTCTGTCGGTCCGTCTTTCTTCTATCTTTCCTTCAGACATGTAACCACCTAAGGTCTTGCAAATGTCATGCAAGGAGACATTTTCTTCCACATTCTCACCACAAAATGAAATAGACAACACAGATGTTCAAAAAGATGAATGGCTGAGAAACAATGGCCTGAAGACAGGATGGATTTACTGCAGTCATCCTGCTGTTTGTTGCAATTCCAGTGCCTGCAAAAACTTTAAATCAAAGTCTATTAAGATTCCTTCTCAGCTTCATGGAGTATACCACAATTTTAAAACAAGTAGCCTATGCCGTTTTAAATTCCCCTCATACAAAGATGCAGCAAATGTCATTTACCACTTTGATTTATGCCCATCACCAGCCAAGCCCTCATTATTCTGCACAATGGCAATGGGGGGTGGGGAGGGTGCACAATGCATTCAAAGAACTGTGACGGATTCCATCCCAAATCTTTCAGATGCTCAAACAAAAACTACAAAGTCATCTATTTTGTAACACCCTACCATATATAACTTTTAAAGTTGTTGAACTTCCCTTCGCTCCAACTGATTAAGAGCAAATCAAAATCCATAGTATTAAAGCTAGGTCAAGCATATTGTTACTTTTTTTTTTCTAAAGGCAATTTTTGAGATTGCGACATAACCCAACCCAGCAGATTCAGATATTTATTTTCATATACTCTGTAACCAGAGTTGCTACCATCTAACTTTTACCCAAAGCAATTTTTTACAAATCCTGTCGTTACATAGGATTCCTCTAAAGTTAATTCCTCTATTTAATTCCTCTAAAGTTAAGTAAACTCTTCAATTAAGATTTGCCTTTTGAAGCATAGTTGCTTTAGTAAGATTATTAAAAGCAAAACTGAACACCTAATCAAAGTGAACCAATTTAATCAACTGTGTCGGAAAAGACAATTGGAAATAATGTCACTTTTGCTTACCTGATTTAAACACAACAGTAATTTATCCCGTACTAACAAGGAAGCACAGATGCTAGGATATACCAAAGATAGGCACATAAAGCTGGAGCAACAGCAGGCTAGGCAGCATCCCTGGAGAAAATGGATAGGTGATGTATTGGGTCCGCACCCTTCAACTTATATTCAGTAATGTATCCTTATAATTACAGATGTCTCTCTCCAATATATTGCACTGAGGATTGTACTGCAGATCACTCAGTCATATTGCAATGTTCTTGGTATATTGCAATGTTCTTAGTAAGAAGATATTCTTAACTCAGTGCCCAATAACTGCTTCCACCAGCAGGTGGCTTCATCAGTGATACCTACTAATCCAGCCAGACTTCAATTGGAACAGCAATATCATCAATTTCATTGTTGGTTAATTTTGGTAATTAAGTGAACCCAATATTACACATTGTCACTCATTCATCATTGGAAATTTACTTTGTCGGTCATCGTCAACTGCTCATGAATAGAATGTTCGGTAATTTTAAAATCAGGCTATACATACCTAATCATCTGAAACAGGCTCCAAGTCAAAATGAGATAAGGAAACATTTATATTGGGAACAGCTTATTGTTGTATTCAGAATTGATTTAGTAACAAAGTTTTTATCGAGCAGATCATTCGCCAGATTGCCCGCCAAACAGCAATGTTCAATAGGCTTCATTTCTACTTTGAACATCAGAATGTGTTTGACTTCAAAGCAGCCACACAGACTGGAGAAACTGCTCAGTAGTTGACTAGTTTTAATCTCATGGTTCCTACCATACTAAAACAAGATCTGATTTTTTTTTAAATTAAAATGCATTAGTAACCACACAATTGCTTAACATCAGAAGCCTGTCTAATCTACTGGGTAGTAGTCGATTCCACAACGCACAAGAGGGAATAGAATAGATATACAGCAAGAAAATAAAATGCAGGGAAGGGACCGTCATTTGGTACACAGCCAAGGCAGACATGATGGGCCAAATAGCTTCCTCCACTGTAACCACTCTACAATTCCATGAAACCAAAGATAGCACGGTAGCGCAGCGGTAGAGTTGCTGCTTTACAGCGAATGCAGCGCCGGAGACTCAGGTTCGATCCTGACTACGGGTGCTGCACTGTAAGGAGTTTGTACGTTCTCCCCGTGACCTGCGTGGGTTTACTCCGAGATCTTCGGTTTCCTCCCACACTCCAAAGACGTACAGATATGTAGGTTAATTGGCTGGGTAAATGTAAAAATTGTCCCTAGTGGGTGTAGGATAGTGTTAATGTACGGGGATCACTGGGCGGCACGGACTTGGAGGGCCGAAAAAAGGCCTGTTTCCGGCTGTATGTATATGATATGATAACTGTTTGGAGCAAATGCAAGTAGGTAGGATTATATTAAGTAGGCATCATGTTCAGTACATAAATGGTGGGCTGAAGGATCTGTTCCAGTGTTGAACTGTACTATGTTAAATCAGTTAATCACATGGATTTTTTTTAAATGTATAAACAAAGAACTACAGATGCTGGTTAATACACAAAAGGATGCAAAGCCAAAGCGCTGCAGTAACTCAGCAGATCAGGCAGCATCTCTGGAGGACATGGATAGGTGATGTTTCTTGGTGACACCCTTCTTCAGATTGGTGGTGGGGAGGGGGAGGGGGGAAAAGCTGGAAAAAGAGAGAGGCAAGCCAAAGCATGACAGATAATAAATACGACACAGGCTAGGGGAATTTTTTGGACAGCTCTTGCTACTTTCCTCCCATGGCCTCACAATCTGCAACTCTTCAAACCTGTCTCACACTAACTGGTCTCATCTCCAGCCTTTGCTCCAACCATTAAGAATAAGAGGTAGGCCATTTAGGACTGAGATGAGGAAAAACCTTTTCACCCAGAGAGTTGTGAATCTGTGGAATTCTCTGCCACGGAAGGAAGTGGAGGCCAATTCACTGGATGTTTTCAAGAGAGTGTTAGATTTAGCTCTTAGGACTAACAGAATCAAGGGATACGAGGGGAAAGCCTGCTTCATTATTGAATGCGATCATGGCAGTAGCTGTGTATCAAACCCACTTTCTCCCTAGTCTTTAAATACACAAGTTACAATCTTGAATAAACTCCCTGCATTAAGAAATGACCACCCTTTTTCCTGTCTGTATTCCTTAGCTCTGGTTGTATTACCAAGAAGAAACAGACTTTCACAGGTTTCAGAGGGAAAGTCGTTATAATACATTCTCTCCAGAATTTTAGGAAATGGATTTTAGAAAATAAAGATGAAATAACTGAACATATAATTTTTTTTAGTTAGTTTAAAGATACTGCGCGGAAACAGGTCTTTTGGCTCACCAAGTCCATGCCGACCAGCAATCCCCGCACACTAACTCGAACCTGCACACACTAGGGACAATTTTACCAAGCCAATTAACCTAAGAACCTGTATCTTTTTGGAATGTGGGAGGAAACAGGAGCACCCGGAGAAAATCCACGCAGGTCACAGGGAGAACGTCCCAAACTCCGTACAGACCAAACCCGGGTCCCTAGCGTTGCAAGGCAGAAACTCTACCGCTGCTCATTTTCTGTTTTGAATAATACTCATTGTACCAGCTTACTCTAGCTTTCCAATATCAACTGGGAATCGGAAAAGTGAAAGAACCTTATATATCAATGGCAATTCCATTGTTGTTAAAGAACAGTAAAAAATACAATTGCAGACACAATCTCTTCAAAATGATGTGATGTAAAATCCTATAATCTTTCAAATAAACTTTGCCAAAACTGGCATTGCCCAGCTCTCAGCACGCTTAATGGAGAATTTCACTCCCTGAAATCAAGGGAAGCGAACTTTGTCACTGCAATATAAATGCCGAAGCAACAAAAGAAGTGATACTGTTGTCTCACCAACCTTTGAAAGAAGGAGGATGACATTAATCTGACACTCTTTGCCACAATTAAATCACAAAAAAGAGCATTCAATCAATTGTACCCAGGCTCTGGAAAACACCAGAGGAAAATAATCAGTCAAACTGCACGTACAATAGCAATTTAATATAATAAATTGTCCCAATGCTTTACAAAAATAACTAATAGACAAAATGGCTCACTGATCCTTAAGGAGATATGCAGACAGGCAACCAAAAACGTAAAAGTTATTATTGGTTTAAAAAAAATTAAATTGCCTGCACTCAAATGATGCTGAAAGTACTTAGAATAGCTGACCCTAAGAAAGTCTTCAATTGCATTGCAGGTTCCCCAGTCATGAGCCATGGTTTTAATATTTTCATACGCTACATTCTATTAAAAAGAAATGGAAGAAGCAAGCACTGGTTAGAGGGGTAAAGAATAGAAACCCTGCAACATTTGCAGATCACAGAGCAAAGAACCTGCTCACACTCTAATCAGCTGTTCTGTTGAGATGTGCTATAGGTATTATTTTGTGCACATAAAACATCAAATAAACCACTACACAGCCACAAGAAGTAAAATTGTAAAGATAGACACAAAATGCTGGAGTAACTCAGCAGATCAGGCCATGTCTGGGAGAATAGGGGTTGGTGATGTTTCTATGTCACCCATCTTTTTTCTCCAGAGATGCTGACCCGCTAAGTTACTCCATCATTTTGTGTCTATCTTTGGTATAAACCAGCACCTGCAGTTCTTACTATTTTCTATAGTAAAATTGTAAATTTTCACAATACAAAATATACAATTTCACAAGTAAGATTTGGTGACAGTACAATTTAATGCATAGAGGGTGGGCAATAAACAAGAGGTGGATTTTTAAATAGATAAATTATTTTATTTAGAAAAGACAAGCCAAAGAAAGAACATGACATACGAGATTAAAGACTTCTGCAAAATTGTGGGTTTGATTCTACAATCCAGCCTTGGGTGGGAGTGCTGTATCATCAGAAGTGTAGCCCTTAATTAGAGAAGATGTGTAGGTGAACAGAAAAAGAAAAATCAAAGTTTGGAGATGTCCCGACATACTATCAAACATTTCTCCCTCAACTCTCATCACTGGTTGGATATTAGCTGGTGATTGATCCTTCACTGTGCATAACAGGGATGCTAAATTTTCCTCAATGAGGTTGCGGCCTCCATAGTTCAAAATACTTGTGTAGAGGCCTTTCTAAGAGAATGGTCTCGACCCAAAACGTCACCTATTCCTTTTCTCCAGAGATGCTGTCTGACCCGCTGAGTTAATCCACCTTTTTTGTCTATCTTTAGGTTAAACTAGCATCTGCAGTTCCTTCCATTTAGAAAGTATTCAGTGTATTCAGAAAGTATTCAGACCCCTTCACTTTTTCCACATTTTGTTACATTACAACCTTATTTTTAAATGGATTAAATTGGGTTTTTTATCATCAGTCTACACAACAATACCCCAGAATGAAGAAGTGAAAACAGGTATTTAGAATTTTTTTGCAAAGTAATTAAAAAGAAATAACTGAAACATCACATTTACATAAGTATTCAGACCCTTTGCTATGACACTCAAAATTGAGTTTATGTTCATCCTATTTCCATTGATTATCCTTGAGATGTTTCTACAACTTGATTGTCCACCAGTGGTAAATTAAATTGATTGGACATGATTTGGAAAGGCACACACCTGTCTATATAAGGTCCCACAGTTGACAGTGCATGTCAGAACAAAAACCAAGCCATGAAGACGAAGAAATTGTCCGTCGATCTCCGAGACAGGATTGTGTTGAGACACAGATCTGGGGAAGGGTACAAAACAATTTCTGCAGCATTGCAGGTCCCAAAGAGCACAGTGGCCTCTGTCATTCTTAAATGGAAGAACTTTGGAACAACCAAGACTCTTCATAGAGCTGGTCCACAGGCCAAACTGAGCAATCGGGGGAGAAGGGCCTTGGTCAGGGAGGTGACCAAGAACCCAATGATCACTCTGACAGAGCTCCAGAGTTCCTCTGTGCAAATGGGAGAACCTTCCAGAAGGACAACTATATCTGCAGCACTCCACCAATCAGGCTAGACGGAAGCCACTCCCCAGTAAAAAGGCACATGACAGCCCACTTGGAGTTTGCCAAAAGGCACCTAAAGGACTCAGACCATGAGAAACAAGATTCTCTGGTCCGATAAAACCAAGATTGAACTCTTTGGCCTGAATGCCAAGCAGCACTGCTCATCACCTAGCCAATACCATATCTACGGTGAAGCATGGTGTGGCTCACCAAGGTCCAGGGACCGCCACTGTGGCGGTCCCTGGACCTCGGACTGGGGCGGAGGTTCACCTTCCAACAGGACAACGATCCTAAGCACACAGCCAAGACAACGTAGCTGTGGCTTTGTGACAAGTCTGTGAATGTCCTTCAGTAGCCCAGCTAAAGCCCGGACTTTAACCCGATCGAACATCTCTGGAGGGACCTGAAAATAGCTGTGCATCGACTCTCCCCATCCAACCTGACAAGAGCTTGAGAGGATCTACAGAGAAGAATGGGAGAAATTACCCAAACACAGGTGTGCCAAGCTTGTAGCGTTATACCCAAGAAGACTTGAGACTGTAATCGCTGCCAAAGGTGCTTCAACAAAGTACTGAGTAAAGGGGCTGAATAAAGGGTCTGAATACCCTTTAAATGTGATTTTTCAGTTATTTATTTTTAATTACTTTGCAAAAATTTCTAAACACCTGTTTTCGCTTTTTTTATTATGGGGTATCGTGTGTAGATTGATGATAAAAAAAATGAATTTAATCAATTTTAAAATAAGGCTGTAACGTAACAAAATGTGGAAAAGGTGAAGGGGTCTGAATACTTTCTGAATGCACTGTATAATCGATCAATCATGATAACTCATTTAAGTTTGTATATTTGTGCATAACTTTAATAAAGATGCAAGCTTCAGCATATAGGTATAATAATCCCAGAGAACAGATTTGCTGTTGGAATTTGAAGTAAGTATTATTATGCACATGCTGCATGTTACATTTGATGCATCAAAAAATTTGTTGAAGTTCTATGCATTTTCAACGATAAGGACGGCGTTTTGTGTGTTGTAAAGCCAAACTGATCCAAAATTTTAGTTTCCAATCTCGGTCCACACCAAGTTAGCCATCCTCAGTTGGGAAGCTACAAATGTAGCTGGAAATCAGACTTTTGAGGAAAGGATTTCCTCTCTTCATCAGTATCACACAGTAACTTCTGAATATTGTGCGTGCAGAGTTACCATACAAAACCAAACTACTGAACTTCTGGGAACTTGCCAAAATCAGTTCTGCAAGATTGGCTAAAGAACAAATTCACTGCACCAAATCTCAAATAAAAAGCCAATGTCCTTGGGAGCTAATTTTGGACTTAAACAATTCTTAATGATCGAGCATACATTTCAATTTTTAGATCGTGTCATGAAATATAGCTTTATTATTTCATCTTTATGATGTTACTTGAAGTGATTCAGATATAATGATAGACAATGATATTTGCACATGATACAGTGTAAAAATGTATTGCTCTTGTAAATAACCTTTGAACTGTTCAGCGTTCAGCATTATTGAAATTAATTGATAGTTAAATATTATTTGGCATTAGGTTTTCTACCTATCTTCAACAAAAATGCAAAGCTAGATGGAAACTACTTACAATCTAACTCTGTCTAAAAGTTAAACTGCTGCAGATGCTGGAAAACTGAAATAAAAGCAGAAAGAGCTGGAAATGCAAGGTTGACCAACATCTGTGGAGAAAGAAAATAATTAACGTCCCAACTCAACTACTCTTTCCACAAATATTGCACTTTTTTTTTTAAACTTGCAGGGGAATTGTCTCTATATACTATAAATTATAGTTTTCATTTACTTTAAAAGAGCAAAATCACTTCAGCATACAGAATGGCATGATACCAAACATCTGATCACCATTTTATAAAGACAAGTTTGGGCAAGTACATAATGCACATCTGTCTCTTTATTGCATTCTGCACGCAGCCAATCCTCACTTGTTTCACCCTGGAGTTCTTCAAACCCTTGATCTTTGGAGTGCTTTTTCCTTGAAAGAGCCAAAGGCTAAATGTCAAGATTGAGTTTTTATTTGTCATGTCCATTGGATACGAACCGAAACAATGAACTTCTTTCTTGCTACAGCTTTACAGGCACACAAGTTGCAACAACAATAAGTATATAACAAATTATCAGTTATTCTAAGTAAATACTAAGTAAAGTGAGGCTTCATGATGGAACAGCTGCTGTCAGAGAAGGTTCAATCCTGACCTCAGATGCTGTCTGCATGGAGTTTGCACATTCTACCCATGACAGCATGAGTTTTTTTCCCCCGACATCCCCAAAACATGTGGGTTTGTAGGTTAATTGGTCTCTGTAAATTGCCCCTGGCATGTAGAGTGGGTGCAAAAGTGAGATGACATAGGGCTAGTGTGAGCAGGTGATCAATAGTCAGTGTTGACTCAGTGGGCAAAGGGTCCATTTCCATGCTGTACCTTTCAATCAATAAATTAACTAAACCACAATAGTTCAAACATAAAAGTACGTAGAGAAACCGTAGTAGTGCATAATAAATGTCCTACATCCTTATGAAACCAGAGGTCATCTGCACTCAGAGGATTTAAGTAACCTTATTTCTGTCATGTCCAACATCCTTCAATCACGTATGTCAGAGACAGACAGCACTCCAGATGTGTATTGTGCACTGTTCAGAGAAAGTTTTAAACCCAACTTCAAGATGGGAATGCAACCAAATTAAAGCAATCATATCAATGATTTACTCAAGATATTCAGTGTTTAGCTGGAAATATTTATCTAATCTCATTACTTTACAGGTTATTTGATGTTTGAACACTTTGATCAAAATTAAACTGAAATGCAGCGAAACTAAAACCTATTCAGCGTCTGTGTCACAGTTGACCCAAACATGTTTATTGCAAAGAAGGTGTCCCAGAACCCATATTAATCCCCTTAATAAACCCAAAGGTCAGTATTAAAAAATGGTGCAATGTAAAATATTAACCACACACATTTTCAAATGATTTATGCATCCTTATCAATTTCTCATTCAAAAGAAAAATGTGTTAATGGTTTTTTAAAATTAAAATTAGATGAGGATTTCGCCACCTCCATAGGTACCCTTTTAAACACATTGTGGCAATGCAATTGCAGAACACACATCACAGAAAGCCCCCAAGTAAGCAAATAGTTACCTTTACCCAAATACTTCAATTAAAAAGAACAGTGTACACCAAGCAGCCTAAACTGGTGGCTGAGCCAAAGTCCTTTTTAAAATGAAACCATCTAGTTGTATGCTGCCCGTACAACGCTGAACCATTCAAAAATATCAAAGTCCGTGCACCCCACATTGCAATGCCAATCATACTTCAGGGTCACCTAAAAGGACAAACCGTATGCAAGAATGCTGAGTTAGCAACATCAAGCTCCCAGAAACTCCCCATTTGATATTTGTCACTGCAGCTTACGGTAACTCCCTGCTCGAGGTCTCTGCAGCAAACAAGCTACTGTAAATGAAGCCAGATTGTGCAACAAATGGAAGTAAACAAGCTAGCTCCAGAATTCTCCCTGCACTCAGCTAGCTCTATGCATTGTGCAGCACACTACTTTAAACATAATCTTTTCTTCCAAAAAAAAAATCATTGCAAGTACGACTCGAACAAACTGCAAAGCTTACCTCGTCTCTTGTCCATGAGTTCCCAGAACTGCACCTGAGGCGTGACGTGCCTTTAGGGGGAGTCTCATTAAAAAAAGCTCAAAGACCGTGATACACTCTCTGGGCCCCACTCTGCAAACCTGCATGCACACTGCTGCACAATTCTCTGCTGCAGACTTCCCCTTCGGACGCTTGTTCCTTCTCTTTTCTTCTTTCCGCTGCCTGGCAGCAGCTAATGGCAATTTGCTTATGTTAAAACACCACACGGTCCCCCACCCTTCTGCTTCTCAAATGTACTGCCTTCAGTTCTTCCTTTCAACTTAGCTGCCATACGCAGAGTAAAAGCTGCAGCTATAAGCCAATCTTGACCATGACATCACACAGGAAGTTGGAAAACTGCCAGAAACAGACTACAGAGGTATGTTTTAAACACACCCTTGTCTAAAAAAAAGTGATTGTTATCTTTACGTAGGTGTTTCTGGCTGTTTAAAAAAGATTCTGGCATTTTTTAAAGCAAACAAAAAATCTCATTCATAGCCAGGCTCTGAAGAAATGCTTTACTAAAACCGACAGTCATAGAGCTATACTTCACAGAAACAGGCCCTTCAGTCCATCTTGTCCATGCCAACCGAGTAGGAATTCTAGACTAGTTCCATTTGCCTGCATTTGGCCCATATACCTCTAAACACTTCCTATCTATATGCCTTTTGAAAGTCATAAATATCCACTTCTATAGCATGCTTTGGCAACTCATTCCAGATATAGACCACCGTCTCAGTGAGAATGTTGCTCTTGAGGTCCCTCTAAAATATATCCCCTCTCATCCTAATTCCTTTAATAAACCCAAAGGTCATTAAAAAAAAATGTTGCAATGTAAAATATTAACCACACACATTTTCAAATGATTTAAAATCCTATACCCTAGGAAAAAGACTGAGCGTTCATTTTATCCATGATCTCATACACCTCAATAAGGTCACCCCCTCAGCCTCTTATGCTGTAAAGGAAAAAAGTCCCAACCTCTTGCTGTAACTCAACCTTTCCCTATGTCTATGCACAAATTTGCAGTTAACCTCCTTCCCTGGACCAAGCCTGGCAAATTTTATTAAAGAACGGTTGCTGATCATCCATTCCTCTAGAAACAGGTGGAGACCATCTGGCCCCATCACGTTTGTGTTAGCTCTCAAAAGAAACAAAATTTACTCTCACTTCCCTGCTTCTTCCAATAACCTCAGTCTTCACTCTTTGATTATATTTATTCAATTCCCATTTGAAAATAATTTATCACAGGTCACAGTAGCTTGCTACATAAAAACACTCCTTGCCACTTGTTCTTAGAGCTTGATCACTCCATGAACCTCCAGGATCTGCTGTTATTTAATTATGAGATCTGAGAATTTCTGTCAGAACCAAAGTGTAACTTAAGCCCCTAATGTATTGGCCATCCATTGCTCTGCGGGAACCAAAATAGCCACAAAAGCAAGACACATACTTCCAGTTTGCAACTGAACAGTGTTCTCCCCATCCTCTCTGCTGTCAGGCGAGAAACAAATAACCAGTGCAACAGCAACACCATAGTACAAGTACAGTGAGAGCCCTCAATCTGCACAGAGAAAGTTAGGGGAACTACCCGCAAGCAGATATCATCACAATTTGTAGCTTAGTTTTTCTCCTGACTTATTTTGAAGCTTGCGAGTGGCTCATTATCTTTTGCAGAAGGATCAGCCTGAAACTCCTGCTTGCATAAACCCTGCCTTGGAAGACATGGCAAGTCCCAAGATCATTATCTTGGCACAGGTCCAAGCCTACATACCTACTGTACTAGTCAATATATTTTCTGATATGCAGGTTGATTTTAACATCAGCTCTCCTTCCCCCCCCCCCCCCCCCCCCCTCATATAAAGAATTCCAACCATTTGCAATTTGATCTAGATTTGTCTCAGGCTCTGCAGGCATCCGCTACTAATATCGTAATATGTATGTACTAAAAAATTGTGGATGGGAAAAAAGGGTGGTAAAATTGTGCAGTTCTTCGGGAATGTGTATTAACGTTTCAGCAAAGGGTTAATGTCACCTGCTTAACTGTTTTATTTTTACATAACTTGACACTGATTACATTTTCCCAAAGTATTAATTTCAGAATAATTGTTCTGCACCAAATAAAATATAAAGATCTACCTTTTGATTTGACAAGCTAATCAATTGGAAGTGTCACAAAGCGTTAGATGATAGATCGCATCTCAGGAACTTACATTTCAACCATCTTTCTGGCAAGTAAGATTTTCTGACCACAACTTAACCCAAAGCCTTTAAAACTGCAATCAACACAGCACAGCTAACTAAAGTAATTTGAGGCAACAAGATCAATAACAAGGTGTACACCCTAACCATGCATTTGCAATGCAGCACTGACACGTGATACTAACCATTCATCTAATGCAGTATTAGAAAATAATGCCTTGTTTAATACTCTGTTGGAAAGGCTGTTAAAACACGATTTTGCATGTTGAACTGTTCTGTGAAACATTAAAGACCTTTTCCCACAAATTGCAACCAATTAAGGAGTTATTTTGATATCCAGCTCAATATTCTCCCACTTACCATAAACAATATCAGTAAAAATTGATCATTCATTTCATGGTTTATTTTGCAGACTGATTCTGCTTCAATTTGTTAAGTTACACATTTAAGGTACTTCAGACACATGATCAAATGCCATATAAATGGTTATAGTTTACGGATTTTTTTCAATAATTATGGTACAAACTTTTCTCACAAATATATGAAAATGAAGCAAAATTAACCCAATCCAAGTGATGCGCCATTAACCTCAGAAGATGGTCACCACATCTGAACACATTCGAGAGGCACAGCACATGAAAGACACTACCTAAATGCAAGTTCTTCCTTTCGTTGTTTCACAACATGCTCACACTTCCTGTACTAGTCCGGCTGCTGCCACAGTAGCAGCTCTACATGGAGGTATTTGGTCCAGCAAATCAATTTTGAAAGCTACCACTAAAAATTCAGGGAGTATTTATATTATCATATTACCAGTAGCACAACTAATAGAGCTGCTGGCTTGCAACGCTAGTGACCCAATTTCAATCCTGAGCCCTGGTACTGTCTGTATGGAGTTTGCACGTTCTCTCTGTGACCGTGCGGGTTTTTCCTGAGTGCTCCAATTTCCTCCCATGTAACCAAAGAAGTGTTACTTGGTAGATTAATGGGCCATTGTAAATTGTCCCCAAGTATGTAGGTAAATAGTAGAATCTGGAGGTAACTGATGGCTACGCGAGGAGAATAAAAACTGGGATTAATATGTTTAACACAAGAACCTGTTTCTGTGCAGTCTCTTTCTATGACTCCCTATGAACATTGACATTTATAGCGCTAGTTCAGTTTAATCTAAGCCCCAACCTGTTATCCCCCCCAAACCCATCCTGACTCTTGACACAGCCAGATTCGGTTGGAAACTAATCAACAACCAGGCTGTGAGTGATAACTGATTTTGTGCCACTCCAGTAACTAAATTGTATTGTTACCGCCAGCTTGTGTGGCTGATGTGACGCTTGCTTCAAGGGCACAAGGGGTAATGTTATAACTTGTATGAAACCCCTCTATGCATTGCAGAAGAGCTTGAACCAAACTATTCCAACGACAAGAATCGCTTGGCATTCAAGATAACAACTGGGTCCTCGAATCCAAACTGGATTCAGAGCCCAGTGAACTGAACTCCATTCTTACTTTTAAATCATTCTGCACTCACTCATATCTGCAATGCAACACCTTCCATAACCTGCCCTACATCCCAATCTTCCATCTCCAGACTCCATGATCTGAGCCACAGCCCCCAACTAACCTCTGTCCATAACTTGTGAACACTGAATGTGAATGATCTTGATTTCCAAAACAAGCAACACTCACTGGAATTTACCTCATCTCCTCCCTGATCCTTAAACCCAATCAAAAGCTTGATTGCAAACCACTGGCTTCAATCCTTGTGCCCGAGGCAAAACACAGGCTCTATCTGCACAACTGCACCAACTCCTGAATCCAGTCTCCGACCCAAATACTAGGCAAGACATTTTGTTCTCAAAAAAGCACAGCGACTATTGTTCTTCATTCCAACCTTGGGCCTCAGGTACAATTAAAGTTTGCAGGAAGGGGCTCAAGACGACACAAACGGAACGCTGGCACTCCGCTATGTCATCCATCTACAGGAATTTTTATCCAGCCATGTTTTAAGGTTTTTTTTCAATTATTCTGCATTCACCTTCCCCTTACTGCAGAAATTGTTTGGGCACCATCTCTCTCTCTCTATTCAGTTATGCCTCTGCACAAAACTGGACTGACACCCTACCACCCAACCGTGCACAAATTCAGCACACCATTCTCAGTAATTAAGGGTTTCTAGACGTCGTGTGCGTTGAAGGCACTTTGTCCATCCACTACTGAAGATATGTTTTCTGGCAACATGCATTAATCCATCTACTCACCCTCAGGGAAGTGCAATCCTATTTTCACCCAATATTCACACAGGAGCACAACAGGAATCCTGGAAAACTTTCCTTCCCAGCTCAAAGATAAGGAGGTTGTTGGCTCATTATTCCTTCAGTCACCTTGGCAAGACTAACTCACAGCAATCTTGGATTCTAGTCAATAATGATGTAGTTAAACTCTATATTTACCAATAATATTTACCAATAATATTTGGAGTAGCACAGTAAAGTTGATTTATTCTAATAATTAGAATATTTTAATATTAGGATATATATTCAATATAAATATTGAAGTAAATGTTCCAACAACCAAAGGTTAAAAAAAACTATTTCCAGCCTATGCAATAATGACTTAAGACAACTTAATCCTTGTACCTTAATGGGGGAGAACAAATACCTTGTCTCGGCTTGAACAGGGTTTGTCTTAACAGGAAATCAAAAATAATAAATGCCAGAGATGCACAGGTTGGCCAATAAGACACAAACGATGCATTTTTTTGGGCAGTGCCTTTTTTCAAATTGTTCAGGGAACACCCCTATTTGGAATATTAATAAATTACTCATCATGCATTTTCAGCACTAAATTATGATTTTATTTCACATTGATATTTTTCTCTTCCAACTCCAGGTTTCAACAGAGCTCCTGGTTAAATTGTAAACTTTATCCCAAAATGACATGAGCTTCAATTACATGAAAAATAAATGTCTAACATTAACCTCATTGTACCATGGTTTTGCAGACTAAGGATGTTCACTCCAGTGTGCATTTAATCACTCTAGCCTGCATTTAATAATGTGCAGAAATTGTGATTTCCTAAGTCAAAAGATCACCCTGCTTCTCATATGCTGACAGACACGTAACCCACTGTCACAATCACAATTTAAATCCCAACGATCACCTCAAACAAAAAGTGCAGACCTCTGGTATACCCACCCCTCCTTCAATGGCACGCTCCCAGTTACACTTGGAACTTCTGGCTGCCAACTATTTCCAAATCCAACCTTGGACGGAAGTACATCGCACATTCTTGCATTGAAAAACATACAATGCCCAATAAGTTGCAAATGCAATTTTGAATTGGACTTAAGGCCAACAACTTCCTGGTACATGATGTTCTGCATCCTCAGGTCTTAGTGAAAATGTATGCATTAGTTCTGATCTTCCAAAACTCACGTGTAGGAAGGAACTCCAGATGCTGGTTTAAACCAAAGATAGACATAAAATGCTGGAGTAACTCAGCGGGGCAGGCAGCATCTCTGAAGAAGGGTCTCAACCCGAAAAGTGACCTATTCCTTCTCTCCAGAGCTGCTACCTATCCCACTGAGTTACTCCAGCATTTTGTGTCTATCTTCCAAAACTCATGATCTATCAGGATCTATCATAATCTGGAAACCATTATTAGGGGAATAGCAGGAGGCATTGAGTAAATCATAAAACAAGGAAAAGGCTAACCAGTTTTATTTTAAAAAATGATTTAAAAAATATATTTTGAGGATGTAACTGGCAGAGTGGATAAAGAGTAACTTGCAGCTATAGTGTATTTGGACTTCCATAAGACATTTAGAGAAGGTGCCATGCAACTACTGGTAATGTACTAGCAGGGACAGATATTGGCTAACAAACAGAAAGTGTGATTTAATGTGATATGTTATAATTAAGGGGATACCAGAGGGATCAATGTTGGGGCCTCAGCTATAAGTAAATGAGTTTTAAATTAAAGGAACAGATTCCATGACATCCTAATTCATAGACTATGCAAATATATATGGGAAAGCAAATGGTGAGGAAGGTGCAATGTTTCCAAAGAGGTACAGATAGGTTAAGCAAATTGGCAAAAAAATTGCAGTCAAGTATATCGTGGAGAAATGTGAAATATCCATTTTAGTAGGAGGCAATGCTAAATAATGGCTATTATAGACAGAGACAGACCAGAATGTTGTCGTGGAAAGGATACTGGTGTAGGGACATAGGGATTGGCCAGGTAATAGAACCCTCGGATTGGGTTACGGTCACGGGGTGAGGGAGCGCGGGGTATTTAAATGCTTGGCGCCAAACGTGAGATTAGAGATTAGATTAGTAAGTGAAGTTAGTGTTTGTCCAGAAAGAAGTCTGTCGCGTTTGTTACGGGTTTTATACTAATAAAGGATTTAGATAAAACCACTCGTCTGGACTCACTACATTGGTGACCTCGACGGATGCAAAAGCGAATGTCTAAGGTTTCTGATCCGTGGTCGGCTCGCCAGCAGCGGCACCTAACCCTCATTTCGGAGTTTACGACCGATGTCCGTCATATTGCGGGTAGGCTGAATGCCGTTGCTGATGCTCTGTCCCGGCCGGCCATTCCCTCCGTAGCCGTGGTTGGTAAACATGTGGATTTCCAGGAGCTAGCGGAGGCTCAGCGCCTGGAAGGAACTGCCGCGGTGTACGCCTCCACAACCTCGGGACTGCGTTTAGAGCAGGTGGCGTGTGGCCCCACAGGTACCAAGTTGTGGTGCGACATTACTCTCCCACGCCCTCGCCCGGTGGTGCCTGCCGCTCTGCGGCGTAAGGTTTTTGAGGCCATTCATGGCCTGGCACATCCGTCCATCAGGGCGACTTCAGCCATGGTGGCCGACCGGTTTGTCTGGCATGGCCTGCGGAAGCAGGTGGCAGCCTGGGCACGCGCCTGCATTCCGTGCCAGACCTCCAAAGTCCATCGTCATGTCCAGCCTCCGCACCAGACATTCGAGGTTCCCCCCGCCCGTTTTTTCCACATCCATGTGGATTTGGTGGGTCCATTGCCCTATTCTAGGGGTTACACTCATCTACTGACGGTGGTTGATCGGTTCACTCGTTGGCCGGAGGCGCTCCCGTTGTCGGACACCTCGGCGGCCTCCTGTGCACGGGCCCTGGCGTTGCATTGGGTGGCTCGTTTCGGGGTCCCGGCTATCATCACTACAGATCGGGAAGCCCAGTTCACCTCGTCTCTCTGGGCCGCGCTGGCGCAGCTTTATGGTGCTCGATTACAGCAGACCACCGCCTATCATCCCCAAGCCAACGGGATGGTTGAGCGTTTCCATCGGCAGCTGAAGGCGTCCCTCTGTGCTCGCCTGACTGGCTACGATTGGGCTGACCAGCTGCCTTGGGTCCTCCTCGGCATCCGTACGGCCCCGCGGGCTGAGCTGGGCACATCTTCGGCCGAGCTCGTCTACGGTTCGCCCCTGCGGGTGCCGGGCGATATTCTCCCTTTTACTCCCGCCTTGCCGCCATCCGTCACGTCAGTCTTGGGCTCCCTCCGAGAACGGGTGGGTTCTCTGGCTCCAGTCCCCACCTCTAGTCACGGAAGCACAGCAGTTCACGTTCCTTCGGAATTGCGGAGCTGTGATTTCGTGTTTCTTCGGAAAGATTGCCACCGTCCCCCTCTTCAGCCGGTTTACCAGGGCCCGTTCCAGGTGCTTAAAAGAGGAACTGTAACCTTCACCTTGCAGGTAGGAAATCGTCAGGAGCTGGTTTCAGTGTCCCGTCTCAAGCCGGCCCATTTAGACCAGGACCTCCCCGTGTCGGTGGCTCAGCCGCCGCGCCGGGGCCGGCCTGTGGCTGCTCGACTGGTCCCGTCAGCGGCGCCCAGTTTACCACCTCTTGGGCCTCCGCCGCCTATGGTTGGTCCCGGGCTGCCGTTGTTCATCAAGTGCCCCACGTCACCTGCACCCTCCGCTCCAGTGGACCCCCCATCGCCTCCAGTGGCGGCGTCCCCCCCGCCTCCTGTCACGCTGGGGGTATCGGTTTCCCCCATCCGTACACGTTCTGGGCGGGAGGTTCGGCCGCCCGTGAGGTATGGTTTCGAGGGTTCTGGGGGGGGTCATGTAGGGACATAGGGATTGGCCAGGTAATAGAACCCTCGGATTGGGTTACGGTCACGGGGTGAGGGAGCGCGGGGTATTTAAATGCTTGGCGCCAAACGTGAGATTAGAGATTAGATTAGTAAGTGAAGTTAGTGTTTGTCCAGAAAGAAGTCTGTCGCGTTTGTTACGGGTTTTATACTAATAAAGGATTTAGATAAAACCACTCGTCTGGACTCACTACACTGGCGTAGATGAAACACAAGCTAGCACGCAGGTTTCACAAGTAATTGCGAAAATGGAATGTTAGCCTATGCTAATGAAATTTGGAGTATAAAACGTGAAGAGTCTGGCGAGAACTACACAAGACATTTGAGAGACCACAGCTGAACGATTGCATACAATTTTAATCTCCTTGTTTAAGTAAGGATATCCTTGCATTGGAGAGTTCAGAAAAG
This sequence comes from Rhinoraja longicauda, assembly GCF_053455715.1. Classification (NCBI taxonomy): domain Eukaryota; kingdom Metazoa; phylum Chordata; class Chondrichthyes; order Rajiformes; family Arhynchobatidae; genus Rhinoraja; species Rhinoraja longicauda. The sequence continues at coordinate 15,578,517 of NC_135973.1, forward strand.
TTTCCCAGTACCGATTCTTGGGATGAATGGGTTGTGTTACAAGGAAAGATTTGGCAAGTTGAGCCAACACTCCAGTGGGTCCCAACCTCTTCATCCAAGGCTGAAAATTGATCAAACATTTGAACTTGTGGCCCTTATTTTAAGGTAGCATGGCAAATTAACAGAATATTCTGTCAAGATGAATTGGGCTTTCAAAACATTTTAGTTTGGTTCTGCTGCTTATTGATCACAAAATTAAAACGTTAAATGAAAATCAAATATAAATCAAAAATGTTCAATAGATTCAGGATCAGTTCCTATGTTCAATAGATTCAGGATCAGTTCCTGTGGATTAGACAATAGACAATAGGTGCAGGAGGAGGCCATTCGGCCCTTCGAGCCAGCACCGCCATTCAATGTGATCATGGGTGATCATTCTCAATTAGTACCCCGTTCCTGCCTTCTCCCCATACCCCCTGACTCCACTATCCTTAAGAGCTCTATCCAGCTCTCTCTTGCATGCATTCAGAGAATTGGCCTCCACTGCCTTCTGAGGCAGAGAATTCCACAGATTCACAACTCTCTGACTGAAAAAGTTTTTCCTCATCTCAGTTCTAAATGGCCTACCCCTTATTCTTAAACTGTGGCCCCTTGTTCTGGACTCCCCCAACATTGGGAACATGTTTCCTGCCTCTAACGTGTCCAACCCCTTAATAGTCTTATACGTTTCGATAAGATCTCCTCTCATCCTTCTAAATTCCAGTGTATACAAGCCTAATCGCTCCAGTAAATTCCCTGAATAGCACGCCCTCAATAGCAAAAATATCCTTCCTCAAATTTGGAGACCAAAACTGCACACAGTATTCCAGGTGCGGTCTCACTAGGGCCCTGTACAACTGCAGAAGGACCTCTTTGCTCCTATACTCAACTCCTCTTGTTATGAAGGCCAACATTCCATTGGCTTTCTTCACTGCCTGCTGTACCTGCATGCTTCCTTTCAGTGAGGGTAGCTAATGTTATCCCACTTTTCAAGAAAGGAGCGAAAGAGAAAACAGGGGATTATAGACCAGGTAGCCTGACATCGGTGGTGGGGAAGATGCTGGAGTCAATTATTAAAGAGGTAATAACGACGCATTTGGATAGCAGTAAGAGGATTGGTCTAACTCGGCATGGATTTATGAAGGGGAAATCCTGCTTGACTACTGGAATTATTTGAGGATGTGACAAGTAAAGTGGATGTAGTGTATCTAAACTTTCAGAAAGCCTTTGATAAGGTCCTACACGGGAGGTTGGTGAGCAAAATTAAAGCACATGGTATTGGGGGTAGGGTATTGACATGGATAGAGAATTGATTGGCAGACAGGAAGCAAAGAGTGGGAGTAAACGGGTCCTTTTCAGAATGGCAGGCAGTGGCGTGGAGTGCCGCAAGGCTCGGTGCTGAGGCCGCAACTATTTACAATATATATTAATAATTTGGATGATGGAATTAGAAGTAACACTAGCAGGTTTGCAGACGACACGATGCAGGGTGGCAGTGTGAACTGCGAAGAGGATGTTAGGAGGTTGCAGGGTGACTTGAACAGGTTGAGTGAGTGGGCAGATGCAATATAATGTAGATAAATGTGAGGTTATCCACTTTGGCGGCAAAAATAAAGAGGCAGATTATTATCTCAATGGTGTCAGATTAGATAAAGGGGAAGTGCAACGAGACCTTGGTGTCCTTGTACACCAGTCACTGAAAGTAAGCATTCAGGTACAGCAGGCAGTGAAGAAAGCGAATGGCACGTTGGCCTTCATAACGGGAAGATTTGAGTATAGGAGTAAGGAGGTCCTTCTGCAGTTGTATAGGGCTCTGGTGAGACAACATCTGGAGTACTGTGTGCAGTTTTGGTCTCCTAATTTGAGGAAGGAAATCCTTGCTATTGAGGCAGTGTAGCGGAGGTTCACAAGGTTAATCCCTGGGATGGCGGGACTGTCATATGAGGAAAGATTGGAAAGACTGGGCTTTTATTCACTGGAGTTTAGAAGGATGAGAGGGAATCCTATAAAATTATAAAAGGACTGGACAAGCTAGATGCAGGAAAAATGTTCCCAATGTTGGGGGAGTCCAGAACCAGGGGCCACAGTCTAAGAATAAAAGAATTAAAACTGAGGTGAGAAACTTTTTCACCCAGAGTGTTGTGAATTTGTGGAATGCTCCGTCACAGAAGGCAGTGGTGGCTAATTCACTGGATGAATTTAAAAGAGAGTTAGATGGAGCTCCCAGGGGCTAGTGGAATCGAGGGATATGGGGAGAAGGCAGGCACAGGTTACTGATTGTGGATGATCAGCCATTATCACAATGAATGGCGGTACTGGCTCAAAGGGCCAAATGGCCTCCTCCTGCACCAATTTTCTATGTTTCTATTCATTGAAAACTAAATTAAAGTACGGAATAAAATTCAAAATTAGCATTTTGGTTTTACCCAATTTAATTTCTACCCCTTGGCAGCCAAAAACATGGCATAAAAATACCTGCCTACATGAAAGTCCAATATTTAGTCACAATTTTCAAAAAACAAATACAAAGTGGGCAATTCTGAGCTCTAACCGAGTTGGATATTTTTTTCAAGGAGAAAGAATTTTGTCCATTCTCTTAGAAACACATGGATGCAATCAGTTAAGTCACTCGTAGACTCAATTAATATTGTGATGACATCAAACGTGCCTACTGGTCTACCCGCCTCTCCCTTGCGTGCTGAAACATGCACAACAGCTGCAAGGCAGCGCATCAAACATGTTGAGAACTTTCGCCAGTATTTTCCATGATTTAAAACACAAATTTTGGATCCCCTCACGTGTCAATACTTCATCGCCCAATTTTGGGCTGCAGCCGGAGGTTGGGAACTAGTGCTATAGTCATTTGAATTAGAAGAACAAGAAATAATCTCATTTAATTATGCAAGTTTCTGAGGAAGTTTAACAGCTGCTATGGGGATGTTTCCCCTTGTGGGGGAAAGCTAGAGCATCAGGCCATCGCTTCAAGACACAGATGAAAGGTAATTTCTTCTCTCAGATAGTCATGAATCTTTGGAAGTTAGAGCTGTGGAGGCCAAGTTATTGAAAATATTTGTGACTGAGATAAACAGATTTTGGGGTTCTCAGGGAATCAAGGATTGTAGGGAGCTGGCAGAAAAGTAGTTGAAGCTAAGATCTGATGTATACAATTGTACTGAATGACAGAAAAGCTGAAGGGAGTTTATGGCTTGTTCCTGCTCACATTCTGATATTTTTAACCAAAACTCATTTGAACTCCACTACTGCACTCATTAGGGTGCCCATTTGTTTAGTTTAGCTTATCGTCACATGTACGATACAGTGAAAATCTTTTGTTGCATGCTAACCAGTCAGCGGAACGACAATACATGATTACAATCAAGCCATCCACAGTGTACGGACGCATGAAAGGGAATAACATGAATAACCGTTTAGTGCAAGTAAAGACCAGTAAAGTCCAATGGAAGATAGTCTGAGGGTCTCCAATGAGGTAGATTGTAGCACAGGACTGCTCTCTAGTTACTGGTAGGATAGTTCAGTTGCCCGATAACAGCTGGGAAGAAACTATCTCTGAATCTGGAGGTGTGCGGGGTGCATTAGAAGCACTCACCATCGTCTGCAGACTTTGCCCATCCATTTAGGAATACTCACAACCAAGAACAAAGGTTCCAGCTTACAGTTCCTACACGTAATTCTATGCCATTGGATCACCGAACACCACCACCACCACCACACCCCCCACAATGAAAACATTTGGACTGAAGATGTGGTATTTCACAGTATTGTGCTATGGGCCTCTGAATTAATCCCCTGGTAATGCACATTTACTAGTGAAACAAACTGTCCTAGGTTATTCCAATAAAAGAAATATAAAATGCAAGGCAGGGTTTGTAGGGAAAACAAAATTATCCAAATTACCATTTCTACATCAGCTTTTAACTTAACACAGTTCACCGACACACAAAGCCTCACTTTATTGTCTAATCAGCCATTGAACAGTGTAATTGTTATTGCATACCTCACCAGTTTCTCACACCAAAGACATAAAAGTATTCTATATCTAATGAGCACACGTTTACCATTAAAGACAAAACTTGTGTGTTGAGTGGAGATCTTGTTACAAAGCAATGGGATAAACCAACTGCTTTCATCACAGTTCAGCTAGTAGCCCACTCACCTCTCAAGCAGAAACTTGTTGGATCAAGTCCCACTTCATAATTTTGATACATGGTCCACGCAGTTGTAAAACTGCATGACTGAGTACTTTTTGCGTACAGTTCGAGGTAATGTCCTGTACCTGAACTATTAAACTGAGATCATGTTCACTCTCAGTTACACAAAAAACTCCTTTATGATAATATGCAAAAGAACAGTGGATTTCAGTCAAGATTTATCTTTCATCTAGGAGTATTACAAAATTTTTTCTAGACATTATTATTGCCATTTGTATTATCTTATTTTGCATATGTGCTGAGACACTTTCTAATTTTTTCCTTTCACCTGGAACATCGGTCAGGGTGGGTGCCTGGAATGTGTTATCAGGTGTGGTAGTGGAAACAGATAGATATGAATATTTAAGAGGCTTTTGGATCGGCACATCAATAAGCAGGTAATGGAGGGAAATTGAATATTTGCAGGTGCAGAAGTTGGTATGACATCTTGTCGGCATTATGGGCTGAAAGGCCTGTTCCTGTTCTATGTTCTAAGATTCCATATCATACCAAGAAAGATCTTTAAAAAACAAAGCAGAAACATCCTAAGTCACATGAGGGTAAGCTAGATAACCAAAATCTTTGTCAAAGATATAGGCTTTAAAGAGACCTTTTCCAATCATAATCATAGCCATTTAATCCCACTTCTTCCAAACGTTTAGAATCATTCAACTATTGATACTACTTTTAAATGTCTCACTCCTCAAAATCTGACTGAGAATGCTATCTAAAATAAATACTAGAAAGACATGCATTTAGATCAATCGCTCAAACATGAAACAAAAAAAATTGGGGGGAAATCAGTTGGTTTCAAATTAGATTTGTTTCTAATTTTAAGATTTGAATGTACATGAATCAATGAGCAAGCCAACAGGGTCCTGCACAAACCAATCTGTCCTGCACTCTCTAAAAAAAAAAAGTTACCTATCTTTATATGCAAGGTCTATATTTTATCAAAGGACAGATTTTGAAAGAAACAGAAAATAAAAAAGACTTTAAAAGTATTTAATGCAGGCAAATGTAAATTACTTGAACACGAAAGTTAAAATTCATCTATTGCAAATGCTGTTAGGGAGAATGCCATCAATTTAACTCATCTACCAATTTCATTCCAGGTTAACCAAAAACAAGCTGGTTTCATTTGTTGAGTAATAGGCCCCATACCCACATTACCAGATAAAGAAAATTGAATACATCCTGCTACCTTCCATACTTTCTGTTCTTTTAAATTAAATGAACACCTCTAATTATTGTGCATTGAAAGTGAAACAGTTCATCACAGGGCAAACAACTACGAAAAGGGGAATGAGCCATTTAAACTCACAAGTCTATTCCACCACCCAATAAACCATGGCTAAACGATGACATGACTCAATACATCTATCTTTTCAGTTCCGTACACTCTTTAATATTTTTAGTCTTATTAACCAATTTTAGCAGGAATCGATAGAATTGCATTGAATCCAGATTTATCACTTGAAGAATTCAAATGTCTACCTTATTTTGTTAATATCCATCAACAGTTCTTGCCCAATAGTTTTTTCAGACCATCTCTAACTGGTAGAAAGTTTCCCTCCATCTATCCTTTTCCTTCGCTTAATAACCTCAAATAATCTAAATTCCTTGGAAAATAATTACTTCTTTTATTGCCTTTCTTTGCATTACAATTCATGGAATTGAGTTATCTTTCCAATAAGTTGCTGTGCTGCTCCCTTCAAGATCAACGTATCCTTCCTAAGGTGTGCAGTCCAGAAGAGGTGACAGTACTCAAGATCCAGTCTAACCAGAGTATTTCTACCTGGAACATAACTCCTATACTGAAAGAGAAAGCCAGCATGATTTTCTGGCCACCTCTAAAACATTTTAATGAAGTCCACATTGTCAAGTTGAGCTAGTCTATCCCTCTAAATATTTCCTTTTTATGTATCTGTCATAAATAGATACAAGACTTGAAAACCAACTGAAATGAATTTCAAAGGAATTGATGCAGATGGTGGGTCAAATTACCTTCTTCTCCACTAATCTGTGATTGCATGCTAAAAATTCACCATAATTGCATAGTAATGTGGACAGTATACTTGAGAATGTCCAGACAACATGAACTCCAAAAGCACTAAAACAAATCAGGAAATCTAAATTTAAAACAAAGTGCAGGAGATATGTGGGTGATAAGAAGGTAGCACAAAATGCTGGAGTAACTCAGCAGGTCAGGCAGCATCTTGGAGAGAAGGAATGGGTGACATTTCGGGTCGAGACCCTTCTTCAGTCTGATTTGTACCAGCATCTGCAGTTATTTTCCTACACAACATGTGGGTGATAAGACATCATCAATGGAGGGAGAAAGAAATGCAATGCTTCATGCTAATGATCTCACATCAATGAGTCATAAATCTGAAATGTTATCTCTGTTTCTCACTATACAGATGATGATTGAACTGATAAGCATTTCTAATACTGCCTGTGTTTCTGTTTATCTGAAGTCCTTTAGATATTCAGAATTGGATCAGTTCAGTTCTTCCTCACTTGGTAGATTTGCTACTTGCTCTGTAGGTTAGTGATACTGCTTGGTTAGTGTAACTGCTTGATTCATTGGTGATCAGTCTCCTCCTCCTTGCTCTGTAACAAAAAGCAAAGTCCTGGTAATATTAGAAAAAGAGGGAGTAAAATGTTTTGGATTAATATTATTTGCAATATTTATAAGAAGACTTAGTTCGTTCAAGCAATTGAACTTTGGTGTCATGATTATTATTATAGCTATCTATAACCATGGTGTTTTAATTCATTCCTATTTAATTGTGTACTCGGGAGGTGTAAGATGCAAGTCTCAAATTACCAGGAGCTGCAAAGAGCTTTTAATCAATAGAAATTGTAAGCTGTGTTGTGTTACCTGGCAACACAAGTGCTGAAAACCAAGAATAACATAGTCAGGAAAGAAAGTTTAAATGGTTGCCTCTTAAGCAGTGAAGCAACCCGATGTTCCTATTATAGCCGCAATCAACAATACAGGAAGATGGAGCAGATGGCAGTTTCACAAGCAGTCTATTGGGTGTGTCAGTAAAATTAAAGTCCTTTTCAATGGTTCCTATAGTATTCAGCCATGCAGATAACATCTTGCCTCCCTCACTGGTTTTTGCTCAATTGTCTAATCTTTGTCAGAGCAGCAATGCAAGGTGCTTGAATTGCTACCACGCTGCTTGACTACAATGCATGACAAGAAAATGTTGGGATTAGCTGCAACTCAAGCATTTTATAATGCATTTGACAGCTAATTTCACTATGTTAGTGGAGTCATGAATGCAATAGACAATAGGTACAGGAGTAGGCCATTCGGCTCTTCGAGCCAGCACCGCAAGGCTGAAAGAAATGGCAATCATGTGATGCAATGGCAACTCTCACATACAGAACCACAGTAATTACCAGATCATTTAGGGTTTTTTTCTAAGTGATGCAAGTTGAGAGATAAATATTTGCTTGTATATCGGGACAAATTCCCCTGCACTTTTTCTATAGTAATGATTTGTGATCTTTTACATCCTCTTATCAGGACAAACAGATCCTGTGAACAACATGCTTCTATAAGATGGCACCTCTGACAATTACCCTTCTGTATCATACCGTAGCAGTGGTGTGTAATATCTTACCCAAGTATTGGAAATCATAAAACAAATTACAGATGCTGAAAATCTAAAATAGAAACAAATAAATGCTGAAAATATTCAGCAGATCTGACCTTGTCAATGGGGAATGACAAAGTTCAATGCTGAGAACTATATTCTGTACTCTGTACCTTCCCATTTGCTCTGCCTATTATCTTACTTGAGTTTGACGTGATGGTATTTTTGTATGGTATTATCTGATCTGACTGGATAGCATGTAAAAGGAAGCTTTTCACTATACCTTGGTACACATGACAATAATAAACCAAAACAGATCGATGCATGTAATGTTTCCCTGGCTGAGCAGCCTGGAAGGAAGGATCTCATTCTTAAAGTAGAGAGTTACCTACTCAGGGTAGAGAGTAGAAGACCAGAACTAATTCCACCCATCCCCTCACTTCCCTCATTCCCGCACACCGCAGGTGACAAATCTGGTATTCGGAACTGGAGAGGAACTTGGCAGCTCAGTCAATTAGTACATTCAAGACAATTTAAGCCATTTTTATATATTAGAGAAAGACATGGTAGTGCAGCAAAGTGGCACTGAAACATCTGTTATAAACAGCAGAGTAGGAACAAGATTTGTTTTCTTTTGATACCAATTCTTATGTCCTAGATAAGAATGTGCTAAAATTGGATTGTACAAGGAGTAGATCTGTATGTGCTGGCCCCACTGGAGCAAATTTCTTTCTTCACTCTTCAAGCCAGAGTATTTATACACCTTCTCCGTGTACTTTAACATTCCTTCCCCCGCCCGTCCAACACTGCCCCAGCAACTCCAGACTGAGGTAGCTCCTCACAAGGGGATGCAAGACTAACCGTCTGCAAAGGTCTCTCTTCAGAGTCATCTGCTGCAGCATTAATTATTGTTGGCAGTGATCCACCTTGGTAATTCCAAATTGGTTAACCAGTGGCAAATGAAAAATCAAAAAACTACAGATGGTGGAAAACTTAAATTAAAAAAGATGGAAGCACTCAGCAGGTGGTGAGAGAAACAGAGTTAAAACTTCAGGTCAAAACAATCTTCACCAAAAGTTACTTGTGATGAGTATGGTTACTTTCTGAGAAGTACTTTCTCAGAGTGCAAAAATTGAACTTTGTGTTTCTACAAGACAGGGATTTTCATTACTCAATCCAGCACAGTTCTATCCAAAATGTACTAATGAAATAATCTGTCAATATTTGAGCAAATAAAAACAATTTGGCACTGATTATGAAGGTTTGCGTTTTACAAACAAGCAAATATACCCATTGTCTATCCATTAGAAGATTTAAACCCAATTAAAGGAAACAAAATTAGCAAACTCTGGAAATCTGAAACATTCAGCAGATTTAACAGTGTCTTTGGTGAGAAACAAAGTTAATATTTCAGATTCATGACCTTTCATCGACCTGAAGTAACTTGTTCTGATTATCTTCCACTTCTGACAAAGGGTCTACATAATGAAACCTTAACTCTTGATTCTCTCTCCATAGTCACTGCCTGACCAGTTGAGTGTTGAGTATTTTCCATCTTTATTTCCAATTCTATCTAGACTATTTTATTTTAATTTTCCAAGGGATGTTTTTTTTAAAAGCCATATGATAAAACACCTACTGACTATAATCCAAACATTCCACAGGAAATATTCCATCCTCCCATCACATATTTTAATCAGAGTTCAAACTTGTGGGCACCTTTCAGTAACTGTCACCATGCATACATTGACCATGAGTCATCAACTCCACTCAGCAACATTACACTCACTGGTGACTCACGGCCATGGTGACAGCACATCACACAAAAAAAGCAAGTAACAACAGGATACAAGGAGCCTCCAGGATGATCCAACTGAAAGACATTTCCTCCCATCCGACCATTTGTAATCCACAAACATAGCAGTAAGTGACCTTAGAGACAGTGCTGGTAATGTTTTGGTTGTAAGATCAAGCAGTATTTTATATATTACATCATTGATTTGCCCTTTCTCAGATCGAGCAGTTAGTTGTACATGTTGCCTAATAGACCCCACACTTTGATATTCAAGTTTAAAAAGCACATATAGTTTCCCGATAACGTCCCTTCCATGCTTACTTTAATAATCTACTTTGCACATTAATGACCTCCTTCAGATCTTATGTAATAGCAAGCAATCAAACCCACCAGGGCCACACAGTTGAGTGAAAAATATTAATTACACATGAAGCAATAGTGAAAATTCAAATAAAATCAATGCCATCTTACAACATACTATATATTATATGCATATATTATATTTTAAGCTGCACATATGAGCACGGTAAAAGGCAACTGGAAAATAATTTAATAGATATATTAAGAATAATGGGATCAGAAACATGATTTGCAAATTATTATTCTATAATGAGTAAATCAGAATCAATATATAGACACAAAAAGCTGGAGTAACTCAGCGGGTCAGGCAGCATCTGTCCCGCTGAGTTACTCCAGCATTTTGTGTCTATCTTCGGTTTAAACCAGCAACTGCAGTTCCTTCCTACACAAATCAGAATCAAGTACTGAGAGCCTCAAACTTACCTTTGGAAAGAGACATGATGAGCGCTGCAAGTTATTTACCGGCTGCGAGCAGCGCCAGGGTTCATGAGTGCGTGTCTGGCTGGATCCGCACACACAGGTAGAGGGAGTGGGGGAAGGGGAATTGGGGGCAGGGGGGACAGAGGAAGCGGGGGTGGGGACAGAGCAGAGTGGGGGCAGAGAGGGCCGAGGGAATGGGGGGGCTGGGGGATCGGGGGAAGAGGGAGCTGGGGGAGTGGAGGGGCAGAGGGAGCGGGGGGGGTGGTGGGGGGTCTGGGGGAGTGGGGGGGCAGAGGGAGTGGGGGGGCAGAGGGAGTGGGGGGGGCAGAGGGAGTGGGGGGCAGAGGGAGTGGGGGGCAGAGGGAGTGGGGGGCAGAGGGAGTGGGGGGCAGAGGGAGCGGGTCAGAGGGAGTGGAGGGGCAGGGGGAGAGGGCAGGGGTATTGGGGCAGAGGAAGTGGAAGGGGTGGTGGGGGGGCAGAGGGAGTGGGGGGGCAGAGGGAGTGGGGGGCAGGGGGAGTGGGGGGCAGGGGGAGTGGGGGGCAGGGGGAGTGAGGGGCAGGGGGAGTGGAGGGACAGAGCAGGGAGTGGGGGCAGAGCAGGGAGTGGGGGCAGAGCAGGGAGTGGGGGCAGAGCAGGGAGTGGGGGCAGAGCAGGGAGTGGGGGCAGAGCAGGGAGTGGGGGCAGAGCAGGGAGTGGGGGCAGAGCAGGGAGTGGGGGCAGAGCAGGGAGTGGGGGCAGAGCAGGGAGTGGGGGCAGAGCAGGGAGTGGGGGCAGAGTCACCCGCAGTGAAGATGCGCTGGGCGGGGGCGAAAGGAGAAAACCCGAGGCTTCAACACGGCCAGCGGGCTGCCTGCGTGAGGCGGAGGGTCAGTCCCCTCTGGTGATGAAGTGATAGAGGTGCGGGGCTGGCGTTGGCGCTGCACTTCTCCTGTGGAGCAAGTTTCAGATTCCTCTCATCCTCTCTCTCTCTCCCTCCCTCCCGCTCGGACAGCCTCTCCTCCCCCGTCCCGCCCCCTAACGACCACTCACACCGACCCCTCCCACACCCCGTCTCCACCAATAGGAGCGCGGCCTCCGGTAAACCCCGCCCCTCCGCGGTGACCGACGGGGCGCTTGTCCAATAGAAACCCCGGTCTGCGCCGTTGCGTGACGACGCGTGCACCAATGCGGTGGCGGTTTACGAGGGGCTGCGGCGGCGGCGGCTGTTTGATTCACAATCTTCAAACCCCCAGCTGTTTAAACGTTTCATTCACAATTCCTCCCGAATGTAGTGGAGATTGAAGTCTACAGTTCGGGTTTTAGTCCGCATCCGTTCGGCTGAAAGTTGTGAGCGTCTTTCATTCAAAGTCTCCCCTGAGCCGACAGACAGCGCCATTGAGGACGATAGCAACGCGCTGTGGGGAGCGAAGACCATGCATGTGGAGCAAGAGGGAAGAAGTCTTCCATACCAACCCTGCTGACTACTTGTGCAGCTTTCCACACAAACCCTGCTAACCACACGTGCAGCTTTCCACACAAACCCTGCTAACCACACTGGAAAACTTTTTCAGTCAGAGAGTTGTAAATCTGTGGAATTCTCTGCCTCAGAAGGCAGTGGAGGCCAATTCTCTGAATGCATTCAAGAGAGAGCTAGATAGAGCTCTTAAGGATAGCGGAGTCAGGGGTATGGGGAGAAGGCAGGAACGGGGTACTGATTGAGAATGATCAACCATGATCACATTGAATGGTGGTGCTGGCTCGAAGGGCCGAATGGCCTACTCCTGCACCTATTGTCTATTGTCACACGTGCAGCTTTCCACATCAACCCTGCTAACTACTTGTGCAACATTCCACACCAACCCTGCTGACTACTTGTGCAACATTCCACACCAACCCTGCTAACCACTTGTGCAGCTTTCCACACCAGCCCTACTGACTACTTGTGCAGCTTTCCACACCAACCCTGCTGAGAACTTGTGTGGGAAGGAACTGCAGATGCTGGTTTACACATAATGCTGGAGTAAGTCAGCGGGTCAGGCAGCATCTCTGGAGAGAAGGAATGGGTGACGTTTCGTGTCGACACCCTTCTTCGGACTGTCAGGGGAGAGGGAGACCCAGAGATAAGGAAGGGTAACGTGTGGTCAGGGTAATCGTTTTCACACATTACCCTTCCTTATCTCTAGCTCTCCCTCTCCCCTGACTCTCAGTCTGAAGAAGGGTCTTGACCCGAAACGTCACCTTTTCCTTCTATCCAGAGATGCTGCCTGTCCTGCTGTTACTCCAGCATTGTGTGTCTCTCTTCAGAGAACGTGCAGCTTTCCACCCTAGCCCTGTTTACAACTTGTGCAGCTTTCCACCCTAACCCTGCTTACAACTTGTGCAGCTTTCCACACTAACACTGCTGAGAACTTGTGCAGCATCGTTACTGTTTCTGCCTGAAGTCTGCAGCATTGCGAAAATACGTTGCTCGCTGTATCTAATGCGTTTTTTTACATTGTATCTATATAAATATCACGTTAGATGCAAAAAATATATGTATACACACAAATACAAATATATATATATATATATACAGAAATTGATGCATCTTCTATGTATATATATATGTATGTAATAGGCATCCATTTATATATCTTTGATGCATTTTCTATGTATTTATATATGTGTGTGTATATATATATATAACCATATAACCATATAACAACTACAGCATGGAAACAGACCTGTCCGGCCCTACCAGTCCACGCCGACCATTCTCCCTGACCTAGTCTCATCTACCTGCACTCAGACCATAACCCTCTAATCCCCTCCTATCCATATACCTATCCAATTTACTCTTAAATAATAAAATCGTGCCAGCCTCCACCACTTCCACCGGAAGCCCATTCCATACAGCCACCACCCTCTGAGTAAAGAAGTTACCCCTCATGTTACCCCTAAACCTTTGTCCCTCAATTCTGAAGCTATGTCCCCTTGTTGGAATCTTCCCCACTCTCAAAGGGAAAAGCCTACCCACGTCAACTCTGTCCGTCCCTCTCAAAATTTTAAAAACCTCTATCAAGTCCCCCCTCAACCTTCTACGCTCCAAAGAATAAAGACCCAACCTGTTCAACCTCTCTCTGTAGCCTAAGGCAACATTCTAGTAAATCTCCTCTGTACCCTCTCCATTTTGTCGACATCCTTCCTATAATTAGGCGACCAGAACTGCACACCATACTCCAGATTCGGCCTCACCAATGCCCTGTACAATTTTAACATTACATCCCAACTTCTATACTCGATGCTCTGATTTATAAAGGCAAGCATACCAAACGCCTTCTTCACCACCCTATCCACATGAGATTCCACCTTCAGGGAACAATGCACAGTTATTCAAAGATCCCTCTGTTCCACTGCATTCCTCAATTCCCTACCATTTACCCCGTACGTCCTATTTTGATTTGTCCTACCAAAATGCAGCACCTCACACTTATCAGCATTAAACTCCATCTGCCATCTTTCAGCCCACCCTTCCAAATGGCCCAAGTCTCTCTGTAGACTTTGAAAATCTACCTCACTATCAACTACACCACCTATCTTAGTATCATCTGCATATTTACTAATCCAATTTGCCACACCATCATCCAGATCATTAATGTAAATGACAAACAACAGTGGACCCAACACAGATCCTTGGGGTACTCCACTAGACACTGGCCTCCAACCTGACATACAATTGTCAACCGTTACCCTCTGGTATCTCCCATTCAGCCATTGTTGAATCCATCTTGCAACCTCACTATTAATACCCAACGATTTAACCTTCTTAATCAACCTTCCATGTGGAACCTTGTCAAATGCCTTACTGAAGTCCATATAGACAACATCCACAGCCTTGCCCTTATCAATTTCCTTGGTAACCTCTTCAAAAAATTCAAGAAGATTAGTCAAACATGACCTTCCAGGCACAAATCCATGTTGACTGTTTCTAATCAGGCCTTGATTATCCAAATAATTATATATATTGTCCCTAAGTATCTTTTCCATTAATTTTCCCACCACAGACGTCAAACTAATAGGTCTATAATTGCTAGGTTTACTTTTAGAACCTTTTTTAAACAAAGGCACAACATGCGCAATGCGCCAATCTTCCGGCACCATCCCCGTTTCTAATGACGTTTGAAATATTTCCGTCATAGCCCCTGCTATTTCTGCACTAACTTCCCTCAATGTCCTAGGGAATATCCTATCAGGACCTGGAGACTTATCCACTTTTATATTTTTCAAAAGTGTCCGTACCTCCTCTTCTTTAATCCTCATAATTTCCATCACTACTCTACTTGTTTCGCTTACCTCACATAATTCAATATCCTTCTCCTCGGTAAATACCGAAGAAAAGAAATTGTTTAATATCTCCCCCATTTCTTCCGGCTCAGCACATAGCTGTCCACTCTGACTCTCTAATGGACCAATTTTATCCCTCACTATCCTTTTGTTATTGACATATCTGTAGAACCCCTTGGGGTTTACTTTTACATTACTTGCCTCATATCTTTTTTTCGCTTTTCTAATTTCCTTCTTAAGATTCCTTTTACATTCTTTATATTCCTCAAGAACCTCATTTACTCCCTGCCGCTTATATTTATTGTATATCTCCCTCTTTTTCCGAACCAAGTGTCCAATTTCCCTGGAAAACCACGGCTCTTTCAAATTATTATTCTTTCCTTTCCACCGAACAGGGACATAAAGTGTACTCTCAAAATTTCACCTTTAAATATCCTCCATTTCTCTATTATATCCTTTTCATAAAACAAAAAGTTCCATTTCACTCCTTTTAAATCCTTTCTCATCTCCTCAAAATTAGCCTTTCTCCAATCCAAAATCTCAACCCTTGGTCCAGATTTGACCTTCTCCATAATGATATTGAAACTAATATATATACATAAATTATAATTTTTTGTTGTTGTTTCTAAATATAGGTTCGTGTTCGTGATGGGCTCGTCTCCAGGTCTCAACACCCGCGGGGTGTTAGGTGTGGTTATGAGAGGCCCTTGGCAACCATGACTCACTCCATTTAAAAAGGTCCAAATTGTAAACCATTATTTGGAATTAACTTTTTAAGAAAACCTCCCCTCATCACATTGTTATATTTTCTTAAAACCATTTCATATTTATGCATATTTTTCTTTCTGTCCAATTTTATCTAGACGATGAGTTGTCAATGTTAGGTTTGGAAATTATATACACTGGATCTTAAGTTAAATAGGTTATTTTTAGGGTAAACAGGGTGTTCATATAATTTGGATCAATGTGTACTTTTCCCGGAACCACACACAGACTTCCAAGTTTCCAACCCTCATTTCAGGGAACACCTTTGTCTGCAAATTCAGTCTTTGATATTGAATTTTTTTTTTGCTTGACATCTTGCCCTACTTCAAATTGAAACTAGCCTCAATACCTCAACATCCTAGACTTATGTAGTGGAAATGATATCAACACAAAATGGAAAAGGGAATTAAGTAGTGCATGTATTTCCAGCCTAAATCTCCCTTCACATTTGGTGTGTTCCATTCTTGGGGGGGAAATGGGCTCAGTTGTGATGTAGGACAAGATGCTCATACAGACTTGCACTTATGTTGTTCCATCTGCAAACACTGGGGAGCATTGTTCCTGCTTTCTTAAGATTTACAACCAACCATGATATTGTGTAAACTGGAGATGTGCCAAAAACCTCAGGAAGTACAGACTTACATTTCCAGAAACAAGAATTATGTTTTAAATTTTAAAAAGACACAAAGTGCGGAGTATTTCAGTGAGACAGGGAGCATATCTGGAAAACATGGAAGGGTGACGTATCAGGGCCAGAACCCTTTCTCAGGCTGATTGTGGGGTGGAGAGCGAGATAAAGCTGGGAAATTGGAGGGGCAGGACAAAGTCTGACAAGTGATATGTGGATGCAGGTGAGTGCAGTTTTGAAAGGCACATGGTTGGACAAAGGCCAGCGATGAAAAGACAAAAGGTGTGAGTTAAGGATAGAAGAGGTTCGAATTATGAAGCCACAAAGAATATAGGTAGAACACAAAGTGCTGCAGTAACTCAGCAGGTCAGGCAGCATCTCTGGAGAACATGGATAGGTGATGTTCTGGGTCGAGACCCTGCTTCAGATTCAGATTCTCACCGATGCATTTTAAATATTTTCCTGGTGACTTTACTTTAAGCACTGCTATTTTATAAACCACTTCTGTCAGTTTGCAGTGTGGAAAGACTGATAACTGACACATAAAACATACTACAGTGCAGGAACAGGCCTTCTGAACATACAGTATCTGTGCCAAACTTGAAGCCAAGTTAAACTAATCTCCGATTGCTTGTGATCCTTGTCCCTCCATTCCCTGCACATCCATGTGCCCATCCATGCTTAGAGAAATGAGTGGAGGATGATCATGTAAATGTGATTGCCCAGGAGAGGATGTGGAAGAGGTTCACAAAGATGTTTCCAGATTTAGAAAGTTGTAGCTTTGAAAAAGATTGAATGAGTAAGGATTATTTTCTTTGGAACAGAAGCTGCGGGAAAGTCTAAATGAGATGTACAATGTTGGACAGAGATAATGGAAAGAACCCATTTCTCTGAGCAGAATGGTCAAAAAGCAGAAGATGTGGATTAAATTAATTAATTAAAAGGTTAAAGTTTGGAACTCTTGTCTGAAAGAGTGATAGAGGCAGAATCCCTAAACTCACTAAACAATATTTGGATTGACACAAAAATATATCTTATATCTCTCATTTCCTAACCAGTCTGAAGAAGGGTCTCGACCCGAAACGTCACCCATTTTTTATTTCTAAAGATGCTGCCTGTCCCGCTGAGTTACTCTAGCTTTTTGTGTCAATCTTCGGTTTAAACCAGCATCTGCAGTTCCTTCTTAAACAATATTTGGATGTGGACTCTTTGAGCTGGGACTAACTAGCCCAGTTAACATATCTGTTAACTTCTGGGCAGTCACATTTACATGATCTTCCTCTACTCATTTCTCTAGGCATGGATAGCCACATGGATATGCAGGGAATTGATGGACATGGATCATGAGCAGGCAGAGAAGGTTAGTTTAATTTGGCATCATGTTCGGCACAGACATGTTCAGAAGGGCTTGTTCATGCGCTATACTATCTTCTATGTGTCAGGTAACAGGACATTAATCCAAATGGCCTTCGTGTCACAAATCTGTATGATTCTTTGTTACTCCAATTGCACATAAGCAGATATACTGCTGTCAGCTTGGAAACATATGAAATGAATCCAGTAAACTGACTTGGAAAGGTTTAGTTAATAGGCAGTTTAATGAAAGAATGGGAAACAATGATTTTGTGGCAAGGCTATGTTGCTTCAAGATCAAAAGATATTAGCATGCTAAGTTTTTCTAAATGTGTGGGTATATATTTAAAAGATTGAACTTTTTATTGGACACCTACAGTTTGTTTAAGTTTTTCCTTTTCTCATTGGGAACACAAAAAATGCACGGTTAAAATTCCTTATCACATCTCCCAGGAAGATTGAAAACAAATAGCAATGGGATGATACCCAGTTAATTTGTATTTTATGAGGAGTTTCTACAGTTTGGAGGTGTTCTGCTCTTTATTTAACATCCACCTGAAAATACTCACATTTTAACATCTGATATGGCAATGCAGCATCTCCTCAGGTTTGTAAAATGTCAGTTTAAACCAAAGATACTCGAGGAACAAGATAGACCACTATACTGAAGTATAGTACGCAAAGGAGCGTAACGTTCGCCATTTTAGTAGGCAAAACCCGCCGTCCGTTATGCCTCTCGCAGTGTAATCAGTGTTGTGGGGGAACAGTATGTGTGATGATACCATTAAAATGCAGAATATATCTCATCTATCAATTCACAGATTTTTGTTATTTTTCTTTTTAAATGTTTCTGCAAGTTTCTGCCTACTAAAATGGTGCTATGACATACTACGGTTTTTATGGTCGCGTGGTCTATCTTGTTCCTCTAGTATCTTTGGTTTAAACCATGTATTCAAGTTCTGGAGCTGAACTTAAAGCAACTTTCTATCTTGGTTGCAACTGCCAGAATCAAACTGACACATGTCCAGCAAATTGAAAAAATATGCTGTTACATCGCTAAAAAAATTACAAAATTCCAATGTTTTGACATCTTGGACAAGTTTTTTCATCCAGTTTTAAAACAGACCATTCCCTGGAGGTTCTCTGGAATTTAGGCCAGGTTCCCACATTACATCACGGCTTGAAAGTCAAAAGTACAACTTTGGTCATAGAACACTCCAGGTCCTCCCTTAGGTTGTGAAAACACAATGTGAATGCAGGGTTTGTTAAAATCTGAGGAGCAGTTCCTATAACGGGAGTGAAAATCTTACCAAAGTGTGTATACTTAGAATGGTTTGCACACCAGTTGTAAATTGGTGCCAGATTTGGACATTGCTGGGAACTTGGGATTAAATTCTTTGCAATCATTAATGTTTGCAGTTGGCACAGATGAAACTATTCCAATCAAACAGAAAGCCTGGCAAATTCCAGACCGCAATGTTCCCTCTTCAGTTTTCTTTCTATAACATACTGACTGTATTACCTCATATCTCACTGAACATCTTTTAGGCAAGATAGCGATAGGACAATTAGTGAACCAAATGAGCATAGATCAAAGAGGAGATGAGGCCTGGGGCAAATCAGCTATGCTCATACTGAATAGGAAGGCAGGCTTGAGGGGCTGAAGGGACCACACCTGCTCCACGTTTCTCATGTCGTGAAGTAAAACAGAAGCATTCCTCTGATAAAACAATTTCAAATGAGTGGCCATGACAGGCGGCAGTAACTTGAATTATATAATCAAGTATTCATTGTTTTAATTTGATAACATTACAACATTGAACCCTCCATTATTTGTACTAATATTAATCTACCACGATCTCTGCAAAACCAAGCCTTTCATGAGACTTTACTGTATTCCAAATCTTTTGTTATTTGTGTATACTGCTGGTAATGAATTAAAATAGTATTAATTTTCTCATTATTATTTTACAGAGCCAGTTGCTATCTATGATAAATATTTTGTATAAGTTTTAGAATACAAGATCTAATACAGAATGCAAAAATAACTGTTCCTGGACCATGTGTGGCGTGGAACTTCAAGCTTCAGAAGAAGTCAACATGAAGTATGCTACTTTAAATCACACTGTTCCAGGAGATGGTCCATGAAGTCACAGTCCTGTCTAAGTGCTTGAAGTTGGAAATGGTAGGAATACCTATAGTTTAATCGCAAAACACTCTGTAAAACAATATCTGCGCAAACATAAGTTGTCCTGCACTAGGTGACAGGAATAGCATAAAATATATTCAATGGTAACTCGCATCACCATGTCGTTGCAGAAATTACTTTTAGTACAATTGACTAGAATGGATTTATACATAAGTCATAGAGTGATACAGTGTGGAAACAGGCCAGTGGGCTAACTTGCCACACCGGCCAACATGTCCCAGCTACACTAGTCCCACCTTCCCGCATTATCCCTCCAAACCTGTCCTATCCATGGTGCCCGTCTAACTGTTTCTTAAATGTTTGGATCGTCCCTGCCTCAACTATCTCCTCTGGCAGCTTGGTCCATACACCCACTACCCTTTTGTGTGAAAATGGTACCCCTCAGATTCCTATTAAATCTTTTCCCCTTCACTTTAAACCTTTTTCCTCTGGTCCTTGATTCACCTACTCTGGCCAAGAGACTCTGTGTATCTACCCGATCAATTCGTCTCATGATTTTATACACCTCAATAAGATTACCCCTCATCCTCCTGTGCTCCAAGGAACAAAGTCCCAGCCTACCTAACCTCTCCCTATAGCTCAGATCCTCTAGCCCTGGCAACATCCTTGTAAATCTTCTCTGTACCCTTTCCAGCTTGACAACATCTTTCCTGTAACATGGTGCCCATAGTTGATACTCTAAATGCAGCCTCACTAACATATTATGCAACTGAAACATGACCTCCCAACTTCTATACTCAATACTTTGACTGCTGAAGGCCAATGTGCCAAATGCCTTTTTGACCACACTATCTACTTGTGACTCCACCTTCAAGGAACCATGCACCTGCACTCCTAGATCCCTCTGCTCTACAACATTCCCCAGAACCCTACCATTTACTGTGTAAGTCCTGCCTACACAGACATGTGCTATGCCTACAGACATGTGCTATGTCTATGAAATTAAATTCAGAACAAAATAGCAGCATAGCTAAAAAATGGAACCAGTCTTCAACTTACTTACCTCAATATGATTCATCATTTTAATTGCTTATTATAACATATTCTAAAAATGTGACAGTATAATAAAGCGGTTTCATAAGTCATCAAGCCACACTGCTCTTAACACAGTTCCTCATCAAATATGTACTATTGCAATGGTACCAAGCTTTATTTGTGATATTTATTTTTTTAATAATATTTTTGGAGCTTGGGCATAACTGACAAAGCCAGTCTTAATTGTGTATTGCTTGAGAAGGTGACAGAGCTGCCTTCTTGAACCACTGTAATAATATTGTAGTTAGACTTGCTTAACCATTTCTGAGGACTATTAAGTTCAACCATATTGCTGTAGGCTGGAATCCCGCATAGACCAGACTGGGTAAGAATAGCAAATTTTCTTTCTCGGAAGGAAATCAGTAAACCAGATGAGTTTTTAAGCCAATCTGGTCATTTTTGTGGTCATCATTACTCTCGCCATTTTTACATTTAATTAACTAAATTCCACAGCTACTGCAGTGGGATTTGAACTCACCTCCCTGGATGTTAGTCTAAGCCTCAGGACTACTATCAGGAATTTAGCCACCATATCATCACTATAACCAATTATGATTTAGATGAGAAATTGGATTACAATGATTTTTTTGGTATACCAAAACATTGACAGGTTTACTGGTAGCACCAAGTCAGTTCTTGCTTTAAAAAACACACAAGCGATCACAAAATGTTTCAGTGTTATGTGTATTACAGCCAGAAGCTATAATTTTGATCGGCAGGGCCTGCTGCTGATGCTTCTCCACGTCAATCATCAAAAGACAAATATCTGCAGATCAAACTGGCTCAACAACTTAAACTGAATATCACCAGGATGCAGATATTTACTGTGGTTGCCAGAAAACTCAATGTTTCTCATAAACTCTCAGGATCTGCAGCCTCAATACATGCCCTGCGAGCCATATGAAATCTTGAGTTTCCAATCGTCTGACGTATTTATTTTGATATATCTGATTTTAATTAGTGTATCAACTAGGAAATTAATGCTCATGTATTATTTATAAATATGTTTCAGGCAGTCGTAAGTGTTTTTTAAAAATACACTCATTTCCACTATGAAGTAAACACATTTTTAAACACTGCAGAAAGCTTCGACAAACCACCAGATATTTTAATTATTAAGCAGGACCCTTCTTCAATCTACACCAATGTTCCATGTTTACCAAGTTACCAGTTTCGGCACTTTGTTAAAGAAGCATTTGGTTCAATTTCACTCGGCAATCTTTGCCAAAAGCTCCCTGTAGGAGCCATTTTGCATATTATTATATTACTTTGTATCCTGCTGTATTTTTGGACACTAAGAGGTTAATGCTATGCTTATGTATGGGCTGGGCAGAGCCAGAGAGCCTCCAGCTTCGACGTTGGTCGGCAATTCAAGCCAAGAAGAGGCTGATAGAAGTTCAGCCTAAAGAAGTAGCTGATGTGAATCGGCTAAAGAGCCTAGTGACAAAAGATCAGTAAGAAATCTGAGCTGGAGATAAGATCTGGCAGTTTATATGTCACGTAGATTACGGTAGGATAATAGATTTTTACCACGTCTGATCAATAAGAAGTCGATGACAAGAGATATGCCAATAAGTTATATTGCAACTTCAAATAAACGGCTAACTGATTTAAACGCTGTGGAGATCTCTGTTGTTGTGTTGCTTGCGTCAAGAAAATATCGTTCCAACTAATCTACGTCAAAACGGCAGCTTGGAGCTAGATAAGATAGACGAGAAGCTGGCCGTAAAGCTACCAGTGGAAATATTGGGAATGGTTTCTGTTTTGAGGGTGAGTATGCACATGAAAATTGAGTCAACCCTGCGAAAGACAATTCTGTCTGAACGCAGGATTCTCATGTGCGTCGATGGCAAAAAATGTTGGAATATCAAAAGATCACTGTCACAGGGCAGTACGCGAATTTTGAGTAAGATGATGCAGGTCTCATTGTAATTCACAACAACAACATACTATCATTAACAAGAAACACTTTCCTTCATAATTCTTTAGTCAGGGTGGTGAATCTGTGGAATTCTTTGCTACAGAAGGCTGTGGAGGCAAAGTTAGTGGATATATTTAAGGCAGAGATAGATAGATTCTTGACTAATATGGGTGTCAGGGGTTATGGGGAGAAGGCAGGAGAATGGAGTTAGGAGGGAGAGATAGATCAGCCATGATTGAATGGCAGAGTAGACTTGATGGGCCGAATGGCCTAATTCTGCTCCTATCATGTATGAACTTATGGTCTTGTGATCAAACAACAATGTCAGTGAAATCCAGAGGCAGATTTCTATTTAGAAAGCATACGAATTAATGGAGAGTGAATAAAAATTTAAAGCTAAAAGTTGAGGTGATTACATTACAATTTTTAGATAATTTGATCCAATTTAAAAATATACAGTTTATTGGAAATATATCAAAAGAACATTGTTAGAAAAAATCTCAATATCTCTTCTCAGCCAATACAATTATTGTGTTACATTTCAACATTGGGACAGGATTTATACAAGATAAAACATCTTTTTTGTTGTCATCCAAGTATGACAAATGAAGACGCTGGGTCATATGGTTCTACGGGTATTTTGTGCTACATCACTTAATCAGCCAATCTTCAATCACAAGCTTCTTCTTCCTTTTCTTTTTTTACCAGTCCCACATGTCAGGAAACTATGTTTCTGGCTCTCATCCCAACATCCATAGTCAATTATCAGTAAGTTACTGTAGATAATCAGTAACAAGAATTATGACGTGTCGTGCTTTAATTCTTCCAAGTCCAAAGATATTGATGCCAAGAGGAAGTACATTCTTCAGAAGCTATAGCTGGCATTTATATGGCAATGCTTCTGAAGCCATTTAACAGGAATATTATCAAACAAAAAAATTAACATAGTTTATTGTGCTTTGCACTAATGTTTTATTTTTCCACAGTCTTTTTCTTTTCACCATCTTGTATAATTTACGTCTATTTTAAGTTTTGTGGGTTGTCTGAGTCCATGTTTAAACTCAGACAACACACAAAGCATAAATACTTTAAATTCTTCGACCATACCACCATTGTTGGATGAATAGCAGACAACAATGAGTCAATGTTCAGCAGGGTAATTCAAAATCTGATTGAACAGAACAACAATTTTGCTCTCAACATCAGCAAGACCAAATAGCTAATTATTGACTTCAGAAGGGGAAAGTTGGGGATCCACGAACCTGTCTTCATTGAGGAGATAACCGTTGAGAAGGTCAACAGCTTCAGGTTTCTTGGTGTGCGTATCTCTGATGATCTGTCCTGATCCTAGCACATCAGTACAACTACAAAGAAAGCTCATCAATGTCTCCACTTCCATTAAAGTTTGAGGAGATTCAGTACATCGATAGTCTATTGAACTTCTACAGATTTAAGGTAGAGAGCCTACTGACTGGTTACATCATGGCCTGGTTTACCAACTCAAATGCCCAGGAATGAAGGAGACTACAGAGAGTCCTAGACATCTTCCGGTCCATCTCAAGTATTGACCACCCCACCAGTGATGGGAGCTAAAGGAGACGCTGCCTCCAAAAGGCAGCCAGTATCATCAAAGGCTCACACCACCCTCATCGCAATCTCATTTAGCTACCACTATGGGGAAGTAAGTAGAGGAGCCTGAAAATTGTGACCACCAGGTTCACAAACAGCTTCTTCCCAATAACTATTAGACTCTTGAACATACACAACATTCACTCAGCAACTTTGAAATTCTATGGAGTGACTTTTTGGTTGCACTATGGACTTCAGTTTTTGCACTGTTATGGCTACCTAGTGTTGTGGTTATTAATGTATTATTTATTACTATATATTACAATATATCATCTGTATGTTATTGCATTTACTGACCAGATAAGCTGCAGCAAGTAAGAATTTTGTTATTCTGTTGTTGGTGCATATGACAGTTCTACACTCTTGACTCTCGACTCTCGATGTGTCCATGATACTGGTGCAAGCAAGCTTTTCATTGTATCTGTGCCTCAATAAACTTGTACAGATGACAATAAATTCGATTTATTCTCAAAATGCTGGAGTAACTCAGCAGGTCAGGCAGCATCTCGGGAGAGAAGGAATGGGTGACGTTTCGGGTTCAGACCCGAAACGTCACCCATTCCTTCTCTCCCGAGATGCTGCCTGACCTGCTGAGTTACTCCAGCATTTTGTGAATAAATCGATTTGTACCAGCATCTGCAGTTATTTTCTTATACAATAAATTCGATGACTTGCCAAGCTGCTGAGACATGCCAAGATGGATGATCAAGCGATTTGGGGAGTGATAGGTTGTAATGAAAGGGGAAGATTTGAGAGTTAGAGTGTTTTAAAGATAAAACCACAGAGCTGAAGGCCAAGGGAGCTGAAAGCATAGACACTAATCATGAAGTAATGATAATTATCAGTTGCACAAAGACCAAAATGTGAGGAATAATCTCAAAGGTGATAGGGCAAAAAAAGGTCATAGAGGTAGGAGAAAATAATCAGTTTTGTTAATTATGTTCACCATACCGAGGACAAACTGTAAAATAAATTGAGAACATCCCGCTCTGTTTCTTTCTGCAACCAATTTGCTCAGTTGATAATCCAAATGTCTACAATAGTGAAAGACAAGCACATTTGCAGATCAATGCAAAGTATTTCAATGTAAATAACATTCTTTTAAAGGGCAAGGTTTGGTGGACTCATCGAGAACAGTGGTTTTACAGGACCAATGAAAGTAAAGTTAGGCCATCAAAAATATGCGTTGAAGAGTAACGGTGGAAATGAAAGTGTACCATTGCTGACGGTTACATTATTACCACAGGAATTATGACACATTGCCATTTAAATGACCTTTCTATCATATCCATACTGATCATTCTGTCCTGGGCCTCCTCCATTGCCAGAGCGAGGCCAAATGCAAACTGGAGGAGCAGCGCCCCATATTTTGCTTAGGGAGCTTACAACCCAATGGTATGAACATTGAATTCTCCAATTTTAGGTAACCTCTATGAACACCACCCTCCTTCTCCCCTTTCTTAACCCACCCAACACAACCTCCTCCCTTACATTTCCCCACTCCACCCACCCCCCTCCCAGACCCTTTCCCTGAACCCTGGCTAATCTTACACCAGTTCTTCCCCCTTACCAAAAATCCTTTAACTAGCTTCACAGTTCACAACTGTGTGTCACTTTTGGGCTCACACCTTCCTCTATGTCATACGTTTGTCCAACAATCTGCCTATCAGGGAACCCCTTCGTCTGAAATCATCTGTTGTCAGCCATGATTTGTCTGGCCCCTTCTCGCTTCTAATTTCCCTCCCCTCTCACCCCCCCCCCCCTCCCCCCAATCTGTCTGAAGAAGGGTCCCAACCCAAAACATCCATTTTCCTATCCTTTTTCTCCTGACATGCTGAGTTACCTCCAGCATTTTGTATCTATCTTCTGTTTTAAATAATGGAGCCTAATCAGACAATGACCACACACGAGATTTATGTAAAAATAATATAATTCCATGATTATTTAAAAGGTTTGTAGCTCTCAAATTAGGATTATATGCTGCAATTGTAATTAAAGGTTTGGTAAGTTCTTTGTGTTAATATTATTTTATATATATTACTTGTTAGTTTATTGGAATCGATTATCAAGGTTTATAGATAGTTCCATAAATTGTTGCCCATTCATATTATAAAGCTTAATACACAACTGCCCTCTGCTGGATTCCATCCATAATCATCCCCAATGTTGAAGAGGCTTGTGAACACAATCAGATATAACATACGGCGTGCCTCAAAATGTACCACCAGTCAGACTCAATTGCTACTCTTCTTCACCCACAGTGGACAACTTGCAGAAAAGGACTCATAAGGAGAGTGCTTTAGAAAATGTGCTCTTGATGAAATTTCAGTATCTTTACCATTTGTCTTTTATGTTGTTCTTTCTTATGTATGCTCTGTGTGTGTATTTTAATTTAAATTGGGCCTAGTTCTTGTCTTCTTAAGTCTAATGACACAGAAGGATGATATTTGGCCAAGCCAGCTTCATTAATCCCATGCCTTCTCTCCTTATTTTCCTGTACCCCACTTTCACACATGGCCATAAACTGATTATTTTTGCCATTAACCCACAGTAAGGGGTATTTTGTAGTAACTAATAATCTACCACAACTCTTTGTGATGTGGGAGCAAATTCCTGCACCCAAAGAAAATGTTACTGTCCATTTCTCTTTCCACAGGTGCTGCTGAGTATTCACATTCTTTTCTGTTTTTGAGCTGCATCACTAATTACAGATCTCAAACAAAGGATGTCTCAGGGCCTAATGTTTTCAATGCCAGGGGTCATGGAGATTGGTCTTGTTCTCTGAACAGTGATCCAGAATTGTACTAATATCTGGGTTGCTCTGTCTGTAGACGTGAGATTATTGTCATCCTTAAAGTAGGAAATGTGCGGGGCAAATGTTTTTTTACACAGAGTGGTGGGTGTCTGGGACATACTGCCATGAGTAGTGGTGAAAGCAGATACCACAGTGGCATTTTAGAGGCTTTAAATAGGCACGTGAATATGCAAGGAATGGTAGGGTATGAATTACGTGCAGGCAGAGGAGATTCGTTTAATTTGGCATCGTTCTACATCGACATTGTGGGCCGAAGGACCAGTTCTTGTGCTGTATGTTACATATTCAGATTTTCTGATGTCAAGAGTCAAGAGTGTTTTATTGCCATATGTCCCTGATAGAACAATGAAATTCTCACTTGCTGCAGCACAACAGAATATGTAAACATAGTACATTGTAAACAAAATAATAAATGAGAGAAGAAAAAAAAAGTTCAGTGTGTATATATACTGAAGTACACACACACACACACATATATATATATATATATACACACACACACATATATATATATATATATATATATATATATATATATATATATATATATATATATATGTACACAAACATGTATACACATACTCAAAAAACAAACAATAGTAGTGCAATAATAATAATAATATATTGTAGTTCAGAGCTTATTTGAGGTTGTAGTGTTTAATAGCCTGATGGATGTAGGGAAGAAGCTGTTCCTGAATCTGGACGTTACAGTTTTCAGGCTCCTGTACCTTCTTCCCGTTGGCAGGGGTGAAATGAGTGTGGGGCCAGGATGGTGTGGATCTCTGATGATGCTGGCTGCCTTTTTGAGGCAGCATCTCCGATAAATCCCTTCGATGGTGGGGAGATCAGAGCCGGCGATGGACCGGGCAGTGTTCACAACTTTTTGAGGTATGTGATCGAAATCTAACACAAGTTAGATTTGGGCAGCACAGTGGTACAGCTATTTGAGCCACAGCCTCAAAGCTCCAGCGATTCAGGTGCAATCCTGACATCCAGTGCTGTCTAAGTGGTTTGTGTATGTGTTTCTCCTGGGTGCTCCTAGTTTCCTCCCATGTACAACAATACGTACAGGTGGGTAAGTTAATTGGATGCTGTAAATTTCCCCTGGAACAGTTGGGTGGTAGAATTTGGGTGGTGTTGATGGGAATGTAGGGGGAATAAAATGATTAGGGTAAGGTTAGTGTGAAAAATGGTGTTACAGCATGGATGAATTGGGCCGAAAGGCCTGCCTCCTTTTTATATGAATCTGTGATTATTAAGTACAGAAACAGACTGATGCTTTTCAACTGGCTGGGTGAATGGTATCTTACCATAAAGAAGATTAATAGAAAGCAAGGTCAAGAAGATTCACGTCACCATACATGGACAACATGAAGGAGATTGTAGAATGCATCATTCAGTAAATAATAACACACTGACTAACTTCCTATCAGGCCCCTGCTGCACTTTGTACCATCATTTTATTTCCACATCAGCATCAATTGGCACTTGGTCAAGCAACATCACAATTAAGATGCTTTAAAGATTGAGTAGTTCATTGCCTTGAACGAGAGGAACTGCGAGTCATGTAACTATCATGCTGATGACTTATTTCCTGTGTGATATTTACATGTCTGCTGATGCAAGGACAAATGTTAGCTGCTGACATCCTTCCTTGCTCTCAAGACACACTGGAAATGTGGAAAAGGGAGAGATCAGCCATGTCATATTTAAATAGGCAATAAGTCTACCTTCTCGAAACAGCCAAAGTCAAAGTTAGCGTCTGAATAAAATAAAAACAATTATCTGTACCATTCGTGTAGCACGAAGGTGGTGCAACAGTAGAGTTTCTGCCTTACAGCACCAAAGAACCGGGTTCGATCCTGACTGCAAGTGCTGTCATTACGGAGTTTGTACGTTCTCCCTGAGACTGCTTTTATTTTCTCCGGGTGCTCTGGTTTCCTCCAACGACGTACAGGTTTGTAGGTTAATTACGTACAGGCTTGTTGGTTAATTGGCTTCTGTTAATTGTAAATTGTCCTTAGCGCGTGGGATAGTACTAGTGTATGGGGTTATTGCTTGTCGGCATGGGCTCCCTGTATCTCTAAAGTAAAGTCTAAATCTGTGCAAACCCTGCAGAATAATTCAGATCCAAAATCTGTTTCAAAAATCATGTTTGAGACTTGATTTGAAATGGCAGAGAGCTGATATGAAGCCAATCTAATTATGTGCATTTCTGTTGGAACCATGTTATGTAATTCATCTTGAGTTCCAATGTAGAAACAGTAACTCATTTAATATCAGCTTGTGGCTACTTGCAAATCAAGGAATTGGAGTCCTCTGTCTTTTGTGTTTCATGAACGGCGGTCCCCGGGAAATAAACAGGTTTTCACATATGTGCATAAGTTGACTTTGTCCCCAAGTTGAAAAATATGCAAAAGTCACGCAATATAGTAACAATACCGGCATGATTGAATGGCATCAAAAGCAGAGAAAACTGATAAAGAACTGAAACAGAGAGGGCGGAGGTGGGTGGAAAGAGGGAGGAGGAGAAGGGGAGGGTAAAGAGGGAGGGGAGAGGGAGAGGAAGTGCTGCAATTACCCTTTTGGGAATCCTGCATCAATGAGGAGCATTGTAAGCCCCTTTGTATCTCTGATTTCTGAATCCACTCTCCATTTACAAGTAGTCCACATCTTGTCTCCTACCACCGGATTGTATAACCGCACACTTTGCTACACTGTATTCCATCTGCCACTTCTTTGCCCACCCTCCCGACCTGTCCAAGTCTTTCTGAAAACCCTGCTTCCTACACACTACTTGCCCCTCCACCTATCTTGGTATGATCTGTAAAGTTGGCCACAAAGCCATTAATTCCATCATCCAACTCATTACTATACTACGTGGAATGTAGCAGACCCCTGCGGAAAGCCACTAGTCACCTGCAGCCAACCAGAAAAAGACCCCTTCATTCCCACTCTTTGCCTTCTGCCATACAGCCAACCTTTAATCCATGCTAGTGTCTTTCCTCTAACACCACGAGCTCTCATCTTGTTTAGCAGCCTTATCAAACAACCTCCTGTAATGATGTGCTTTCGAGATTAGCTTTGGAAGCAGAACCTTACTGTCAATTATCACTGCATCCAGCTCACATGCACTTGATAGTAAATGGTTACTTTGCAATGACAGAGTAATCAACACAACGAACATTTTGAATGTAAACACGTAGTTGTACTTGGAGTACATTAGGAATACCTCCCCCGAAAGACCAGAGTAAGCAGGTGTGGAACTCCCATCTGGAGGCTTAGTGCGTGTATTTAAAGGCAGAAGAATCCCTACCCCACAGTATGGTGGACGACATTTGCATCATCATTGATAACTGAATAAAATCATCAGAAGAACCACTTCTGATGAGATATATCTGAGAAACACCCGTGAATATTTGCATCAATTGAGTTTGATAAAAAATACTAAGATCCCTTTACTGTTGCATAAAAGGCTAAAATTGCATTAGCTTCCACCACAACTGGTTAGATCTTTAAAGGCAAGGATATCAGAGGTGTTTTATTGCTATTTAAAGAACACTGTTGTGCTACAAGAGTGTCATTCTGAACTGGATTTGTATGCTGATTGAAGGCCCCGTGAGAGACGAACAAAAGCCTACACCAGTCAATAATAGTTTGGCATCAATCACTGTGCTGCTGTTGGGGACAATTTTACAATCCAATTGTAAATCAAATTGGAAGCACGATGCCAACTTTCTCTTGGTATATTAGACACTGTACTCCTCATGTGAATACATTGCTAATCTAAGCACTGTTCAGCGCTACAATATCTACATATTCTAATTAACCTGTTATCTGCTTCTATTGTACAGAGCTTGTGGTGTTCAGATTTTTTTGGAAAGTTTCATGCTTCTTTAAAGATGTTATGTAAATCAGGAGCAATGATGGACATCATTTGAAGGATGATTTGTCAGCATCTTTTCAAAGTGAATATGTAATAACATTAAAATATGATGTCCAACTTTTCTTCCAACATATCCACAGTTGGGTGCTTAGTCCTCTGCCTACTCTAAGACACTGAGACCATTCACTGGCAAATGTCTTACTAGATATTATAGTTAAAATACAATCATAGAGTTATGCATCGTGGAAACAGATCCTTAAGCACAACACATTCATGCTGACCAAGGTGCCTACCTGAGCTAAGTTGCTTTTGTTTGGATTTGGTCCATGTTCCTCAAAATGTTTCCTATCCATATACTTGTCTGAATGTCTTTTAAATAATCTAATTGTACCTGTCACTATCAATTCCTCCATATACACACTACCCTTTGTTTGAAGAAGTTGCCCTCAGGTCCCCTTTAAATCTTTTCCTTCTCACTTTAAACCTATGTTCTTTTGTTTTAGACTCCCCGACTCTGGGAAAAAGACTGTAACCATTCACCTTAACACATGTCATGATTTTATATACCCCTAGAAGGTCACCCTTCATCTACCCTCCCTCTCGGAAAAGTTGCCCCAGCTTATCCAGTCTCTCCTTATAACTCAAACTTATAACATCCTTGTGAATTTTTGTCTGCAGCCTGTCCAGCTTAATGACATTCTTCCAATTGCTAGGTGTCCAGTATTATACACTCTGAGCAACCCGACCAATGTTTTGTATAGTTGTAACGTGATGTACCAATTCCTGCACTCCATGTCCCGACCAAATGCCTGAAGGCAAGCAAGGCATACTCTTTCTTCACCACCCTGTCTACCTGTGCTCATAAATGTCTATTTATTTGACGTCTCGTAAAATGTTATTTACTTGACACGAGAAGTGTTTAGGAGGAATAAATGGTGTTTAATTATACTGCCTCCTTTGTATCATTGCAAAGTGCTTTCTTAACTGACTCTGCTCATACTGAATAACCTCAGTTGCTGTCTCACGTGGGGATTTTAATATCCTGCTTGAAATATCCTTGGGCAGTGAAAGCTCTAACTTGCTCACTCACCTGGTGTTAAAAGTCGATTGTCCAATTGTCCCAATGACCTGCAGTCAGCAGAATAATTCAGGTCCACAAGATGTATCAGTTCCACAGACAGTTTAAAAGAGGTAGTTGTAATATCACTTCCTCCAGAATGAAAATCTGTGACAATTTTGAGCTTATGCTATTAACTTCAGCTGTTTTCATTATATAAGGTTCTGCATTTGATTTAATTGTCACGATTATGAGGCTGTGAATGTAGAGGAGGGAATGCTTAATCTTCTTGCAGAAGAGTGCTTCTCTGATTTCACTGAAGGTTGAAAGCAAGAAACCAGCACCATGTTGTTCGAAAGAAATGAGCTGAGTTAAGAAGATATCAATGTGGTAATGTAAGCGAGTTTAGTTGCATGAGTCAACAACCATCATAACTGCAGGATCTTCTGCCACATTTTACAGCCGGTTAGTTGAATGCAGTTGCTGATGCACTGAGCAGGACTTCATAATGTATTATGAATGTCAGGAAATTCTTGACACCTCTGTGGGAAATCAATGGGAAGCCCGTTTTGCATGTTTTCTGCAGGCTTCCTGCTGAGTTCTTGTTAGTTGCCGGGGTCGGGGTGGGGGGGGGGAGGGGGGGGATCTCCGAGAGAAACTCCCTGCAAAGGATTTAGGAAATTACCAAATAGATAAGTAACGGTGATACACATCCTGTAACATAAAGGTTATGAGCCATCTGCTCTTTAGCATTGCTGTTCTTATTTTCATTCCTCCCTGCGTTGTGTTCTTTAAAAAAAAAAATTGCATGTTTAATAAGCATTAAAGACATTATCTGGGGAATTCTGACGACAGGCTTGAGAGCAAGAACATCTTGTATTATTTCAGAAACTGTCCATTTGCCAGTGAACCCTGGCTAAAGCAGCTATAGTTTAAGAGAGCCGATGACAGATTACAGCAAAACAAGTGAACCTTTTTATATGGAGACTGATGAAAACTGCTATGTAGTGATGGTATTATAGCACAGAGTGGAGGCAAAGGGATGGAGCAACTGCCTAAAGCTGAACCAGTCGTGGTCACCTTCTTGTCATTATTGGACCTAATGCGAGCTTCAATGCTTCTTTTCATACCAATTACTGATTGCCCACTTTCACTGTAATGTTTTCCTCGTCTGCCTGTCTCAGTTCAATTGCTGCTGAAACCTTCTCCCAAATCCTTGTACTCTGCACAACTGATTATTCCTATGAACAGCTGACCAGTATCTAATATGATATTCATTGAAAGGCATTGAGTTACCTGAGAGAGTCGCCGACAGTATGCATGTGCCTTGATGAGCGTTTGAATCACCCAGGCTTAAAAAAGATATGAGCCAAGTGCTGGGAAATGGCATCGGTGGGAATAGGTGTCCACAGGTTGGCGTGGACGGATGGGCCAAATGACACCATTACTCTATCAATTTAAAACTTTGCCACCTGCATCCGAGCTCACATCAAGTTCTGTTCACTCATTAACCCTTTACTTGCTACGTCCACTCCAGATTACATAGTAGCTTGAATTTAAAAATCCAATTCTTCTTTTTAAACCCATCTCTCCTTATCTCTATTTTCTCATTCCTGTGGAGGTGACTTGCTCTGCTATATATGTTGTTGTAGTGCAGGATGTA
The DNA here is from genome assembly GCF_053455715.1 of Rhinoraja longicauda. Taxonomy (NCBI): domain Eukaryota; kingdom Metazoa; phylum Chordata; class Chondrichthyes; order Rajiformes; family Arhynchobatidae; genus Rhinoraja; species Rhinoraja longicauda. Next base: position 15,612,196 of record NC_135973.1, read on the forward strand.
GTGGGAAGATGTAATTAAACAGCGAGCAATCTTGCAAGGAGATTAAACGTCACACAGGCGAATTGGTTAAAATAGCCCATGTCTGCACCATAGATTCTATGTAAAGCCTGTAATTTACTTTAAAAATGCACCCAATTAGACAGATTAACCAACCAATTTTACCGGAACAGATTCCAGGATCACTCTGCCAATACTGAGTCATGTATTACAACTCTTAGATTGTGGCTGTCTGTTAAGAATGATACACTTAAAACGTCTAGACACTTAAATATATCAATCTGAACAAAGCAGTTGACAAGTTTTCTATTTGTCAGTATCATCTCGATCCACAAGTACCCCTCCCCTAGTATCTCACAAGAAGGTGGGAAGGAGCCTTCTTTCAATGCTGGTTCTTCCATTGATAATATTCCATGTTAGATAGGGAAACCCGAGTGCCTCTATGTCCCGTAGTTCTGCTCTCGCTCCGTCTCTCCCCAGATGCAACAGGGATAGAGATCCACTGGTCCTCTCACTTCACCCCACCTGCTGCCGCATCCAACACATCATCCTCTGATATTTCCGTCATCTCCAATGTGATCCCACCACTAGTCACATCTTCTCATCTCCACCCCTTTCCGCCTTCCACACAGATCAAGCCCTTCGTAACTCCTTGGTTCATTCATCCCTTCCCACCTAACCCATCCCCCTCCCCAGGTACTTTTCCCTGCAACTGTACGAGATGCAACACCTGTCCTTATACCTCCCACCTCACCCCCAGCAGTCCCAGGTGAGACACAGATTTACATCCATCTCCTCCAACCTCATCTACTGCATCCAGTGTTCCCGATGTGGGCCCCTACACATCGACAAGACCAAGTGTAGTCTTATTATACTGTACAACTCATCCAATAATTCTTTCCATGCTTAAAGGAGAAGAAATGTACGATTGGCAGACCATACATTATTATCTGTTTTATTTTATTAGGAAAGATTAAAGCCACCGCAATGTTGTCTGCACTGTACAGGCTAGACTTGTTGAGGGGGGATCACAAGGGAAATATGCTGTGATGCCACGATTTTGAGCAAGAATTAAAACCATTCTGAACTCTGCATGTATAAATGCACGCAATGTTGTGTTGCCGTGATGCACAGCAGACTTTCGATGGTAACAGTAATAATTTCAAAATATAAGTTCACCTGTGCTGCACTAGTCATGCATGAAATGTTATTACTGAAGCATGGAAGTCTCCGGTGTACTGAGGATGTGTACATTTTGACTGGATATCAAGTTAATTAGACGTGCATTTAAACATCTAAGAACATCAAAAGAAAGGACTGAATCTATTGCTATTCCCATAACATAAATCTCCCGAGAGTCAATGATTATATCCCTTTAATTACTCCAGAATATTTATCTTTTTGATGACGCTCTCTCTGAACTTCATGGTGCAGTTTGATCTCGTGTTAGGTTTCTCTAATGGCAGACTGCAGCTTCTGGTACTGGTGTCAGGTTTTGCCGCTCTTTGTATCAGTGATATATCACGACATTCACAGGGTGGGATTAATGACTACGAGCAGGTCACCCATGGCATTCCCTCGTGGGGAATCACAACCATGTGCAGTCTTCAGGTGAAGGAGGGCTACAGAGTGGAACATATAGTAATTAGGTGCGTGCATGCCAATGTAACGCAGTCCCCAATTTTAACTTCATCCATCTCTTAGACGGGACTTTGATTTTTTTTTGTGTCGTTAATTAGATATTGGAGTACGACATTAGAGTCATATCCATGGAAACAGGCTCTTCGGCCCATTGAGTCCACATCGACCATCATGCACCCTTGTTCACTAACCCTATGCTAATCTCATTTTATTTTCTCCACATTTCCAACAACTCCCGCCAGATTCCACCACTCACCTTTTCACTCGGGAGCAATTTACAGTGGCCAATTAACCTACCAACCCGCACATTGTTCCCTTTATCATGTGCACTGTGGAGGGCTCAGTTGTAATAATGTATTGTCTTTCCACTGCCTGGTTAGCATGCAACAAAGGCTTTTCACTGTGCCTCACTCAGTACATGTGACAATAAATTAAACTAATTTCAACTTATCTTTCAAATGGAGTAGGAAACCAGAGTACTCAATGGAAAACCATGTGATCACACTCCACACAGACAGCTATTGAGGTCAGGATTGAAGCCAGGTCACTTGTGCTGTGTGCCACTGTGCAACATGCACTGTCCTGAAAGGCAGAGTGACCAAGGGCAATTAGTGCACAGTAGTTTCCCTGCAGTAATGCAGGGGGCTGGTTCTGGACACAACCCACTGCCCCATACAACCAACCGTGATATAATAAAGTATCATTAAATCATTGAATATAACCACCTGTGATTTCCTGCATGCTCACACACTCTTTCTATAGATGTGGAGAGCTGGAGTATCTGAATCTTTGTGCAGTAGGTGTTCCATGAGGTAAGTCAGGCTCTGAACTCAGAGCAGGCCTGAGGCCTTGTTTCACGAGGTACGGCCTGACTGCTCACCAGCTGTTGGAAGCCTTTTGTCAGCATTTAAATGTTTTTCATGGTTCGAAATGTCCCCAAAAAAATCAGATTGAAATAATTTAACATGAAATTACTTGCAAATTCTGACAAATAATAAATTGAATGGAAAAAAACTCACAGATAATTGAAAGCCTCACAGCAACAGAAACTCATGTGGACTTGGCTCTCCTGACAGGCTTGGTGACCACCCTCATTTTGCCTGTGCATACATCCCACTGGTTTAAATCAGAGGGCAGGATACCTTGAGAACCTTTGGAGCCAATTAGGTGCAGTGGCAAAGCCACTGGGGATAGGTGTGACGACAGCAGAACACGTTTTCGCCGGCACTTTCCTTCATGCATGTGGTTTTGAATGTTAAAATGGGGGGGGAAAAAAAAATCTGATAAATGACACAATAACTTTGCAAGTTTAGCCCTTGACTTAGATAATCTCTGGTGAGCAATAGCGCTAGTCACTCCTGAAATAGCTCCTTCCTATTTATAGATGTGCCTGCACTGCCCAATGACTGACTAGATAATAGCATAACTCTGGGGAGAGGTAACAGCATGATTTCAACGAGATGTTTGTAATTGACCACATTCTTTGCAATCTTTGCCAATGCACACAGAGAACACTTTTTAAGATGAAGCCAGATATGAATTATTAAAATGCTTTACTGATAATCATAATTTAAGCAACAGAATTTGTCTTAATTTAGTAATGCACTTACTAAATAGACTATCACACACACCCGACACAATTGTCATTCTTGACTGAAACGAAATAATGTATTTTCCATCCAGTTTATTATCTTGCTGTTTTTTGAGCATGGCCAGATGTGTTGTATTTTTCTCGTTTTGTACCCTCCTGCGATTTGAACAAATAATTCGGCTCTTTCCTTGGTTCAGGATACACAATGGTATTCTAATGATGGAGTCCCAATGATAACTAACAGAGTGCTTCTTGCTTCCAATAAACCAGCAAACCACACACATTACTTGGAGCATTGTGTACAGTTGTGGTCGCCACACCATAGAAAAGACGAGATTGCTTTGGAGACGATGTGGAGGAGATTCAGCAGACTGTTGCCTGGATTGGAGGACTTCAGTTGTGGGGAGAGATTGGACAGGCTGTGTTTGTATTCCGTGGAGTGAAGGATGCTGTGGAGTGATTTGATAGAAGTAGATAAGATTATGAGAGCCATAGATAGGGTAGATAGTCAAAACATTATTTCCTATAGTAGAGGTCTCAAAAACAAATGGGCATGGATATAGGGTGAGAGGAGGCATTTGTAAAGGGGGTTTGATGGGAAAGATAGAGAGTGGTTGATATCTGGAACTCATTGCCAGAGGAGGTGGTGAATCAGATACAATCACTGCATAGCATAGATAATCACTACATAACATGGCATAACTAATGTGGTCAAGTGGCATTAGTGCAGTTGGGCAAAAAGGTCAGCGTGGACGTGAGAATCGATGGAACAGAAATTGAGAGGGAGAGAGAGATGGGGTCTTTCTATCAAGGGTGGCCGCAAGAAATCTCAGTTCAAACTTTTCATCCAACTCAAAGCTTGTAAAAGAATGAAAGGCAGTTACGCCTGGATTCCTCCGCATGCTCCATGAATACATTTCACCGGAGAGCCTCCAACTGAGCTTGCAAAGGAATCGAGTCACCCCTGCATACTGTGCAAGCTCCCTGTGAAGGCATGCCACCTGCTGGGCGAAACCCAACCACAATTTTCATTACGTTGGAAGTTATTAGTTGCCTTTAAGTTCCAATTCGTCACTGCAAATCACCTCGCATATTTAAACCATGTACTATGCAATCGGTCGTCTAATGTTCAAGCAGGCTTTACTGCAAAACAGTCTGCCTCTTCTACCGTATGGAGGATCAGCTAAACACATAATGCATTGCTGCTGAACCAAATACACTTCCACAACATTTTGGAGATTTTTGGCTGAAATCCAAAAGCAAGTTAAATGCTTCAAAGTTAATGGATTGACTAAAAAAATATTACCAAAGATTTTACAAAAATCGTGAAAGGTCAGGCAGGGCGTGGTATTATACTGGAAGCAAGTGTTGTTTTACATGTCGTATCCAACAAGCTTAAACTCATTTAGGGTCAGCGAGTTTGTATTAAGTCATGGGTTTGCAGACAGATGAGAAGAGGAATGAAGTGTGGGTTCCAAAGAACACTTATCAGAAAACAATGATGAGAACTGACAGAAAACAAAACCTGTACTTATGATCTCAGGGAATGGTAAAATACTTTAGAGCCAATTAAATATTTACTGAAGGGAACTTGGCAGTCAGTTAGAGCGCAGCAGCGGAGAGAACATTTATCATCTGATCCAATAGATGGCAGCTGCAAAGTTCCCTAATTGGATCCAAATAGAGCATCAGACTGGATTTTTGTTCCTGACAATGGATCTTAAACCACCATCGTTTAGCTCAGGGGCAAGGATGCTCTCAACTGAACCAGGGCAAACAGCAAGGAAACAAAGGGCAGCACTGTGGCGCAGCAGTACAGTTGCTGCTTTACAGCGCCAGAGACCCGGGTTTCATCTCGACTATGAGTGTTGTCTGTATGGAGTTTGTACGTTCTCCCCCCTGTGACCTCATGGGTTGTCTCCGGGTGCTCCGGTTCCCCCCACCCCCACTCTAAAGACGTGCAGGTTTGTAGGCTAATTAGCTTTGGTAAAATTGTGATTTGTCCCTAGTGTGTCGGACAGGGCTAGTGTGCGGGGTGATCGCTGAGCTGTCTGGACTCGGTGGGCCAAAGGGTCTGTTTCCACACTTATCCTTTAAGATGGCGGAACAGATCCCAAAGTTGTTAATAAAGAGTCATAGAGTCATTCAGTATGGAAAGAGGTCTGTCCCAACTTATCCATGCCGATCAAGATGTCCCATCTAAGCTAGTCCATCAGCCCATATAGAAACATTGAAACATAGAAAATAGGTGCAGGAGTAGGCCATTTGGACCCTTTGAGCCAGTACCGCCATTCAATATGATTGTGGCTGATCATCCAAAATCAGTACCCCGTTCCTGTTTTCTCCACATATCCTTTGATTCCGTTAGCCCTAAGAGCTATATCTAACTCTCCCTTGAAAACACCCAGTGAATTGGCTTCCACTGCCTTCTGTGGCAGAGAATTCCACAGATTTACAACTCTCTGGGTGAAAACGTTTTTCCTCATCTCAAAAAACTTCTCTCAAAACTTTTCCTAACCACATACCTGTCGAAATGACTTTTACGTATTTTGTACCTGCCTCAATTACTTCTTCCGGCAATTAATTCCATGTTCTCACCACCTTCTATGTAAAAAAGTTGCCCCTCAGGCTCCTAATACATGTTTCAACCTCTCACCTTAAACCTATGCTCTCTAGTTCTTGATTCCCCTACCCTGGGAAAAAACCACATCTACCCTGTCTATTTTCCCCATTATTTTATACACCATTACATGAGCATCCTTCAGCCTCCTCTGCTCCAAAGAATAAATTTCTAGCCTGCACTTACCTCTCCCTATACTTCAAACTCTTGAGTCCTGGCAACCTCCTTATTATTCTTTTCTGCATCCTTTCCAGCTTAATGGCATCTTTCCTAAAGTAGGGTGGCCACAACTGAACATACCTCACCAATGCCTTATACAATTGTAACATTATGTCCCAGCTTCTGTACTTAAGTCTCTTACTGACGAAGGCCAATGTGCAAAAAGCCTTCTTCATCACCCCATCAACCTGCAACAACACTTTCAGAGAACTAAGTACTTGTACTCTGGAATCACTCTGCTCCACTGCACTCCCCAGGGAGTTTGCTGCGAAAGTTCTGCCCTGATTTGATTCCCAAAGTGTAACACCTCACATTTAACTGAATCAAACTCCATTAGCCATTCCACAGTCCACTTGCCCAAATGATCAATATCCTGCTGTATTTCCTGATAACCATATTCACTGTCTATGCCCTGTACATTTTGATCCAAATCGTTGCTTTTGAATCTGTAGATGACAAATAGCAATGGGCCCAACACCAATCCCTGAGGCCCACCACCACTCACAGGCCTCCACTCTGGAAAATAGCCCTCCACCACCACCCTCTGTTTCCTTCCGTTAAGCCAATTCTGCATCCAGTTAGCTAGCTCTCCCGGGATCCCTTGCGATCTAACCGTCCGGAGCCGCTTACCATGTGTAGAACTATTCCTTTTCTCCACAGATGTTGCTTGACCCGCTGAGTTACTCCAGCATTTTGTGTCTATCTTCTCTTTAGTGGAGGGTCTGATTTAAAGCAAGGAAACATCTTTTTCTATGCAGAAGATATTTAGGATTTGCATGTGCAGCCTGACAGGCTGGGAGATAGAAATTCAGTTGTAACCTTTTGAGGCAAAGTAATATACAGTATCAGAGAAGTATACTGAGTAATATACAGTAATATACTGAGTAATATGCTGAGTAATATACAGTATCAGAGAAGGATTAGGATTTAAAGTTTAGAGTTTAGAGATACAGAGTGAAAGGCCCTTTGGCCCACCGACTCCATGCTAACCAGCTGTCACCCCGTACACTCGCACTATCCTACACACTAGGGACAATTTATTATTTTACAGAAGCCAATTAATCTACAAACGTATACATCTTTGGAGTGTGGAAGGAAACTGGAGCACCCGGAGAATTCCATGCTGTCATGGGGGGAACACTGAAACTCCTTTCACACAGCGCCCATAGTCAGGATCGAACCCGGGTCTCTGGTGCTGTAAGGCGGGAACTCCACTGCTGAGCCATTGTGCGGCCCGATGGATGTTGCAGGGATATGGGAAATTTCAGGGGAGTGGAATTGACTGGATTGTTCTGCCAAAGAACTAGCTTTCGCTTGAAGGTGCAAATGGTCATATTCCACAACTCCATGAGTGAAATATTTGTGAGTTCTAACCCCGCACAGGGGGAGGACCATGATCTAGGATGCATTTCAGAGATCAAGCCCTCAGCAGGTGCCCTAGGGAGAACTCCTAGTACATACATTCAACATGAAAAGGCCACACACGCTAATTCAGAAAATTATCCTCGGAATATGAGTGAGATATTGGAATGGAAAGCTGAAGATGTGGATAAAGAAGAACTGTGAAGGTAAATTGGCTTGGTATCATTGTAACGTGTCCATAGAATGTGTAGGATAGTATTAGTGTGCGGAGATTACTGGTTGACGCAGACTTGGTGGACCGAAGGGCCTGTTTCCGCATTGTATCTCCAAAACTAAACTAAACCAAATCATGTGTAGGAAGGATGCTGAGGCTGGTTTAAACCGAAGATAGGTACAAAATGCTGGAATAACTCAGCGGGACAGGCAGCATCTCTGGAGAGAAGGAATGGGCGACGTTTCGGGTCGAGACCCTTCTTCAGACCAAATCAAATCATGGTTGCACTGGTTATGTGACAACTTTTACACATGACTTTAGCTGTGTTGTGCGCTTATGCATGCAATAGGGAAGTTATTACTGCATGTTCCCTCCAACCCTGTGCGATGCAATGAAATCGCTAAACAGAATCCAACCACTCGTTGAGACACAGGAGACTGCAGAGGCAAGAAATTTAGAGCAAAAGCCAAACTGCTGTTTCTTATCTAACTACCTGCTGTTGTTTCCTCGGCAGCCACCAGGTGGACCACTTCCAACAGACGGAGGAAGTGAGCCCTTTCCTAACGGAAGGACAAACTGCTATACAAATCTGGCTGAGATGGAACCACATGTTACATCTCAACGCTGGACACCTAGTGGCAGAGCAGAAAAAGGTTCCTGAAACTCAAATGCAAAGGCAATGATTTGCTTCTTATCAGGAACCTAAGCAAGGTCTCCCTGGCGTTGCCTGGGCATGAATGGTGACAGGATATTAGAACTGAATGAAGTCTCGTGGCATAAGATAGACACAAAAAGCTGGAGTAACTCAGCAGTGCAGGCAGCATCCCTGGAGAGAAGGAATGGGTGATGTTTCAGGTCGAGGCCCTTCTTAGGAGTCTTGTGGCATCATCTTGCCAAGCAAAGCCCCAGTGGAATGGGTGGCATTATCTAGGCAATTACTGGAAGCTTTGACTTTGGCTTCACTCTGTGGAACAGAGTCTGGAGTTTAAACCAAGCTCATATAATTTTCCCAGTCATTTATTTTGTCTTATTTTGCATTTACAAAATGTCTAAAGACAGCAGTGGGGTGTGACGGACATGAAGAAAGGGCCAGTTGTGGGTTGGTAGTACAACTCAAGGAATGGGGCACCTTAGTGGGTATGGACAAGATGGGCCAAATGGCCTGTTTCCGTGCTGTCTGACTCCATGACTATGAATGTGATTTGGGCTTTTGCATGTGGGAGCAAGGTTTAGTGGGACAAGCTGTGGCTGGGAGCACTAACAGGCCTCAGCAACAATGGGAGAGGGAAGATGGCTGAGCAATGGAACCCAACAGGGCGGCACAGTGGCACAGCAGTAGAGTTGCTGCCTTACTGCGTCAGAGACCCGTGTTCGATCCTGACTATGGGTGCTGCATGTACGGAGTTTGTACGTTCTCCCCGTGACCTGCGAGGGTTTTCTCAGGGATCTCCGGGTTTTCTCCCACACCCCAAAGACATACGGATTTCTAGGTTCATTGGCTTATGTAAAATTATAAATTGTCCCTAGTGTATAGGATAATGCTGGTGTACAGGATGCTGGAGTAACTCAGCAGGTCAGGCAGCATCTCAGGAGAGAAGGAATGGGTGACGTTTTGGGTCGAGACCCTTCTTCAGACTGAAGAAGGGTCTCGACCTGAAATGTCACCCATTCCTTCTCTCCTGAGATGCTGCCTGACCTGCTGAGTTACTCCAGCATTTTGTGAATAAATACCTTCGATTTGTACCAGCATCTGCAGTTATTTTCTTACACTGGTGTACAGGGATCGCTAGTCGGCACGAACTCGGTGGGCCGAAGGGCCTGCTTCCGTTCAGTATCTCTGAACTAAAACTGAACTAAACAAAGTCACATTCATGGAAAAGTTCAGCTGACAGTTCACACAGATTATTTTCCCGATTAATGATGAGTTTGTTAAAACAAATGTACCAGAAAGCCTGTTGGAAAAATGTCAATGGGAAAGTAGGGGAGGATTAGTTCCGCAGAAATGTGGGTGATATGACGTTTGTCTGTGAGTTTCTTAGTGTATTATATATTAACGCACCAAAAGTTAATTGCAAGCAATACTCTGCAATCACAGTTATTTCAGAGCACATGCCAGTTTTTATTGGTGGGTCGGCAGTGGAGGGAGAGAGTTCGCAGCTCCAAATTCCTGGGTGTTAACATCTAAAATCACTTATCCTGCGCTAAGTATATGGATGTCACCATGAAGCAAGTGTACCAGTGTCGATACTTTCTTAGGCGTTTAAAGAAAATTTGGCATGTTACCAAATACTGTAACAAACCTCTGTAGATACACTGTATAAAATATCCTACCTGGTTGCATCTTAGCCTTTGTACAGCAATTCCAATTCACAGGAGGTTATTGGGAGAAGGCGGGAGAATGGGGTTAGGAGGGCGAGATACACCAGCCATGATTGAATGGCGGAGTAGACTTGATGGGCCGAATGTCCTAATTCTATTCCTATACCTTATGAAAGTAAAAGGCTGCAGAGAGTGATGGAGTAGCCCAGTTCATCGTGGACACAGCTCTCTCCATTATCAAAAACATCAAGAAATCGGCACCTATCATCAAGGATCCCCATTATACGTGTGGAACGTGCATGTGTTTCATATTGGCTGGAGATTGTCTTCAATTCAATTCAATTCAATTCAATTGTTGATGTCATGGACCATAAGTTCATAAGTTCATAAGTTATAGGAGCAGAATAATGCCATTTGGCCCATCAAGTCTACTCCATCATTCAATCATGGCTGATCTAACTTTCACATTCTCTTGCCTTCTCCCCATAACCCCCGACACCCGCACTAATCAAGAATTTGTCTTAAAAATATCCATTGGCCTGGCCTCTACAGCCTTCTGCGGCAATGAGTTTCGCAGATTCGCAACCCCCTGACTAAAGAAATTCATCCTCGTCTCCTTTCTAAAGGTACGTCCTTTTATTCTGGGGCTGTGGTCTCTGGTCCTAGACTCTCCCACATGGTTTCCGACTGGAGAAACAGGAAAGAAGCACAGTGCTGTACTCACCTGCAAGCCCGCAAACCAGTCAACAAAGTGTGCTGACCCTTGGCAAAAGAGACTGCTGTTCTCAAACTGGTCCAGGAGGGCTTTCACCCACTGAACACAAGCAGCACATAAACTTCACCAGAGCCCTATCTTGAAACAACATCATTTCCTGTTATTCTCACAATGCACCGACAGAAATTTAACATTTGCCAGAATATGGAAAGTAATTTATTGCATTTTCATTCAAACTTTTAACACTGAGAAGTGAGGGGAAGTTGTTTACGTCATGAAAGTACTCGAAACTCTGTCAAAACATAGCTTGAATGTACGTCCGCTGATATACAAGCTGTGCAAAAGCATTCTTCTCCTTCCCCAGAGAAAATGGACGTGTTTAGCCCTTAAAGTTGTGTGTGATTGATTATTCAGGCTGACTGCTGGGCACGATGGAAACAATAGCTGCTTTCTCTATTGCCACATCCAAGATAGGGGGCATGTTTACATTGCATAACAATAACGATGACACCACAGAGAACACTTACTCGTTTCTATTTAGATCAGAGATGAAGTGATTCCAAGATGGAGTTATGGCAGATTATTTCACTGCCTGTGAAACAGTCCCACGTCTCAGCATCAAGCACTCCCAGATCAAACATTGCAATTGTTGAGTGTCCACTAGCTCACGGGACATTTTAACATTATCTGTATACTAAAACTCGCGTTTGTTTGTTTGTTTGTTTGTTTGTTCCTGAACTACAGCCAAAACGGGACACGATAGCACGGCCCACCTCACTAACCGTTGTCCCTTTGGTGCTAATGGAAGAGGTTTCATTGAAATCAGTGTTATATTTTTTAAGTTATTCACATTTTCAAATTTAAATCTATCTCCGAGGGAGGGAGGGTGGAGGGAGGGGGAGGAGGGAGGATAAGGGGGGTTGAAGGGGGTGCAATGGGGAGAGGGGGGCAGGGAGGAAGGGAGGAGGGGGAAGGGGGGAAGGGGAGGGGGAGGGGAGGATGGAGGGGGAGGGAGGGGGAGGAGAAGAGGGGAGGAGCGAGAGGAGGGGAGGAGGAGGGGGGAGGGAGGGGGTGGGAAGAGGGGGAGGGGGAGATGGAGGGAGGGAGGGAGGGAGGGAGGGAGGGAGGGAGGGAGGGAGGGAGGGAGGGAGGGAGGGAGGGAGGGAGGGAGGGAGGGAGGGAGGGAGGGAGGGAGGGAGGGAGGGAGGGAGGGAGGGAGGGAGGGAGGGAGGGAGGGAGGGAGGGAGGGAGGGAGGGAGGGAGGGAGGGAGGGTAGGTAGGTAGGTAGGGTAGGGGGGAGGGGAGAGAAGAGAAGAGAGGGTGCTGCACCAATGCAGGAGAGGTTTCAGCCCAACGGGTCCACTTCGTCTAGTATCAGCTTACAATTATAAATTCATCATGTGTGTTACCACGTGGAATATGTTTTCTTATTGCATTGTTGCTGTTGCCTAACATTAAATATCAATTTCAAAATTGTGGTTGCTCAATTACAGCAATGATGTGGAGGCTCTGGAGAGGGTGCAGAAGAGATTGACCAGAATACTGCTTGGATTGGAGGGGATTACTGATAAGGAGAGAGTGGACAAACTTGAATTGTTTTCTCTGGAGCGTCGGAGGCTGAGGAGGTATATGAAATTATTAAAGGCTTAGATCGGGTAGAGAGTCGGAACATTTTCCCCCAAGGTGGAAATGTCAAAAACTAGGGGGCCTAGCTTAATGGTAGAGCAGGCAAAGTTTAAAGGAGATATGGGCAAGGCAATTTTCTTTACGCAGAGTTTGGTGGGTACTTGGGACACATTGTCAGAGGTAGTGGTGGAGACAGATGCCATAGTGGTACTTAAGGTGGAAATGTCAAAAGCTGGGGGGCCTAGCTTAATGGTGAGGGGGCAACCACCATCATCGACACACTAGTTCTTATCCCAGGCACTAGGCACAATTTACAGAAGCCAATTCACCTACAAACCTGCACATCTTTAAAATGCGGGAGGAAACTGCAGCACCCGGAGAAAACATACATGGTCTCAGGGAGAACACACAAACTCCATGCAGACAACACCTTGTAGTCACGATTGTACCTGGGTCTCTGGCGCTGTAAGGCAGCAAATCTGCCACTGCACCACGGTGCCCTTCATATACATAACATTAATTACTGTAGGAACAGATAGTCAGTTAAGCTGTGATTTTGGCTTAGTATAGATTTAAAGCTCACTCGGGCTACTTGCAACAAGGCATGAGAATTTGGGGATATTTTAGATTGGAACTTTGTAAATACCTAAATTTCACAGCAGCTTAAATAATTTCTCCAAGCAGCGTAGCCAGCGAGCATGTTGAGCTACCAACAGTGGATGACATGCATTGTATCACCAACAGTCGGTGAACCTCTGTACTGCTGTAAGTTATTGTTCGATAAAGTACTGTAATATAAGAGGTCACAGTTTAAAAATAAGGGGTCGGCCATTTAGAACTGAGATGAGGAAAAACGTTTTCACCCAGAGAATTGTGAATCTGTGGAATTCTCTGGCACAGGAGGCAGTGGAGGCCAATTCACTATATCATATCATCATCATATCATATATTTACAGCCGGAAACAGGCCTTTTCGGCCCACCAAGTCCGTGCCGCCCAGCGATCCCCGTACATTAACACTATCCTACACCCACTAGGGACAATTTTTACATTTACCCAGCCAATTAACCTACATACCTGTACGTCTTTGGAGTGTGGGAGGAAACCGAAGATCTCGGAGAAAACCCACGCAGGTCACGGGGAGAACGTACAAACTCCTTACAGTGCAGCACCCGTAGTCAGGATCGAACCTGAGTCTCCGGCGCTGCATTCGCTGTAAAGCAGCAACTCTACCGCTGCGCTACCGTGCCGCCCTATATATAGATAGGGCTAACAGAATCAAAGGATATGGGTAGAAAGCAGGAACAGGGTACTGATTTTGGATGATCAGTCATGATCACATTGAATGGCGGTGTTGGCTCGAAGGGCCGAATGGCCTTCTCCTGCACCTATTTTCGATGTTTCTATGTTTAAGATGCTGCAATGTAATGCGCTGCACTGCGCTGTAAGATACTCCTTTGCAAAGTGCAGTGGGGGGTAAGTCCAATGGTGTAAGGTGCTGAGATAGCTGGCAATGCATTGTAAAGCACTGTGCTGTAAGATACTGCTGTAAGATACTGCAATGTAAGGTTGTGCATTGTAAAGTGCTGCAGTATGAGGTGCAGCCAAGGTGTTGTGCTGAGATGCTGCAGTGTAAAGTGTGCATTCAGTGAGACGCTCTGAGGTACTGCATTGTAAAGCAATCGTTTTCCAAGCTGCATCACTCAAAGGTACAATGAATCCTCCAATAAATACCTTTTGTGCCTCTCAACCTGGGTGAGATAAGGAGCCCAGTTTGCATGGCCTGTTAGATTAGCCTTCGACCATACCGGTCAGTTGGCAGGGAAGATGCACTGGAGTTGATCCTCCGTCTGCAATTACTGACCCGCCAGCATTTCATTTCAAAGAGAAAGCCCTTAAATTCCTCAAAGCTGGCATCCTGACTCACTAACCTATAAAGAGGGGAACAGCTTGGATTGGATTTGAATAGGAGCTGCCAAATTGAACCTTCTTTTGCTGTAGCTGTGCTGAGAGTACCAGCCCCATCCACTGGAACTCTGAGCCAGTTTTCAGATGAGAAAATCACGGGAGAAAGTGATAGACTCAGGGGACTCCTCCATACCTGCCAAAGAGGTCCTTCTACAGTTGTACCGGGCACTGGTGAGACCGCACCTGGAGTACTGTGTGCAGTTTTGGTCTCCAAATTTGAGGAAGGATATTCTTGCTATTGAGGGCGTGCAGCGTAGGTTCACTAGGTTAATTCCCGGAATGGCGGGACTGTCGTATGTTGAAAGGCTGGAGCAATTAGGCTTGTATACACTGGAATTTAGAAGGATGAGGGGGGATCTTATTGAAACATATAAGATAATTAGGGGATTGGACACATTAGAGGCAGGAAACATGTTCCCAATGTTGGGGGAGTCCAGAACAAGGGGCCACAGTTTAAGAATAAGGGGTAGGCCATTTAGAACGGAGATGAGGAAGAACTTTTTCAGTCAGAGAGTGGTGAAGGTGTGGAATTCTCTGCCTCAGAAGGCAGTGGAGGCCAGTTCATTGGATGCTTTCAAGAGAGAGCTGGATAGATCTCTTAAGGATAGCGGAGTGAGGGGGTATGGGGAGAAGGCAGGAACGGGGTACTGATTGAGAGTGATCTGCCATGATCTCATTGAATGGTGGTGCTGGCTCGAAGTGCTGAATGGCCTCCTGCACCTATTGTCTATTGTCTATTGTCTATTGACCCTGCAGCACCTCCCTCCACACAGTCACCCATTCCCTCTCTGCCTGCAGATCCTTCATCACTGGAGCGATCCACTACGTGTGCTCTCCGCATTATTCTCAGCTGCACGGATGCACCGCACTGACCCAGGATGCTGCTCAGGGTCTGCTTGGTTTAGAGATACAGCGCGGAAACAGGCCCTTCGGCCCACCAAGTCCGCACCAACCAGTGATCCCCGCACACTAACCCAATCCTACACACACTGGGGACAATTTACTATATTTACTAAACCAATTGGCCTACAAATAGACAATATAGACAATAGACAATAGGTGCAGGAGGAGGCCATTCGGCCCTTCGAGCCAGCACCGCCATTCAACGTCTTTGGAGTGTGGGAGGACACCAAGAGCACCGGGAGAAAACCCACCCAGGTCACGGGGAGAACGTACAAACTCCGTGCAGACAGCACCCGTAGTCAGGATCGAACACGGGTCTCTGGTGCTGTAAGGCAGCAACTCTACTGCCGCGGCACCGTGCCGCTCTGCTTGGTGACAATTCCATCACGCCTGGTTGTCCAGGGCACAAGAAGCATCCTGGATTCC